>NC_088213.1:34649325-35399325 GCF_036934945.1 Oncorhynchus masou masou
CTGGTGACTGTAGAGACCCCGTGACAGGACCAGTGGACCCATGAGTACTTCCATTACCCCCATTTCCTTCTCAATGTGGCCCAGATCCCCTCCTCTCCAGAAGATTTTAGATCTCTAACCAGAGGGAACAGGACTGGAGGAGACTGAAGGAGACTGGGTGAGGCTGGAGCAGGAAGAAAGTGGCTGAAGCAGGCAGGGAGAGGGACGAGGCTGGGGGTGACTGGATGAGACTGGCCTTTAAACAGGGCCTGACTGATTGGGGGGCTCATTGCTGCTGAGCGTGCTCAGTCTGCGTGCTGCAGAGACAGACATCCAGCAGGGAGCTTTAGGCTCCTCTCAGAGGGAGAAGTGCTTGGCTGACTCTGCATTATGTGTACCAGACAAACACCATTACGCTTTGTTTGCCTGGGGTGGAAGGCAACTCAATGAGGCTACAAAGATCTGCATTCAGATGTCTTGTATTTTTTTCCATAGATGTTTTTCCTCTCTAAATATTTATGGCGAGGTAAAAGCTTTCTCATTTGTGATAATTACCATTCACCAACCTTGCAAAACGCTTTTATTTCTCTCAAAACTGGTGGGTTTGGCCTCTCTACTTAGAAAAGTTTTTCTCAGACACAACAAACAACACATTCTCATTCTTAAGAGTGAATCATAACAGGGAATGAAAGCTGCATGGACCACAAGTTAATACCGTGTTCGTGTGCTAGTCGGAAGAAGGAAACTACGAAATGTCCAACGTGCTAACTGGTTGAACACGGCACATGTATAACTACAACCTGTTAGCAAGTCGGAAATGTGCGAGTTTCCTAGTTGCGACTAGCACGTGAATGCAGCATTAGATTATGGGAGTGCTGAAGAGTTTGTGAACAGTTATGAAAACAACAAGCTTATATTGGGTGGCAGGTAGCCTAGTGTTTAAAGTGTTGGGCCAGTAACAGTAAAGGTTGCTGGATCGAATCCCCGAGCTGACATGGTAAAAATCTGTTGTTCTGCCCCTGAACAAGGCAGTTAACCCACTGTTCCCCAGTAGGTCGTCATTGTAAATAAGAATTTGTTCTTAACTGACTTGCCTAGTTAAAAAGGTTCAATTAAAAATATTTATTCACAACCTATGTCTCAAGAAAACAATAGAACAATAGATAACCATGGAGGAAAATGCATTTCAATTGTTGACTTTAAGGTGAAATGCCTACGGTTTACAGTCTAATTCATTGATGAGACTTTTGACAGTATGCAGTCCGTGGAAGTCTCTGCATTTTGGAGAAAAAACACATTCTACATCACACATGTCTATGCTGATTCTATCTCCTGGCATAGAAAACACTAGAGCCATTGTTCTTATACTATTAAAAGAAGTGTTACCTTCAAAATCATCAAACGAAGTAAAATTCCCATGTGAGGTGAACTTGATTAATTGAAATTGACTAGGGGATGTGGAATTGGCAGTAACACCGATACTCAGATGTGATAAGATTAAGTTTAAACTGTAGCTCTAATTCATAGAAAATGGCAGAGTCTCCTGGCATATGCAGCACAGTGAGAGGAAGAAATGCTTAGACGTTCAATAATTCTATGAGTAAAGCACATCCATGCTTACCTTACTGTTTGAGGGGTTTATGACAATAAACCCAGCTATCATTTTACAACATGTGCTATCACTATCACGACTGGGGTTGCAAATTCATAAATTCTGAACCAAACAATTGCCCTAACTTAAATTCCAGAAAGTGCTATGAGAGATTTAATGGACTTGAAAATGTCTGCAGTGAGGGAAAAAATTAAACAGTCCACTCCTTATCACCACTCCGCAGATGCCCCACTAAAGCACATGAGAGGGAAGGTTTTCGCTGTGCAGCTTCGCTAACACCTAAGGTCAGACAGAGCGGTTGGCCGCTGATGGCTGCCATTGCCCTCTGTGCCAGACTGACAAAGCTCTGCCTGGTGGCTATATCCTTCCTGTCATGTTTTGTCAGAATATCTGTTTTCCAAAGCTTCAAACTGGGTTTTTATGAAAGGCAGCTCAGAAGTATCCATTTAGAGCTTTCCGAAGTAACACACAATGCCCTGTAGCCTTTTAATTCAAGACCATTCTCTTTTCTGTTCTTCTCAAGCTGCTGGTGGCTGGACTATATTCTCCAACCATAGCATGAAGACATTCAAAGCTGTAAACAAAGAAATAATATCTTGTTACTAAATAGGCATTATTTGCATTGTGCTCTGTGCAGCATGCCTGCTGTAGAGTTATTACTAGAGATGGGGGAAAACATTTATTCAGTTTAATATCAGGATATTATTTTTTACAATATATTGTATCGTATCAGTTTGAATATATCGCAATATTAGTTTTCCACTAGTTGGCTGTACCTGCACCAAAACTCCAGTATTTGTCCTTCATAGCTGTAGTGGTTATTTCTATATTATCACACAAGTCAGAGTTATACTTAAACTAAATCTTTATTCACTTATTAATAAGGAGAGCAGGTCACACACACACACACAAGTGAATGATGTGAGTGCCCTGCAATAACGATGGCTGGTCGACAAACCACCCTCCGACACAAAGAATACCAAAAGCTTTTATATGGCAAAGATACACCCCCTTAGTCTACATGACAAACAACAGATGTGTGGAATGAGTCCCAAGGTGAGACTTGATATATGATAAAGGGATATCCCCCAGGCAGATAGCATTTGCTATGAAGTCTGTACAGAGTTTGTCCCCTAAGACAAGGCTCTGATCTTGTCCCTGGTACTTCGCAGTACAGAAATACCAACTCATTCTATGGCATAAATCAATTGTCAGCTCCAGATACCCCTATCTCAAAAGCTCCTCTCAGTTCACACAGACACAACAGAGTTCTAAGAACCCTATTATATTTCATAAAACAACGTAGCTTGTTCTCCATCTCATTTTTAAATAGGGAGCTAATTTGTTTTTAGCATTTTTATTTCCATGGCTCACTCTTGTCCCTCTGCGGCAGATGTATCAGACAAATAGTTATTTTATTACAGAGCAGTACTGTACTATCCTTTCTACAATGGGGAATTGTCGTCAGAGTTGATTTAAACATGTAACAAGCGAATACAATACACTGTTGTGGAACTAACTTTAGAATGTAATACCTGCATCAGGATTGTTGTTAACATTCCTCTAACCTTCTCCATGCTGTGTTATTTGTCTTCACATAGATATTTATCTGAATAATTGCGGTTTAGGGAATTGATTAAATAACTGACAGAGAGCGGGAGTAGCTAATGAAGCTGAACCTGAGACCTGAGGTCTGAGGGGTCATGTCATGAGTGTGAGAAGTACTAGCTGATGCACATCATACACTTCAGGCTATCCTCTTTGATGAATGCACCACTACCATTTCAAGGAGCCTTCTGTGGGTCCAACAGAATCAGACTGCAGCGAGCCAACACCACCGCTGTTGGAATGCTCAACCTGAGTTCATGAGAGTTCTGTACAAAATTCAGTGGATGGGGTCGGATGCGAATGCAAACAACATTTTAAGTATATTTTGGGAGAATGTGTAATGACTTCAGTCCTTCCAGTATCACCACCTTAAAACATATTGGATCTATTTTAACACTTTGCATTTGCATTCTAAAGGCAGCAGTGAATATTTGATGGCTTGCACTTGTGTAGTGAGGTGGTGGAGCAGAGAGGCAGAGGAGAGAGGCTGGCAGAGCAGAGCAGAGCACTCCTGGCATAAACTCATTTTATGACCAAAGATTCTGGCTCCACTTCAGCCTCTGACTGGCGTGGGCTACTTCTCTATACAAGCTGATGGCCTTGATTCTAAATCAATAGAAAGAATAGCAGCTCTTTGAGATACAAACATTCACAGATGTGAAAACAACGCCTGCAGAAGATGAAGGTTTCATGAGGAAGTGGAATATAGAAACCACACATGCTACAGATATCAGTAATGTGGTTTACAGATCAATGTCTCTCAAATGTACAAAAAACTCATGTTAATTGAGCACACATCTGTGATGCCTGTGTGTCAGAGGCAGTTGTGGGAACAAGTAATACATCACTCAGACTATTTCAGGAGTAGAGATGCCATGATTCAGAACACCACTCATATCTCTGGGCATTCCTTCAGGTATGGCCTGCAGTGACATAGTGACAGCTCTTGAGAGGTGGACAGGACTTAACCAGTGTTGACAAGTTGAAGAGACCTTTTTAACATTTAAAACAGAAAATATTTGAAACTTCTGAATATTGTGTATGATAAATACCCCCACATTGTTTCTGCTGATGCACCTGCTGCAGTCAATGTGGAAGATGTCCCCTGTGACAATGATGCAATTCAGGTGCAAGCTCTGAGCTTCAAAGGGCCTGATAACTTCACCTAGCATCACGTCCTACAGTAACACAAAGTCGTCTCTATAGTGGTTCCCTGTGGAAACAGATGCATAAAAGGCTCTCCTCCTCCAGCCCTGTGGTCTGTGCTCTTCAACATGAGGCATCTGACACCAACACCCAAGTCTAATAGTTTACTGAAATAGCAGAGGATGCTAATGCAAATGTCACATGGGGCTTTCAAGTTCAACTGGAGAGAAGAGGAAGAGTGAGTTGAACTTGGAGGGTAAATACATTATCATTCTCTTAAAATTAGAATTTAATGCTACTGTCTTTCATGCTAATGTCACAACTTAAAGTGAAAATAATTAGGGTTTCTCTCTGACGTAAGGTGAATGAAGTTATCAAAAGAGGATGGGATAATGAGAGTGGTTGATATTCTTTGAAGCAATTTTCTCTCGATTCAAAGGTTACAAGACGCGCCTACATGGTAATGCCAGAGGCGAAACACACCGACACAGGTTGCAAAGTTAACACAGTGGGAAGGTTTACATATCATTGGGTCTTCTTTCTGAGCAGAGCAGATTAGGGGCTTGCCTTGAAGCATACCTGAACCGTTCCTGGGAAACTGCTTAAAAAATATTTAAAACACAACTATTAAACCCAATCCAACGTTATGTTTCAAGACAGTCTCTTGAGTGAGCTACACTTAATTCGAGTGTCTTGATAGGCCACTGTCTGCTTCTACAGGTCTGTCCTTCCATACGAGATGAGTCAGTGGATGAGACAGAGATGACTAAACCTCTGCCCTCTGCCCATTGGCCAGAATGGAGAGGTTTGATAATGCAGGCATGGATGATTTCCCCCTCATAATAGCATCTGTTCAAAGTTAATCTTTTGAGTCGTCTGTGGTTTTACAACAAAAAAACAACAGCGGGTGCACTCAATGGGATTCAACCGAACCGTGCACGCTCCTCTGGCTTCAAAGCAAATCATCACTTCTAGTCTTTGTACCTGCATGCTTTTACCACTAACAGCATTTCAAAGAACATCATTGCATGCAAATGTTTTTGGCTTCAGCCAAAACTCCTGACGCAATGAGGCCAGAATGACTCTTTGTCTTCACCTGCAACTGTCTCTTCTGGCCTTGAAACAGACAGAAGGGTGCTGTCTTACGTTCCCTTTCAGTATATGACAACTTCACATCTCGACTGCAATCATACATTACTAGTTTGACTACAACATGTCTATATGTCCACATCAATACAACTACAGTAGTATGGCTTATGATGGACATCGCTAATGCCCAGTGACAGTTGAACATGCTTGGGACTAGGGCTGTTTCTTTGATCGTATTACCACAAGACCATTTAGTCACGGTAACTTGGCTTCTCCAAGCTCTGATGCTGCTGATGGTCATTAGTAGCCTACCAAACTTGCTAAATGCCTGGTACTCAGCACTCCATTGTCCCTCTAATCACTCTGACATCAATGGAAATGTTTTCGAAAAATCAAATCAAACACTTCATGAGAGCATATAAGCTCTTGTTGCGCAACATTTCTATAGGCTATGCAATGAACACAGTTGATGGCCTCTTTTAAAAAGAGGAGGATCCCATCAGCTTTCTATAGGCTAAGTCTACTATATTTATTTATCCTAATATTAAAGCAGATTGCTTTGCTTAACAACAGGAGCATAGCCTTCCTGGCTGGCATGAAAATGAACCATGGGAAAAGTGTCCTCCATTCACGACTTAAGTGCATGTTTCGAGACAGGAGCATGATAATGGTCTATTCTAAATCAAAACCAATTTCACATATCTATTATTGAGAATATGAAAAGACAACATTACGTTAAGAATCATCTGACGGGTGACAATACTTGTGAATGATGTATTATCACTTGTGAATGATGCCCAGTGTGTGTAGTAAGACAAGAAACAGTGCATGCCTTTTTTTTGCTACTTAAAAAAAATCAGTCGCACACCTCATGTAGCTTAGTGCATAGGCCTATATGTTTGATACTTTTTGAATCACAATTAAAGTGAGGAGTATTTGTGTCTGCAATGAAGTCCTTTTGTGGGGAAAAACTCATTCTGATTGGCTGGGCCTGGCTCCCCAGTGGGTGGGCCCATCTGCCAAAGGTGCATCCTTGCCCAGTCATGTGAAATCCATAGATTAGGGCCTTGTGAATTTATATAAATTGACTGATTTCCTTATTTAAACTGTAACTCAGTAAAGTCTTTGAAATTGTTGCATGTACCGTATGCATTTGCAGTCACTTTTGAGAACAGTGTTTTGCTGCTAATTGATTGCATTTTGTAACATTCACGCTCATAGCATACTGCCGTTTACGCATTGCTGCATCTATGATTTGAAGAAATAGCCTAATTGTTTATCAACATTTTAAGTCAAATGTTGTAATCTGTTGCATCAGCCTCATTACTTTTAAACATTTTTAGGTCAACTTTTGTACTATTGGGGTGGCAGGGTAGCCTAGTGGTTAGAGCGTTGGATTAGTAACCGAAAGGTTGCAAGTTCAAATCCCCGAGCTGACAAGGTACAAATCTGTCATTCTGCCCCTGAACAGGCAGTTAACCCACTGTTCCTAGGCCATCATTGAAAATAAGATTTTGTTCTTAACTGACTATCTGAGAGAGCCACATGAGTGAGAGGTGCTTTGGAGTGCCACAGTCGGGAGAAGGGAATTATAATTGTTATATTCTGCCCAAGGTCACAATGTCCACCGCAAAAGGCATGGATTTTTTTAGGGGGCATTATGGCCACACAAGGGGGATGCTGCTGGGAAATTCATGGTCTGTTGAGAATATTATCAAGTGCTTGTCAAATTGAGAATGAGTGATTGATGAAGTTTGTGCAGCCTGCACAATAAACAAATCAGAGCTCATGTCTTTCATGAGAATTTTTTCCAATCATCATTAGAGTTGCATCGTGCAGCTTCAGAATGTATTAAAATCTAAACATATAGCCCAAAGTTTATATCACAACTAAAGTTGCATAAATAACTCAATATTAAGCATATGAGGAACTATTTCTTTGTGAACCACTCAACACAGAATTGCGTGCACTTCCTTGGAAATCGTTTGGAGAAAATATATTTTAAATTTTATTCAACTATGTTCAATTGTATTCTTCATACTATAAAATAATTTAAAAAACAGTGTGGATTCTAAGCAACTCTTGTTGCTAAATGAACTAGTGTAGCCCACAGCCATATGGCATAACCAGATCAGGGCCTAACATAAGGACAACTGCTATTCTGTTCTTCTGAAATAGACTACATTTTCTTCATATCATGTTTTTTTTATACCTGTCTCAAAATAAATCATGGATTTCTTGTGAAGGTCTAGGCTATATTACATGGATTTATTAACCTTTTTAAAATGTAGATGTTCCAAAGATTGCATCAGTGGCCTGTAGGCTATGTGTGGAAGCCAGGAGATGCTAAATGTGTTTATGTTAATTAACAGTCAATTGCCGTGAGACCAGCAGTTATTTGCTTGACAATCACCGTCTGACAAAATTTCATGACCCCCACAGCCCTACTGTACTTGCAATATGTTCAATATAATGATGAATGAATGAATATAAAGATAACCTACACAGGAAGGCACATTACTATAACTGGTAGTATTAATGTGCACTATAAGAAAACACAACAGCATGAATGGGGCATGTCTTTAATGCTCACAGGGCAGATTGTGATTATATGGATTGGTGATAACTATTATGAATAACAGGATGTGTTGCAGCCCAGTGGACAAAAGTGGCCAGATGCTAATTGCTGTAGTGATTTTAATGAACATCTGAAAATAAACCTGTGTGGTGTGTGTGTTGCCTTCAGGTGGTTTGTGAGGAATACTGAAAAACAATTAGATAACAGGAGAATTTAGCGACACGAAGTAATTCAGTTCCAGGGTAAAAATTATCAAATGAGACATGGTGATAATTGAGGCTGATTTTCAACATCCTGTGGGTATGAGATGCCTTAGTAGCACTCTCTCCCAATACATCAGCACAAATGCCAGTCTGCAATGGAGCACTAATTTCTGTCAGGATCAGGGAATATTCAACTCTGGCTGATTGGGCCTATATTCGTAGCTCCTCACAGGTTCTTCATTCCCTCTAATTAACTAGCAATTAGGTCCCATTGCCGCTAATTAGAATCCCCTGCTCAAGATATGGGAGAAAAAAGTGGCTCCTCTGTAATTAGCTGCTTCATTCACTCAATAGTTAGTATAAGTTAGAAAGCCTCTCCACTCAGTACACCCCGTAATAAGAACACTGACGCAGGAGGGAGTTGTTTCACTCACTGACGGTTCAACAACAATGACATAGCAGCAACCTCAATAGTCTCACAGCTACGCATGTGGCAATGAATAACTATCATAGAATAACACACAATGACCAAGTATAACAGTTAGTTAGGTCCATTCGGTTCACTTCTGGATCAGTGATGGATTATTAATGTTTTAAAAGCCCTGGGAGCCAGTGAGTAGGGGACATGATGAGACATATGCATTTTGATTAACATCCCAATTAGGGTTAACAGTGATGAATCCTCGGGCAGGCCACTGGTGATGCAGTCTCCTGCTGAGTCTCTTCCTTCCTTCCCGTCATCATCTCTCTCTGTCTCACTTCCTTCAGTCTCTGGGTTATCAATCCATGGTTTACACCAACCTTCATACATATGTATACATATGTAGGATATTCATTTGAGCCAGTTTGCTACAGTGGTTAAAATATCCTGCAGCAACAGGAAATGTGAATTATTATGTAGATTATAATTAATATACATTTTTGTAGAGGTTGATAAATTTTTCATACGGGTAAATTCAGTCTGAAATGTCTGTGAAAATGTCAAACCTCAGAATCCTTTTTAAACCTCAAATACACTACGTTTGAAAGTTCTCCTGCAACAAGGTGATCAAATTAAGATCCTACAACTGTAGTCTGCTGATTCTTTAGGGAGAGGTGCAGAGGCATAGAGAAATAAGGCATGCAATAAGAACAACTCTTCTTTTCCTCTTTGCCAATAGACTCCAGCGATACCCTACCTTAAATGTCTTAACCTGCACACACTACCTACGGAATAAGACATCTTCATTACAGATATAGGATCTTCATTTGATCACTGTGTTGGTGTTGAACCTCCCTGAAATGCAGGACATGTAGTGTATTTAAGGTTTAAAAAGGCTTCTGAAGTTTGTAATTGAACATTTCAGACTTGATTTTCCCTTTGAAAAATGCATCAACCCCTACAAAAAAATGTACATGAATTATAATTCACATAATACTTCACAGGATTATTTTCCTGCTGTAGCGAAATAGCTCAAATTAAGTTCCTACATCTGTAAATTTCTCCAGACCTGTTTTCGAATGCAGTCATCGACTGTTCTGTGCTCTGCACGACCTCGATTTGCACCACCGACTTTCTGTATGAATTCCTAAATAAGAAAATGAGTTTGTGCATTTCCCCTGTGTAGTACATCCTGGTATGTTTCCTGCTCTATGAGAAAACAGTCCTACTCATAAATCAATTCATCAAAGAATAATACAGTATTAGAAAACTAGAAAGACTGTAGAACTCCAGAAATAAAGGGCTTTTTCTGCTCAAACGAAAATGTTACTTTCTTACTCAGAGGCATGAATTATGAAGTAAATAGGATGGCAGACAAATATGGGTAGAAAATCTAGCATGTAAAAACAAAGCACTCCAATTTGTCTAAGTTACTGTCACCTTCACTCAGCTTCCTCGTTTCGCCACATGGAGATGAGCCTTCCCTACAAAGTCTGTATGGTGGAACACAAGCTGTCTTTGTGCCCATGTGTGCACTTAGCAAATAGACTGGGCAGATATGAGGGACTGAAACAAATTGCTTGGGATGATGGTTGGGTACAGAGGAGAGGCAGAGTCTGCATGAGCCCATCTTAATCATGGTATAGCCAGAGAGGGCTGTCAAATGCTTTTGTTTCAGTGGGACACTTCTAAACGCTGTTCTGAATTATCTGTACGTTGCTTTCTAGATATTATAGCAGATACGGAGTAAACCGTAAAAATAACCTCCTCCTTACACTTCTCCAGAAATGAGACATACATCTACCTCAGAATCACAGTAGTGACTAACAACAATTACATGAAGACACTATTTTATTAGTTAATTCAAATAAACATGGAACAGCAACCTTGAAGAAGTGCCATAAATAGTTTCCTGTTTAGAGTAAATTGTCAGGTGACACTCTTGGAACTGAAATACTTTCAAGGGAGGTTACAATTTCTAATTTATTTTGATTTTCTTCATGATGCTTTTGCCCTCTGGATTCAAGGTAATTAATTGTTTTCATTAGCAATCATCCTCCAGTGCATTTGTTTCACTGTAACTCAATAATCGTTCCATTACTGGTAAAGCAAATCAACATTCTGGAGACTCCCTTTCCATACTCTCACACTCCACCCCTGCTTCAGCACACTTTCACTGACACCACATTCCCTTTGGATTGGTAGATCTTAATTGTCATTCCAGTAAATTGTCAATCCCAAAACCACTACATACATTGAGGCTGTACTCTGTAAAGAACAGACACCCTGTAGAGGAAGGACAACATTTCTACTCTGTTACCGTGGCACCAATGCTACCCTGACACCCAGATTCTACCAACCCATAACCTGCAAAGGTAATTAACTGTGGGAGTTGCTGAGATGAATTCTGAGAGTTAAAAGGCAGCATGGGAAAAAGAGGGAAACGAGGCGGTCTTCTGGTCAGACTACGGAGACGGGCACATCGTGCCCCACTTCCTAGCATTCTTCTTGCCAATGTCCAGTCTCTTGACAACAAGGTTGATGAAATCCGAGCAAGGGTAGCATTCCAGAGGGACATCAGAGACTGTAACGTTCTGTGCTTCACGGAAACATGGCTCACTGGAGAGACGCTATCCGAAGCGGTGCAGCCAACGGGTTTCTCCACGCATCGCGCCGACAGAAACAAACACCTTTCTGGTAAGAAGAGGGGTGGGGGTGTATACCTTATGGCTAACGAGGCATGGTGCAATGAAAGAAACATACAGGAACTCAAATCCTTCTGTTCACCTGATTTAGAATTCCTCGCAATCAAATGTAGACCGCATTATCTACCAAGAGAATTCTCTTCGATTATAATCACAGCCGTATATATCCCCCCCCCCCAAGCAGACACATCGATGGCTCTGAACGAACTTTATTTAACTCTTTGCAAACTGGAAACCATTTATCCGGAGGCTGCATTCATTGTTTCTGGGGATTTTAACAAGGCTAATCTGAAAACAAGACTCCCTAAATTTTATCAGCATATCAATTGCGCAACCAGGGGTGGAAAAACCTTGGATCACTGTTACTCTAACTTCCGCGACGCATATAAGGCCCTGCCCCGCCCCCCTTTCGGAAAAGCTGACCACGACTCCATTTTGCTGATACCTGCCTACAGACAAAAACTAAAAAAGAAGCTCCCACGCTGAGGTCTGTCCAACGCTGGTCCGACCAAGCTGACTCCACACTCCAAGACTGCTTCCATCACGTGGACTGGGACATGTTTCGTATTGCGTCAGATAACAACATTGACGAATACGCTGATTCGGTGTGCGAGTTCATTAGAACGTGCGTTGAAGATGTCGTTCCCATAGCAACGATTAAAACATTCCCTAACCAGAAACCGTGGATTGATGGCAGCATTCGAGTGAAACTGAAAGCGCAAACCACTGCTTTCAATCAGGGCAAGGTGTCTGGTAACATGACTGAATACAAACAGTGCAGCTATTCCCTCCGTAAGGCTATCAAACAAGCTAAGCGTCAGTACAGAGACAAAGTAGAATCTCAATTCAACGGCTCAGACACAAGAGGCATGTGGCAGGGTCTACAGTCAATCACGGACTACAGGAAGAAATCCAGCCCAGTCACGGACCAGGATGTCTTGCTCCCAGGCAGACTAAATAACTTTTTTGCCCGCTTTGAGGACAATACAGTGCCACTGACACGGCCTGCAACGGAAACATGCGGTCTCTCCTTCACTGCAGCCGAAGTGAGTAAAGCATTTTAACGTGGTAACTCTCGCAAGGCTGCAGGCCCAGACGGCATCCCCAGCCGCGCCCTCAGAGCATGCGCAGACCAGCTGGCTGGTGTGTTTATGGACATATTCAATCAATCCCTATACCAGTCTGCTGTTCCCACATGCTTCAAGAGGGCCACCATTGTTCCTGTTCCCAAGAAAGCTAAGGTAACTGAGCTAAACGACTACCGCCCCGTAGCACTCACTTACGTCATCATGAAGTGCTTTGAGAGACTAGTCAAGGACCATATCACCTCCACCCTACCTGACACCCTAGACCCACTCCAATTTGCTTACCGCCCAAATAGGTCCACAGACGATGCAATCTCAACCACACTGCACACTGCCCTAACCCATCTGGACAAGAGGAATACCTATGTGAGAATGCTGTTCATCGACTACAGCTCGGCATTCAACACCATAGTACCCTCCAAGCTCGTCATCAAGCTCGAGACCCTGGGTCTCGACCCCGCCCTGTGCAACTGTGTACTGGACTTCCTGACGGGCCGCCCCCAGGTGGTGAGGGTAGGTAACAACATCTCCTCCCCGCTGATCCTCAACACTGGGGCCCCACAAGGGTGCGTTCTGAGCCCTCTCCTGTACTCCCTGTTCACCCACGACTGCGTGGCCACGTACGCCTCCAACACAATCATCAAGTTTGCGGACGACACAACAGTGGTAGGCTTGATTACCAACAACGACGAGGCGGCCTACAGGGAGGAGGTGAGGGCCCTCGGAGTGTGGTGTCAGGAAAATAACCTCACACTCAACGTCAACAAAACTAAGGAGATGATTGTGGACTTCAGGAAACAGCAGAGGGAACACCCCCCTATCCACATCGATGGAATAGTAGTGGAGAGAGTAGCAAGTTTTAAGTTCCTCGGCATACACATCACAGACAAACTGAATTGGTCCACTCACACAGACAGCATCGTGAAGAAGGCGCAGCAGCGCCTCTTCAACCTCAGGAGGCTGAAGAAATTCGGCTTGTCACCAAAAGCACTCACAAACTTCTACAGATGCACAATCGAGAGCATCCTGGCAACTGCTCCGCCCTCAACCGTAAGGCTCTCCAGAGGGTAGTGAGGTCTGCACAACGCATCACCGGGGGCAAACAACCTGCCCTCCAGGACACCTACACCACCCGATGTTACAGGAAGGCCATAAAGATCATCAAGGACATCAACCACCCGAGCCACTGCCTGTTCACCCCGCTATCATCCAGAAGGCGAGGTCAGTACAGGTGCATCAAAGCTGGGACTGAGAGACTGAAAAACAGCTTCTATCTCAAGGCCATCAGACTGTTAAACAGCCACCACTAACATTGAGTGGCTGCTGCCAACACACTGACACTGACTTAACTCCAGCCACTTTAATAATGGGAATTGATGGGAAATGATGTAAATATATCACTAGCCACTTTAAACAATGCTACCTTATATAATGTTACTTACCCTACATTATTCATCTCATATGCATACGTATATACTGTACTCTATATCATCGACTGCATCCTTATGTAATACATGTATCACTAGCCACTTTAACTATGCCACTTTGTTTACATACTCATCTCATATGTATATACTGTACTCGAAACCATCTACTGTATCTTGCCTATGCTGCTCTGTACCATCACTCATTCATATATCCTTATGTACATATTCTTTATCCCCATACACTGTGTATAAGACAGTAGTTTAGGAATTGTTAGTTAGATTACTTGTTGGTTATTACTGCATTGTCGGAACTAGAAGCACAAGCATTTCGCTACACTCGCATTAACATCTGCTAACCATGTGTATGTGACAAATAAAATTTGATTTGATTTGATTTGGGAGAATGAGATACTGTATCTCCACTTCCCATTGAGGGAAAAGGGTTACAGCATTTCTGCATTCTGCTCTGAAATGAGGATATTCATTGGTCCCTTAATAGTATATAAAGATTGTCAGTACAAAGCTGGGTACTTCCAGTTGAAGTCGGAAGTTTACATACACCTTAGCCAAATATATTTAAACTCAGTTTTTCACAATATCTGACATTTGGATGACCCATTTGCGACCAAGCTTTAACTTCCTGATTGATGTCTTGAGATGTTGCTTCAATATATCCACATACATTTCCCTCCCTCATGATGCCATCTATTTTGTGAAGTGAACTAGTCCCTCCTGCAGCAAAGCACCCCCACAACATCATGCTGCCACCCCCGTGCTTCACGGTTGGGATGTTGTTCTTCGGCTTGCAAGCCTCGCCCTTTTCCTCCAAACAAAACAATGGTCATTACGGCCCAAGATATTTGATTTTGTCTCTTCAGACCAGAGGACATTTCTCCAAAAAGTACGATCTTTGTCCCCATGTGCAGTTGCAAACCGTAGTCTGGCTTTTTTTGTGGCGGTTTTGGAGCAGTGGCTTCTTCCTTGCTGAGCGGCCTTTCAGGTTATGTCAATATAGGACTCATTTTACTGTGGATATAGATACTTTTGTACCTGTTTCCTCCAGCATCTTCACAAAATCCTTTGTTGTTGTTCTGGGATTGATTTTTCGCACCAAAGTACGTTCATCTCTAAAAGACTGAACGCGTCTCCTTCCCAAGCGGTATGACGACTGTGTGGTTCCATGTTGTTTATACTTGCGTACTATTGTTTGTACAGATGAACGTGGTATCGTCAGGCCTTTGGAAATTGCTCCGAAGGAGGAATCAGACTTGTGGAGGTCTACTTTTTTTCCCCATGATGTCAAGCAAAGAGGCATTGAGTTTGAAGGTAGGTCTTGAAATACATCCACAGGTACACCTCCAATTGACTCAAATGATGTCAATTAGCCTATCAGAAGCTTCTAAAGCCATAACATCATTTTCTGGAATTTCCCAAGCTGTTTAAATGCACAGTCAACTTATTGCATGTAAACTTCTGAACCACTGGAATTGTAATACAGTGAATTATAAGTGAAATAATCTGTCTGTGAACAATTGTTGGAAAATGACTTGTGTCATGCAAAGTAGATGTCCTAACCGACTTTCCACAAATGTATTGTTAACACACTATAGTTTTGGCGTGGTTGAAAAACGAGATTTAATGACTCCAACCTAAGTGTATGTAAACTCCGACTGTAACTAAATATTTAATGAAACTGCTCGCGCGCACCAATGAGCGTCTGCGTTGCCAAGGGCTAAAATAGAAGTAACTCCTATTACTGACGCAGATCACGCTGCAAGTCCTGCTTCTCCCATCTCCTCATTGGTTTATAGAAGCAGGGACCCACGTGCTATCTCTTCATTGGTTATACCGACGTGGGTGATTGAAAGACTAAATGTTTTGTCGGTTGTCGTGGTAATACTATGAAAATGTAGATGCCAATCACCATATAAGTCGAAAGATGAAAAGGCCTGGAAGGAGGAGAGATGACTAGAAAGGATTCGGTTGGCCGCTTTATGTGTGGATTAATTGAGTAGAGCACCTTGTGCATTTCAGGTAAAATAACAACTCAATGTTTATATCCCACGACAAATTAGCTAGCAAGTGCAAGCTAACTAGCTAAATTGCCATACATGTTTAATGCTTTTCGACCTGTCCCCAAATTATTGTCATTGGTTCAGAGTTTGTTTTGATATTTTAACCTGCGTGTCGTGATTGCGTTTGGTGTCGGGGGACAAAATACATTTGAGCACGTTGGTGCACGCACGTAGCCGGTTTGGGTTGCGTGTTAGTCTTTGATGCATTAAGTAACGTTTACAAAAAACAAAAGTAACCTGGCATCGCCAATGATTTGATTAGTATTTTGGGCAGCTTCCCAACAGTCAGCAGATCAGCTGAACATGGCCTGTTCAGCCCTAATGTTAGATCAAGAGAACCACTTTTTTCCGATCCATATTCAACCTATATTCAGCAAGTTAAGCATAATGTATTATTATGACACTTGGTCAACGCCTGCTGCCTCTTGCAGCCATTATGTCATTCAATATTTAATTGAAAGGATGTGGGGGCAAACTGACTTGGCATGGCAGAATACGGGGGGTGATATTTTTGTGGAAGCAACAAGGCAGATAAGTGCTCTATAGCCAAAACCATGCAAAAAGATAAAACCATCGGCTATACATGTCTTCTTCCATTATGCAACATTTATTACCTGCCCTCCAGCAAGGAGTGTAACACACACACACACACACACACACACACACACACACACACACACACACACACACACACACACACACGTCCCCTCTCTCGCTCCTCTTCTCAAGAGTAAACACTCATTGTGATTTAGAGGGCTTTTCAATTGATTTGACAGGTTGATTTGATTGAGGCCTTCCAATCAAATAGCATCATCATCTCCTTCTGAATCAGCAACATAGCATTAGTTATCCCCAGGGGTAATATACAGCCCCCAAGGTAAAATAAACTGCCTTCTCACAAAAACAATCACCATTAAATACACCCATACTTTGTCTTTGCTTTCCTCGTGTTCAGAGGGGAGATCTATAGTAAAGTCTCTGAGGCACAGCTCTACTTTACAGAAGAAAACTCCTTTGAGTTCTGTCATGTCTAAATTCATATTCACTTTTTTATGACTCAGGACCTCTCAAGTGAATTCGCAGTTACCTGTGTAGAGGAGCACTCTTGAATGGCTCCAAATGTGAGCGCTGGTATGCTCATAAAAAGACAGGTAAACACATTGCAGGAGGAAAGACACTTCACACTTACAATACAAACACCATCATTCTGAGTGGTTGATGCCTGAATGATGCCCAGTGTTATACAGCACAAGACACAATTCTATTAGAGTTCGACCGATTATGATTTTTCAACGTCGATCCCGATTATTGGAGGACCAAAAAAAAAACAGATACCGATTACTCGGCCGAATATATATATATATGTAATAATGACAATTACAGCAATGCTGAGTGAACAATGAACACTTTTATTTTAACTTCATATAATACATAAATAAAATCTATTTAGTCTCAAATATAATGAAACATGTTTAAATAATGCAAAAACACAGTGTTGGAGAAGAAAGTAAAAGTGCAATATGTGCCATCTAAAAAAGCTAACGTTTAAGTTCCTTGCTCAGAACATATGAAAGCTGGTGGTTTAATATTCCCAGTTCTTCAATATTCCCAGTTAAGAAGTTTTAAGTTGTAGTTATTATAGGAATTATGACGCGTAGACTATTTCTCTCTATACCATTTGTATTTCATATACCTTTGACTATTGGATGTCCTAATAGGCACTAGAATGCCGTAGAGTGCAGTAACAGCACTTATGGTGGGCGTGTGTGGACTTTTCAGCACCCAGCCAAGCCTCATTCAGTGACTGTGCTTAATACAAATCAAGGGTTGTGTGCAGTGCCTTATGCGCTCTTTAGACAAATGCAGACCACTGCCCTCAATCATCAAATACGGATATGAGGAGTTTTCAAGCCGTATTATATTGAGTATGGAGGTGACATCAGTCAGACACATTTTAACGGACTGTCTGTGTCCAACATGGTGAAAATGTACCGGTGAAAATGTTCCCTTCCCACATGCAGTGACACACTGTCGGACATGGGGCATTATCTTTACATCTCAAGCAGCGCTTGAGGTGTGTGTGGTTTTGTTTTACTATCCTTGTGGAGACCAGAAGTCCTCACAAGGATAGTCAAACAAGAACATTTGGATAAGTGGGGACATTTCGCCGGTCCCCACGAGGAAAAGGGCTATTTTAGGCTTAGCAGCTAGGTTTAGGGTTACAATAAGGATTATGGGTAGAATTAAGGTCAGGGTTAGAGGTTTAGGAGTTAAGGTTAGATTTAGGGTTAGGGAAAATAGGATTTTGAATGGGAATATATTTGTTGGTCCCCACAAGGATAGTAAAACAAAAGTATGTGCGCGCGTGTGTGTGTGTGTGTGTGTGTGTGTGTGTGTGTGTGTGTGTGTGTGTGTGTGTGTGTGTGTGTGTGTGTGTGTGTGTGTGTGTGTGTGTGTGTG
Source organism: Oncorhynchus masou masou (assembly GCF_036934945.1). Classification (NCBI taxonomy): domain Eukaryota; kingdom Metazoa; phylum Chordata; class Actinopteri; order Salmoniformes; family Salmonidae; genus Oncorhynchus; species Oncorhynchus masou. The sequence continues at coordinate 34,667,714 of NC_088213.1, forward strand.
TGTGTGTGTGACAGTTACAGGGACAGCAAACTAGAAATGTTTTCATTCTTGGCAGTTACATTGACAAGATAAACAGCACTCTAGATGTGTTCTGAGTAGTAGTCTTTCTAGTTTACTATTCTACAAAACTAATCCACATTTTTTTTATGCCTGCCCAAGCTGTGTCTTCAAACCCATCTCAAATCTGAGGTCCTCTAATAGGCTGAGTGATGATACATTCCAAATCAACATGCATGCACAGCTAAGTTACAGTGCATGTTTTATCAGTCCATCCGTCATCCATACAGTATAGTGCTATAGACAGAGGGCATTCTGTCCTTCCAGTGTTTCCGTGTTCTGTGCCACATTGAATTGATCTTTACAATCTGACCTAATGCGACATTTCCCCTTTTGAGTAACACAAATAGTCCAAACATTTCCTGAGAAGATGAGACAGTTAGGCAGACATTTTACACAGCAAACGTACAGAGCGCTGTTCAACAAGCTGCTCTCTGTCAGTGCCAAATAGTGAAATGTAGTCTTGGCACCACAACTGGCCAGCCAGGCTTGACTATGTACAGTGCCTCACAGCTCAGTGAAGTCCACCTCTGCCCGTGACCTAGGGATGGGTGACTCCCTGTAACTCATACTCTACCTGACAAATCAGAGCCTGGTTCACATTATTCTCTTGTGTTGACAAGAGTGAAGCTCAAATCATGACACAAAAAGGGAGGGAGAGAATTACAGTATGAGTATGGAGTAACTGTATGCTGTAAGCTAGGGGCAAAGCCTGAAGGAATTTGAGGAGGGAAATCCAGACATTCCCAAGAACACAAGAGGAATCCAAAGTCAAAAGGATATTCAATGGTTTTTTTTAATATCAGATTACCATTAGATTAATTTAATTAATGGCCCCATTCTGTAGCAATTGAGCTTGTGAGATAATACTATAAAGAACAGTATAACAAAAATTATGTCTGTGTGGAAATTCAACAGTATCTTCAATGCTATGTCTGGGGAAAACAGACCAATCTCTGTTTGGGTACAGTATATACTGTGTGTGACATATTACATTGATATAACATCCTTCAAAATGTAGTCCCAGTACATTTGACATTGAGTTTTAAAGCTCAAAATAGATGACATTGTAGCAGATACGTACAGTACGCTGGGCTAGTTTTCACATTCACAGTATACACTACAGTCTTCATGAGACTATTGGCCTAACAGAAAAACAAACTTCAATAGTTTCACAATAGGCAGTCATAATACACCTGATGAGCAGATGGAGAAAAAAAAATAGACAATTATGCCAAAATGTATATGTATGAAAAATAAGGTTTTAAGCTTCAGCATGTGAGAGACAGCAAACAATGAGTTTGAGTATAACTGCAGCTACACATTGACTATATGTATATTTCATGCTGTGGGAGAAGCCATTAAGTTCACCAACACTGCTCCTGTTATAATACATAGACTACTAGGAATTTTGCCTCCAGAGAGAATAAATTACTTTTGCAATGATCTCATTGTCCTTTTCCCTTTCTGTCACATGGTCCAGACAGGCAGACCACTCAAAGTAAGGGGATGACAAATGTTGGTCACATTATTCATAAAGGAAAATGTTAGGGTCATCTTATGTTATAAATCAACAATGTCATTATTTGCTGAGTTTGGAGATATAGGCTCATTCACATAGGTCGATATCATTAATGCATCGCAAACCATTCATTCAATGCAATTAAACATATGCAACTCAGAATCTATCAAACGGTCAGTAAAGGATACTTGCTCCGTGTAGTGGTTACTTTACCTTGTATGTGCTGGTTGACCACATTCTCCAGTCGATCAAGTCGTTCTATGATCCGTAGGGTTTCCCCCTTCTTATCGCCTTCTAACTTTTTCTCTGGGACAGGCATAGGGACTTTGATGTATACATTCGCGATATAATTAGTGACCCATCCAACATAGAGCAGACACACGATGTTGGTCATGCCACTCAAGATCACGCATGTAGACACCAAAGTTTTGGTTCTCCTGGTGCAAGCCATCCCGACATCCCTCCATACAGCCAACGAAATTCAATACACCAGAGGACAAGTGCGACTGTCGCCCACCAAAATCCTAGAATGTGCTATGCGCGTCACTTGAGAGCAACCTGGATAAATTACAACTCCACAACGATGCAATTCGTTCTGCAAATGCGGGCAACCAGCGCCTCCGGATCCAATAACCGCACTCTGCCTTCACGCGCAGAAGGCTATGATTTAATCCAGATAGGTAGGTCAAAAATTACGAAAAAAAATCTCAGTCGTTGGAAAGTAAAGGTGATTGTCTTGGTGACGAACGTTCCCTTATATCGCTTCATTTGCATGTCCACACCAGACGCGATTTCACCGACAGACAAGAAGGCGTGTGGAACATGCGTTTAACCGCTGTCCAATGAGAAACAATAGTGAAATTGTGTAATAGGCTACTGTGCATTCACTTCCACAATTATCCATGTAGATTCGAATGTGATTCGTGTGTGTAGGGGTGGGGGGGGGGTTATTGTGAAGGTTTTCAATTGCGCTAATAATTAATAGATAGTAATTACTCATTTAAAATGTCGCAGCAATTATTAACTGTAATTGTTTCAAGGTGTTCCTATTTTGATAAAAAGGTAGGCTACTGTGCAGTCCAAGAAGTCATACAATGACTGAAGTTTGACTTTACTGTTTTCCAATCAAGGAGTAGATTAAACCTAGGCTACAATTTACATTGTGAAATGTGACATTTAAATTCTTGTCAAATGCTTATTTCTTGTCACATGCATTCTTGTCATCTGCAACCTGTCACATACTAAGAGTAGGCCTAGTAAACATATCCCAGAGATGACAGCATATTAAATATTGTCACCTTTACAGACAATCAGACTGATTGCCTTGGAGAAAACACTCAGTTGGTATGTCATGTGTTGTTCTTGTGACAAAATTATCCCCATATCGCTTAAGGTAATTGTTGACACCTAATCTTTTTTGTATCCAAATAAATTAATGACCATTTTTTTTAATAGCGTCTCCCTGCAAATTGAACGTTCAACTTTGTTTCCAATGGATGTGGCACTGAGTAAGAGCGAGACATCACTTGCAATACTTTATCAAGCCACAAGATAGAGACACTGGTACCTAAATGGTAAGGTGTATTATAAGTGTTTGCGCACACCACTTCATCAGTTCGACAGGAGAGGTTCATGTTAGAAAATGAACATGTTTATCTCATAACAGTGTCCTGCTTGTTGCTTGTAGATTAAGCATATTCTGTCTCCAAAGGGGGAACACTGGACAACCCAATTACTACATTTCCATTGATCATCACAGTTACGCTATGTGAGGACACAGTGGAGTAGACAAACAGACGGCCAAACAAAACAATAAGGTGCTGAAACACATTTTCATCCTCATCCTCATTATTGTTATAATCAAACTCACTTAGAATACACATTTTCCCTGCATGCACAACAACATATTTCATTGCACAATGGCACAGAAATCTATCTTTGCTGTGTTCATTTAGATGTCCCTGAGTGAGAAGCCTACTTGAAACAGGCTACAACTGTTAGAGTGGGGACCATGGTGAAAGCATTTGGCGCCAGTTCTTCCTTCAATGGTCTTAGAACCAACCCCGTCATGCACAGTGGCTCCTTCTGGAGGGAACCCAGTGTGCCCAGTTGCTCCTGCTGTGTGCATCAGACAGGGCCTTGATCCCTCTCCCCCTGTTTTCCCTTGGAACATGAAAGCATGAGAGAAATGTCACCCCTCAGGCCTAAAAACGATTTCACCCCTGCAGGCCTGCAAACGACAATAAACACTGAAACATCTCAGCGGCCGCTCAATGGGGGGCATCATGGAAGATGGATATGCAATATTATATTGTAAAGTTGAGAAGGCTATTGATCTCTGATGCCAGCGTGAGTTCAGCTGCACATTGAGACTTTGGTTTTATGCCTCATAGGAATGCAAATGTACTGGTGGAAAGGCATTATTTCCTCCCCTCTAACGAGTGATTCAGCGCTTGAACAATATGGCGCCATTATTTTGTAAGTTAATGGATTTACAGTAAAGCAAAGATAACATATTCAGCACCACAGCGATTCATTGATGCATGGTTTTTGCATTGTCTTTTTCTATCTATCGACAGTGCATTCGCAAAATATTCAGACCCCTTGACTTTTTCCACATTATGCTACGTTACAGCCTTATTCTAAAAAGGATTCAATAAAAATAAATGTACACACAGTACCTCATAATGACAAAGCGAAACAGGTTTTTAGAAAAGTTTGCTAATTTATTACAAATAAAAAACAGAAATACCTTATTTACATACTGTAAGTATTCAGACCCTTTGCTATGAGACTTGAAATTGATCTCAGGCGCTTCCTGTTTCCAGTGATAATCCTTGAGATGTTTCTACAACTTGATTGGAGTCCACCTGTGGTAAATTCAACTGTTTGGACATAATTTGGAAAGGCACACACCTGTCTATACAAGGTCCCACAGTTGACAGTGCATGTCAGAGGAAAAAACAAGCCATGAAGTCGAAGGAATTGTGCTAGAGCTCCGAGACAGTATTGTGTTGAGGCACAGATCTGCGGAAGCGTACCAAAACATTTCTGCAGAATTGAATGTTCCCAAGAACACAGTGGCCTCCATCATCCTTAAATGGAAGAAGTTTGGAACCACCAAGACTCTCCCTAGAGAGAGCTGGCCGCCCCACCAAACTGAGCAATCGGGAGAGAAGGGACTTTGTCAGGGAGTTGACCAAGAACCTGATGGTACTCTAAAAGAGCTCCAGAGTTCCTCTGTGGAGATGGGAGAACCTTCCAGAAGGACAACCATCTCTGCAGCACTCCACCAATCAGGCCTGTATGGTAGAGTGGCCAGGCGGAAGCAACTCCTCAGTAAAAGGCACATGACAGCCTGTTTGGAGTTTGCCAAAAGGGACCTAAAGGACTTCTCAGACCATGAGAAACAAGATTCTCTGGTCTGATGAAACCAAGATTGAACTCTTTGGCCTGAATGTCAACAGGAAATATGACACCATCTCTACGGTGAAGCATGGTGGTGGCAGCATCATGCTGTGGGGACGTTTTTCAGCGGCAGGGACTGCGAGACAAGTCAGTATCGAGGGAAAGTTGAACGGAGCAAAGTACAGAGAGATCCTTGATGACAACCTGCTCAGGACCTCAGACTAGGGGCAAAGGTTCACCTTCCAACAGGCCAATGACCCTAAGCACACAGCCAAGACAATGCAGGAGTGGCTTCGGGACAAGTCTCTGAATGTCCTTGAGTGGCCCAGCCAGAGCCTGGACTTGAACCCTATCGAACATCTCTGGAGTGACCTGAAAGTAGCTGTGCAGAGATGCTCCCCATCCAACCTGACAGAGCTTGAGAGGATCTACAGAGATCACCGGGAGAAACTCCACAAATACAGGTGTGCCAAGCTTGTGGCGTCATACCCAAGAAGACTCAAGAAGACTCAAGGCTGTAACCTGTGTGTAAACAAAGTCTTGAGTAAAGGGTCTAAATAGTTATGTAAATGTGATATTTTAGGTTTTTATTTTTAATACATTTGCAAAAATGTCTAGAAATCAGTTTTGCCATTATGGGCTATTGCGTGTAGATTGATGAGGGGGGAAAAACAATTTAATCAATTTTAGAAAAATGCTGTAACGTAACAAAATGTGGAAAAAGTCAAGTGGTCTGAGTACTTTCAGAATGCACTGTATATCATATGTACGGTATGTGACATTGGTCAGAGGTGAAAGGCTAATAAAGGTAAATGTTGGGGGCGCTGCACCTCTTCCGTCACGTCCCTTCATTCCTCATCCTCCACCCCAACAATGCATCCTCCTTCCTGAATTACATGCTCTGCTGTACACTAATTGCCTTTCTGGGCCTCCCTTTTGTTGTGATGCCGTTAATGGATCTCAAATCGTCGAGTCGTATGAAACTTGAATTTTGAAAATTGGTATTTACGTCTGCCCAGAGTGCAGGCCCTTTGTGAATGGCTTCAGTGCCGGTTTTGTAAGTGCCAAGCACACTGCAGCTGTGGGAGAGAGTGGAGACTCAATTAAGGGGCACAGCAGAAAGCCAGTCTTGTTCCACAGAACCTAGTCAGAGTGGCGAGGGTTTTGTAAAAATCTCAGTCCAAAGCACCATGCTGTAATTCTCATATCTGCTGGAATATAATGTTCTTGGTGCAGTGGGGCCAATGGATTTTCTGTTTGTGTGCCAGTTGGAACAAAACGTTCCCAAATCCCATTCTGATTCGCTCTTCATGCTGGCTGCTTTTAGAGATGAGAGAAATCTGTGTAATGCCTCAAGTGTTCCTCTGATACCAGCAGCTTCCAACAGCCCTTTTCCTGTCGCCAATCAAGAGGAACTAATTTATACCTTTTTACAGGTCAGCCCACTCTATATATTGTATTCATAAATCCCACTGGCCCCATGGTCCTCTTGTGAGGTTTGTTGCAGTGTGACCAGAACATGACTTTTCTGTAGCTCCCTATTGCTAAAGCACCGGGTTTCTAAGCCTCCTCTCCCTCAGGGTTGGGCATAAATGGCAGTATCAAAGTCTGGTATCAGCATTCGACCTAAAATTACATTTCTCAATATGATCTGAAGGAGAGCTAGAGGGTCATTTGCACTCAGTGTCTTAGTCATCACAAGCACCAGTCAAAGACAGCAGCAGGGCCAGACTCACAATAGATGTGATGAAAGAGAGTCAGGGAATGTTGCCCCAGCAGGCCAGTTGTGTTTTCAACACCGGATTAAAGGCGGATAATTATGACAGGTCTTTGCCCCTGACAGACATCTGCACTGCTTAAGGAGTTTGACCAAACATATTTATGTCACAGCAGGGAAGTGGCGGGTGCCCTCTCAACCTTCACTGTGGGACACTCACAGTCCCTGCCTCTTCAGAACAGAATGAATTACTGGCCGCCTGTGTGGCTGGCCTCGATTACAAACTTGATTAGAGAGAGGATGCCACAAGTAGAGAGCACCAAGCAGCCTCAGCATCTCTGGGAATTAAAAAGCTTTAACAATTGCATTGATGGGAAATTTGTAAGGATCAGTAGGGGAAGACATTATGCAAACACAATTAGAAGATGTAATACCATCTGCTTACCATTTGATATCAAATGTATTCCTTTATAATCCCATTAGAATCACATTTGAACATAGAGGGCATTGTTATTTAAATATATTTGATCATAAAGATGGGATCCATTTGTTTTCCATTCCCCCTTCCCTGTGTAAGCCCTGAGGTGGCATGACAAACAACCACTGGTCTCCTATGCTGCTCCATCTCATCAGCTTCACTCTCATGGGAGAATGAGTCAGGCCCTTATACAGTATGATCAGTGTGGTCCATTCCTCCCAGCTAACAGGCATACAGCCCACTGCACATCTGTGATTTACTACAGTGTGGAGTCAGCGGTTTGTAGGGCTACCTGGGTGTGATGTAAAATGGCAGTGCTTATTTTCATCTGGCTCTGCTTATTTGCACTTACATCAGAATTAATGTCAACCCCACCACTCCAGCCCAGCCTCCATTCCTTTCATTTAACCTTGCCATATATATCTACACTACAGTATGTGTCTTGGAAATCTTGGAGTTTTCAGACTGTCCTAAAAAACATTGACTTGGATTTTTCCGGGTCAGTTGAAGTGCTTTTTAACTGAGTTCTAACCCTGCACAGTTCATCGCATGGTACAGAACTGGCCTTAAGCTCTCCTGCTTCAAGGTATGGAATTAGCTTTTTAATCAAAGTGTATAGAAAGCAGATGGCAACTCTCCTTGGGTTTAGACCAGCATATTATTAATATGATATTCTCTGTCTTTAATCACTCTGATGACAGACATGGCTGACAGATGGCCCTTAGGTTTTGAGGCCATTAAATCGTGAGAGTGCTATAGTCTGAATAGTTTTACGCTTATTCCAGCCCATGCTGCTGACGCAAATCTACTCCATCCACTTTAACACACTACATCTAGTCCTGACAGTGCATGCCTGCATTTCCCAACATAGGATTATCTCATATGTTGTGGTCAAAGTATCCTCAAACAATCTCTGTATACAGGTATAATAATGGCTGAGGATGCCAACCATGGAAACCTTGCTTCCACAGTGACAGTGCAGTGTGTTGTCATTAAGCTTGGGGCTCATTGCGCCTGTCATCTCACACCTCTGTTTAAATTGTATATATACTGCATTGTCACGCTCTGATCTGTTTCACCTGTCCTTGTGATTGTCTCCACCCCCTTCAGGTGTCTTGTATGTTTCCAAGTCAACCAGCATTTTGCATTCTCCTTTTTCTAGTCCTCCCGGTTTTGACATTTGCCTGTATCTGGACTTTGTACCCGCCTGCCTGACCATTCTCCCTGACCTGACCACAAGCCTGTCTGCCACTCTGTACCTCCTGGACTCTGTTCTGGTTTTGATGTTTTTTCCTGTCCACGACCATTCTCTTGCCTCCCCTTTTGGATTAATAAACATTGTAAGACTCCAACCATCTGCCTCCTGTGTCTGCATTTGGGTCTCGCCTTGTGCCTTGATACTGTATATTTTTTATAAATAATTTTGACAGTAACCCTCCTTTTTAATTTGCACATGTAGAAAGCAGAGTTATTGTGTTGTCCAATCTACAGTAGGTGAGTAAGACAATATAGTTTTCATGAATCTAATTAGCCTATATCGCAACGGCGCCGGCGGCAAACCGCCTCGGCCTCATCACCTAATTGCCTATCAAGTTTTTAAAAAGTTAGGTGAATCGGATCGGACTCGGTTGGAGAATGGGTGAATTGTTCAAGATGGATAAATAATAGTCAAGACCAAGAGGTGCACAAATACGCCGCAAAAAAAGCTTTATCTGATCAACCTTGTGCCAAATTGCCACATCAGCAAGCTACCCCCTTGTCCTCGTTTGACGAAACACCATCGCAGGTGGAAGCCAGTAGGCCTAGTTTTGCAGCAACTAGCACTAGCACTAGCAGCCTCCCAGGCCCGACAGAGACCTGGACTTTGCGGGGGTCCAGAGAAACTGCCCTAAGCCAGTAGAGACAGGGTCCATTAATCAACATACCTTACACTGTATATTTATAGAGTCTGATCTTTACATTACAGAGATAACAACGATTCACTGTGAATGGATGTAGGAAGTTTTATGTCTAATGTCTAAGGACCAAGGATGCAATCTGAACTATAGCCTACAAACATGGATGTGACTCAACCCATAGTGCCTCTGGCTTGAAATTAATTTCCTCGTTGCGAAAACTTGCTAGAAAGAAATATTAAAAAACTAAAGTCTTGCAAGACACATTATGCAGTGGTGTAAAATACTTAAGTACAAATACTTTAAAGTACTACTTACAGTAAGTAGTTTTTTGGGGTACAGTGCATTGATTTTTTCCACATTTTGTGACATTACAGACTTATTCTAAATGAATTTAATTGTTTTTTTCCCCCCTCATGAATCTACACAAAATACCCAATAATAACAGAGCACAAACAGATTTGTAATTTTTTTTCTTCAAAACAACAAAACAAAACGGAAATACTACATTTACATACGTTTTCAGACCCTTTACTCAGTACTTTGTTGAAGCACCTTTGGCTGCGATTACAGCCTTGGGTCTTCTTGGGTATGACGCTACAAGCTTGGCACAATGGTATTTGGGGAGTTTCTCCCATTCTTCTCTGCAGATCCTCTCAAGCTCTGTCAGGTTAGATGTTGAGTATCGCTGCACAGCTATTTTCAGGTCTCTGAAGAGATGTCGATAGGGTTCAAGTCCGGGCTCTGACTGGGCCACTGCCAAAGAGGTTCTGATGGCTCTGGAGCAGGTTTTCATCAAGGATCACTCTGTACTATGCTCCGTTCATCTTTCCCTTGATCTTGACCTGTCTCGCAGTCCCTGCCGCTGAAAAACATTGCCACCACCATGCTTCACCGTAGGGATGGTGCCAGGTGTCCTCCAGACGTGACGCTTTGCATTCAGGCCAAAGAGTTCAATCTTGGTTTCATCAGACCAGAGAATCTTGTTTCTCATCATCTGAGAGTCCTTTTGGTCATTTTTAGCAAACTCCAAGCGGGCTGTCATGTGCATTTTATGAAGAGTGGCTTCCGTCTGGCCTCTCTACCATAAATACCTGATGGGTGGAGTGCTGAAGAGATGGTTGTCCTTCTGGAAGGTTCCCATCAGGTTCTTGGTCACCTCCCTGACCAAGGCCCTTCTACTAAACACAAATGCTTCATTTGTAAATGATGTCTGAGTGTTGGAATGTGTCCCTGGCTATCTGTAAATAAATAAAAAATGTTGACGTCTGGTTTGCTTAATATAAGGAATTATAAATTATTTGTACTTTTACTTTTGATACTTAGGTATATTTTGGCAATTACACTTACTTCAGAGGTGGAGGAGAGAGAGAGACAGCTGCATGTGAGCTCTCACATTTTTCAACCCAGAGTCCTTGAAGCCCCCTCCTGTTCAGAGATCATCCACTGGAGTATTCTACAATAAATCTGCCTCCAGAAATAAAAGCTTCTCCCACGTGGGTGTGACACCTTCTCCTGTTGTCTGCTTCACTGCTGCTTGGATTCCACCTGGCGATCTGTTCGCCGTCTGCTCGGGTTGTCTCCCCCTGTCTTGTACAGGTACCCCCACCACACTCCCCCCTATCTACTGAGCTTTCGTTCGCCTCCAGCACACAGGCACTGTTGGGGCGAGTGACTCTGAACTTACAATGGCTATCCCCAAGTCGTTATATATTTTTTCTTGTGCATTCTGATATTTGCCTCATGACTCCTGCATGCTTTGTTAACTATGAACTTTCATCTTTACCCAACTGTGGGACAGAATATGTTTGTTCCCACACTCGGGATTCCGACTCTCTATTGGTTACACAGACTTTTTGCCTCCCATCCTATTCTAACCACCTCTCGCCAGGTTTGTTTTCATGTTACCTGATGAAATTGCTGTATAATATGATCTTGTTGCCATATAATACACATTCAAATGTCATAAATCAACACTGCAGAGCTCTCCCTGTCCTCTGCCGTGCCTTGATTGTATTACTGTTGATGATATATAGAAATGTGCATGTACGCCCGGGCCCATCTACTGTTGCTAGCCTGAATTCTGACTTGTGCTCTGATATCTGTTTCACAGACTTCTGCTCTCGTAAAAGCCTGTGTTTTCTGCACGTTAACAATAGAAACTTATTACCGAAAATTGATCAATTGAAAGTGTGGGTTCACCGCTCCAATCCAGATGTGTTGGTCATTACTGAGACGTGGTTAAGAAAGAATGTTTTGAATACTGATGTTAACCTTTCTGGTTATAACCTTTTTCAGCAAGACAGAACTTGGGGGAGTGGGAATCTTTAACAAGGATCACCTTCAGTGCTCGGTTGTCTCCACCAAGTCTGTCCCCAAACAATTTGATTTGCTGGTTTTAAGCATTAAACTTTCAAAAAGCTCTTTGTTGACTGTTGCTGGGTGTTATCGTCCTCCATCAGCCCCGGCCTGTACCCTTTCTGCCCTAACCTCTCTCCTGGCCCCTTACACTAAGTCTGAATTTGTCCTGCTAGGTGACCTAAACTGGGACATGTTTAAACCACCTGACCAAGTCCTAAAGCAATGGAACTTGCTAAATCTTTCTCAGATTATTACCAATCCCACAAAGTACGACTCCAAACACCCAGAAAAGGCTACTCTCCTCAATGTTATCCCCACAAAAAGTCCTGATAGGTATCAGTTTTATGTAATAACCTTAGTGATCACTGTTTTACAGCCTGCGTTCGTAATGGCTGCTCAGTGAAATGACCTGTCCTGATTTGTCATAGACACTTGCTAAAAATAAGCAATGAGCAAGCCTTCCTTCATGGCCTGGCCTCTGTAAATTGGTATAGAATCAGCTTGATCCCCTACGTCTGTCATGCCCTGACCTTAGAGAGCCTTTTTATGTCTCTATTTGGTTTGGTCAGCGTGTGATTTGGATGGGCATTCTATGTGTTGTATTTCTTTGTATTTGGCCGAGTGTGGTTCCCAATCAGTGGCAGCTGTCTATCGTTGTCTCTGATTGGGATTTATACTTAGGCCGCCTTTTTTTCCACCTATGTTGTGGGATCTTGTCCTTGTATTGTTGCTGTTGAGCCCTGCAAGGCTGTACATTTCATTGGTTCCCTTTTTCTTGTTTCGCGGGTTATCATTAAAGAATATGAGTAACCTACCTCACGCTTCATCTTGGTCTCATTCGAACGACGGACATTACAATGTTGAATACGCTTGGACCTTCTTCTTTGATATTTTCAGTAATGTTTTTTTTTTAAACACGCCCCCATGAAGAAAATTGGAATTAATAACAGGTTCAGCCCCTGGTGTGACCGTGATCTTGCAGAGTTACTCCACCTCAAGAATTGCATTTGGGAAAGGCTTGGCACACACATGCTCAGGCTGACAGGCCCTCGTTCAGGCAAATGAGAAATAAGTTCATTAAAGCTATCCGGAGGGCCAAAGTTAGTTACTCTATGGAGCAGTTCTCTCTCTGTGGGTCTAAACCCAAGACGTTCTGGAAAACGGTTAAAGACCTGGAGAATAAACCCTCCTCCTCACAGCTGCCCATGTCCCTTAAAGTTGATGATGTGGTTGTTACAGACAAAGCACATGGCTGGTCTTTTTAATCACCACTTCATTAAGTCAGGATTCCTGTTTGACTCAGCCATGCCTCCAACATTTCCTGATCTCCCACCCCTTCTAATGGGACTAGCCCCGATGCTCCTCCCTCTTCTTCCCCTGCCCCGCTACAAAGTTTCTCCCTGCAGGCGGTCACTGAGTCCGAGGTGCTGAAGGAGCTCCCTAAACTTGACCCCAATAAAACATCCGGTTCAGATGGTTTAGAGCCTTTCTTCTTTAAGGTTGCTGCCCCTATAATCGCCAATCCTATCTCTGACCATTTTAACCTGTCTCTCCTCTCTGGGGAGGTTCCCATTGCTCGGAAGACAGCCACGCTTTGTCCTTTATTTAAAGGGGAGATCAAGCTGATCCTAACTGTTATAGGCCTATTTCTATTTTGCCCTGTTTAACAAAAGTGTTGGAAAAACATGTCAATCATCAACTGACTGGCTTTCTTGATGTCTATAGTATTCTCTCTGGTATGCAATCTTGTTTCTGCTCAGGTTATGGATGTGTCACTGCAACCTTAAAGATCCTCAATGATGTCACCACTGCCTTTGATTCTAAGCAATGTTGTGCTGGTATTTTTATTGACTTGGCCAAAGCTTTTGATACAGTAGACCATTCCATTCTTGTATTGATGTATTATTCCATAGGAGTATTGGTGTCTCTGTATTGGGTCTTTGCCCTGGTTTGCTAACTACCTCTCTCGAAGAGTGAGGTGTATAAAGTCAGAACATCTGCTGTCTCAGCCACTGCCTGTCACCAAGGGTGTACCCCAAGGCTCGATCCTAGGCCCCACGCTCTTCTCAATTTACATCAACAACATAGCTCAGGCAGTAGGAAGATCTCTCATCCATTTATATGCAGATTATACAGTCTTATACTCAGCTGGCCCCTCCCTGGATTTTGTGTTAAACGCTCTATAACAAAGCTTTCTCAGTGTCCAACAAGCTTTTTCTGCCCTTAACCTTGTTCTGAACACCTCCAAAACAAAGTGGTTTGGTAAGAAGAATCACACCTGTGGGGAGAGGGGCATTACTACCTCTGAGGGTTTAGAGCTTGAGGTAGTCACCTCATACAAGTACTTGGAAGTATGGCTAGACAGTACACTGTCCTTCTCTCAGCACATATCAAAGCTGCAGGCTAAAGTTAAATCTAGACTTGGTTTCCTCTATCGTAATCGCTCCTCTTTCAACCCAGCTGCCAAACTAACCCTGATTCAGATGACCATTCTGCCCATGCTAGATTTATAGTAATTTATAGATCGGCAGGTAAGGGTGCTCTCGAGTGGCTAGATGTTCTTTACCATTAGAACATCAGATTTGACACCTATGCTCCTTATAGGACATATCACTGCACTCTATACTCTTCTGTAAACTGGTCATCTCTGTATACCCGTCGCAAGACCCACTGGTTGATGCTTATTTATAAAAACCCTCTTAGGCATCATTCCCCCCTACCTGAGATCTATACTGCATCCCTCATCCTCCACATATAACACTCTTTCTGCCAGTCCGCATTTTGTTAAAGGTCCCCAAAGCACACACACCCCTGGGTCGCTCGTCTTTTCAGTTCACTGCAGCTAGCGACTGGAACAAGCTGAAAACAAACACTCAAAATGGAAATTTTTATCTTAATCTCTTAATTCAAAGACTCAATCATAGACACTCTTACTGACCTTTGTGACTGCTTTGTGTGATGTATTGTTGTCTCTACATTCTTGCCTTTTGTGCTGTTGTCTGTGCCCAATAATGTTTGTACCCTGTTTTGTGCTGCTACCATGTTGTGCTGCTGCCATGTTGTGTTGCTACCATGTTGTTGTCCTGTTGTGTTGCTACCATGCTGTGTTGTCATGTGTTGCTGCCATGCTATGTTGTTGTCTTAGGTCTCTATGTATTATTGTGTTGTCTCTCTTGTCGTAATGTGTGTTTTGAGCTATATTTTAATTTTAAATCCTAGCCCCTGACCCGCAGGAGGCCTTTTGCCTTTTGGTAGGCCGTCATTGTAAATAAGAATTTGTTCTTAACTGACTTGCCGAGTTAAATAAAGGTTAAATAATAATTTTGATACTTAAGAATATTTAAAATCAAATACTTTTAGACTTTTACTGGGTGACTTTCACTTTTACTTGAGTAATTTTCTATGAAGGTATCTTTACCTATTACAATTGCGTACTTATTACACTATTGACAATATGATACTTGATAAGTCCCACTGATGTGAACAATGCTGATGTAAATTTATTCCTCTGGTTGCTTGTATGCAGGCACCGTCCTTCGTCTGAGCCCCAGAGAACACTCATACTCCGTTATCATGTCAGAAAATGTTCAGTGATGACCAATCTCCATGATCAATAATTTGATGGGATTCATACAGATTCATTATGGGTTATGGCATCCCCTACACTGTGATGGAAGCTCTGGGGTCCCATGAGTCCCTCTAGTAATCAACCGATTGATTCTTAGCTAGGGAATGTGGTGGTTGGGTGATTCGTGGAATAATTCATGCTTTTAATCCCCTCTCTGCATGCATGAACAATCCACACAGTTAATAGGCCACAGGCACAGATGAAATAAATAACCTCAAGGAGCTTGAGTCATTTTTCTAAATGTCTCTACATTTTGCATATTCATTATTAAGAGTGGACTAGGGTTTTATATGGAGATTTGAAAGATTTGAAATGGATCCTCTCAATAGTTAACACAAACACACAGCTCCACGTTAATGAGCTCACAGCTTATTACAGCGTGCAAAACCTAACGGCAACAGGAAGGAGGCAGGTGCTCTGTGTACCTTCTGTGCATCTGCAGGGATTACGGCGCTGCGTTTGGCATATATAACTAATTCACTTTATACAGTATCTTCCCTAACACTTTTAAAGAGATCTGTGTCGGGTGTTTAGGGTAGAGTTTTAGCTAAGCAGTTTTATTGGTCTTCATGGTAGGTCTTTGGGGGATGGACTCCCAATTTCCTCTTTGGACAGTATGGTGCAGTATGTGTGTGTGTGTGTGTGTGTGTATTTGTATTTTGGAAGCCTGGCATACTTCTAAACTGATGTTGCAGTGTTTAAAGATGTGTTTTTTAAATTCAAAATTCACATGCATGTCATAAGTCTATAATAATAGAGGCAGAGCTCTGAACTTTACGTTATCTTGTTCAAAGCTGTAAATGGACCCAGAGGAGAATGTCTGTTTGTTTTTCATTACTGTCTGCCCCATTCTGTTGACCCGTCAGATGGGTGGTCACAGATGAGATTAAGGTGGAACAGGGATATTACATTTCCTGCCCTTGGCCAGTCTCTTCTGACTTCACTGGCATCAGATAAATTCACAATAAATGAGCCCAGAGAATGGAAGGAAACAGAGGCCTTAAGACAGGAGGAACAGACACTGTAGGTCACCAACAAGGGGGAGTTAGCAGGGGACATGTTTTAATTTTCTCATCATGCTGCATGCTGGGAAAGCTCAGTGGGGCCAGATGTGAGCCTTTAAAAAGAATTGCTTCAGATTGTGGAAAATAATCAGGAAACAAGGAGAAACAACAGGCAGGAAAATGAATATGTGAAGAGAATCGTCTGTGATGTCAAAGGGGATTTGAGAGGTAATAAGATTAACAGGCACAGTTGGGTCCCCTTGAACAAAAGTCTGGGGCCTTTCTCTCAGGCAGACAGGAGTCAAATAAGGATAACTTATCACTGTGCTCAAGTTAGTGAGACAATGCTGCAGCAAAGGACATTGAATCATAATGGTCTCTTTAATTTCATTCATTTCATAAAGTCCCTAATCCAAGAGTTGAATGAGTTGAACATTTTTGAAGCCCTCCCAGATATAGGACAGAGAGAGAGAGAGAGAGAGAGAGAGAGAGAGAGAGAGAGAGAGAGAGATAAAGCTCTTGAATTGAATTGAATTGAGAGAGAGAGAGAGAGAGAGATAACACTAGCTTCCAGTCTGTTGACATGATGCCAGGCTAAACCTGACAGGATTATCCTTAAAAATACCCTGGGTTGTGAAGCAAACCACAGTCTTTGCTTGAATGAAGTAGAAAAGCAAATAATTTTGACTTGGAGAAACGTTGTTCTTGAACTACAGTATGAGACATAAGTTACATCCATGAGGTTAGAAAATAGGAGAACGTTTCGCTTGCTGAGGGCACATGTTTAGCTATGTTAAATACATCATAGGGGTCTCTTGTAATAGAAACAAAATAAAACAAAAGTTTTGGCAAATAAACTGCAATTTATCTCTGAGGCGTTTTAGTACTGAATGTCGCTTTGCATCATGTAGGAACAACCGTACACTTAAGCTGCGTTCGTCCCACATAGATATATAAAGATGCTTGTCCAGTTAATCTGTGCTGGATGGGTGAAGTATTTATTTGACCTTAATCTGCTTTTTTATTCTGAGGAAAAACAACCAATTGATAAGCATTGTCAAGTACAGCTTTGGTTTAATCAATTATTCTAATCCAATCCAATGAACTCTCCTCCTGATCAACAGACTTCGAGTAACCGGCCAACAATGCATGGAGACAGCTGCATGTCAGTTCTATGCTACTGGAATGTTATGTATAGATAGCGTTGTACTTATAGCGTGTGGTTCCTGCTGATGCTGCAGGTCATTACCATTTATGGCCCTTTATGAGTTAATGCGAAATTTGCATTCCCAAATGTTGTACAAATTCTGTTCTGCTCTCTCCCAGTCACCAGAAAGTAGCATTAATAACATAATAATAGTAGTGGACTAACACCCGGGAGAAAATCCCTTTGCCCCACTTTTTCAGTTAGAGTTGCAGGCGGAGGCAGCAATTCCGCTCCATTTCTCTGGTGTATACAGTAAGAAGAGCACTGACAATACTCTGAGGAGAGGACACAGTCTGCTCTTGAATGTACTTTTGCCTCTCACATTTTCACCCACATGTCAGGGTGAGCAGTGAGTCACGTATCAGCAGTGCAAGGAGCAGCCAGGCATCATGTGGTCAGAGTAGATCAGGTCTAATTCCTGACCTCCCATGATCCTCAGTCCCTGACCTCTCATCAGACCCCCTATTGGCCTCATCTGAGGTAATTACCATCGTCAAGAGGATCTCTTTAGGAGATAGGTCATCATGTCAGTGATAATGACTGCATGGGGGTTTTCTATAGAGTAGAGACATTTAGACAGGAAATGAACACTGCTGCTTCTGTCCTAATGCATCATCATCTCTGCAAGGGGGAAATTACATTTTTACCAGATATTGTACTCTAGGCCTATTTGAGAGTGATCTTCCAAGCCCCTGGTCACTTTTGCCCTATTTCACTCCTACATCTTTCCTCAGTCATTCCTAGGCACCCAGGGATAATCGGGTAAATGTAAAATTGTTCTAATACAGCTGTACCTCACTGTCATTGCTGCATCCACCGTGACTCAGATCCTTCTCAGCGGAACTTGTTTTCATTTCTCCCTAGACCTATAAAACAAATGGCATACATGTCGGATCAATATAGCATATTCATATGTTTGACAATACTACAGACGATACTCATTTATCTTGAGTGTGTGTCTTTGTAATCACCACGGTATGATGAGTAGCTAGCTTGCTGTTGAAAAGCTCTTTACATATTGCGGAAAGCTATTAAAGCTTGAGAACTGTGACCAAGAACTCTGCGACAGGCCTTTTTGAAACAAAAGCTTTTAGGGCAGCCTACCAGTCGGTGCTTGCTGCTCGCCTGCCCGTCCTTGTGTCTGCCACTTCATCTCTCATATCAATTTGTTACTGTCACTTATCTCCATGTTCTCTGTGGGCAGCACAGAACAAGGACACAAGAGGAAACTCTGTCCCTGAAGTGAGCCTTTTACAAATCAGTGTGTGAAGAGAACACTTTGTCTGAACACCCAGTAGCAATGTGTTACGCAGAGCGGAGCAGGTGAACCCAAGAGTAGACTCAGACGAGGAGATTGGGATAAGGTATCCAAGGTTAGTTATTGAAAAGCAGGGGAAAGATGGAGTGCAGGCCTGGGGAAGCTTGGGAGGGTTGCAGGAAGCCAGGTTCTGAGGCTAAGGCTGGAGCGAGAGGAGTTGGGGCTGGGTAAGTAGGTCCGGAGCGGAATCCAAGGAAGCAGTGGAGTGGGTGTTCTAGGCAGAGTGGCAGGACTGACAAGACGACGTGGGGCTGGAGACAGGGACCAGAGTCAGAGCAGACAGAACTGTAGCGGAGAGAAAACAGAGAAAACGGGCACAGCATGAAAACAGGATCTATGCGTGAGCCAATGGCTAAAACGCAGACTGACTGAGTAGAGGCTACGATCTGGCAGCGTGGAAGTGGCAGGGCTGAGTATTTGTAGGGGTCTTGATTATGGAACAAGTTGCAGCTGGTGGGGATCTGCTCCGACTCCAGCACACCTGTCTCCGCCCACACAATCACACACACACGCACACGCACTGGGGGAGTGGCAGAAGGTCAAGGAGACACAGGATGAGCAGTAGAGGGCATGGCAGGAGCAGATGTAACATTTCAAGGATTCATATCCGTAACCAAGCACCTATAGGAGGCTTGAACAACATTAGTATTTTCCTGAGAAATGTACTGTATTTCCTGACCATGGTCTTTGATAATCTAATAGCCTATGGGTTTGAGCGGTAATAGCATCTACAGGCATAGCAGGAACACTTGAGAAGAAAATCAATTGTGAGGATTCTCCTGGCTCCGACCTCTTGACAATTTAATGATTTAGCCCATTAGATTGATGCTTTTTGAGTCTCTGAATTATTAACACAAAGATAGACCCATAAGCAGGGATAGAATTACATCAACAGATTATTAGTGTTCTGACCCATGTGCATAGGGGATATTATTTAATTGAACAACCAGTGCTTGACTTGGGCAGGAGCTCACCAGAGCTCAGTCCAAGTCAAGCACCGTGAACAACAATGACAGTATCTTGTGTATATGAGGCATTGTATGTTATACCTGATTCTGATTTAAGCTACTAACTGAATCTGATACATTTTGGTAGCTATACGAGACCTTTCAAATCAAATCACATTTCATTGGTCACATGCGCTGAATACAACAGGTGTAGACTTCACAATGAAATTCTTACTTAATGAGCCCATTCCCAACAGTGCAGAGTTAATTCAAAAGTAAGACAAATATTTGTACAATTTAAAGAGGAAATAGTAACACAATAAAAACAATAACGAGGCTGTATACAAGGAGTCAGTACCGAGTCAATGTGCAGGGGAAGGAGGTAGTTGAGGTAATTGAGGTAATACACTATACTGTGTATTGGGGTAGAGAGGAGTAGAGACAGACTTTGGAGGATAACTGACTGCATGCATGAACCCATTAAGTGAATCTCTCTTCTGAAGCAGAATGGCCGTATGTCAGTTATGGAAGTCTGCATTTGTTTCATGTCAAGGCTTTAACAAACCCATTCTGTCCCTTTGACAGAATAAACACACATTTCTTTGAAATGTCAACTATTTAGACAAGGAAAATTTGCTCAAGCAGTGCAAATTGAGGTCACAAAACAAACTGTCTCAGAGCAAAGTTAAAGTCCACCCTCTCGGGATACACGGACTTGCTCCCTCCTCTTGGCAGATGGATTTCTTGTGAGGTAGCTAGTTTACAAAGGGGTAACTGTAGTGAAGATCACAATTCATTAGGAATAGACATACTATAGGTCACTTCCCACTGAAAAAAACTGGTTGAATCAACAGTTTCCACGTCATTTCAGCAAAAACAATTAAATGTGATGACGTTTAATCAACGTGGAAAATTTACTGGATTTGCAAAAAGTCATCAACATAAGGGAATTTTGCCTTTTCTTCACCCAATTTATTTTACCTAAATCCAATGTCATGGTGAATTCTCGTTGAATTCACATTCGTTGACAACTCAACCAAATATAAATCCAAAATAGACGTTGAACTGATGTCTGTACCCAGTGGGTTCTTATCTTCTGCTTCCCCATTTCCAATGGCAGGTTTGACCAAATGCAGAGTGATGTATAACATGACAAGCCCTCTGCTAGTTGATGGGGTAGTTAGTGAAGATCATTGGATGAGCAGTAGCAGCAGGTGTTGGGCCTGGATTGATAAATGCTAACTAGTCTTGACATCCTCTCTCCGGGGGACTGAGCGAGCCCATCTGGACGCCTTGATGTCTGCCGGCTTTGTTACGGAGCACCGAGCGCATCATGTTTACCCTGTCAATCACATGGTGATTCCTGTCACTCACTGACGTATTAGTGTATGTGAGTGTGTGTTTTGAGGCGGAACGACAAACCTGCATTATTGAAAGAGCTACAGCAACACAGGGGACAGATGTCATCACGGAGGAATCAAATGAGGACATCACTGTGTGTGTTGTCGTTTTGTTCTTCTCTCTATAAATGGATGCAAGTGCAGGAGGTGGGATGGCTAATTCATTAGATCTTATCACACATAAGCGTCGCACACATCTTTTATTGCCAGAAAATGGTATTATAGACAATATGAACTGAACAGGAGACGGTAATATATGGGACCAAAAGGGAATTATGTGCTGAAGTGGAGGAGTCAAGGAGCAAACACTGATCAAATCCACTCCTGAAAAGTCTGAAAGGAACCCCATTCATGTCAGCCAAAGACCTTCAGTGGCCGTCAGACATAGTTGTACATCATGCTAGGTTACATAAACTACAGTATAAGGGCCTCGGTAAGTAACAAGTAACTTGTCAACTGTAGGCCTAATCAGGGCAACCCTTAATTCTGTCCTTTCTATTCTGTCCATTTCTATGGTAAGCCCCTCCCTCCATCCAACACAAACGCTCTCTTCAATCCAACAGAAACACCATTAACAGTTTGGAAAACTGGAAGCCCAAACATAATTAGCAGTAATCCAGTGATAAGGATTATCTCTAAATTGTATTGTTCCGCTGGCACTGAACACTGCCCAGTGACCATAGGCTTGTATATCTGAGCCAATGTTGTGGTGTCCTTGTAGCAGTTAAGCAGCCTGCACGAATGACTGCATTATCATGCTGTGTGAAATAGTTGCATACAAACTGTAATAGGGCATGCTTAGTCATGTTTTGTAGATTGCTCATACATTATAGAGTAAGAACAGTTGTGAGTAGTATACTGCGTATGGCTGTTGACATTTTTTTATCATAAGCTCACACCACTGAATTTCTGAACTCCGTCTCTGACTCTTAGCTCACCAGTTGCCCTTATTGATATTGACTATCAATTTTGAGACATTTTCCAACCATCCAGATTGAATCACATGGAACAGTAACCAATCCTCTAGCTCTCTGGCGTTAAGTCCATATACTTAGCAGAAGTAACAAGTCTGAGAGGACCATGTCCTGATCCGGCGCCCTACTGATAGCATAACGTGGACCTCTCTGAACTATGCGTCTGGTGAAATAGATGCACTCTGACACCCCCCGACCTCCTGCATGCCCTCTGTGCTTTAAAAGGTCTCTTGTGTACGATCTGAGCTTTCTGCTTTCATACAGCAGTCCAATCTAATTTGCACTTCAAAGCAACAGCGAAAGAGAGAGGGAGGGAGATAGGGAGGGAGGGAGGGAGATAGGTAGCGAGGTAGCGAGGGAGGGAGGGAGGGAGGGAGGGAGGGAGGGAGGGAGGGAGGGAGGGAGCAGAGAGCCTTCCAGACTTGGTTTTGATTTCATTAAGTCTGAGAAAGAAGGGGAAATCAATTGGAGTGAGAGTGATGGTTCTCCCAAGTGACTCTGGGCCAGCGTTTCTCTAACATTAGGACAGCCATGCAGATGCTCTCTGTGCCCAGTTGATATGGTTAGGGATTCAGACTGAGGCTTTGATGAGCGAACGAGTCCTCAGCTGTCACTCACAGCACTTGTTGTGTTTGTTTCCTTTGTGTTGGGAGAACATCAAAAGCTGACGGGCAGCTCCCTGCTCTGTTTCCTGTGTGCTAGGCCGCTGACCTCCTGATGCTGTGTCTGCTAGAAATGTCACTCTGCTATTGCTCTGTGCTGTGGCTGGATCCAGAGTGCACTGCTTCCTCTCATTAGTCAGAGTTATAAAGTGGGGAGTGCTGACTGGGTGCTTCGTCTATTAAAAAACTAAATTGGGCTCAGAGGCTTGTCGTAGAGTTGCTTACTACGCAAAGTTATTTGAACGTGTAGCCCTGACCTTGATGTCTTATTTAGAAAATAAAAAACATGGATTTTGTATAGAGGTGGATCATAGACAAGACTGTTTTAGCAAGACCACCCTTGTGATTTTAACTGAATTTGGATGGTTACAGGGTGAAATACAGAAACACAAAGGGAATGTTTTCTCATGGTCTCCAACAGTGTTGTACAACACTCACCGGTCAGTAGATTGAAATCCAACAACAACCCCCTCCACAAAACAAACTAAAACAATCCTCTCAGAGAAGGTGATGCATCTCTCCTCACTAAAACAGTGTTCCATCAGCCTACAGCTTCACCGCAGGACTCTAAATGAAGTCCCTGGAAGCACAGTGATATATAAGGCAGAAATAATGTAGCTCCTTCTTCACTCTCAGACAGAGGAACCCACAGAAAACAACATTAGGCCATACATCAACTACACCCACCCTCATTTGAAAGGTCTTGGCAGAAGCTCCCTAGACAAGCAAGGGACCCTGTCTCTTCCATATCCCAGTGTCACCAGTAACCAGTGTAAACGAAGGCCGACACCCAATTTGGTGCCACAGCTATGTCCAATCAGGTATATCCAATCACAGCCAGTGAGGTGAGACAAAGTTTGTGAGGTGAGACGAAGGAGACATTAGAGAGATGGATGAGGCTGGGAAACCTGGGGAAGAACATTTGGATCCATGGGAGTTTGGATGGATCAGCCAAGAGGTGAGGCCGGAAACAGGTGTCTGTGTGGACATGTTGTGGTTGTGTCTCAAAGCTCTGAAGCTGAAACAAAGGAATATGGAATAATTCACAAGCCTGAAACTATTAGCAATATTAAAACTGAACACAGAGCACTGCTTACCTTTCCTCTAATCATCAGATATCAATTGTGAATGTATAATATACTCTGTGGAGTATTTTGCAGTTCATTTACCCTCTTCTGAGACATGAGCAACATGACTCCACTAATAGGAGCGAGCATGCATTGTACAATTCACAGTCATTAGGAAGATTCCCTATTCTATTAAAAAGCAGTACTTGAATTGACCTGATAGCCCACTAAATAATAAGCTTGGCTGACACAGAGCATCATTCGTCTCTATTATAAATGATCACATGTAAACAGTACAACTGCAATCTTGAGTTAGAGCCCCTACACCAGTGTTCTATGATATTTTAGGGCAGTCCAGGCATGCCTTGGCTTCATTTGGTTCTTTTAACATTTGAAATTGGGGTGACACGCCTGTGGCATGTCCAGTTCATGGCTGTTGGTTCTCAACTGTCTCACTAGCTTCTGATATTCTCTGAAGCACTCTAGGAATGGAAAGAAGTGGATTTAAACCCCCAAAGGGACACCACTGACACCACTTACGTTTTCCAGCTGCATACACTTGTAATTCAGTTTTAGGTTTAGCTGCATAGACAATAGCAAAACAGGATTGGTCTTTCTAACTTCCAGACATAGACTAGCCTACAGTACAAACAGAAAAGATTCAACAGCGGCTTTATACTGCACGCTTTGCACTTGTGTGTGTGTGCTGGAGAGTTACTTTGGCAAAGGATGATTTAAGCTATAACTGAACACAATTTCCCTATAAATGGCCTGTGATTCCACTGGGTCTTTGATTTATCCTATCAGTCTCCCTCTCTCTCTCTCTCTCTCTCTCTCTCTCTCTCTCTCTCTCTCTCTCTCTCTCTCTCTCTCTCTCTCTCTCTCTCTCTCTCTCTCTCTTTCTCTCTCACTCTTTCTCTTTCTCTTTCAGACCTGCGTTTAAAATTTAAAGGGAAGCCACAGTGAGACAGTAAGGGTTTGTTTGCAGGAGGAGGAGGTTAATGGCCACAGACAGGCCTCAGCAGGCTGTATAGAACACCAGAGCACCAGAGCATCCAGACTGCTGCGCTGCATTTACTTCTGCTTTGGGGGTTGATTCATACAGAGTCAGAATAAAGGCCATGGCTTTTCATGACCTGTCATATTTATAGGCTTGGATACCCTGTGGGGGTTTAAGACGTCATATTATTATTTTCTGTGTCTCAAGAATGTTGCTTCTCATGCATTTGTGTCATTTAAAAGTATTGTCTACACCTTGTCATAACAGCCCTATATGACCAAATATCCACTGCAGCTCCTGGCAAAAATGCAATAGCTCCAATGTGGTTGAAATCCAGTGTTCTTTGCCTTCACCTTAGATTGATGCTGTGCCAGAGGTGGCATGGTGTAACCATTCCTCTCTACCTGAGTTCTATTGTCTATTCTACAGAGTAATGCTATTTCATTGTATTATATCTACAGCTGTAAGAACTCTTCTGTAACAATTGTAGTAATTGTCTGTCTCGAAATAGACAGCCCTTTGAAATGCTACATAGCCACTGGTCATACCCATCAGTGAAGCAGAACTCTGCAGCAGTGTGTCCATAACTTCCCTGGTGTGATTCATTGGTCTTGAATGTTCCCATCCTGTATGCCAGATCAGACTGCACCACACAGGGTCTGTAGCCAAAGCAATACTACAGAATGTTCTCCTGGGAGAAATGAACTGAATCTGTTCATCAGGACATCTGATCTCTGATCAGGTCCTCTGACCTCAGATGTGCACATCAGAGAGATGTGCAGACAAAACACCAATGCTGTCAGAACACATATCCCCCCACTTACATGACAAGCAATTCAGACGGTCTCCTGAGTCTCACAAATGCAGGTAGAAGTGTGACTTGGTTCACGTCTCAAACCGCTGAGGGACTGCCGATTTACTGCCTGCTGTCTGGGATTTGTAATCGGCCTCTTCTTCCACCGTGCCTACACTCACCACACGTTATCCCTCTCTGCAGAACTAGTACCGCATATGTCATAACCTGGAGGGCATTCTGGGACACTGTTTGTTTACTGGGCAGTTTTTTGTTGTCTCGGATCAACAATCACTCTTCATCTTGGATGTCAGGCCCTGAGAAACATAGCTGTCTTGTGCCAGAGTCAGAGTCAGGGGTCAGAGTGGAGCTTTAGCCTGGGCAATCATCTTCCCCCATGTCTCTGCCCTGGCCAAAACACCACATCACATTTTCGCCATCTTCCCCCATGTCTCTGCCCTGGCCAAAACACCACATCACATTTTCGCTGCTGCCCCTTAATGCAAACTCTGGAGGGAATAAATAGCACCAGCTCATTTTAGAGTGGTGTTTAAGAAGCATAAGGAATAATCAAACATTCTCACAAAATGCATCAAAATACTGTCCAAGTATGTGCAAGTCCAATCTGAACACTGCAGAACTGGCAATGGCATGGACTCCTTTTCCTAAATAATATTAGCAGCCTGAAATTAAACTTTCACTCAACCACAACCAGAAATGCAATGTTTAAAAAATTGTTTTTCCTCAAAGCATTTCACTTTGTGCTTCCTTTTAAGCTGTGTACTATAGTTAGCCAATTAGACTGGGAAACAATTGAACAGAAAACTATTGAATCCCAGATGTGTCAATGACACTATCTCAAAGTGAACTTTAACAAGTGTCTTTCTCCTGCTGTTTAGTCAATCTAATTGTAAATGGGGCATGTAAAAGCCGTTGCGCTAACCTTGATTGTCACAATACTATTGACTCCTCTCTGAATTGTAGACCTTGGCTGTATGGGCCCTGGGGTAATCGATAGCAGTGTGGGCTCATAATTCACCAGGGTCAGACGGAGGGGAGAGAAAAAGCATCGCAGCACCAAGGAAATAGGAATGCAGGAAAGCGATAGCAAAGCCATTCATGTAGAGAAGCTAAATTATATTGTCCTCAAGGCACAAAATGCAGTAAGATAAAATTGTCTCACTAACACAACAACATCCAAATCCCAGTGCCTGTGTTTGCAAATGGAGCAAATAATGGTGGCTGCCTGGGACACATACAGTCACCCAAGCAGCTTCTCCCTCTGAGAGGAGACTAAAGCTTCCTGCTGGGATGTCCCTCTCAGCAGCACAGGACCTCCCCTTTCCTGCCTCCTCCAGCCTTGCTCCAGACTCCCCCAGTCCTGCTCCAACCTCCTCCCTCTTCTTTCCTGCCTCCTCCAGCCTTGCTCCAGACTCCCCCAGTCCTGCTCCAACCTCCTCCCTCTTCTTTCCTGCCTCCTCCAGCCTTGCTCCAGACTCCCCCAGTCCTGCTCCAACCTCCTCCCTCTTCTTTGCTGCCTCCTCCAGCCTTGCTCCAGACTCCCCCAGTCCTGCTCCAACCTCCTCCCTCTTCTTTCCTGCCTCCTCCAGCCTTGCTCCAGACAACCCCAGTCCTGCTCCAACCTCCTCCCTCCCCTTTCCTGACTCCTCCAGCCTTGCTCCAGACTCCCCCAGTCCTGCTCCAACCTCCTCCCTCTTCTTTCCTGCTTCAGCCTCTTCCTGCTTCCTTCCTGCTCCAGCCGTTCTCCAGTTTCCTCCAGCCCTGCTCCAGCCTTCTCCTATCTAATGTAGCCTCCTCCTGCCTCCCTCAGCCTCCTCTAGTCTACCCAAGATTTCTCCCTCTTCCTTCCTGCTCCAGCCTCCTCCAGTGATGCTCCAGCCTCCTTCCACCTCTTCTTGCCTCCTTCCACCTCCTCTTGCCTCCCCCAGTCTCCTTCAGCATCCTCCTGCTTCCCCCAACCCCCTCCCGCTTTCTACATGCTCCATCCTCCCCCAGTCTCCTCCAGGCCTCTTCCTTCCTCCTCCAGTCTCCACCCACTGTGCTCCCTCTGGTTAGAGGGAGCACAGTTGCACAGCTTCTGGAAGAGGAAGGGATCTGGGTCTCATTGAGAAGGATGGCCCATTTCATTTGTGGAAATGGAAGTGCTCATGGATCCAATGGTCCTGTCACAGGATTCTACAGTCACCAGAATGTTCCTTTGAGTGGCTGTGTGGTAGAGGGGAGGGGTCAGGTTCATTTGGAGAGGGAATTATTTGCATTCTGCTCTCCTCATGTCCATGCTACTCCCTCACACTCTCAGACTGAAGTCTAACTGGAGTGGTGTTTGCCTGATGAGTGAAGATACTGTAAGGACAATGGATAAGAAAAACATCCCATTTCTCCTGCCTCATTATTGTGTCAAAGTCAGAGAGAAGGGCAATGTCCAGTGGTTTAGGTGGAGAGAGAGGTAACGATGCATTAACAACAAATTGCTTCAGCAAATTGGAGACCATTAGTAAAATGGATGTCCACACATAAACATGGAACTGGAACTGTACTGATTAAAAGCATACTTTTTTTTAAAATCAACAACCTCAGCTCGGTTATTGTCTTTCTCCTGCTAGAGAGTGCAATTAGCTGTGCATTAAAACCAATTACTGTCTAATGGCAAGGAGCGCAGTACAATGAAAACGCCAGCTCGTCTGTTCAGCAAGGAAAACTTGCAGCTCTAAAATATCTTAAATGTCTGAACATTATTCATTCAGGCACTGCACCAGCGGCTAAAATCATTTATGGACCTACTGTTATGGCTTTTAGGCCATGGGGACGTTTCCTCAAGAAACAAGTCATTCATCATCCATTTACCAAAGTCGAGCCTCACTCAAGCAGAACTGTTCGCTTACATTTTTGTGCATTGTGAATTCTCCAAATGAACTCAGAGACCCCTTTAGAAGAGCCCATGAAGTGAACCAAACTGAGAACATCTCGAGAGGTGGTCTGAGTTTGGTTCACTTGAAGTCTGTAGTTCGGTTCCCTGTTTTAGTGCAATGTGAACACAAAGCTCTCCAGGTTCACTTGTCATTATTTCCACATCGAGCACCATAAGCTACTGCAAAACAGTTCCCCTGCCATAGCCCCTCTCATTAGTGCCACAAACAAACAAAAAAGATGATGTGCAGGTTGGCAGTAAAATTTAGAGAATAACATTTTCAATTTAAGCATTATTTAAACCTGCAATTATTATTCTGCTATTTATCCCGCTACCAGTCATTTTTACATGTAAATATTATATTTTGATTATAATTCTTATTTTGTAACTAAATACAAACTATTACCTTTCAAAATGTATGTAGGTACATCCATGGCTGTCTGATAGCAGGTTGTGATGGTATGGCTTGTCCTGCACTGTGTATTTACCCAGAGTGCATTGAGTGAATGTTGGAAAAAGATCTTGGTTCTTTTCTAAACTCAGCAATGTGAATGCAAAGAGGACTCAGATCACATACAATGACTATGAGGTTAAAGTGCAGACTGTCAGCTTTAATTTGAGGGTATTTTAATCCACATCGGGTGAACTGTTTAGAAATGACAGCACTTTTTGTACATAGTCCCTCTTTTTAACCTCATAGTCATTGTATTATTTCAAATCCAAAGTGCTGGAGTACAGAGCCAAAACGAGTGGTCTAAAGTACTGAAGTCATTTATTGGGGTATCTGTACTTTGCTTTTTATATTTTTGACAACTTTTACTTCTACTTACTCCATATATTTCCCTGACACCCAAAAGTACTTCGCAAGACAGGAAAATGGTCCATTCACATACTTATCAAGAGAATATCCCTGGTCATCCCTACTGCCTCTGATCTGGCAGACTCACTAAACACACATGATTTGTTTGTAAATTATGTCTGAGTGTTGTAATGTGCCCCTTGCTACCAGTGAATAAAAAAACTAGAAAATTGTGCCATCTGGTTTGCTGAATATAAGGAATTTTAAATGATTTATACTTTTACTTTTGACACAAGTATATTTTAGCAATTACATTTAGTTTTGATACTTACATGTATTTAAAACCAAATACTTCTCCTCAAGTAGTATTTTACTGGGTGATTTTCACTTTTACTTGAGTCATTTTATATGAAGGTATCTTTACTTTTACTCAAGTATGACAATTGGATACTTTTTCCACCACTGGCCAAAACAACAGCAAAACGTGTCACTGTCCCAGGACTTTTGGAGCTCACAGTATGTGAAAACCCCATAAGAAAGAAGTAAGAAAGAAAGTGTGAAATCTATTCTGTCTTGAGACGTATGAATAGCTTCTTCTGTATCCAACATCAGCCACAGGCTATGTAATTTGTGTAAACCCCTACCCTTACTACAAAGTCAAAGAAGATGGTGAAACGTAAACTTCCAATTAAGTTTTTTACATATACATTGTTGTTCAATTGCTTTCCAACCGATTGCATGTGTCCCTAAGGAATGATTTTGACCAATTTCCTTTGCAGCACAGTACACATCTAATGTGTCAGTTTTCATTACAATGTCATTTGAATTCCATTTTCCCAACCTAGGCTTTCTGCAAAACAAGAGTAAAACAAATATATCTCATTCAAACATTGTTGTCCTGTAGTACTGCTCTTTCTGATCAGAATCCTCTGTCATAAGACAAGACTGGCTAGATGAATACTTCAAATGGCTGGTCTATTCTCCTGACTGTTCAACAGGAGCTGGGTACATCATTAGGTCAGACCCTCCAGGGTGAGGATCAAGCTGTCTGGGTCGGCCCCACACAGCAGAGAGAGCAGGATTTGTTGGAATCTAATGGCCATTTGCAAAGAGGGATAAATCCCTTAACACCTACTGAGCTCAAGAGGGTTTAACTTAGCTGGATACAGCCAGGCAGATCCCCATAAATTCTTACCGGGAAGCAGATTCTGACCATTCTCTCCACAGAACCTGGTGTAATGACTTAATCTTTCAGGTTATTTGCATTGTCGGGGGTTGTGAAACAATGGCCAACACTTATATGTATTTTAGGTTTTACTGTGACTGTACAAAATACATTTGGAAGTTAACTGATGATGATGATTCACTCTAGGATATGTCCTTTGTCTTTAAGATGCATGCTATTCTCAAACCAACAGCAATTCAGTTTTGATACACAACAATGATTCACATTCCCTTTGATACCTGCTGTAATCTGGTGAAAGCGTCTTTCATTTTTATCACAATCCTTTCCCCTTTTTAGGGGAAGATATTTGATCTTTATCTTGAATATGAATCTATTCCAATAAGTCATAATAAAATGTCAATCCAAGAGGAGAGTGTCACACTGACTCTGTCCGTTTTTAATGTGTTCTCCCTTTTTTCGTCTAATGGTTTTAACAGAAGACCTAACATAGGTTTATTTTACTGCCTATTATTAGGATAAATCATACATTCCATTCATAAAATTGACAGACAAGGATGTGACACATATTTCCGAAATGATATTGATACCTCAGGTCTTGGAATGTCCGTTCCCTGATCACTCAATCCACCACCATTCAGATTGGATTCTATAAAGATTTACTGCGTGAGACCAATTTATGGGAACCTATTGGACAATGTCCTTGAACAGGACATTTTAACAACCTAATTAATTCATTAATTATACTTTCCCAAGTCCCATAAATCAAGCAGTCAGTTCACACTTGGTAGCAAATGTAGAGGGGATGGAGGACAACCCATTATCATATCCATCTATAATGGCTGATACATAAAAACTGATCAGGGAGCCAGATAACTATTGGGAATTACTGTCTGTTACATCCTGTACTGTCAGCTTCTTGTTATCTGATTTAAGATTCTGAAGCTGCATTTTGATGATGCAAACTATCACTCCAAGTACATGTTAAAGTGACCATTCAGGTGTCTCCTTAAAATGCCATAATAAAGTTATTTTATTTTAAAAAAACACAGCCATCACTAATTTCCAAAAGTCCTTATAAAAGTCCCAGTGCAGTCACAAATGTGATGTTCCTGTGTTTTATATAGATTTCCACACTATGAGGTGGGAATAATACTACGAAATGGTGATAACGCCCTTTTAGTGTAAGAGCTGTTTGTTGTTGCCTGTTTTGGTAGGATGGAGTTTCCGCCTGTCTGGTGACATCCCCAGGTGGTAATTTAATCAATAGACCAATAAAAAAGAGAGTTCCAAACCTCTCTGACAATAACAACTAGTTTTCAGTTTCCCCCTCCCCACCCAGACAGTCTTATCAAAATTCTTGCATGAGAAATAGCTTTTGCCAATAAGCTATTTTTGTTTATTTTTGACCATTTTAATTGAAAACAATCCCAGTAAGGTACTTAATTGTTAGTGAAAAATTATTTTATATTGAGATAAACTGCTGCATTTGACATTTATGGCTTCATTACTAACCCTTTAAAGTTGGAGGGACCACACTGATGAATCCTATATAACGATTGTGATTGGCTCTCTCTCTACACCTGTTTAATATCTCCATATATTATACCTATAATCCCAAACCTAATGAAATCCTCTCTGTCAGCCCAGTTCCAGCCAGGTAAAGGAAAGTCTGGCCTCAGTTTGTTTCCAGGCTGGCACACCCCTCATCTCCATCACTAGCCACACTGTTGAACAGAGTGAGGGCTGTACTCCTCCGATAAGTGGATTGAGCCTAAGTGCTACTGTATCATAAATGAATGAGAGAGAGAGAGAAGGAAGAGGAAAAGAGACAGTCATTATCCACTTGCTCCAGATGGTGGAATCCCTGAGTTACAGTGTAGTCCTTTGTGTGAAAAGGCAGCTGTAGTCCCTCCTAACGTGCTGTGGCTCACCTGGTTATGTTTGATGATTGGACTCCCATTCAGGACTGACGGAGAGCTGTGGAGTCCTAATAATTTGTTAGAACAAGAGAGGTAATTAATAATTGTGATGAAATAACAGGTAGAAGAGAGGAGAGGAGTGATAGAGAGGAGGGCAGTGAAGCTGTGTGTGTTACTGTGTTTATGGCCTTCTTCATAATATGCTGAGTTTGTATTACATTGTATTGTTGCAGGTTTAGAGGGGGTATAATCCTTCCTCCTTCATTAAGGGTAATAAAGGAAATCCTTTACATCTAAGCTTTCCATATAGAGGAAGTGGTGGAATACATGCATGTGGTGTTGGACATTCTGGGTGGTCAGATTGTAATTCTGTCTGCTTAGCCAAACTCAGTGACTCTAGATGTGGTATTAGATTCAGAGTTAGGGCTGAGTTGTCACAATGTTCCCACCAGTACCCGATCATATTACCAAGAAACTTGGAAATGGACCTGAGGCATAATTCAGATTTCCTTTCTCTTGCTGAGTTTCTGTTGGAAGGAAGTCATATGCTCTTGGTCTGTGGAGGATAAAGAATAAACAATTGAGGGCTGGGTTGGTTGACAAACTTCATACAAGATGAATTATGTCTTCAAACAGATTTGATCTATTTTTCCCAATCATACAACAAAAAGTATGAACACATT
The DNA here is from genome assembly GCF_036934945.1 of Oncorhynchus masou masou. NCBI lineage: Eukaryota > Metazoa > Chordata > Actinopteri > Salmoniformes > Salmonidae > Oncorhynchus > Oncorhynchus masou. The sequence goes on from NC_088213.1 coordinate 34,700,668, forward strand.
TCTTTCGGACTTGCCTGCCATTGGGAATATGACAGTCAACAAACTTTGAACAAACAAATAACAGTCCAGGTTCTAGGTTGCATAGCCTTCAACTATCACATCAAACACTTGGATGTACAGAACAATAGCTCTTTCTGCAAGATATCTACTGAAATCCTTGTAGTCGTGCATCCATAGACTAGTAGTTTCTGTTTGAGTGTACCCATGGTCTTGTTGAGTGTACCCATGGTCTTGTTGAGTGTACCCATGGATATTTGGGGCAGCACTCCTTTTCAGAGTGTAACATCCTCCCACGTGCCAGTGTGCAGGCTTTAAATGCGGCTGATTTAGGCTTGGGTATTTTGTTAAAAAAATGTTTTGCGTGTATTCGCTCCCCTTGCTGAGGGTATAATTGCAATAGCTATCACTTCACATAAATTGCGGATTTTGGACCAAAAAAAATCACTGAAATGTCTCGCAAAAAAGCAGGAAACAAACTTGAAAGCTCCAGACAATTGCCTGACAATTTGAGTTTAAATACATCCAACTCGAATTAATTCCAATTTGTCTAGATATCACGTTATCAAAGAGGGAAGGATGTTTATTCAAGTTTCATTTAGGGCTACAGTTGAAGTGGGAAGTTTACAGACACTTAGGTTGGAGTCATTAAAACTCCTTTTTCAGCCACTCCCACATGTCTTGTTAACAAACTATAGTTTTGGCACGTCGGTTAGGACATCTACTTCGTGCATGACAAGTCATTTTTCCAACAATTGTTTACAGACAGATCATTTCACTTATAATTCACTGTATCACAATTCCAGTGGGTCAGAAGTTTACATACACTAAGTTGACTGTGCCTTTAGACAGCTTGGAAAATTCCAGAAAATGATGTCATGGCTTTAGAAGCTTCTGATAGACTAATTGATATCATTTGAGTCAATTGGAAGTGTACCTGTGGATGTATTTCAAGGCCTCCCTTCAAACTCAGTGCCTCTGCTTGCCATCATGGGAAAATCAGAAGAAATCAGCCAAGACCTCAGGAAAAAATTGTGGACCTCCACAAGACTGGTTCATTCTTGGGAGCAATTTCCAAATACCTGAAAATACCATGTTCATCTGTACAAACAATAGTACGCAAATATAAACACCATGGGACCACGCAGCCGTCATACTACTTAGGTGTGAAAAGTGCAAATCATGGTACTTTTTGGAGAAATGTTCTCTGGCCTGATGAAACAGAAATCGAACTGTTTGGCCATAATGACCATCGTTATGTTTGGAGGAAAAAGGGAGAGGCTTGCAAGCCGAGGAACACCATCCCAACCATGAAGCACGGGGTGGCAGCATCATGTTGTGGGGGTGCTTTGCTGCAGGAGGGACTGGTGCACATCACAAAATAGATGGCATCATGAGGCTGGAAAATTATGCAGATATATTGAAGCAGCATCTCAAGACATCAGTCAGGAAGGTAAAGCTTGGTCGCAATAGGGTCTTCCAAATGGACAATGACCCCAAGCATACTTCCAAAGTTGTGGCAAAATGGCTTAAGGAATACAAAGTCCAGACATTGGAATGGCCATCATAAAGCCCTGACCTCAATCTTATAGAACAGTTGTGGGCAGAAGAGGCTTGTGGGAACATGGAGGCCTACAAACTTGACTCAGTTACACCAGCTCTGACAGGAGGAATGGGCCAAAATTCAGCCAACTTATTGAGGGAAGGTTGTGGAAGGCTACCTGAAACGTTTGACCCAAGTTAAACAATTTAAAGGCAATGCTACCAAATACTAATTGAGTATGTAAACATCTGACCCACTGGGAATGTGATGAAAGAAATAAAAGCTTAAATAAATAATTATCTCTACTATTATTCTGATACTTCACATTCTTATAATAAAGTGGTGATCCTAACTGACCTAAGACATGACATTTTTACTAGGATTAAATGTCAGGAATTGTGGAAAAACTGAGTTTAAATGTATTTGGCTAAGGTGTATGTAATCTTCCGACTTCAACTGTACATGTTTTGTTGTAAATATTTCATGAACATGGTTTATTGGTACTTTAATAAGTGGAGTGTGACGTTGTTTGGTTAATTGTATCCCTTAGAGAATATATACGTTTCCAGAAAGCTGCTCAGTGAGAGCCTACAGTGAATAGATCATTTTTGGTCACAGTATTTATCCCTAATGGTTTCCATGGAGATGCCTTAGGAGCATTCGTGATAAGAGCTTACAGGTACTGTATATTTTTCTAATACCAGGAAAATTACAGTTGTTATATTTAAAAACCTGAAAGCAGAGAAATAGTAGACAATGTCAACAGCCTAACAATATGCTTTAATCCCTTGTTCTTTTTAGTTTAACTGCCAGTTGAAGTTTAATTCTTTATTCTCACTATTCTACCTAGATTTCCATACTGCATTATCCAATGTGTTGTTGGGATAACATGTGTATATTTTACTGAATGTGTGAAATTTGAGACATGAACCATAGCAAATGTCTGCAATTTGACGCTCCATGTTTGAGCTCAGTAGATAATGGGAAAATATAAACTAGATTAGTTGTGAGAGAGAGCACCTGTCACAAGGCAGAGTGAAGGGAAATGGGAACGGGGGAAGTTGATAATTAGGTATAGGTGTTTCCTCATCACGTTTTAGCATTCCATTTTAGCAGCATGTCACGTCTGCTCCTGCTCCTCCCCTCCGGCATATGACGTCGCCAGAGTACTAACCACCGGTCCTGGGATTCGTCAATACGCACACCTGGCACTCATCATTACACACACCTGTGAATCATTATGATTCACACCTGGACTCCATCATTACCTTCATCATTTCCTCCCCTTTATATGTCACTCTCCCATGTTCACTCATCAGTTGGTATTGTTCTTGTGTATCGGCGTACTGCCTTATGTCGTGTTCTTGGTTTTGTTGTTTTATTAAAATGTTTCACCTGCTTCCGACTCACCGCCCCATCATTACACAGCATGCGCTATTTCCCCAGCTACGGGAGCATGGGTAATGATGGCATTACCCATTCTGTTGTAGAGGAGCAAACAAAACCTCTGGGAGAATATCTGGAAGGCTACAGTATTCCACATGGTTGGTAAGGCAAAATTTCAGCTGCAGAATGTTGTTGCAGTGAGTCTTTCCTGGGTCATGCAATATTATATTATCATTCTTCCAAAGTCACTGAATGGCTGCAGCTTTAGCAAAATGCTAAACCAACCAAGTGGAGTGTAACTTTGGATACGTATTGTGTCAGAGATCCATAAGGTCTTCCATCACAAAGATGCTCTCATTTCTCTGTATTATCCAAAAATATATTCAGCAAGTAAAATGATTCAGCCCCAACTTACAACTTTTCCAACCCGTTCTTAGGTGATTCAATTCTTGGTTGGATATGTTAAAATGAATATATTGCAGTAGAATTGGCCCTTTAATACTTGGAAGATACCGGTGAAGAGAAATGATGGGCTTTGCATTATCAGTTTACAGAAGATTCTTCTCCCTGCGGAGAGTGGATCTTGTGAGGCATAACATTCTCTTTTACATCAATATACTTGTTTTTATTCTTTTAGCCTAATTACCTTTAAGGATTCAATTTTTAGGTATGGTTTATCTTCTGTGGTTGTCTCTCACTCGTAATCATTTCCCATCCACCCTTGGCACTGTGTCATCCACCACACATTGGCAGGCCAATTTACCTCAATAAAGCTAATTAACAAGAGACTGGGTTACAAAATAATTTATGCAAATCATCTGTGTGTATTTCCATTCATTTGGAAAAGCACATTTGATGTAATGATGTATATTTCCAGGTTAGTGGAGGGCGGGATGTCTTATCAACACCATAAGGGTAAGAACGTGTGTGTTTAATCTCTGAACGTGTGTCATATTCATCTGGGTCATTTATTCATTGGAATGTGTACAGTGCCCTCGGAAAGTACTCAATCCCCTGAATTTTGTGGATTAAATGGATTAAAACGTTTTTCCCTCATCAATCTCAATCTACACACAATGCCCCATAATGACTAAGCAAAAGCAGGTTTAGAAATGTTTGCTAATTTATAAGAAATAAAATAAACATCACATTAACATAAGTATTCGGACCCTTAACTCTGTACTTTATTGAAGCACCTTTGGCTGCAATTAGAGCATTGAGTCTTCTTGGGTATGACGCTACAAGATTGGCACATCTGTATTTGGGGAGTTTCTCCCATTCTTCTCTGCAGACCCTCAAGTTCTGTCAGGTTGGATGGGAAGCATTGCTACACAGCTATTTTCAGGTCTCTCTAGAGATGTTCGATCTGGTTCAAGTCCGGGCTTTGGCTGGGCCAATCTAGGACATTCAGACTTCTCCCGAAGCCACTCCTGCGTTGTCTTGGCTGTGTCCTTAGGGTTGTTGTCCTGTTGGAAAATTAACCTTTGCCCCAGTCTGAGGTCCAGAACGCTCTGGAGCAGGTTTTCATCAAGGATCTCTCTGTACTTTGCTCCGTTCATCTTTGCCCCAATCCTGACTAGTCTCCCAGTCACTGATGCTGAAAAACTTCCCCACAGCATGATGCTACCACCACCATGCTTCGCCACAGGGATGGTGCCAGGTTTCCTCCAGACGTGATGCTTGGCATTGAGGCCAGAGAGTTCAATCTTGGTTTCATCAGACCAGAGAATCTTGTATCTCATGGTCTGAGAGTCTTTTGGTGCCTTTTGGCAAACTCCAAGTGGACTGTCATGTGCCTTTTTGCTTATGAGTGGCTTCAGTCTGGCCACTCTACTATACAGGCCTGATTGGTGGAGTGATGCTGAGATGGTTGTCCTTCTGGAAGGTCCTCCCATCTCCACAGAGGAACTCTAGAGCTCTGTCAGAGTGACCATCAGGCTCTAGGTCACCTCCCTGACCAAGGACCTTCTTCCCCGATCACTCCGTTTGGCCGGGCGGACAGCTCTAGGAAGCGTCTTGGTGGTTCGAACATCTTTCATTTAAGAAGGATGTAGGCCACTGTGTTCTTGGGGACCTTCAATGCTGCAGAAATGTTTTCGTACCCTTCCTCGGATCTCTGCCTCAACGCAATCCTGTCTCAGAGTTCTACGGACAATTCCTTCAACCTCATGGCTTGGTTTTTGCTCTGACATGAACTTTCAACTGTGGGACCTTATATAGACTGGTGTGTGCCTTTCCAAATCATGTCCAATCAATTGAAATTACCACAGGTGGACTCCAATGAAGTTGTAGAAACATCTCAAGTTTGATCAATGGAAACAGAATGCACCTGAGCTCAATTTCGAGTCTAATAGCAAAGGGTATGAATACTTATGTAAATAAGGTATTTTTGTTTTTTTAAATTTGATAACATTTCAAAAAACCTGTTCGCTTTGTCATTATGGGGTGTAGTGTGTAGATTGCTGAGGATTTTTTTTATTTAATCAACTTTAGAATAAGACTGTAACGTAAACCAAATGTGGAAAAAGTGATCTGAATGCTTTCTGAATGCACTATGTGCTATTAAACCACAGTTTCCAGTCACATTTTATGCCCAGGGGCTTTTACAGTGGTCATCACAAGGACTGTCTACTGTGCACCTAGGGCAGCTAGTGTGCTTGTCTGAGGATGTGGTCACCCAGTGTGACAAGACAAGTCAGGAAAAATTGGCCTCTGCTTGCTCTTAGCCTCTGTCTCCCATGGTTAGTGCATCTTGCTCTTTTCTGGCAGGCTGATAAAAGTGCCAGTGAAATATTAATGTCTGCTTGACGCTGGTGCCCATGAGCAGAGACAATTAGGTCTAGCTGCAATCAAAATGTGGTGAGACAGGTTGTTAGAGCCTTCCATACGGAACCGATGGCTCTACACTTATTCTGTCTGAAATAGTTCTACTCATACAAAAATTAACAGGACAGGTTTGTGCGTGTGCATGCATGTGGGTAAGGCATTGCCCATTTCCACACACTAGACCTGTGTTACTCAGCCTTTCTGCTCTGATGACTATCACTTCCTGTCTGAAATGTCATGACCTGTTGTTACCATGGTGAGGAATGGAAACTGACATTCATAGGCTGAAAACACACTGGTGCCAAATAATGCATAAATGTCACCCAGTTTCCACAATAGAACACAATGGGACAGAAACCTGCTGTGCAGACACAATATCCAGGCTGGACCAGCCACCCTGTCTGCTGGCACAGTCATCATTCTACCACGATATACAGCACAAAATATGGAGCCTGAAAATCATTCAGCGTTTAGCACCTGAGAGTGAGGATCAACTGTTTTCCATATCTTCAATATATCATTCCTCTCACATCATCTCTGGAGACTAGGCCTGAGTAACACCAAGCAGTCCCAGCAGTCCACCCATGGCCACGGAAATGGCATGCCATGACAAACTGAATCTCTGAGACACAATTAAGCACCAGTGAGAGCGGGCAGTTATGGGTCGAGGGGAGCCCAGATTGACAGCTCAGTGGAGGCAGTGCGGGGTTAAAGATGAGCTCTGTCAGTGAAGAGGGGATGCAGCCCTGTCATCTCCAAGAAGGCCTGAGCATCCATCAATATATTTTCATTTGCAGGCTGGTGCATGGAGGCAAACAACCTTAAGAGAAGCAGCTAAAACAGCAGGCTCCCTGGTTCCCTGGCCTGGAGATAAAAGCAACAGGGCATGAACACAGTACAGTCCCTGAGAGACATGGCACTTGAATGGAATAAAGCGGCTAGGGAGGGAGAGACGGGGAAGAGAGGAAGAAATCCAGCAGCTTGTTACCAAGTGTTCTCTCCAATAAAAGAAGGGAAGTGAACCAAAGTTTGTTTGCGGCCCGTGTGTGCGCACGTACACGTGCATGAGTGAGATTATGCTTGGGTTTGTGCTACTGAACAGGGGAGTGACTGTTATGACCTACCAGTGTCCCTTCTCCATATGAGCCTCATTATAGTGAAATGGACAATTGTAAGAGACTCACATGCAGCAGGGAACACTGGACTAATCTGATCTGCATTATGTTACTGCACCAGTGTCCAACCAGATTAGGAGAGAGCAGGTGTGTTTTACATGTCTCAGGCATTCTGGTACGTCTGAGTGACTCTATGTGAACTGATATGGAGACAGAGGAGTCTGTGTGCTGCGTATGTATAGATGAAGCGGACATTGAACACTATTGTGTTGTGCCAATTAAAACAGATTGTATCCTCCACTGCCTACGGTGCTAATGGAGATGGCAGTACTCTACAAGCCTCCACAAAAGTTCACGAGTGTGAATCTAACACTCAATAAACATCTTGACCCCAATCAGAGACAGTGGATATTTCTACTTTTAATCTGCTCTGACAGGGTGTTAAAAGGCAGCAGTGAAAAATAGCCTCACAAACAGCAGCATGAGTTTGTAGGTTATGGGTTTGTCGGTTATAAATACTTAATTTCATTCGGTAACACAAGAACATCTTCAGCATTGCAGCACTTTTGAGTGCTTTTTGTTTTTCACAACACATTTCCCCTGAACTGTGTAATAGGCTGAAACAGATCCGCCTACAGGATGGACCTTCTTGAGAAGGGTCATGATTAACATGACAGACAGACATCTTAATAATGTTACTGTGGTCTTAACATTTCCATTTCCTGGGAGACGCTGGATGTTAGTGATCAACAGGTTCCAGTGCTGTCATGACAGCTATGATTTATTTTCCACTACACCAGGTTCACATCACTGTCACCCAAACGCATTCCTTCTCTACATACATATACACTTAGTGTACAAAACATTAAGAACACCTGCTCTTTCCGTGACAGACTGACCAGGTGAAAGCTATGATCCCTTATTGGTGTCACTTGTTAAATCCACTTCAATCCGTGTAGATGGAGGGGAGGAGACCGGTTAAAGAAGGACTTTTAGTGTTGAAACACTTGAGACGTAGATTCTCTGTCTGCCATTCAGAGTTTGTATGACCAAGTCAAAAGATTTAAGTGCCTTTGAACGGGGTATGGTAGCAGGTGCCAGGCCCACCGGTTTGTGTCAAGAATTGCAACACTGCTGGGTTTTTCATCCTCCAGTATATATCAACAACGGTTCACCACCCAAAGGACATCCAGCCAACTTGACACACGCTGTGGGATGCCTTGGAGTCAACATGGGCCAGCATCCCTGTGGAACCCTGTCGACACCTTGTAGAATCCATGCCCCGGCAAATTGAGACTGTTCTAATGGCAAAAAGGGGGGTGGGGGTGTTCCTAATGTTTGGTATACTCCACAATACTAAAAAAATCAGAGAATATTAATTTATCGTACAAGATTGTGGTTTGAGGATGCAGCCCTTATTTATGTTAATCATGATTATTCAAGATAAATGGTATATTCCAGTGGCACATTTACCACAAAGCACCCCCGAAAGACCACAATAACTAGCTCAACAATACTAATGAGCGTCTTGCTGGGTGGTGTATATGAGCAGGCAGAGAAGCTGCACACACAGCACTTTCTGCATCGTAATGACTGTCCAATTCCCATTCCCACACAGTGAGAGAAATCTACAGCTCTGATTAGCTGTAGTTCTGTAAAGGAAGGGTATGGGAGATGGTAAAGCCTGGGAGTCACAGTGAGTGATGATGCCATTTGAACTTCGGCAGGTCACACATACGCTGTACGTTATTAGGAGGAGTTATTAGTCTCGCCCCCAGTGTGATTTAGCAGCAGTGGTAATTACAGGGGAGCTTGGAAGAGACTCAGAGGCTGTGGGGCTGGCCAACCCTGTTACTGTAACTCTGTCTGTCTGTTAGTCCCCTCACTAGGCTGGCTGGGGAGGAGGACTGGAGAGTTACACATGGTGGCGTGACACTCAATGCTGGATGAATGCTGGATGAAGGTCACAGAATTCTCACTGACCTCAGATCAGAGATGCCACATCACTGTAACCTTATCATTGAACATTGCATTTGATATGCAGTGAATTATTTTGCATCTTGCAGTGACTGAGAAATAAAATATATAGTACATCTCAGTCACTTTTTCTTGAACTATGAATTAATGTAGTCTAGGACCCTATAAATGTAGTGGGGGAGGGGTCTTATAGCCCTTCCCCTTTTATTAATACAACATAGGCATAATCAATTATTGTAATACATCAACCATTTGGTGCAGCCCCTATCATGACCCCAAGGTGAACCCAATCAACAGGCAATAGACAGGTCAAGGCAGGCAGGGGTCAGTAAACCGGAGGCGTGGCAACAGTACGGACGGTAGGCAAGCTCGGGGTGAGCAGATGTCAAAAATCCAGTGGGCGCAAAGGTACAGGTCGGTAGGCAGGGTCAGGCAGAGTGGTCAGGCAGACGGGCTCGGAGTCAGGACAGGCAAGGATTAAAAACAGGAGGGTGAGAAAAGAGAGACCGAGAAAAAGCACGGGCTGAACAACATAACACTGGTTGACTTGACAAACAAGGCGAACTGACAATGGACAAAGAGAGAACACAGGTATATATACACGGGATAATGGGGAAGATGGGCGACACCTGGAGGGGTGTGGATATAATCACAATGACAGGTGAAACAGATCAGGGTGTGACAATTCCTCATTTGATGTCACGTTTGTCATAAGAATTATCAGACCAAGGTGCAGCGTGAAATGGTTTCCACATGTTTATTAACTGAAGCCCACAAAAACAATAAAGAAAGAACGAAAAGTGAAGACAATTGAGTGCTCACAGGCAACTACACATAAACAAGATCCCACAAAACACAGTAGAGAAATGGCTGCCTAAATATGATCCCCAATCAGAGACAACGATAAACAGCTGCCTCTGATTGGGAACCATACCAGGCCAACATAGAAATAAACACACAACACACAATATTACAAGATTACCCACCCTAGTCACACCCCGACCTAACCAAAATAGAGAATAAAAAGGCTCTCTATGGTCTTTGCGTGACACTTGGACTCACTGGAAAGCGTAGCTCAAGCAGAGGGGGAATCCCTCGAGGCACTGGAATTACCAACACATGCATGTTATGTATTGTTGTCACGCCCTGGTCTTAGTATTTTGTGTTTTCTTTATTTATTTGGTCAGGCCAGGGTGTGACATGGGTTTTGGTATGTGGTGTGTTTTTGTCTTGGGGTTTTTCACAGGTATTGGGATTGTAGCTTAGTGGGGTTTTCTAGCTTAGTCTATGGCTGTCTGAAGTGGTTCTCAATCAGAGGCATGTGTTTATCGTTGTCTCTGATTGGGAACCATATTTAAGCAGCCATATTCTTTGAGTGTGTCGTGGGTGATTGTTCCTGTTCCTGTCTTGTGTTAGTTTGCACCAGTTTAGGCTGTTTCGGTTTTCACGTTACGTTTATTGTTTTTGTATTGATTCGTGGTTCCTTTGTTTCATTAAACATGAATCTCAATTGCCACGCCGCATTTTGGTCCGACTCTCCTTCGCATAAAGAAAACCGTTACAATTGTAGCCTAGATCTCAACCTTTTGGTTTTACTCTGAAAGCATGTGCATTTATGTCTTGCTCTCCTCTATAACAGATGTATCAAACAATTCAGGTGTAGGAAACAAAGATATATACGCAGGATTTGGCCTTCCAGATTTGCTGCTTGACAACAATGCTGTTTTAATGGCTGGGGTCTGTAGCTGGACTGAGATCTATAGGAAGTGACCCCTGGTCTCTGGTTGGAGGGTTAATGTGGCGTAGCCTGCAGCCCTGTTCTGTGTCCTGGCTGTGTGGACTGATGGGAGGAGTTGGTCTGACAGAAGGTGATGCAGTGAACTGAGAGCTGCAGGACTGGAGCCCATAGAGGCCCTGGAACTGGTCCCAGATCAGCAACCCCACTGAGCTCCAGCAGGGCCAGCCTGGTGCAGCATATTGGTCCTGCCTGCAGACCACCTGCCTGCACACACTCTGGCTGACACCAGAACAGCGCTAAGGGACATTCACAGAGACACTCACACACAAGGCCAACACTGCTGCAGCATAATTTTTTCTATATGCCATATGATAATGCACACAAACTATTTGTGGATTTTGTCATGACTAGTGGAAAATAATATGTACCCAGGGGCCAATGTGAAGTACATGGCTGAATAAGAATTACCGATCTGACGCATAGCCCAACTCAAAACACATGCAAATGAATCAAAGGCGGTAGGTTATGCAGCCGTTGTGACTGTCTGTTGGAATATATTAGACAACCTCACTCTCAGCCTCTGCCAAGCAGATTGGATGGAGAAATGGGGATCATTGAACACTGTGAAGAAGCTTGTAAAGCGGTTATGCAAATGTTATGTGCTGCATGAGAATTGTATTTTAAAAATAAATATGCATAAGCTGTATGGGGAGTGAACAAATTATGAGGATAAGACATGAATAGCTAATGACTGAATTGCAGGTTGCTCAAACAGAATTAGAGTTTTGCATAATCACCACTGTTAACCCTGAAATAGGCACGTCCATGACAGCATGCTTTGACAAATTGATTATTTGATTTCTAAGGCTCCTTGGAGCAAAACAAATAAGTCCCAAATCATTGGCATAATGGGAGATAATGAAGTGTTTCACAGACTGGAGCATTGCACATCTAGTGTACTATAAGGGTTTGAATGTGTGGTAATACAGCTGGTAAGGTCATATCTTCCTGAATATCTTGGGACTACATGTAAACACTATGCAAGGAGAAATGTATTGTGATAAGCATAGCCGCGGGAAGTAGGGGTGCTGAGGGTGCTGCAGCTCCCCCTGATAAATCAAAATCTAAAACAATTCTAGGAAAATTATTGAACTAGGCCTTTATTACTCCTGTATGAGTGGAGAAAAATGTTTGTTAGCAGAGCGGAGAAAAACACTCCTCAGCATCCCCCCAACCAAAAACATCTTCCACCGGTCATGGTCTTAGTCATATTTGAGTGTGCATTGACGAGATGAGCACCAACATGTGTTCATAGGAGCATGTCAAATCTGCTGTAAAATGAAAGAATGAATCTATATCTTTTTTTAAATTAAAAGTAGACTAGGCAATATTACGTAGATGCAGAAGGTAAACAGCATAGTGGGTCAGTTTACACAACAACTAAGAGCGTTGAAGTGCGAGTCTCAACTTCTGCTCTGTTTTTGTGCCCTGGCTACCACGCTGTAAAAAAGCGTGAAGTGAACCCATGCACATGCGTACATACTGTGTATGACTTTGTGAGAGCGAAGTCTTGTATCTCGCTCATCTCACTATCTGTGGTGCTGCTCGTGGCAACGTCATTTCACCGAGTCTACCTTTAAGGCATAGATACATTTTCCAAACATTTTCTATCCAAAATATTAGGAATTCAAAAAAGGCTTTGATTTCTAGTCAAACAGATAGAAAGGGGGTCTTAGAAAACATCATCAAAAAGCCTTAAAAGGTATAAGAAATACATTAAAACACAAACATTTTGAAGCGAAGACCTCTGCTAACTATTTGCCTCCTGTAAGATTAAGAAACATGGCCTTGTACCTTGAAATTCCATTACCAAAAACTCACATAACTTTAAGATATTTTCATATTTCTCTACCTCGTGAGGGAAGATAAAAGTTTACAGAAGTAACAAATAAAGGTAGAACTACCAATTAGTCAGTGTTTTTACTTACATCTATTTGGTTTATGAACTATTAAGTGATTCAAATTCTGTTATCAAATTGATGACAGAATTTAAAAAAAAATAACATAATTATTGCAATAGTATATGCTACAATGGGAAATTATAAACCACAGGTGGGTCACCTGCTACAATTCTCTCTCACTCTCACTTTTTTTTGCAGAGAATGTGGACACCTGCTCATCAAACGTCTCATTCCAAAATCATGGGCATTAATATGGCATTGGTACCCTCTTTGCTGCTATAACACACTTCTGGGAAGGCTTTCCACAAGATGTTGGAATATTGTGGTGGGGACTTGCTACCATTCAGCCACAAGAGCATTAGTGAGGTTGGCACTGATGTTGGGCGATTAGGCCTGGCTCGCAGTCGGCGTTCCAATTAATCCCAAATGTGTTCGATGGTGTCAAGGTAAGGGCTCTCTGAATGCCAGTCAAGTTCTTCCACACCGATTTTGACAAACCATTTCTGTATGGACTTGACTTTGTTCATGGGGGCATTGGGCAGGAAACAGGAAAGGTCCTTCCCCATACTGTTGCCACAAAGTTGGAAGCACAGAATAGTCTAGAATGTCATTGTATGCTGTAGCGTTAAGATTTTCCTAAGGGGCTTGAACAACGAAAACAGCCCCAGAACCATTATTCCTCCTCCACCAAACTTTTCAGTTGGCTCTCTGCATTGGAGCAGGTAGCGTTCTCCTGGCATCTACCAAACCCAGAATAGTCCGTTGGACTGCCAGATGGTGAAGCCTGATTCATCACTCCAGAGAACATGTTTCCACTGCTCCAGAGTCCAATGGTGGCGAGGTTTACACCACTCCAGCCGACGGTTGGCATTGCACATGGTGATCTTAGGCTTGTGTGCGGCTGCTTGGATATTGGACCTATTTCATGAAGCTCCTGACAGGCAGTTTGGAACTCGGTAGTGAGTGTTGCAACCGAGGACAGACAATTTTTACGCACTACGCGCTTCAGCACTCTCTTTCTGTGTGCTTGTGTGGCCTACCACTTCGCTGCTGAGCCGTTGTTGCTCCGGGACATTTCCACTTCAAAATAACAGCATTAGCAGGGCAGAAATTTGAACTGACTTGTTGGAAAGGTGGCATCCTATGACGGTGCCACGTTGAAAGTCAATGAGCTCTTCAGTAAGGCCATTCTACTGACAATGTTTGTCTATGGAGATTGCATGGATGTGTGCTCGTTTATATACACCTGTCATCAATGGGTGCAGCTGGGAGAGTGTTTCTTAGGAGTCTTAAATAGATGTACTATGAAACAAAAGTACAGTATACACCTCACACCTATGGTTATGGAAGACAAAATATAACAGAACCATTTGACATACACTATATATACAAAAGTATGTGGACACCCCTTCATAATGATGGATTCGTGTATTTCAGCCACACCCATTGCACAATGCATCACCGCGGGTAAACTACCTGCCCCCCATGACACCTACAGCTCCCGATGTCACAGGAAGGCCAAAAAGATCATCAAGGACAACAACCACCCGGGCCACTGCCTGTTCACACCGTTACCATCCAGAAGGCGAGGTCAGTACAGGTCCATCAAAGCTGGGACCGAGAGTCTGAAAAACAGCTTCTATTTCAATGCCATCAGACTGCTTACAGTAATCACTAACTGCTTATGTAGGCGATGATGCCTACATTGAGACCCAATCACTGGCCACTTTAATAAATAGATCACTAGTCACTTTAAACAATGCCACTTTAATAATGTTTACATATCTTACATTACTCAAATCAAATGTATATACTGTATTTTATACCATCTATGCTGCTCGGCTATCGCTCATCCATATATTTACATGTACATATTCTCATTCGCCCCTTTAGAGTGTGTGTATTAGGTCGTTTTTGGGGAATTGTTAGATTACTAGTTAGATATTACTGCACTGTCAGAACTGGAAACACAAGCATTCCGCTACACTCGCATTAACATCTGCTAACCATGTGTATGTGACCAATAAAATTGTATTTCATTTGATTTGATTACTGACACCTAGACATCAGCATGCTTACTCACCAGCATCCTCACTCACCAGCATCCTCACTCACCAGCATCCTCACTCACCAGCATCCTCACTCACCAGCATCCTCACTCACCAGCATCCTTACTCACCAGCATCCTTACTCACCAGCATCCTCACTCACCAGCATCCTCACTCACCAGCATCCTCCCTCACCAGCATCCTTACTCACCAGCATCCTTACTCACCAGCATCCTTACTCACCAGCATCCTTACTCACCAGCATCCTCACTCACCAGCATCCTTACCGACACAGGACATCCAAGGACTTAAGTAGTCATTCTGCCCTGGCCTTGATTTCAACGTCCACGGATGTCATTTCATGATACTTTCTGGACTGGCTTAAATTTCAAAATCCACACACGTTGATTTTTGGACAGACCTTGATTTGGCCCCAACATACGTATAATACACAATTGTACATGAAATAGGATAAATATAAGCACCCATTAGTTATGTTATATGTACAGTACAATAAAGTAAAATAAAGTTGAGTAGAATATAGTGCAGTACAGTACAGTACAGTAGAAGAGTAGAGTTCAGTACAGTACATTGTAAAGCACACTAGAGTTGTGTACACTATAATGCACTGTACTCTACTGAGCTCTACTATGCTGTACTTTGATATCCAAACTTGTGAAACATAGACGTCTATGATTGGTTCAGATGTGGTCCGGTCCGGACCATCCAAATTTTGTGTTGTTAGGAGGCAGAGCACACCTCTTGATGCTATGGGGGCGCTATTTCATTTTTGGATGAAAAACGTTCCCGTTTTAAACAAGATATTTTGTCACAAAAAGATGCTCGACTATGCATATAATTGATAGCTTTCGAAAGAAAACACTCTGACGTGTCCAGAACTACCAAGATATTTTCTGTGCGTGCCCTAGAACGTGAGCTTCAGGCAAAACCAAGATGAGACGGCATCCAGGAAATGAGCAGGATTTTTGAGGCTCTGTTTTCCATTGTCTCCTTATATGGCTGTGAATGCGAGAGGAGTGAGTCAACCCTTTCTGTCGTTTCCCCAAGGTGTCTGCAGCATTGTGACGTATTTGTAGGCAGATCATTGGAAGATTGACCATAAGAGACCACATTTACCAGGTGTCCGCCCGGTGTCCTGCGCCGAAATTGGTGCGCAAAAGTCAGCTGTCAGTATTTTTCCATGGGATTCAGAGAGGAAAGCAAGCTTCCACGAACGATATATCAATGAAGAGATATGTGAAAAAACACCTTGAGGATTGATTCCAAACAACGTTTGCCATGTTTCGGTCGATATTATGTAGTTAATTCGGAAAAAGTTTGACGTTGTAGGTGACTGAATTTTCGGTTCGTTTCGGTAGCCAGATGCGATGTAGAAAACGGAACGATTTCTCCTACACACAGACGCTTTCAGGAAAAACTGCGCATTTGGTATGTAACTGAGAGTCTCCTCATTGAAAACATCAGAAGCTCTTCAAAGGTAAATGATTTTATTTATTTGGTTATCTGGTTTTTGTGAAAATGTTGCGTGCTAAATGCTACTCAAAATGCTATGCTAGCTTTGCATACTCTTACACAAATTAGTCAATTTCTATGGTTCAAAAGCATATTTTGAAAATCTGAGATGACAGTGTTGTTAAGAAAAGGCTAAGCTTTAGAGCAGACGCATTATTTTCATTTTATTTGCGATTTTCAGAAATCGTTAACGTTGCGTTATGCTAATGAGCCTGAGGCTTTAGTCACGATCCCGGATCCGGGATGGGGAGTTCCATAGCCCGTGTGTAGAATAATAAATGAACACTGAAAGAATGATATGGCATATTTCTACCATTTTGTACCTATTTTGGATACTTCAGCATGAAGAGAATGACATTTATATATACTGAACAAAAATAAATGCAACAATTTCAAAGATTTTACTGAGTTACAGTTCATAGAAGGAAATTCATTAGCCCTAATCTATGGATTTCACATGACTGGGCAGGGGCACAGCCATGGATGGGCCTGGGAGGGCATAGGCCTACCCACTTGGAAGCCAGGTCCAGCCAATCAAAATTACTTTTTCCCCACAAAAGGGCTTTATTACAGATAGAAGTACTCCTCAGCGGAGTATTTTGGTAAAATCTGAGGGAGATTTGACCAAAATTTTGACACCAAATTTTTGCATCTGCACATTTCTCCCAGTAAATGTGTGTTTGTAAAACTGTCCGTGTAAATTGTTACAATTAGTCCTTGTACATAGAGTTGTATGGTTTGTATGGTACAGTACCAGTCAAGAGTTTGGACACACCTACTCATTCCAAGGGTTTTTCTTTATTTTTAATATTTTCTACATTGTAGAATAATAGTGAAAAAAATCAAAACTATTAAATAACACATATGGAATCATGTAGTAATAAAAAGTGTTAAACAAATCAAAATATATTTTAGATTTTAGATTCTTCAAAGTAGCCAACTTTTGCCTTGATGACAGCTTTGCACACTCTTAGTATTTTCTCAACCAGCTTCATGAGGTAGTCACCTGGAATGCATTTCAATTAACAGGTGTGCCTTGTTAAATGTTAAAATGTATAAGAAATACATTAAAACACAAACATTTTGAAGTGAAGACCCCTGCCAACTATTTGCTTTCTGTAAGTTTAAGAAACACGGCCTTGTGCCTTGAAATTCCATTACCAAAAACTCACATAACTTTAAGATATTTTAAAAGTTTTGTGGAATGTCTTAATGCAATTGAGCCAATCATTTGTGTTGGGTGGTATACAGAAGATAGCCCTATTTGGTAAAAGACCAAGTCCATGTTATGGCAAGAACAGCTCAAATAAGCAAATATAAACAACAGTCCATCATTACTTTAAGACATGAAGGTCAGTCAATTCGGGAAAATTTCAAGAACTTTGAAAGTTTCTTCAAGTGCAGTCACAAAAAACATCAAGCGCTATGATGAAACTGGCTCTCATGAGGACCGCCACAGGAAAGAAAGACCCAGAGTTACCTCTGCTGCTAAGTTCATTAGAGTTAACTACACCTCAGATTGAGGCTCAAATAAATGCTTCACAGAGTTCAAGTAACAGACATCTGAATATCGACTATTCAGAGGAGACTGCGTAAATCAGGCCTTCATGGTCAAATTGCTGCAAAGAAACCACTACAAAGGATACCAATAAGAAGAAACTTGCTTGGGTCAAGAAACACAAGCAATGGACATTAGACCAGTGGAAATTGGTCCAAATTTGAGATTTTTGGTTCCAACCGCCGTGTCTTTGTGAGATGCAGAGTAGGTGAACAGATGATCTCTATCAGGAATCAAGGCAAGACCCAGATGCAGACATGACGAATTGACAATGGTTTAATATTCCAACAGGGGCAGGCAATAGACAGGTCAAGGCAGGCAGGGGTCACTAAACCGGAGGTGGGGCAACAGTACAGTTTGGCAGGCAGGATCAGGGTCAGGGGCAGGCAGAGTGGTCTTGCAGGCGGGCTCAGAGTCAGGACAGGGAAGGGTGAAAACCAGGAGGGAGAGAAAAAGAGAGACTGGGAAAAGCAGGAGCTGAGAACAAAAATGCTCGTTGACTTGACAAACAATACGAACTGGCAATGGACAAACAGAGAACACAGGTATACATACACAGGGGATAATGGGGAAACTGGGCTACATCTGGAGGGGGGTGGAGACAATCACAAGGACACGTGAAACAGATCAGGGTGTGGCAGATCTCTGCATGTGTGGTTCCCACCGTGAAGCATGGAGGAGGTGTGATGGTGCTTTGCTGGTGACACTGTTAGTGATTTATTTAGAATTCAAGGCACACTTAACCAGCATGGCTACCACAGCATTCTACAGTGATACTCCATCCCATCTGGTTTGCGCTTAGTGGGACTATCATTTGTTTTTCAACAGGATAATGACCCAACACACCTCCAGGCTGTGTAAGGGCTATTTGACCAAGAAGGAGAGTGATGGAGTGCTGCATCAGGTGACCTGGCCTCCACAATCACCCGATGTCTTCACTATTATTCTTCAATGTCGAAAATAGTACAAATAAAGAAAACCCCTGAATGAGTAGGTGTGCCCAAACTTTTGACTGGCACTGTGTATATTAGTGACAATTTCATAGGTTTTGTTTTCCTTTAGATTTGCTTTGTGAAAACAAACATGTTGACACAGCTGATTAGACGGCAGTGGAGAAAAGAGCAAAACGAACAGAACTATGATGCGAGACCGCACACAGAACACTAGCTTAGTGGAATGCATCAGTAAATTGGGTTTGATGAAAAACACACAAGGATTGCATGTTCAAATAAATATAACAAATAATCATGATCCGTCTTTCATTATACTATATGTCATTTTGATCCACTGTGAATATACTGAAGGTACATTCTTATCTGTTCTCAGTGGGAGGGCTTTTTAAAACTGGCACTGAAAGCTATGGATGGACAGATGAGAGAGGAGGGCGTAAATTGAGATAACTTTACTCCTTTTTCTGTCCAATCGTCTATGTCAGCAGTAGTGGAATGAATACCTCAGTTTTGGAGACTACATTAGAAGTGTGACAAACAGCACTGGTTTGGAACAAACATTTTCACTCTGAAACAAACATTACTTGCATGACTCTCACATCTGTTATACTTTTTCAAAGGCCCATGTCAGTCAAACACGTGATTTTTCTGTGTTTTATATATATTTCCTCACTATGGGGTTGGAATAATATTGTGAAATTGTGAAAATTTGGATATTGCCCTTTTAGTGTAAGAGCTGTTTGAAAAGACCTCTTAGACTTTTATCTACGTTTCTCCAAATGTAAAATTTCGAAGTTGCTCCAAACATCAAATTTAAAAGTTTAGGGTTAAGGTTTTGGATAGGGTTAAAACCTTAAGTTTTGGCCCTCATTCCTGTGCTTAAGGTAAGGTTTAGGGTTTGGGATATGGCTCAAACAAAAGAATAAAAACGAGTGTCCACCACTGAGATCCATCTCCCTAGCAAAACCAAAGTCTACTTAATGGTTATAGCACTCACTGTTGCCTCTAGTGACCAGTTGAAGGCATTTCCCGGCGTCCTCAGGACATGGATAAACGTCCAATTTCAAAGTCACTCTTGAGCGATCTGCCGAGAAATTTCAGACTGTTTTGGTGGGATGGAGTTTTGGCCTGCCTGATGACATCACCAGGTGGTAAATTAGTTAATAGACCAATAAGAAAAAGAGTTTCAAATCTCTCTGCCAATAACAGCTATTTTTCAGTTTGCCCCCTCAGACAACTCCCAGATAGTCCTATCAAAATTCTTGCTTGTTCTTTGCTAAGAAGCTATTTTGGTTTCTTTTTGACCATTTTAATTGGAAACAATCACAGAAAGGTACTTAACTGCTACCCAGAAATGATTTGATATTGAGAATAAAACTGCTGCATTGGACATTTAACGAACTTTGGGACAATTTTGGAACATAACGGAATGGTAGCACTCTGGAACATACTTTAATGTTCTGAAATGAAAGTCGGGGTTCTGGGACAGATGGGACGGGATCCCGTTGGGATGTCATCCCGTTGAAAGCCAGTTAGTGGTATGGAGGGAGAGGACAGGATAGAACAGGACGAGACACGAAAGGCTCCTGACTGGATGCTATAAGCACTTCACGGGCGGAGCAGAGATTTGAAAGCAGGCAGAGCACAGATACGCAGAGCAACTGATGTGTTCAATTAGGGATCAAGGGGAGACATTTCTATCACAACAGTAAATCACAGAGTACACTACATATGAAAGGTCAAAATGCAATTGAGCCTGCAGCAGAACGGAGAGGCGGACATGTAAGGTCTGTTGGCATCCCTGCAAGCAAGGCAACTATTTCACAATGGAGCACATTTGTAATCTGTGTTGCGGCTGTTTCTCATAGGCTGCTGGACCTGACAGCGACTGGGACCTTCACAAGATGAAGGAGCTGCCAGAGAACATGGAGGACCAGATATTACTCTTACTACAGCCTCTGCTGGTCAGAATTCATTTCAACAAGTCGTACACACACTGATAAATGGCCTCTTGGGTTCTACTGTGGCCTTGCAATCTTTTTAGTCATTAGAAAGATCACATCACATCGCTCCTTCCTAACAACATGACACCAAGGACCTGAGGACGCCCGCAGGCAGATGCACATGTAGGCTATTACAGTCAGTTCTCTACCAGCCAGAAAATGATAGATGTACAGTCAGTTCAGTCTTGAAAATCCCCTACAATATTCTGTAATCAAACTACATCACTATAATCTGCTGTGTCAAGATTTGCTTAGCTGAAGTTGGCAGGGGAAACACTGTAGTTCTGCATAAACACACATTTCTTTAGCAGCGTGACTCTGTAAATGTGGTCCCATCTACCTTAGCCCCAGTCTCTGTGTGCACTCCCAGGGTTGGCAGGCTAAAGCCAGAGTATGATGTGGAAGAGGCACACATAGCCTTGTGCAGGAACTCCGGAGTGAAGCACTGCCAGTGACTATACACAGACCTGCCCAAGTGCTAAAGCTTTTAATCACATTCCCCAGGCGAGTGGGGAAGGAACAGTCCATTGTGTGTGTGCACATACAGTACACAGTAGAGTGTAAAGTGTATTGTTTGTTGGACTTCCATTGTGTGTGCACATGTTCAGTGATGAGAAGTCAATTGTGTATGGACATATATTGTTGTGCAGTGGTGAGGCTGGTGAGCAGCGCTTGCTTTGTGTCACATCCTCTCACAGTGGCTAAATGGGATTCTCAGCAATGTTTTGAATTTGCGTGCTGGGAGCACACCGGCCATGTTTATATTTGCTATTCAAGTTTAATCGAAACAGTTCTACTTCTTGTGTCTCAATCCTATAAGTTGTATGCTTTGTAAACACTGTCAAACATTTGCTGAATGTGTGCAGCCTTTGTGGCACAGTTATTTTCACCCTAGTACACATATACACTGAGTTCACAAAAGGTTAGGAACACCTTCCTAATATCAAGTTGAAACGCCCCCTTTTGCCCTCAGGAGAGCCTCAATTCATCGGGGCATGGACTCTACTAGGTGTCGAAAGCGTTCCACAGGGATGCTTGCCCATGTTGACTCCAATGCTTCCCATAGTTGTGTCAAGTTGGCTGGATGTCCTTTGGGTGGTGGACCATTCTTGATACACACAGGAAACTGTTGAGCATGAAATACCCAGCAGCATTTGCAGTTCTTGACACAAACCGGTGCGCCTGGCACCTACTACCATACCCTGTTAAAAGCCACTTATATCTTTTGTTTTGCCCATTCACCCTCTGAATGGCACACGTCTCAAATGTCTGAAGGCTTAAAAGTCCTTCTTTAATCTCCTCCCCTTGATCTTTCACCTTTTTTCACCTGGTCAGTCTGTCATGGAAAGAGCAGGTGTTCTTAATGTTTTGTACACTCAGTGTACACATACTGTATCTTGCAGGCTTTGGCATTTCCTGGAAAGATAATATAATCCTATCCAAATACCACAAAAGAAACAAAAAAACATTGCACTGAACTTCAAGACAACTCAATAGACTAGACATATGGCATGTCTGCCAACTATACACTCTTTTTCCGTTTCAACTTTGAATATGACAGAAAAATATATACTTATACCTTTTGCTCTAAAGTCATACAATATTACAGTTCAAACCCCTTTGATCAATACCTGTCATTGCTACGCATTACTGGCTGCTTTGAAAAGAACACTGCGTTTTTTAAAGAGGAGAGGTTGTGACCGGTGAAGCTACTGTCACCGTTTCATATTCCCATTTCAGAATACCAACTTGGCGAAGTTAGAGACATAGGCATAGCTGTGAATGTGAATGCTGTTGTCTAGTAGCAGCTAGCAGCTCCTGAAAATGAATTGCACTTGTTTGGGAAAGATGTTGGGAATAAAGAAGCTCACTGAGGGAATGGATCCTTTATTATCTGACTGTACAGTGACTGTCAATGTTGATGAGACTACTCTGTTCTCCATTGCATGCTTCTTTCTAAAAAACAAAAAACAACTGCTTTCCTATTTCCTCTGAGGAAATGTATTTCCTGGCTTGTGATATCAAAAGCAATGCATAAAACTGCTACATTATCCCAGAGACAACCCTGCTGAATTCACCGGAACAATTGAAATGCTCCAAAATCCATTGTCCCTTCAGGTCGTCCTTGAAGTTTTTACTTTCTACCGGTTGCTGTCTGCTGATGGGAGATGAGGGATCTCGTTTCATTTCACTCTCAGCTCAAGTACCACTTGTATTTGAGTTACAAAATGTAATTTACTAAGTGTTCTTATCTTATCCCTTTCAATTGTGATCCTCCAAACAGATTCCTCCTGCTGGATTAGTCAACCGTTCACAGTATACAAGGAGCTGAAGGAGCCAAGAGCAGAAAAGTTATTGCAAAAGAGGGATTGCAAAAGGCAGTGTGTGTGTGTGACTATGTTGTTAAATCAAAATGAAACTGCATCCCTCTGATCACAAATGAACTTGTCCTTGAAAGAAGGGCCAATGAAGCAAAGTAAACTTCTTCAACTCAATGCTTCTGCAAACTTCACACATGAGCAAGCATTTTAAATCATCTCTCTGTTGTTGCACATTCAACATCTCTTTCCCTGAAATCCTTTGAGCAAATGTTTGTGCTGATTGCAGCAGGGATTACTGTGTTTATTTTATAAACTAAAGTTTCTCCAAATGAAAGTTCCTTTGAGAGCTCTTGGGAGTATCACAGAAAGGCAGTGATTCCTCAAAAGAAAGATCCTGTCTAATAAAGTCCCCTTGCAGTCTAACAAACAAATTCAAAGATAATAGAAATGTACCTTTGCATCCTCTAAAATGTAATCTGTCTAATTTCATATCAGCTCCTTCTGAGCTTCAAAGGAGCTGCACATGAATAAAATGTTCAATCGAATTTGATCTCAAGCTGTTTCAAGGATGCTGTCTTCATTGCTCATTTTATCGTTTGGACTTAAAGGAATAATTTGCATACAAATATCTTCCTGACTCTCTACAGACGTCATTGTATTAGGCGAATTATCACAAAACTCCTCAGCTCAAGACAGCTGCTGTCATGGGGAATGGGCCATAGACATGTTATTTTGTAACAGCTGTTATGGTGCTCTGGCTTATGGCTCATGCCCTGCTTTGCGCTCTACTCCCTCCACCAACTCCATCCAGCTGTGATACACCCTCCCCCCAGGTCAGCATCTGCCCCACCTGTAGACAAACCTACTCATTCCTCACATGCAAGTCAATAGAGTCTATGTATACATGCAGCTTAAATCCCCCAACAGACGATATCACCTCTGCTCAATTGAAACACATTCCTTGGGTATTTTAAGATCAGGCATGAGTCTGTCTATGTACTTCATAGTCTTTGGTATGTCTGATTTGCTATGGCTGGGTTATTCACTTCATGTTAATGTAAGCACTTGAACAGATCCCTTTAGTACACTGTGGACCGTAGTGCACTTCAGATCTAGGAAACACTATCGTTATTTTCCCAAAATGTTGCACTTTCCAATACAACAAGAATTCTCAACAGGAATCACATGGTGTAAACCTATTGGTTTATTGGGGTGAGACAATGTATTGTGATGTGACTCAGTATCGGTGCACTGTGTTCTTTATTTAGAAGCATTCTCACACAGTTGGATAAATAAAGCTCATCTCTATACTGGAAGAGGCATAGAGTAAGTTCTCGTGAAGATTTTAAACTTCCTGCTTCCAACTCCCTGTCTATTGCCCTGAATAGTCTGTACCTCTAATATAAACTGACATATTGGACCACTCATAGCATTATGAGAGAAATTAAAACTAATATAATAGCGCATATGGAGACAGGCTAAGAGATGTCACACATAATCATGATCTATTTATATTATGTTGACAATATGCACGCAGTGTGCCGTAGTGGGACACAAATCACAGCTCCGGCATTGACTTTATGAATCTCAAAACACCACCAGTCAAAGGAATGCAGTAGAAAGCAAGGAAATAGCACAATATCACAACCTAAATAAGGATTGCCTTGACACACGTATTGACGACAGCTTGTGCATTCTCATGACAGAACCATGAGAAAAAGGTGTGATTGTACCCAGATTGACTCTGTTCAGTGACCGTCTGAACACAAAATATCCCTCATCATCTACAAATCAAATCAAATGATATTGGTCACATTTAGCAGTTGTTATTGTGGGTGGAGCGAAATGCTTGTGTTCCTAGCTCCAACAGTGCAGTAGTATCTAACAATTCACAACAATACACAAATCTAAAAGTAAAATAATTGAAGAAATGTATAAATATTAGGACGAGCAATGTCGGAGTGGCATTGACTAAAATACAGTAGAATAGAATACAGTATATAGATATGAGATGAGTAAAGCAGTATGTAAACATTATTCAGGTGACTAGTGTTCCATTATTAAAGTGGCCAGTGATTCCATGTCTATGTATATAGGGCAGCAGCCTCTATGGTGCAGGGTTGAGTAGCCAGACGGGAGCCAGTGCTGCTATCACTGCTCTGTTACCATTGTGCTTTGATGGCAGACAATAACAGGCTCAAATGCTTTTCAGACAATTCAGATTTTGACATTCAATTTCTTACAAATGTTTCAAAAGCAATGTGGCTACATTGTCTCTATTCCTTTTACAAGAAAAATACAAGAACACTTCAAGGGAATATTCAACTGAAAAGGTCACACGCTCAGAATGGATTACTAAACCATACATTTTCAGCATTCTTTCTTTAATTGATCCCTAACTTTAGGGATCCATATTATGCTTCATGTAGCATAAATGAGATAGGCCTATCCGTGATATATTGATTTTGTTTAGGTATGACAAAGACATTTCAGTGTGGATTTGGACAGAGGGTAAAATGGAATATCTGACTGAATTGAGTGGAATATAGTGTACTGCTGGTACCTCGCCGACTACCTGCAGGAATACATGTCAACTGTTAATCTATGTAGAGGAGCACAGAGCATCCGGAGCTCGTTTGGCAATTAACCTGTGGGCCTCCGTACTCCCCTCCATTAGCAGGGCTCTGAGACAGCTTTGTTAGCTCAGCACTTCCTCTCCAGCTCCTGGCCCCACCGTAGAGCCCAGTCAGCTTCACAGCATACAAAGAGAGATAAATTGACTTGATAATGAAAATGAAATGTACTTCTGGGTGTATTAACATTAAGTCGCTGACATAATGCATTATGGCAAGGAGGCATCAACTGGGAGATTGCATTATGAGGTGGTTTTGGGGCAGGTTGTTATTTTACAAATTCTGCTGCTGTGCTAGGGAAAATGTTCTTTGTTGTGTCAAACAAGCTCTCGAATTGGTATTTTATTGTAGTGAATAAAATGTCTGAAAGGACAAAATGATGAGGGTATGCTGCTGGGATGTTTTCTTCATTACTGTCTGTTCAGATTATGGAAGATGGTTTGTAAAAATAAAATGTTAATGTTTGTGTGAGGCGAATGCACTGGACCTGTGCTTCCAATGTATCTGTTGATTAACTTTACAGAATGAGCTGGGGGAAAGAAACTATGCCTCAGCAAGAAAAAAATAATAAGAAAAATCCATTTAACTTTAGGAGATAAGGAATTTATGCTTTCTGTGTCTGTAATCATGACTGTGTAGAGAAATCCACCATGAGTCATATTCTCCCCTGCTCACACATAATAAACACTGTTATTTCTCTAGATAACACAATTACACATTACAATATTAACATGCACATTAGTCACAATGCGAAACTAAACGAAATGAATTTATTTCCAAATGTTCCTTTGTTGCACCACTCAGGAGGAGGGGACTGTAGAGAGTAAATCCTCCTGTTAGGTCTCCCATTAAATTAAACTGCAGTCCTCAGAAATAATTTTCATGCTCATTTGTACTGAACATTCATCATTTATAAACATTTATCCCCGGTGGTAAAATCATATCTAAAGGTATCTTTAATTATTGGTCAGCTTTTCACCACACTTGTCGTCTGCATCAAAGAATACCACAGCAAATATATACATATACTGTGTTTATTGGTGTTATAATTCCTAGGTTTTTGGGACGATACAAAGCACAGAATGATTCACCTATCCATCAAGATTAGAGTCTATGGACTGAGCCAGGGATGTGCCTACGCATTACGTCACATCAGTTAGGTTGTTGAACAATGTTCCATTCAGACAGTCTCGCTGTTGTTGAAACACATTGCAATCACTTTTATCTCAGTGCAGTTTCACCCAGCAGCACTACCCTCTGGCACGTATAGAGGGGTTTCCCCTGATTCTCAAACTCTTTTAGAAAAGGGGGGGACGGGGGGGGGTTCCAGGACCAGTGACCATCATTAGCTTCACCACACATCAGGAAAGACACTTGATCAGAGGGACATCAAAATCCCACGGAACCTTATTAATAAACGTACTAGCCATCAAATAGAATAGTATGCAGTGTCTCAATGACAGCCGTGGCAGCATCACAGCATCAGTGTGATAAAACATTCATGGAACAAGAACCAAGTAACATGCACAGTGGGCAGTTCTATGATGAAAAAATAAGCCCATATGTGATTTCCTTGGTCTGCTGAGGTAATATGTGTCCTTTCATAAAATAATCCCTCTTCGTCTGTCTTTTCTAGAATCATATCTGACGGCTAATAGACATATGGACAGAGACAGGGTTCAGAGACGATTCACGGGAATATGATTATGGACACTGAGAAGGGTTTAGAGTCGGAAGCTGAGCTCCTGACATATCCCTCATTGACTGACAGATAAATTGTTGGGATGATGCTTCTGTGCCAAAGATATGTATCTTTTAAGGGACAGAGGAGGCATTTCTTTAGTCTGATGTGGGCTAGAGGGCTGCATGTAAGGGAATGCATGACTGTTAGCTGTCGTGACTGGTGCCTGCGTTACCTGAGATGAGGATGCTTTACATAGTTATGTTACTGTAAAGTTTTGGAGTGGAACCAGACCTATGGTCTATGCTGTGTCCTCAATACGTGTGTATGAAGAATGGGGAGAAGAAGAGATGGAATCTAATAATACAGTGTTGACTGTGAAAGGACAAAATGCCTACTTATTCTTGCATTGTAAAGGGGTCAATTTCTTGGGCTTTGTGATGAATATGCAGAATTGCAAATATGCTGCCTCGCCATAAACCCGTCCTGAAGTATAATGGGCTCAAGACAGCAATAAAACCAGGTATTTGCTTCATGTAGCTTGACACCCTCTCATGGCACAACTGATCCAAGACCAGGGAGCCAGATCATACATCTAAATGCAGACAAGCGCTATTCTAGGATTATAAAAGGTGTGTGTGCGCATGCGTGCGTGCGTGTGTGTGCGTGCAACTGACAGAGAGAGGGAGAAAGACAGAAACGTCGGCCTACTTTTCTGGTCTTAAATTAAACATGTAACAAAATGAACGATTTCCTTCTGTTCCAGGTTTAGATTTCATTGGGGAAATTGATGGAAATGTGCTCTCTTACATTTAAAAGTAGCATTAAGTGGACGTTCGGGACTGATGGATGTGGTTGCATCGTGCTTATTCAACAGTTTGCCACTTTTTCCTCAAATTCTCCTGTATAACTGTGAGCATCACCCTCATCGTCTGGCCACATTACCTTTATGTACATATCTACCTGTTTGTGCTTTGTCATTATGGGGTATTATTGTGTGTAGATTGCCGAGAGGAAAAAAAACATTTAATCAATTTTAGAATAAGGCTGTAACATAAGACAATGTGGAAAAAGTCCAGGGGTCTGATTTTCTGAAGGCCAAGTTATCATCGTTGTGTTTTTATTCCTTGTGTTATTATTTTCTATATTTTTTCTATATTTTCCTCTCTACATTGTTGGGAAAGGCCCGTAACTAAGCATTTATCTGTTAGTCTACACCTGTTGTTTTACGAAGCATGTGACAAATAAAATTTGATTTGACTTGTGTGACCCAAGCCTTTTGCCTTTTGGTTTAATCATCAAACAGCCATTCTAAGAGTTAATTGTCTACGGTATGAGTATCATTACACAGCTTGATGAACAGCAAAATGAACATTTTCAAACGAGTATTAACACCAGACATATTTGCATTTTGCATAAGTTCATCCATCGTTGTAATCAGTTTGTGTGCTTTTCTGCATTCCTGCATGACTTTGACTACCTTTACCATAGCTTGGTACTCAAATTGAACGCATTTTCTTCTTTGCCAGAATCCATTTCAACTGCGTTGGACACAACACCAATACCTGTCCAGAACGCAACTGACAATACTTCTTGGGAAGCCTTTTCCTATCACAGTTTCAAATACTGCTTCTTTAAGGACCAACGTAGCGCAGTCACGCTTGCACCACTCAGGTATGAGCGCCAAAACACATCACCAGCGCTTGCAATGCGCCACCTTGAACTTGCCCAATCGGCTTCATCAACAAAATGCAACACAATCTCTGCCTTCATATGACCAAAACAAAAACAAAACCCACCACCTGACCTGTAACTAGACTAGAATGCCCCTGGTGGTGACAAATGTCGTGTCTTTGGCTATGCCGGAGTAAGTGATATGACATGTTATTCTATCAAATAAATTCTCCGTAATTAATATTACCTGATTGAGCTAATCATGTAAATGTAATTAACTAGAGAGTCGGGCAACACAAAATAATATTTATAGAGCTGTTATCTTCCGAATAAACTCTTAAAGACCTAGTAATATTTTACATCAATAGCAGTCAATATTAATCGTCATCTTAATTTAGTCTCATCTGAAATTTGTACATTCTTGGTTATCTGCACGAACCCTGGCTAACAAGTTGAACCAGCAATACAAAATTGGGTTTAATTATTGATTTACTAAATACCTAAGTAATCACACAGAATTACACATACACATAATTAAATCATAACATGATTACAAATTACGTCATAAAGGAAAACGTCCCTAGCGGGCGGAACAGATATGACAGCTTGTTACACAAAAGAAAAGGGGCTGGGTTTGAGTGAAAGAGCGGGAAGACTGAGTAACAAAGGGCGAAGCTGCGCTATCATAAATACAGTATCTTATGCATTCTAAATTACCGCCCATTTGTAAAAGGAAAATGCAATAAATATTTACTCTGAGCTGCACTTCTGTAGGTTGGTGGTAGATGGAAGGCTGTGTTGCCCAACCAAGTCCTTTGTCTTTTGAAGAATATCTCTGCTGGTAAATTGTAGTTGTAGTAACGTCGTTGTATGGTAGACGGGATACTCTGTCTGTTCCTTCCTAAGCCTCGTTTGCAGCGGCTGTTGCTAACTCAACGGCTAGGAGGTATCACTTCTGTAGTGAATAAGAGTTCAAAGTTCATACCATTCGCAACCAAAGCTCACGCTGATGTTGGCTTCGTTCTGTAGTTATTATCTGAACCATTCTGACATCGGACCGTCGTCCTCACGTCCTCGGAACAGGAGGTTACATTGTCGTTCAGGCTTTATATATATATATATATATATATATATACATGAAGGGAGAGGAGGGCGTGTTTGGAATGTTGTATAGCCCATGTCCCTTCACAGGGGCGGGCCACTGATTGAGCATAGCCCTAACTTATGAAAACCCAAATCTCACATTTTAGAAGCTAAAATCACATTTCATCCCATCACGAATAATTTAATATTCAAACATTTAAATTGAACAACATTTCCATGTGAATCCTATAACTCTGATGTGTTGACTTTCCACTATAGAGTTTGTCATCTTATCATTGATGAGAATGTCTCAGATGACAACCGAACTGACGTCATACTCATTAAGTACCACTGCATATGTTCAATTAGTCGGATTATCAGAATATTGTTCATTTCCCCCCACCTTCTGATGTTCCCAGAATCTCTATGTTAACCAAGGGTTTTGCAAATGTAACATCAGTAGGGTAGAGAGAGGAAAAAGGGGGGGGGGAAAGAGGTATTTATGACTGTCATAAACCTACCCCCAGGCCAACGTCATGACACAAATGACAACCAACAACACACCAACTGGCAAAATGACTCTTGCAATAATAAGCAGCCAATTGAAGTTGGGCACCATCCCCAGGCAATCACCTAGAGGCTCACAAAGAGGTGAATTAAACTCATACTTGGAGATATAACTTTGCCTTGCATAAAAAGGCATGCACTAAGGGCACCTGTTATTCCATTGAAGTGTTTTATTTTAATACAAAAATGAAATCTCAAACCATTAAATTGCAACACTCCTCAAGGAGACAGGCCTAAAGTGATACAGCAGGTTATTGAAACAGTCAGTGTCAGTTTGTCTGCTGCAGACAAAGCAATGAGGCTGAATATTATGGCTTTCTGTATTTGACTGCTGGATCATCACAGAGGCAGAGGGAGCCCTGATAAATCACAAGGCTCATTTCCTGGGCAGCACCTCCACTAGCCAGGAAATGACTTGTTCTAACTCATTATTTATGCTGTTGGAGTGCAGTATAGTATGTTGGATGATATGGCCCTGTGTGCAATCATATATTTAGGTACATGCCTATCCTCGAAAGACCATTTTAAAAAGGAATAATCTGGACTATTCGCTTGAACACTTTCTAAAAATCAGTCCACACACAGCTTCTTTGACACATTTAAACTCATTGAGTTTAAACGCATTTCTGAAAAATGCCTGTCAAGACCAATTATACAGAAATTGAATGCCTCTTGCACCACTTTCACTGTGTCATTGTGTCACACATTTAAAGCGCCGTCCCTCGTTGAGGAAGCTAGAGCCTGTACCTCTGTCTCTCTCTCTCTGTCTATTGTCCTCTTTTATCATTAAGTAGCTGATTCTTTTTTTCCTGTTAGAAAGGCGGCAGCATCTCCCAGAAGGCTCTCTTTGGTCCAGCGTCTCTTTGACTGGTCTACTCACAGATTTTTATTAAAGGGCCTTCTCCATTAAATATGCATAGGCCCAATAACAACTAAGTTTCCTCTACCCCCTAACAGATATTAATATGATGCTTTCTTCTGAGACATGTCTGTAGTGTGAATAGGTGGGTGGGACTTCATAGACCATTAAATCCAAGCAGTTGTATGTGAAATATAATAGACATAAATCAAATTTAGAAGAATTTTAACAGTGGTAGATGTGGCCAGTTCAAATATCTCTCTCCCTATGTCCTGTGAGTCTGAGTCACATTATGAGAGGAGGAGTATTCCGATGTTCTACCTACACTATTACAGCCTGGTGTTGTTCTCAGTGGATTTAAACCCCAAAGAGACACCACCGTAGCGATTACGTTTTCCAGCTGCATATACAGTTTTAGGTTTAGCTGCAGAGACAATAGCAAAACAGGTTTGGTCTTTCTAACTTCCAGACATAGAATCAAATCAAATGTATTTATATAGCCCTTTGTACATCAGCTAATATCCTAAAGTGCTGTACAGAAACCCAGCCAAAAACCACAAACAGCAAGCAATGCAGGTGTTGAAGCACGTTGGCTAGGAAAACTCCCTAGAAAGGCCAAAACTTAGGAAGAAACCTAGAGAGGATCCAGGCTGAGGGGTGGCCAGTCCTCTTCTGGCTGTGCCGGGTGGAGATTATAACAGATCATGGCCAAGATGTTCAAAAGTTCATAAATGACCAGCTTGGTCCAATTATAGGTCGGGACAGGTAGCACGGCCGGTGAACAGGTCAGGATTCCATAGCCACAGGCAGAACATTTGAAATTGGAGCAGCAGCACGGCCAGGTGGACTGGGGACAGCATGGAGTAATCATGCCAGGTAGTGAGGCATGGTCCTAGGGCTCAGGTCCCTTGAGAGAGAGAGAAAGAGAGAATTAGAGAGAACATACTTAAATTCACACAGGACACCGGATAAGACAGTAGAAGTACTCCAGATATAACAAACTGACCCTAGCCCCCCCCGACACAAACTACTGCAGCATAAATACTGGAGGCTGAGACAGGAGGGGTCAGGAGACACTGTGGCCCCATCCAATGATACCCCCGGACAGGGCCAAACAGGAAGGATATAACCCCACCCACTTTGCCAAAGCACAGCCCCCACACCACGAGAGGGATATCTTCAACCACCAACTTACCATCCTGAGACAAGGCAGAGTATAGCCCACAAAGATCTCCGCCACGGCACAACCCAAGGGGGGAGGGGCACCAACCCAGACAGGAAGATCACATCAGTGACTCAACCCACTCAAGTGACGCACCCCTCCTAGGGACGGCATGAAAGAGCACCAGTAAGCTAGTGACTCAGCCCCTGTAATAGGGTTAGAGGCAGAGAATCCCAGTGGAAAGAGGGGAACCGGTCAGGCAGAGACAGCAAGGGCGGTTCGTTGCTCCAGAGCCTTTCCGTTCACCTTCACACTCCTGGGCCAGACTACACTCAATCATATGACCCACTGAAGAGATGAGTCTTCAGTAAAGACTTAAAGGTTGAGACCAAGTTTGCGTCTCTCACATGGGTAGGCAGACCATTCCATAAAAATGGACCTCTATAGGAGAAAGCCCTGCCTCCAGCTGTTTGCTTAGACATTCTAGGGACAATTAGGAGCCCTGCGTCTTGTGACCGTAGCGTACATGTAGGTATGTACAGCAGGACCAAGTCAGAGAGATAGGTAGGAGCAAGCCCATGTAATGCTTTGTAGGTTAGCAGTAAAACCTTGAAATCAGCCCTTTACTTGACAGGAAGCAAGTGTAGTTAGGCTAGCACTGGAGTAAGATGATCAAATATTTTGGTTCTAGTCAGGATTCTAGCAGCCGTATTTAGCACTAACTGAAGTTTATTTAGTGCTTTATCCGGGTAGCCAGAAAGTAGAGCATTGCAGTAGTCTAACCTAGAAGTAACAAAAGCATGGATACATTTTTCTGCATAATTTTTGGAGAGAAAGTTTCTGATTTTTGCAATGTTACGTAGCTGGAAAAAAAGCTGTCCTTGAAACAGTCTTGATATGTTTGTCAAAAGAGAGATCAGGGTC
Organism: Oncorhynchus masou masou; assembly: GCF_036934945.1. NCBI lineage: Eukaryota > Metazoa > Chordata > Actinopteri > Salmoniformes > Salmonidae > Oncorhynchus > Oncorhynchus masou. Next base: position 34,734,207 of record NC_088213.1, read on the forward strand.
CAGAGTAACGCCGAGGTCCTTCAGTTTTATTTGAGACAAGTGTACAACCATTAAGATTAATTGTCAGATTCAACAGAAGATCCTTGTTTCTTGGGACCTAGAACAAGCATCTCTGTTTTGTCCGGGTTTAAAGTAGAAAGTTTGCAGCCATCCACTTCCTTATGTCTGAAACAGGCTTCTAGCGAGGGCCATTTTGGGTCTTCGCCATGTTTCATTGAAATGTACAGCTGTGTGTCATCCGCATAGCAGTGAAAGTTAACATTGTGTTTTCGAATGACATCCCCAAGAGGTAAAATATATAGTGAAAACAATAGTGGTCCCAAACGGAACCTTGAGGAACACCGAAATTTACAGTTGTTTTGTCAGAGGACAAACCATTCACAGAAACAAACTGACATCTTTCCAACAGATAAGATCTAAACCAGGCTAGAACTTGTCAGTGTAGACCAATTTGGGTTTCCAATCTCTTTAAAAGAATGTGGTGATCGATGGTATCTCAAGCCGCACTAAGGTCTAGGAGCACGAGGACAGATGCAGAGTCTCGGTCTGATGCCATTAAAAAGGTAATTTACCACCTTCACAAGTGCAGTCTCAGTGCTATGATGGGGTCAAAAACCAGACTGAAGCATTTCATATACATTGTTTGTCTTCAGGAAGGCAGCAACAGCCTTTTCAAAAACATTTGAGAGGAATGGAAGATTTGATATAGGCCGATAGTTTTTTATATTTTCTGGGTCAAGGTTTGGCTTTTTCAAGAGAGGCTTTATTACTTTACTCTCAGCCTCCAGTATTTATGCTTTATTACCACTTTTAGTGAGTTTGGTACACAACCGTTTGGTACACATAGGAGAGCCAAGCACAGGAAGCAGCTCTTTCGGTAGTTTAGTTGGAATAGAGTCCAGTATGCAGCTTGAAGGTTGAGGCCATGATTATTTTCATCATTGTGTCAAGAGATATAGTACTAAAACACTTGAGCGTCTCTCTTGATCCTAGGTCCTGGCAGAGTTGTGCAGACTCAGGACAACTGAGCTTTGAAGGAACACACAGATTTAAAAGAGGAGTCTAATTTGCTTTCTAATAATCATGATCTTTTCCTTAAAGAAGTTCATGAATTTATTACTGCTGAAGTGAAAGCCATCCTCACTTGGGGAATGCTGCTTTTTAGTTAGCTTTGCGACAGGATCAAAAATACATTTCGGGATTGTTCTTATTTTCCTCAATTAAGTTGAAAAAAAAATAAAAATAGGATGATCGAGCAGCAGTAAGGGTTCTTCGATACTGCCACGGTACAAGCTAGTCGGAAGACTTCCAGTTGTGTGGCGCCATTTCCGTTCCAATTTTCTGGAAGCTTGCTTCAGAGCTCGGGTATTTTATGTAGAGCTCAGGTATTTTCTGTATACCAGGGAGCTAGTTTCTTATGAGAAATGTTTTTAGTTTAGGGGTGCAACCTCATCTAGGGTATTGCGCAAGGTTAAATTGAGTTCCTTAGTTAGGTGGTTAACTGATTTTTGTCCTCTGACGTCCTTTGGTAGGCAGAGGGATTCTGGAAGGGCATCAAGGAATCTTTGTGTTGTCTGTGAACTTATAGCACGACTTTTGATGCTCCTTGGTTTGGGTCTGAGCACATTTGTTGCAATTGCAAATGTAATAAAATGGTGGTCCGATTGTCCAGGATTATGAGGAAAAACATTAAGAGCCACAACATTTATTCCATGGGACAAAACTAGGTCCAGAGTATGACTGTGACAGTGAGTAGGTCCAGAGACATGTTGGACAAAACCCACTGAGTCGATGATGGCTCCGAAAGCCTTTTGGAGTGGGTCTGTGGACTTTTCCATGTGAATATTAAAGTCACCAAAAATGTGAATATTATCTGCTATGACTACAAAGTCCGATAGGAATTCAGGGAACTCAATGAGGAACGCTGTATATGGCCCAGGAGGCCTGTAAACAGTAGCTATAAAACGTGATTGAGTAGGCTGCATAGATTTCATGACTAAAAGCTCAAAAGACGAAAATGTATTTTTTTTGTAAATTAAAATTTGCTATCATAAATGTTAGCAAGACCTCCGCCTTTGCGGGATGCACGGGGGATATGGTCACTAGTGTAACCAGGAGGTGAGGCCTCATTTAACACAGTAAATTCATCAGGCTTCAGCCATGTTTCAGTCAGGCCAATCACATTACGATTATGATCAGTGATTAGTTCATTGACTATAATTGCCTTTGAAGTAAGGGATCTAACATTAAGTAGCCCTATTTTGAGATGTGCGGTATCACGATCTCTTTCAATAATGACAGGAATGGAGGAGGTCTTTATCCTAGTGAGATTGCTAAGGCAAACACCGCAATGTTTAGTTTTTTTTAGAGCTGGCTACACTGACTGTGCTAGTGGCAGACTCCACTAAGCTTGCAGGCTGGCGAACAGCCTGCTGCCTGGCCTGCACCCTATTTCATTGTGGAGCTAGAGGAGTTAGAGCCCTGTCTATGTTGGGAGATAAGATGAGAGCACCCCTCCAGCTTGGATGGAGTCTTTCACTCCTCAGCACACCAGGCTTGGTCCCGTTTGTGGGTGAGTCCCAGAAAGAGGGCCAATTATCTACAAATTCTATCTTTTGGGAGGAGCAGAAAACAGTTTACAACCAGTGATTGAGTTATGAGCTCTACAGCAGAGTCTCACCACTCCCCCTAACCGGGAGGGGGCCAAAGACAATTACTCAATGCCGACATCTTTCTAGCTGATTTACACGCTGAAGCTACAGTGCCTTGCAAAAGTATTCGGCCCCCTTGAACTTTGCGACCTTTTGCCACATTTTTGTAGCGCCACCTTTTGGCTTACAGCTGTAACATAAAGATATAAAACTGTATTTTTTTGTGAAGAATCAACAAGTGGGACACAATCATGAAGTGGAACGACATTTATTGGATATTTCAAATCATTTTTAACAAATCTAAAAGCTTTGAAAAGATTAGCCTTAACATCGGTAGCCCGCCCCCTGGTAAACAGTGTATTGGATGCCCCCTTAAGTTAATACTTTGACTAGGGTTTTCAATTTGTCAGCCTTTTGCTGCGATTACAGCTGTAAGTCGCTTGGGGTGCTTACAAAGTATTAACTGAAATTTGCCTAAATTGCGTCTGAAGCTGGGCTTAAACAGCTATTGCCGTTAGGTGATCGTTCTCCTGTATATTATGAGTACAACAACTGCAATTAGAAGTCATCGTTTTAATTTTCAGCTTCGGCTGTTGGAGGTTTTGTCCGGAGTGAAAAAGTTTAATGAAAAAAAGTTGAGTGAAAAACCGTAAAAAGTAAAAAAGTTGTCAGGCAGCAAAGTAAGACTGGCAACAAAACGCACAGCAACACAGTAAACAAGTCTGCATAGACTAGCCTACAGTACAAACAGAAAAGATTCAACAGCGGCTTACACTATTACAGCCTGGTGTTGTTCTCATCTGCTGTTTCCCATTCAGTTTCTGCTAAAGAGTTGTGTAATCCAAATCATTCTATTCAGTTGTAGGGGTAGCAAGAGTATATAAACAGGGTCTCAGGGGCTACGCTGTGTTTGGTGTAGCTCATTCCTAGAGCTAGTCGTCACAGATATAATTGATGGATTAAATAACATTGGGAAAGTTACAGCTTGTGAGAGGACACAAATCAATGACACAGTCAATTGTTTTCCAAAGGCAAACACACTGATCAAAATGTATTATAGCCTAGAACTACCCACTTCCCATGCATTTAATTTGGGGTCTAACTATTGTGCCAATCATGGTAAATCATTTAGACGGAAAATCTATACGCAATACAAAACCCTGGTAGGCGCACAAGTCACAGGAGGAACTTAAAATGTCAAGGAATTTCTTCCAAACAATACCTTACCAAGCAGATGACAGGTCTTTATCTGCCTTTTAAATTGCTGGAGTGTATTAAGAGTAACAAAAGAGAGAGTGTTATAATGGACTGTAAGATGAACAACTTAAATTGCATTTGGAATTGCAGGAAGGGGATTTGAAGGAGGCCCACAGAATTAATGCAGAGGCTTGCGAGGCACCAAGCAGTCCAGTGGGTGGGGGCCTTTGTTAGTAGGGGCCCAGGGGACAGAGGTGTCGGGTAGAGCAGCGCAATCTCTGAATCAACATGCTGCAGTCAGTCTCACAGGCTCCAAAGGAATGGGGAATGATTGGCTCTTGTCTAAAACAACCATTTTGATTCTAAAGGCTACCAAGGACAGAGCACAATAGTACTTCAACATTGATCATGTAATCACAGCGCCTGCCTACCTGTAATTATCATGTATTAGCAGTATTAGCAGCCTGGCCTCAGAGACATACAAAATATATTTTACGTATTTCTGCGTACCTCCAAGAAGTATGATACTCATTAATGGTCTAGTTACTTTGGACAGAAATTAAAGTAGGGAGGGGGTGGGGGGGGGATGGGTAGACGTAATCCACAACAGTCTACCAATCTAAAAAGTCTACCAATCTAAAAGTTGCATGTTCGAGTAGTGTCGGGGACAGCTGAAGCATTTTAGCTTACCGTTACCCTAACTCTTATTCTACACTTTATAAAAAGGGTTCTTCGTCTGTCCCCTGTTGGGGCGGCAGGGTAGCCTAGTGGTTAGAGCGGTGGACTAGCAACCGGAAGGTTGCAAGTTCAAACCCCCGAGCTGACAAGGTACAAATCTGTCGTTCTGCCCCTGAACAGGCAGTTTACTCACTGTTCCCAGGCTGTCATTGAAAAAAAAGAACATGTTCTTAACTGACTTGCCTGGTTAAATAAAGGTTAAAAAAATAGGATAACCCATTGAAGGACCCTTTGGTTCCAGGATGAACCCTTTGTGTTCCATGTAAAATCTGTTCCAGAGAGTTCTAACTGGAACCATAAAGGGTTCTAACTGGAACCTATGGTGACAGCCCCAAAAATTCTAAGCTTTGTCATTTTAGTTCTAACTTTTGTTGTTAGTTCCCCTAACCGCCAATGTAAATTCTCCCTGTAATTCTCCTTTGTTTTTAGCATTCTGGTCTCAGATAAAGACGTGCAATACCTTAGGTCCTCCAAGAAGTATGATAATTATGTCATCTAATTTGTATGCTATTTCCCACCGGGTAAGACAGCTGGTACTATACGTCCTCTAAATTGTATGATCGCTTTACATTCATAACCTAAACTAAATGGAATGTCACAGATTTTATTTAACTAGGCAAGTCAGTTAAGAACAAATTCTTATTTACAATGACAGCCTACCGGGGAGCATTGGGTTAACTGCCTTCTTCAGGGGCAGAACAGATTTCTAACCGTCGCTCTGGATAAGAGCGTCTGCTAAATGACTTAAATGTAAATGTAAATGTAACCTGCAAGCTAAGGGATTCGATCCAGTAGCCTTTCGGTTACAGGCCCAACAATTTAACCACTAGGCTACCTGCCACCCCAGTTCTGAGACCATTTTGGTATTAGGGACAATTTATGTAAAGTGACACCCAGTGGGATTGTAAAATGGCTGGTTTCCCAGAGACAGATTACACATCTTCCTGTACTAAAAAGCTTTTATTAAAATTCTCCATTTGACTAGGCTTCATCCGAGTCCTGGAAACCAGCCCTAAAAGTTTTACACTACATTTTATGTGGTTTATGACCATTTAGGATCTTGGTAGGAGTGATTGAGTTCATTACCCCCTAAGTTAGTCTGAAGTCCTACTGGAACTATCAAACGATCACCCTCAGTGCAGGCAGGGCTCCCCAGTGTGTGGAGATCTGCTTGTTTGTCATGATGCAGTACACCACCACTGCTAGGATGCATGATTAATTTGTCTTGTGTGTTAGCACAGGGACAGTGGGCAAGGTGAAACCCTAAGAGGGAGGCCTCAGCCTCATTAATCCTGAGAATCTGATTCCAGATACCTTTGAGCCACCTTGCCAATCTATGAGACGTGAGGTGAGATGAAGGGTTACTCTGCTCATTTCCATGAGACGACTATCGTTGAAGTTCTGACGTGTGATAAAACGCCATAATGAAAAGGTTCACAGAAGAGACAGGGGTACATTGTGATAGTTTGTGTAAATATACATCTATAGCATGCACTGACTACACAGTTACATTTTTTTTTTTTTTAATTAGGATGAGATTTAAATGACTAGCAGATGTTAACCATGATTTGGCTTGAACAGAATAATTTCAATGTGGGTGAACGAGGAAGAAATGATCATGTGATTTGGGTTCAAATGATTTGCGGGATGTTCATTCTCAAACCAATATGGCATTTTGGCAGAAAATAGGTCTCAAAGCAGCTGTAAAGCACTTTATATCATCATACACAAAGATTGTTTACTTCTAGCAAACACAACCGAATGCACAATTATACATTCATTACCTGTAACGTGTGTTGTCGTTGGATGAGGAGGAAATGGACCAAAGCGCAGCGTGGTGATTGTTCATGACTTTTATTGAACTGAACACTTAAACAAAAATAACACAACTACACAAACCAGTCCTGTCAAGTGAAGACCACTAAACAGAAAACAACTACCCACAAAACATAGGAGGGAAAAAGCTCCCTAAGTATGGTTCCCAATCAGAGACAACGATAGTCAGCTGTCCCTGATTGAGAACCATACCCGGCCAAAACAAAGAAATACAAAACAGAAAAATATCATAGAATGCCCACCCCAAATCACACCCTGACCAAACCAAAATAGAGACATAAATAGCTCTCTAAGGTCAGGGCGTGACAGTGGCACGACAATGGGCCCTGAGGATCTCGTCACTGTATCTTTGTGCATTCAAATTGCCATTGATAAAATGCAATTGTGTTCATTGTCTGTAGCTTATGCCTGCCCATACCATAACCCCACCGCCACCATGGTACACAATGTTCACAACGTTGACATCAGCGAACCGCTTGCCATCTGCCCGGTCCAGTTGAAACCGGGATTCATTTGTGAAGAGCACACTTCTCCAGTGTGCCAGTGGCCATCAAAGTGAGCATTTGTCTATTGAAGTCAGTTACGACGTTGAACTGCAGTCAGGTCAATACCCTGGTGAGGACAACGAGCACTCAGATGAGCTTCCCTGAGACGGTTTCAGAAAGTTTATGCAGAGATTCTTCGGCGGTGCAGTTTCATCAGCTGTCTGGGTGACTGGTCACAGACGATCCCGCAGGTGAATAAGCTGGATGTGGAGGTTCTGGGCTGGCATGGTTACATGTGGTCTGCGGTTGTGAGGCCAGTTGGATGTACTGCCAAATTCTCTAAAACTATGTTGGAGGTGGCTTATGGTAGATAAATTAACTTTCAATTCTCTGGCAACAGCTGTTGGACATTCCTGCAGTCAATATGCCAATTGCACGCTCCCAATTGCATGCTCCCTCCATCTGTGGCATTGTATTGTGTGACAAAACTGCACGTTTTAGAGTGGTCTTTTGTTGTCCTTAGCACAAGGTGCACCTGTGTAATGATTATGCTATTTTATCAGCTTTTTGATATGCCACAGCTGTCAGATGGATGGATTATCTTATCTTGGCAAAGGATAAATGCTCACTAACAGGGATGTAAACAAATGTGTGCAGAAAATTTGACAGAAATAAGCTTTTTGTGCATATGGAACATTTCTGGGATCTTTTATATCAGCTCATGAAACATTGGACCAACACTTTACATGCTGCATTTATATTTTTGTTCAATATAGTTTAAATTCAAAAGGCACTCGCACATCTGAGCAATCTTTTTTTACAGGAGCATGGTAACAAGATTAAGGAAAAAAGCTCTGACGAAAGCCGTCAGGCCGATACGTAAGCATAATAAAGATCAGTGATACTATCAAGAGCAGTGTGCGGTTTCCTTTTTCCTTCATCTTGTTCAGTATAGTTTAAAATCAAGGAAGAATAACAAAAATGCATTTTACATTTACACTATATTTTAGTAATTTAGCAGCAAACACTCTTATCCAGAGCGACTTAAAATAATTACATTTAAAAGTTTTTCTGTCTGTACTTGTTCTCTAATGGATTCAGTCTAATTATAAACATAAACCACTCCGACACCTCTTCCCTCAAATTATACCCCTCTTTTGTATGAGTCACCAATGTTGGAATTTAAGGAGTTGGCTGGATGGTGAGAAGTGCAACCGGTGTTCATGTGTTAATTTCATAACTCTGAGCTCTATGTATGCAATACCTCCTGCCAATCATCAATGGAGTGCTTGGGTGGGCTCAACGGATGGAAAAGGGATTTCAGTGAAAGGCAGGTAATGATTTATGTGTCCTTGAAATGAAATACACCAGCATGAGCTTTAGCACACTGAATACTCACTCGCTAAAATGTCTCTCTGGAGAACCACTATAAAAGTGACTGGCACATAAAAATGCCATCAAGAGAATGACAGCTTTTCTCCCTTGGACCAAGTGTGTAATTGCATATGGGAGAGTAAATAACACCCGTGGCTTGAAGAGAAATGTGTGTTAGTGTGGCAGTCAGCTGTCATGCATTCCTCTGTTGACTTTGTGTTAAGTTAAGCAGGGTTAGGCCTGGTGGGTACCTTAATGGGAGGTCATCCAAGTGGTGGAGGGAAACCCAATGCCCAAGGACAGTGGCAGGGATGCAAAACCCCCACTGGCCTCTTCCCATTGGAAGGTGATGTGAGGCTGACATGTATTACCCAGGCGGGTGCTATCCATACAATGTAAACATTTTGAGACTATTGAAAATGCATTCCATTAATTATTAATGACACTTAATGACACTTTGAACAATGTGGATCCTCTAAATTACACACATGTAGGCTTTTCAAACGGTTGGGATTGAATGATGAGAAATCTTTTCAAGACATTTGGTTATACTCCTCTGAAAGCATTCAATGGGGGGGGGGGTCGTCGTCAACAGCACAGGCAGAGAAAGTCATTAACAGAACAGAAAGTATTTTTTATCCATTTAATTTAACACTACTGAGTTCCATTGCTCACATTCTGTACATATCCAGTCTGCATTGACATAGGGCAGCTGCACAGTATCATTCAAGAGCTCTGTTTCTCCTCGTCTTGCCCCACTTTGACACAATTTCTATTTAAGTAATTTAGCCGAACCTCTTATCCAGAGCAATTATGGTTAAGTGTCTTGCTCAAGGGCACAAAAACAGATTTTAACCATTGACTCAAACCAGCAACCTTTCGGTTACTGGCCCTACGCTTTTAACCACTAGGCTCCATGCTGCGTTTTACTGTGATTGTTATGGGGTTCTTCCATCGAAGGAGAGGCAGACCAATACACAGCTTGGTTGAAGTTCATGGTTTTTTAATAAGAAAGACTATACATGAACAAACTACAACACAATAAATTTGACCACCCAAAACCAGTCCCATGTGGTACAAACACTGACACAGGAGACAATCACCCACAAAACCCAACACCAAACAGGCTACCTAAACATGGTTCCCAATCAGAGACAATGACTAACACCTGCCTCTGGTTGAGAACCATATCAGGCCAAACACAGAAACAGACAAACTAGACACACAACATAGAATGCCCACTCAGATCACACCCTGACCAAACAAAACATAGAAACATACAAAGCAAACTATGGTCAGGGTGTGACAGTGATCTTCATCTAAGGTTTCAAATACTGACCTCTATCGATTTTTCCCATTACTCATCCTGGTAGACATATTTTCAACACATTGACGAAACAGAGAAGTCTGAAATTGGTGGTTGTGCAAATACAAATACAAATGTGTTTTTCTTTATGTGGAGCCCAGTTTGCTAACAAAAGGACAACCTCAAAATTAAGTTTCTACCGTCTGTATACTGAACTAAAATATTAATGCAACATGCAAAAATTTCAAAGGTTTTACTGAGTTACAGTTCACATAAGGAAATCAGTCAATTGAAATAAATTCATTAGGCCCTTCATCTGTACCTTAAATAAGGTAGGGGTGTGGATCAGAAAACCAGTCAGTATCTGTTGTGACCACCATTTGCCTCATGCAGCGCGACACATTTCCTTCGCATAGTGTTGATCAGGCTGTTGATTGTGGCCTGTGGAATGTTATCGCTGTGCATTATCATGCTGAAACATGAGGTGATGGCGGCGGATGAATGGCACGACAATGGTCCTCAGGATGTCGTCTCAGTGTTTCTGTGCATTCAAATTGCCATACATAAAATGCAATTGTGTTCTTTGTCCATAGCTTATGCCTGTCCATACCATAACCCCACCGCCACCATGGGGGGTTCACAACGTTGACATAAGCAAACCACTTGCCCACTCAACACAATACACGTGATCTGCGGTTGTGAGGCCAGTTGGATGTATTGCCAAATTCTCTAAAATATCAATGGAGGTGGCTTATAGTAGAAAGTATTACATTTGTGCAGTCAGCATGCCAATTGCACACTCCCTCAAAACTTGAGACATCAGTGGCATTGCGTTGTGTGACAAACTGCACATTTTAGAGTGGCCTTTTGTTGTCCCAGCACAAGGTGCACCTGTGTAATGATCATGCTGTTTAATCGGCTTCTTGATATGCCACACCTGTCAGGTGGATGGATTATCTTGGCAAAGGATAAATGCTCACTAACAGAGATGTAAACAAATGTGTGCACAACATTTGAGAGAAATAAGCTTTTTGTGCATATGGAACATTTCTGGGTTATTTTATTTCACCTCATGAAACATGGGCCCAACACTTTACATGTTGTGTTTATGTTGTGGTTCAGTGTAGTAAAAATGCTCTCTTTGACCACACTTGTGATTCACAGAAACCAAGACTACCATAAAGCCTGGTCTCATCTCCTCATCAAGGAATATTAAATGCAGAAGATGGAGATTTGAGCCCTGGGACACAAAGATCATAGATATTTCAGTATATGAGATTCAGGATGCAGGGCAAATGCACTCTGCCCCCATGAAAATGAGGTCAGCTTTGGCTAAACTCATTTGTAGCCTGATAGATAAACATGATCAAAGACATGCAGATCGCAGCCTTGCCTTCCTGGAATCTTGGCACAGATCCTCCCCCACTGTTGAATACATCGCAGGTCCTTCATAACAACATACTGAAACCAAGGACCTGAGGATGCTTGCAGGCATGCAAGCAAACACACACACACATGCAGTATGAAACAAGAAGAGCGCCTTTGGGAGCAAATATCAAGCCAGTACCAAGATGAACAGCACATTTAGGCACATCTCAGTGTGAACACTTTCAGGATAATGCCAGGCCTCATCCTGTCTCGATTCTCACATATATGTGTGAGGCATAGAAGTTGTTTACTGTTTGTAAAAACAACTCTGGAGAGAGTGCTTTTGAGGATGTGATATATGCTCTGTTCTGTAGGTGTTGCTACAGCAGAACAAATATCTCGCTCATGGAGATCTCGTGGAAAAGAAAGCTGATATGAAAAGTGGATGAAGATTACTCTGAAAAAACTATGGATGTAAGTCATATTTTATTTTATTTATTTTTTATTTTACCTTTATTTAACTAGGCAAGTCAGTTAAGAACAAATTCTTATTTTCAATGACGGCCTAGGAACAGTGGGTTAACTGCCTGTTCAGGGGCAGAACGACAGATTTGTACCTTGTCAGCTCGGGGGTTTGAACTTGACTGTCAATAGTTTCAATAGATTCATCATATCTGGCAAAAATGTTTGCATATTGTCCCTGAGAATTTCAATCACAAAAGACCATGAAAGCATCACATCAAGGATGCACTGTATTTGAAAAATCTCCTGAAAGCCCACTTTAAATTCAGCCTTTGCTGGGTGTTGAAAATCTCTGAGCTGACAGCCTTGACACTTCCTTCATAACGAGCAACATGGGAACTGAGTGTAACTTTCTACTGACTTTTCCAAAATGATGGAGACACCCAGAATCATCTTTGAGCTGTTCTTCACTTGAACTGAAAATTGGTGCCATCACACACAAGCATTTCATTTCGATTCTCTGCTGTGTGTGCCTGCATTCTTCATGCCTCAGACAATGCTTCACCAAGCCTCGACAGTCCCTTTTAAAATCTTTATCCAAGGCCACCTATTGACAACCCCAGCACAACCCTCTCCAGTGAGGATGTCTCATACTTCATTGTGGATTTTAAATTCAGATAAACATATTTACTTGGTCTGTGCTCAAACATTTATAAATGTCTTCACATCGCATGTTAAAACCATATAAGACAGTGAGTGTAGCGAGAAAGTATTTACTTAAATAGTGTACTATGAACAGCTGTATTGCTCTCAACAAGAAGAGCATATGCTTTTATATTCTGAAACACAACAATCTGTCAGTAAAACCCCTAAGAATGTCACTGCTGCATGACTTCGGTATTCATTTGAATATGAATAATCTGAATGTGGCTGAAAATCCCACATCACATAAAGTACAGTACAGTATGTTCAGTCAGTGAGTGAGACTGCTTCCAGGCTCAGTATTCCACACACGGCTGCAAGCCCTCTCTCGATCAATACCTAGAGTTTAGCATCTGTCATAAGATTCAGTCCACAGCTAATACCCATCAAACACCACTTGACGGCCAAGTATTGAGTTCTGGTGGACAGAGATGGTGGACAGATTTCTCTTCATGTCAGCATGTGTACATCAGAGGATTACACTCTCCTATTAGCATCTCTAAAAGTTCTAAAGACAATGAAGTCCTTCTAAATATTGAAAGGGGATCAAGAAAACCAAACTGTAATTCTACCAATCTTGCCTACCTTCTATGTTTAAAGTTTTATAATGAAATACTCCTTACCCTGTGTCTCTTCTCTCCCTTGGCCAGCTGGCCTAGGTGGCTTGGCCTGTATAGATAGGCCAGTCCTTTAGTCAGGCTTTAATTCATAGTGTGTATCAGAGTGGGAGATAAAGCACCCACATCGCTCAGTCCTGACAGGACACCTCCCTGAATGCCAAAGTCATTTGGCTCCACCAATCTGACGGCCGTTTGTCTCACTAAGCCTGAGGGATTTGGTTGGGAATGTTATACAGTGGCATAACAGCAGCTCATTTGAGTAGGGTCAGGGTTTTTGTCTGTCTGTAACTGATACAGTTGAAGTCAGAAGTTTACATACACCTTAGCCAAATAGATTTAAACTCAGTTTTTCAATATTCCTGATATTTATTCCTAATAAACATTCCCTGTCTTAGGTCAGTTAGGATCACCACTTTAATTTAAGAATGTGAAATGTCAGAATAATAGTAGAGAGATTGATTTATTTCAGCTTCAATTTCTTCCCAGTGGGTCAGAAGTTTACATACACTCAATTAGTATTTGGTAGCATTTCCTTTAAATTGTATAACTTGGGTCAAATGTTTGGGGTAGCCTTCCACAAGCTTCTCACAATAAGTTGGGTACATTTTCAGGGGCAGAACAACAGATTTGTACCTTGTCGGCTCAGGGATTTGAACTTGAAACCTTCCTGTTGCTAGTCCAATGCTCTAATCACTAGGCTACACTGCCACCCCAGGAAGCATGCTTGGGGTCATTGTCCATTTGGAAGACCCATTTGCAACCAAGCTTTAACTTCCTGACTGATGTCTTGAGATGTTGCTTCAATATATCCACATATTTTTCCAGCCTCATGATACCATCTATTTTGTGAAGTGCATCTGTCCCTCCTGCAGCAAAGCACCCCCCACAACATGATGCTGCCATCCCCATGTGTCACGGTTGGGATGGTGTTCTTTGGCTTGCAAGCCTCCTCATTTTCCCTCCAAACATAACGATAGTCATTATGGCCAAACAGTTATATTTTTGTTTCATCAGACTAGAGGAGATTTCTCCAAAAAGTACAATCTTTGTCCCCATGTGCAGTTGCAAACCGTAGTCTGTCTTTTTTATGGCGGTTTTAGAGAAATGGCTTCTTCCTTGCTGAGTGGCCTTTCAGGTTATGTCGATATAGGACTTGTTTTACTGTGGATATAGATAATTTTTTACCCGTTTCATCCAGCATCTTCACAAGGTCCTTTGCTGTTGTTCTGGGATTGATTTGCACTTTTCGCACCAAAGTACGTTAATCTCTAGGTGACAGAATGCGTCTCCTTCCTGAGCGGTATGACAGCTGCGTGGTCCCATGGTGTTTATATTTGCGTACTATTGTTTGTACAGATGAACACGGTATCTTCAGGCAATCCACAGACTTGTGGAGGTCTACAATTTCTTTTCTGAGGTCTTGGCTGATTTATTTAGATTTTCCCATGATGTCAAGCAAAGAGGCACTGAGTTTGAAGGTAGGCCTTGAAGTACACCCACAGGTACATCTACAATTGACTCAAATTATGTCAATTAGCTTATCAGAAGCTTTGAAAGCCATAACATAATTTTCTGGAATTTCCAAGATGTTTAAAGGCCCAGTCAACGTAGTGTATGTAAACTTCTGACCCACTGGAATTGTGATAGAGTGAATTAATCTGTCTGTAAACAATTGTTGGAAAAATGCCTTGTGTCATTGCTAAAGTAGATGTCCTAACCGACTTGCCAAAACTATAGTTTGTTAACAAGACATTTGTGCAGTGGTTGAAAAACAAGTTTTAATGATTTCAACCTAAGTGTATGTAAACTTCCGACTTCAACTGTACTTGCCAGTCCTGGGTATCAGGACTACAGCTAAACAAAAGGTGCCTTGCTCTTCACCCATTAAATCATTACATTGGCACTCTCATTATGATTTGATTGAAATTAATCAATACTATGCAACATTTGGAGCTCTGTTTTTCATTCCAACACAGCTGGGAATGAACAATTCATATCAGCTGGCATTACACTGTTTCTAATTCTTGGATACAGTCAACTATACTTAAACAGAAAATGTTGTTTGCTTATTATTCATGGATCATTTCAGAATTTGCAGCGATTCCCTCTGAAATATGATGACAACCTTAAGTGCTATTGAACCTAAATATTGGGAGAAGTGAGTTTTCCACAGATGAATAACATTAAGGGGATGTAAGTGAAGTACCCCTGACTGCATTGTGCAGTTCGGGGCAGGGCTTAATGTGGGTTGGAGTCAAATGTTTGAGTCCACCCACATTTGACCCTGCCCACTGTGTTTTTTTATCCATCTGAGGATTGACAGTCTCACACTGAATGCAAACACACACGTCTGTGCAAGGCACATGTTGAATACAAACGTATTTTATTTTTGAAGTTCGTAAGAAATATTGTAGAAAGTGGTACCAACAGATGTGTTGTAACACTTTTTGCTTCATGCTATATTTGAGACAAGCTTTATTGTTGCAGTAAACAACAGACTTGTTATATATATATACAATGTACTGTTAAAATTGTGTTGATAAATATTATAACTTTGTAATTATATTATTCCATTGAGCATATATATACAGTTACTACCAATCCTGAGATATAATGCTATTTACTTTCCTCATGAGAATGGAGACAGACTATACCACATAGACATACTGACAAGCTGAATGTGCTTTGTACATTAAGTTATACCAGCTCCAGTACAGAGATCAGAGACTCGGTGTGACTTCTACGTCATCTTTACTAAACAACATAACACAATTTTCAAAGGAAATCATTAACACAGCAGACAATAACAAGATTTGACCAATCCTCAAAAATGGCTTCACTCCTGTTCCTCAAACAAGACGAAGACAGTCATTTTCTTGTTGTCAACTGCCTCCACATAGAACATCTCATCATCTCTCTGTAACTGGAATGAGAACATGAATGGTTCCTTGAGGGTAATATTTTGCTCTTCCATTATACAACCATAGTTCTTTAAGGGTTGTAATGCGGTCTTCCCCGTCCATCCCAATTACACTATGGAGGGAAACGGTGTCTTTAAATGTTTGGCGTTCTCACCACCTTGCTGCCTCTAGGATGTCCCTTAGAAGAACATCTGCTTCCTTGAAGAAAAAGGAAGAATAAATATTAAGAGTAGTGCTTCATTGTGTGATTAAGACAAATTCACAATACCACCTTCATTGTGTGATTAAGACAAATTCACAATACCACCATGCAAACAAAAGCCACTATTACTAAAGGGGTTTTCAGTGATATCTATAACTATTCAAAAGGTCATCATAACTATTATATCTTGCCATGCATCAAGCCTTCAGCATTACACACAGTATTGATGCCATGCAATAGCAGGAATGAAAGTGTGTCACATTTCCACAACTGAAGCCACACTTTATGATTGTGAACTCTGAAAGAGAGGAATAACAGTAAAGTAAGAATTTATAAAATTAAATTAAATACACTGATGTAACTGAAAAAAATAGTGCAAATCAAAAAAACGTTAAGTAAACAAAGAAAGAAATAGTACCTCTGTGCCTCACTGAAGCATGACCTTTGATGTGGTTGTTGACTTTATATGTCAACATGGAACATGCTTAACACCCCAGCCATCCTACAATCTAAGCTTGATGCCCTCAATCTCACACAAATTATCAATGACTCTACCAGGTACCGCCCCAAAGCCATAAACACGGGCACCCTCATAGATATCATCCTAACCAACTTGCCCTCTAAATACACCTCTGCTGTTTTCAACCAAGATCTCAGCGATCACTGCCTCATTGCCTGCATCCGTAATGGGTCAGCGGTCAAACGACCTCCACTCATCACTGTCAAAAGCTCCCTAAAACACTTCAGCGAGCAGGCCTTTCTAATCGACCTGGCCCGGGTATCCTGGAAGGATACTGACCTCATCCCGTCAGTAGAGGATGCCTGTTTTTTTTTTAAATGCCTTCTTCGCCATCTTAAATACGCATGCCTGATTCAAGAAAGTTAGAATAGCCCTTGGTTCTCTCCAGACCTTACTGCCCTTAACCAACACAAAAAAACATCCTATGGCGTTCTGCATTAGCATCGAACAGCCCCCGTGATATGCAACTTTTCAGGGAAGCTAGAAACCAATATACACAGGCAGTTAGAAAACCCAAGGCTAGCTTCTTCAAGCAGAAATTTGCTTCCTGCAACACAAACTCATAAAAGTTCTGGGACACTGTGATGTCCATGGGGAATAAGAACACCTCCTCCCAGCTGCCCACTGCACTGAAGATAGGAAACACTGTCACCACCGATAAATCCACTATAATTGAGAATATCAATAAGTATTTTTCTATGGCTGGCCATGCTTTCCACCTGGCTACCCCTACCCCGGTCAACAGCACTGCACCCCCCACAGCAACTCGCCCAAGCCTTCCCCATTTCTCCCAAATCCAGTTAGTTGATGTTATGAAAGAGCTGCTAAATCTGGACCCCTACAAATCAGCCGAGCTAGACAATCTGGACCCTTTCTTTCTAAAATGATCTGCTGAAATTGTTGCCACCCCTATTGCTAGCCTGTTCAACCTCGCTTTCGTGTTGTCTGAGATTCCCAAAGATTGGAAAGCAGCTGTGGTCATCCCCCTCTTCAAAGGGGGGGACACTCTTGACACTCCAAACTGCTACAGACCTATATCTATCCTACCCTGCCTTTCTAAGGTCTTTGAAAGCCAAGTCAACAAACAGATTACCGACCATTTCGAATCCCACCATACCTTCTCCGCTATGTAATCTGAGCTGGTCATGGGTGTACCTCAGCTGGTCATGGGTGTACCTGGTCGAGCTGGTCATGGGTGTACCTCAGCCACGCTCAAGATCCTAAACGATATCTTAACCGCCATCGATAAGAAACAATACTGTGCAGCCGTATTCATTGACCTGGCCAAGGCTTTCGACTCTGTCAATCACCACATCCTCATCGGCAGACTCGATAGCCTTGTTTTCTCAAATGATTTCCTCGCCTGGTTCACCAACTACTTCTCTGATAGAGTTCTGTGTGTCAAATCAGTGGGTCTGCTGTCCGGGCCTCTGGCAGTCTCTATGGGGGTGCCACAGCGTTCAATTCTTGGACCGACTCTCTTCTCTGTATACATCAATGATGTCACTCTTGCTGCTGGTGAGAGTCTCCGATCCACCTCTACACAGACAACACCATTCTGTATATTTCTGGCCCTTATTTGGACACTGTGTTAACAACCCTCCAGGCGAGCTTCAATGCCATACAACTCTCCTTCCATGGCCTCCAATTGCTCTTGAATACAAGTAAAACTAAATCCATGCTCTTCAACCGATCGCTGAATACACCTGCCTGCCTGTCCAACATCACTATTCTGGACGGCTATGACTTAGAATGTGGACAACTACAAATACCTAGGTGTCTGGTTAGACTATAAACTCTCCTTCCAGACTCACATCAAACATCTCCAATCCAAAGTTAAATCTAGAATTGGCTTCCTATTTCGCAACAAAGCATCCTTCACTCATGCTGCCAAACATACCCTTGTAAA
Organism: Oncorhynchus masou masou; assembly: GCF_036934945.1. Taxonomy (NCBI): domain Eukaryota; kingdom Metazoa; phylum Chordata; class Actinopteri; order Salmoniformes; family Salmonidae; genus Oncorhynchus; species Oncorhynchus masou. The sequence goes on from NC_088213.1 coordinate 34,752,498, forward strand.
ACTGACCTTCCTACCGATCCTCGACTTCAGCGATGTCATTTACAAAATAGCCTCCAATACCCTACTTAATAAATTGGATGCAGTCTATCACAGTGTCATCCGTTTTGTCTCCAAAGCCCCATATACTACCCATCACTGTGACCTGTACGCTCTCGTTGGCTGGCCCTCGCTTCATACTGGTCGCCAAACCCACTGGCTCCGGGTCATCTACAAGACCCTGCTAGGTCCCCCCTTATCTGCTAGTCCCCCCTTATCTTAGCTCGCTGGTCACCATAGCAGCACCCACCTGTAGCACGCGCTCCAGCAGGTATATCTCTCTGGTCACCAACAAAACCAATTCTTCCTTTGGCCGCCTCTCCTTCCAGTTCTCTGCTGCCAATGACTGGAACGAACTACAAAAATCTCTGAAACTGGAAACACTTATCTCCCTCACTAGCTTTAAGCACCAGCTGTCAGAGCAGCTCACAGATTACTGCAACTACCTCTTTCCCTACTGTATTTATTTATTTTGCTCCTTTGCACCCCATTAATTCTTTCTCTACTTTGCACATTCTTCCACTGCAAATCAACCATTCCAGTGTTTTACTTGCTATGTTGTATTTACTTCACCACCATGGCCTTTTTTTGCCTTTACCTCCCTTATCTCACCACACTTGCTCACATTGTATATAGACTTATTTTTCTACTGTATTATTGACTGTATGTTTGTTTTACTCCATGTGTAGCTCTGTGTTGTTGTATGTGTCGAACTGCTTTGCTTTATCTTGGCCAGGTCGCAATTGTAAATGAGAACTTGTCCTCAACCTGCCTACCTGGTTAAATAAAGGTTAAATAAAAAAATAAAAAATTTGCAGAAAAGTGATGAAGTTGACTGCTGCTGCATTTATTTATTTTGGGACTCTTGCCCTCCAATAATACACCAACGTGTCTCTATACATCAAAGAAAATATGCATAGATATAAAAGGCATGATAATTAGAAAGGCATAAAATAAGTAAATAATAAATAAATAATAAATGAATAATAGAAATTTCACTCCATTATTGTATATACTACGTGTCGGCTGTGTAGACTCGCTATGTGTAACTTAGGGAATGGCCATCGGCATCAACGATACACATTTAGAGCCAGCCAAACACAACAAGGCATTGAAGAAACAGAAAATCAACGATCAAATCGATTACATACAGTGGCAAGAAAAAGTATGGGAACCCTTTGGAAATATCTGTATTTCTGCATAAATTGGTCATAAAATTTGATCTGATCTTCATCTATGTCACAACAACAGACAAACACAGTCTGCTTAAACTAATAACACACAAATGATTGTATTTTTCTTGTCTATATTGAATACATCATTTAAAAATTCACAGTGTAGGTTGGGAAAAGTATGTTAACCCCTATGCTAATGACTTCTCCAAAAGCTAATTGGAGTCAGGAGTCAGCTAACCTGGAGTACAATCATTGCGACGAGATTGAAAATGTTGGTTAGAGCTGCCCTGCCCTATAAAAAAACACTCACAAAATTTGAGTTTGCTATTCACAAGAGGCATTGCCTGATGTGAACCATGCCTTAAACAAAAGAGATCTCAGAAGACACAAGATTAAGAATTGTTGACTTGCATAAAGCTGGAAAGGGTTACTAAAGTATCTCTAAAAGCCTTGATGTTCATCAGTCCACGGTAAGACAAATTGTCTGTAATGGATAAGCTCCCCTATCTATCTATCTCAGAATGTCACTTCTTTGCTTAACATTCTTATCATTTATCATCGGAGAGTTTCAATGAGCTTGATGCCCTCCTCACAGTTCAGCACTGTTGCTACTCTCCCTAGGAGTGGCCGTCCTGCAAAGACAACTGCAAGAGCACAGCGCAGAATACTCAATAAGGTTAAGAATAATCCTAGTGTCAGCTAAAGACTTACAGAAATCTCTGGAACATGCTAACATCTCTGTTGATGAGTCTACGATACGTAAAACACTAAACAAGAATGGTGTTCATGGGAAAACACCACGGAAGAAGCCACTGCTGTTCAAAGATAACATTGCTGCACATCTGAAGTTCGCAAAAGAGCATCTGGATGTTCCACAGCGCTACTGTACTAAAGTTGAGTTGTTTGGAAGGAACGCACAAAACTATGTGTGGAGAAAAAAGCACACCAACATCAAAACCTCATCAACTGTAAAGTATGGGGAAGGGAGCATCATGGTTTGAAGCTGCTTTGCTGCCTCCGGCCTGGACAGCTTGCTATCATGGAAGGAAAAATGAATTCCCAAGTTTTTTTTCAGGAGAATGTAAGGCTATCTGTCCACCAATTGAAGCTCAACAGAAGTTGGGTGATGCAACAGGACAACAACCCAAAACACAGAAGTAAATCAACAACAAAATGGCTTCAACGGAAGAAAATATGCCTTCTGGAGTGGCCCAGTCAGAGTCCTGACCTCAACCCGATTGAGATGCTGTGGCATGACCTCAAGAGAGTGGTTCACACCAGACATCCCAAGAATAATGCTGAACTGAAACAGTTTTGTGAAGAGGAATGGTCCAAAATTCCTCCTGACAGGTCTGATCCACAACTAGAGAAACGTTTGGTTGAGGTTATTGCTGCCAAAGAAGGGACAACCAGTTAATAAATCCAAGGGTTCACATACTTTTCCCATCCTGCACTGTGAATGTTTACACACTGTGTTCAATAAAGACATGAAAATGTATAATTGTTTGTGTGTTATTAGTTTAAGCAGAATGTTTTTGTCTATTGTTGTGACTTAGATGATTATCAGATCAAATTTGATGACCAGTTAATGCAGAAGTCCAGGTAATTCCAAAGGGTTCACATACTTTTTCTTGCCACTGTAACTGTACATGTAAACATTTTTTTTAAGATTCCCTCATTGTAAGCAATTAGCTAGCTCACGTGCAAAAGGGTGCTATTGCTAATTAGCTAGCTCACGTGCAAATGAGGGCTAATTAACGCTGTGCTGACATCGGTACGGTAGTTGGTTATATAAAAATATCACTGCACTGGTATAACATGAATATTACAAAGTACATTATGCATAATGACTTACTCACTTACTACTTTTCGCTTTTGTTGATGTTGATACCTTCAACGTGAACTTCAACTTGGGTGACCTTGAAGGAGACGGGAAGGGTTCAGGTTAAACATGTTTGACTCCACCCACATTGAGCCCTACCCCGAACTGCACACTGTAGTCAGGGGATTCTCTTGAGACTGGGGTAAGATGGGTCACTTCTGTCAGGTGGTTGACTGTGCAGCTTGTCAGAGAGCCTGCCTATCAGTCATCAACAAGTGTGCCTCATTCCTCAAAAGGGGTCCCATACTGCAACACTGAAACACTCCATCCCCAATGAACCACACTGGGGTGTCATTAGTTCACTTTACACTAGGATTTGATCAGCCCATTTGTTTAGTCACTTGACTAAACAACTAGTAAAAAACTGACAACTATATGCATAGGTGATCTACTTAGTCACTCAAAGAGTTAGGCTGGATTCCTGGCCCATCTTGCAGCTTGTTTTTTGAGCACTCCATGTGCATGTGAGGTAGAGAAGAGAAACAAGCAGAGGCTCCAAATCATAAAGAGCTCATCAGTACCATCTACTGGTCATTTGAAATAGAGCAAGTAAATAATCGGAGTCCTTGACAGAAATATTGAGTACTGAAAGCCTATCAGAAATATTGAGTACTGATAGCCTGCCAGAAATATTGAGTACTGATAGCCTGCCAGAAATATTGAGTACTGATAGCCTGCCAGAAATATTGAGTACTGATAGCCTGCCAGAAATATTGAGTACTGATAGCCTATCAGAAATATTGAATCAGAAATATTGAGTACTGATAGCCTGCCAGAAATATTGAGTACTGATAGCCTGCCAGAAATATTGAGTACTGATAGCCTATCAGAAATATTGAGTACTGATAGCCTATCAGAAATATTGAGTACTGATAGCCTATCAGAAATATTGAGTACTGATAGCCTGCCAGAAATATTGAGTACTGATAGCCTGCCAGAAATATTGAGTACTGATAGCCTGCCAGAAATATTGAGTACTGATAGCCTGCCAGAAATATTGAGTACTGATAGCCTATCAGAAATATTGAGTACTGATAGCCTATCAGAAATATTGAGTACTGATAGCCTATCAGAAATGTGATGCCTATCAGTACTGATAGCCTATCAGCCTGCCAGAAATGAGTACTGATAGCCTATCAGAAATGTTGAGTACTGATAGCCTATCAGAAATGTTGAGTACTGATAGCCTAACATTCTAACAGACATAGAAGCTCAGATAAAGATGACTATGGGTAAGATATGTTACCTATCATTTATGATTCATAAATATTTCTAGATTCACCTTTTCTATGCATATGCCCCCCCGGTCAGTATATATATATATATTTATTTTTTCACCTTTATTTAACCAGGTAGGCTAGTTGAGGACAGGTTCTCATTTGCAACTGCGACCTGGCCAAAATAAAGCATAGCAGTGTGAACAGACAACACAGAGTTACACATGGAGTAAACAATTAACAAGTCAATAACACAGTAGAAAAAAAGAGAGTCTATATACAAAAAAGGCATGAGGAGGTAGGTGAATAATTACAATTTTGCAGATTAACACTGGAGTGATAAATGATCAGATGGTCATGTACCTGTAGAGATATTTGTGTGCAAAAGAGCAGAAAAGTAAATAAATAAAAACAGTATGGGGATGAGGTAGGTAAAATTGGGTGGGCTATTTACCGATAGACTATGTACAGCTGCAGCGATCGGTTAGCTGCTCAGATAGCAGATGTTTGAAGTTGGTGAGGGAGATAAAAGTCTCCAACTTCAGCGATTTTTGCAATTCGTTCCAGTCACAGGCAGCAGAGAACTGGAACGAAAGGCGGGAGGTTGCATATGAAACTGAAATGACAACGCACCAGGAAAAGTCACAGATGGTAATATATTTGCTGATATGTAAGCACTGTTAAAATGACAAATGCAGATAAAAGAGGGCAAGGCAGTTCTCATATTGTAAATAGCTACTGTATATTGAAGACCCCAAAGTAAAACCTGCTGATACTCACACACACTAGCACAGACACTGGTGCACACATACATACATAGGGCCTACTGTAAACTCGCTTGCAACAAGCTTATACAAATGGCCTTCTGATGGCATCACTTTGGGCCTTATTAGCAGCAGTGGCTGCCCACAGCAAGACAGCTGGTCTATTTCCCCGTGATTAATGGTTTAAGAAAGCCTTAGTCACACAGCTGCATGTAGAAATGTGAGGGAAAGTCTGTACAACCACAATGAAAGATAAAGAAAATGATTTGAGTGTGTGAATAAAACTGGCAATGAAGCAGCCAGCTTCCACACTGACAAAGGAATCTCGGGCCAATTGATCATATAATTTGAAAGGTTCTCTAAACGTGTTAGTGTGATGTGCATTGGTCATTGTCTTGAATTGTTTTTTTATTAAGTAAAACATTTCCTTCACAATGACATTAGCTCACAATGCTCTCATGTAATCTGATTACAAAAAACTGTAACCAGTTATGTTATCACCAAAAATATTGTAATTAGATTACAGATACTTTTGAAAAACTAGATTATTAATTATTGGCTTATTTTTAAATTCAGAAAGGATGTTTGCAACAAAATAAAAACATGCCGCCTTTCTGTTTTCTTAATGGCATTTAATTCAGCATTGAAAACAGATGCAAGTTTAAGTTTGTTCCACCTGAGCAAGTCTGACCACAAGTCAGAGACCACTATGATGACACACCAAATGTGTTTGACGGATCCTTTTTGTCTTCTTCTAATGCCTCTTAAGGGGAAAGTATTCTAAAAGATTATGTTACTGATTTTGTGTAATCCAAAAGTTACCTTATTGATTACAATTTTGGACGGGTAACTAGTAACTATAACGGATTACATTTAGAAAATAACCTACCCAACCCTGATGGAACCATTGTGCTTCTATTGAGGAATCTATCAAGACTGGAGATAATGGGCTTATCAGAGAGGGAAATAGAAAAACTTGGCAGATGTCAAGCAAGTCTGTCAGCGTGGATATAACTCATAGACAAGCTCTGATTAAACTGATTTCATTTCCCCAAAGCCTCCAGATACTGTGTCAAGGTCTTCTGGTCCACCATACATTTCAGATGGCTCATATCAGCACAATTTAACACCTGATGCGATTCTTTTCAATAGACATGCTTGAAAGCAGCATCACCACTGACAGAAGTGCAATTTAATTAGCAGAATATATGTAGGAAAAGCAGGTTCCTGTAACGGCCGTTGTTGGTGGAAGAAGGTGAGGACAAAGGTGCAGCGTGGTATGTGTCCATATTTATTAGAATGAACACGGATATAACCAAAATAACAAAGAGAAATTACCGAAAACCGTTCTGGCTGGTGCAGACACAACAGACAACAGAAAATAATCATCCACAAAACACAATAGAAAACAGGCTACCTAAATATGGTTCTCAATCAGGGACAACGATTGACAACTGCCTCTGATTGAGAACCATACCAGGCCAAACACAGAAATAGCAAATCATAGAAAAACTAACATAGACAACCCACCCAACTCACGCCCTGACCATACTAAAACAAAGACATAATAAAAGAACCAAGGTCAGAATGTGACACTTCCTGCTCAATGTTAATGATTGCCAGTAAGCATAAGAAATCTTAAATGTGTCTATCGTTGTCTGTTTATTCCATCCTGGCATTGCCTACTGTGGCAGACAATGGGGCTGGGCTGGGCTGATGACACACTATAAGAGAGACAGACAGGTACAGACTGGCAGAATGGAATGTGTCTAGCCTTGAGTCATGCCGGTCTCAAGAACCTCTGCTTCCAAGAGTAAATATACTTGTGAGAAACACAATGCTCAGTGAACTTCCTTGATAATTCAAACCTTTATACAGGGCTATGCTCCATCTCACTGGACACTCACTGGTTGAATCAACACTGTTTCAATGTAATTTCAATGAAATTACATGCAACCAAGGTGTCATAGACATTGAATTGACATCTGTGCCCAGTTGTTTAGAAAACAGATTACACAGTGTGTAATCAGAGTGCTCTAAACGACCGTGATATAATCAAATGAACCTTGACAAACACAAAACGGTATATAAAACCAATAGCCACATTGACAAGAGAAAGATGAATTTAAGTTTCAGCCCCTGGTGGAGGGCTTTGAGGTACAGCCAGTGAATAAGTCAAGAACTGTATGTTTGGTGTGAAAAAGAAAAAGAAACCTGAGCACCAGTAGCCATTTACCGGAGGCATGAGGATCTGACTCAACATGACCTTATGAGCATTTTTATCAATTGTGTCAACAAGCAATGGTGTCAACAAGCAAGTTCCAGGAACTTCTTTCAGCAACATAGTCTGGCCCTCCTCTCAGTTCATCATGACTATTGTGAAATCCTGGAGTAGAGCGTTATGTACAATACACTACACTGTAAATCAAAAAGTGTTGACGTTTTAAAATCACTGAATGAGAATACTGAAATTCAGGACAATCGTAAAATAGCCCACTGAATCAAGTTTAATCCCTTAAAACTCACAACAATAGGCTACATGAAACCAATACTCTCTTCCAGCGATTTCAAAACATTTTATCAGAGATGTGTAAGTGAGTCTCCTAAACCTAAACATACTGCCTGGAGATACCGGACCCCCAGTCAATCAATGTACTGCACTGGAAAATGAGCACATTGTCTGGGTCGACATCCTGTGTACTTTGGTTCGGGCTAATAAGACCGCATACTACCCATGGCTTTACAGAAATTGAATGAAGAGTGGTTTAACCATGGGAGACCACCACAGATGTTGCTGTTTTTGTATCCAGATATTGCAACTTAATAATGATATAAAAACACAAACTCACATTTACAATAGCTCGGACACAAATAAGTAGAATAGACTATATATGTATGTATATATATATGTATATATATATATATATATATATATATATATATATACATTTTGGATTTTTTTTCAGACAGTTAACTGACATAATAGATTAAAGGAATTATTGTTTTATTTTAGATTTTTTTTATTTCACCTTTATTTAACCAGGTAGGCTAGTTGAGAACAACTTCACATTTACAACTGCTACCTGGCCAAGATAAAGCAAAACAGTGCGACACAAACAACAACACAGAGTTACACATGGAATAAACAAAACATACAGTCAATAAAACAGTAGAAAAAAAGCCTACATACAGTGTGTGCGAATTAGGTAGGATAAGGGAGGTAAGGCAATAAATAGGCCATAGTGGCGAAATAATTACAATTTAGCCATTAAACACTGGAGTGATAGATGTGCAGAAGATGAATGTGCGAGTAGAGATACTGGGGTGCAAAGGAGAAGAAAAAACTAAGAAAAAAAAACAACAGTATGGGGATGAGGTAGTTGGATGGGCAATTTACAGATGGGCTATGTACAGGTGCAGTGATCTGTGAGCTACTCTGACAGCTGGTGCTTAAAGCTAGTGAGGGAGATACGAATCTCCAGCTTCAGTGATTTTTCAATTCGTTCCAGTCATTGGCAGCAGAGAACTGGAAGGAAAGGCGGCCAAATGAGGAATTGGCTTTAGCACGTGCTATGGGTGGGTGCTGCTATGGTGACCAGTGAGCTGAGATAAGGCGGGGCTTTACCTAGCATAGACTTATAGATGACCTGGAGCCAGTGGGTTTGGTGACGAATATGAAGCGAGGGCCAGCCAACGAGAGCATACAGGTCGCAGTGGTGGGTAGTATATGGGGCTTTAGTGACAAAACGGATGGCACTGTGATAGACTGCATCCAATTTGCTGAGTAGAGTGTTGGAGGCTATTTTGTAAATGACATCGCCAAAGTCAAGGATCGGTAGGATAGTCCGTTTTACGAGGGTATGTTTGGCAGCATGAGTGAAGGATGCTTTGTTGTGAAATAGGAAGCCGATTCTAGATTTAATTTTGGATTGGAGATGCTTAATGTGAGTCTGGAAGGAGAGTTTACAGTCTAACCAGACACCTAGGTATTTGTAGATGTCCACATATTCTAAGTCAGAACCGTCCAGAGTAGTGATGCTGGACAGGCGGGCAGGTGCTGGTAGCGATCGGTTGAAGAGCATGCATTTAGTTTTACTTGCATTTAAGAGCAGTTGGAGGCCACGGAAGCAGAGTTGTATAGCATTGAAGCTCCTCTGGAGGTTGGTTAAGACAGTGTCCAAAGAAGGGCCAGAAGTATACAGAATGGTATCGTCTGCGTAGAGGTGGATCAGAGAATCACCAGCAGCAAGAGTGACATCATTGATGTATACAGAGAAGAGAGTCGGCCTGAGAATTGAACCCTGTGGCACCCCAATAGAGACTGCCAGAGGTCTGGACAACAGGCCCTCCGATTTGACACTGAACTCTGTCTGAGAAGTAGTTGGTGAACCAGGCGAGGCAGTCATTTGAGAAACCAAGGCTGTTGAGTCTGAATGTGGTGATTGACAGAGTCGAAAGCGTTGGCCAGGTCTATGAGTACAGCCTCTTATTGATGGAGGTTATGATATTGTTTAGGACCTTGAGCGTGGCTGAAGTGCACCCATGACCAGCTCTGAAACCAGATTGCATAGCGGAGAAGGTACAGTGGGATTCTAAATGGTCGGTGATCTGTTTGTTAACTTGACTTTCGAAGAGCTTAAAAATGCAGGGTACGATAGGTATAGGTATGTAGCAGTTTGGGTCTAGAGTGTCTCCCCCTTTGAAGAGGGGGATGACCGGCAGCTTTCCAATCTTTGGGGATCTCAGACGATACAAAAGAGAGGTTGAACAGGCTAGTAATAGGGGTTGCAACAATTTTGGCTGATAATTTTAGAAAGAGAGGGTCCAGATTGTCTCGTTCTGCAAATTTTTAGGGGTTGAGATTTTGCAGCTCTTTCAGAACATCAGCTATCTGGATTTGGGTGAAGAAGAAATGGGGAGGCTTGGGCAAGTTGCTCTGGGGGGTGCAGGGCTGTTGACCAGGGTAGGGGTGGCCAGATGGAAAGCATGGCCAGCCGTTGAAAAGTGCATATTGAAGTTATCAATTATCGTGGATTTATAGGTGGTGACAGTGTTTCCTAGCCTCAGTGCAGTGGGCAGCTGGGAGGAGGTGCTCTTATTCTCTATGGACTTTGCAGTGTCCCATAACTTTTTGGAGTTTGTGCTGCAGGATGCACATTTCTGTTTGAAGAAGCTAGCCTTTGCTTTCCTAACTGCTTGTGTAAATTGGTTCCTAACTTCCCTGAAAAGTTGCATATCGCGGGGGCTATTCGATTCTAATGCAGTACGCCACACGATGGTTTTGTGCTGGTCAAGGGCAGTCATGTCTGGAGAGAACCACGGGCTATATCTGTTCCTGGTTCTAATTTTTTTGAATGTGGCATGCTGATTTCAGATTGTGAGGAAAGCACTTTTAAAGAATAACCAGGCATCTTCTGCTGACGGAATGAGGTCAATATCCTTCCAGGATACCCGGGCCAGGTCGATTATCAAGGCCTGCTCGCTGAAGTGTTTTAGGGAGCGTTTGACAGTTATGAGGGGTGATCGTTTGACCGCAGATCCATTACGGACGCAAGCAATGAAGCAGTGATCGCTGAGATCCTGGTGAAGACAGGAGGCCAGGTTGGTTGGTTAGGATTATATCTATGAGGGTGCCTGTGTTTACGGATTTTGGGTGGTACCTTAGATAAAAGGCTTTATAACAATTGAGAGAATGCAGTTCATGAATTCAGTCCAGGAATACAACACAAATACATAATGCGTGTATTTCCCCCAGTAAACTGACGTTACCTTTTTTATTTAGGTATTTAAAATATATATATATATATATATATGTGGGTGAGTTTGAGAAGGGAATATTTGAATCTGTTTTACGTGTGATACAAAGGCTGGCAGCCCAGTAAATAAAGTCCCATCAACGTATGACGTAGATTACAGTCAGCGTTCTTCTCACCAGTGCGAGGTCTGGCCCTGGAACGCACTGCTTTTTATTTCAGTATTTCCAGTTAATTAATCACGACCAAACAGGGTCCTTCCTTCTTTATTTTTATTTCTCACATTTGGAAACCACACAACCTACAAAACTGACGTTCCTTCGGTGAAGGTATGATCGTTACATCTAGTCTGTGTTTAACTTTAGGTTTGGCTAGCTGGCCGTTTAACTGTTCTAAAATGGCTTCCGATTGTTAGCCTAGCTACTTGGCTAGCTTTCCAATGTGGCGTTTCCTGCGTATGCTAACTGGATAGCAGTCTATAACCTAACTAGCAGTTTAACTACAATTTATCACGACACATTAGTAGAACATGGAGTCTTGCCATTGGCAATATACTACTAATATTAAGCACTTGCCACACAGAACCGGTATATTGTTATTTTCATGTAACATCATGATGGCAGCTATCTGGTTAGCTAATACACTTTGTAAATGTTGATATTGTATCACAAGACAGTTGACAATAATGTTGAAAGTGATATGACTGCTTGCTAACTAACGTAGTTAACTAGTCCACCACAACCAACAGGCAGAGAGGAAATGATGAGCTAGTTACCGGTAGCATTAATTAGCTAGCTAGTTAGTTAGTTATAATTTAATAAACAGATCACCTTTGATCAGAATAGACATGGATGGCTAAACATGCCATGGATTCGGAATCTCAGCATTACAATGTCCTTGTCATGTTGTTTAGTTAGTTAAATGAGTCAGGCTACCAGTAGTTAGCTACTGGCCATTTACAACAAAGGATGTGTAGCGTTAGCTGCGAGTGAAGCTAGCCAACTCTGTGCTTTAGTAGGAAGTGTATGCCATGCGTCAATCTATTCATTTACTTTGTACTCTAAAAATGCATTTTCTTCAGGTCGCTTTTGCCTACCCCCACCCATTGAATATTATTATTTTCGGGAATTCATCGTTGTCAAGCCGCCAAAGTGGAGAGTGTGATTGCAGAAGGGGGTGCTTCTCGTTTCAGGTAAGATTGTAACTTGTTTAGGGCTAAATGCAATTTAGTCCTCAGGTCGTTGTTTCACTTCCTACCGATATCCTTCACATAGTGTAGAATAGATTATACCTTTAATAGTCCTAGCTATGTCATTTTGTTCACACTATTCTTCAAGTAAATAATATTTGTTCCACAGTGCTTCTTCGGGTGGGGAGGAGGTAGGGGTGCCTCTCAGTACCATCCCAAGACTGTCGGCAACAGGTACTATTCAAGCCATTTTACCAAAATGTAATGTTACTCCAAATGATCTTACTTCAGATGTCACTAATGCTGTTAATTACAGCGAGTTCCTGGGGAAAGCCCCAGGATCTAGCGTTCAGAGATGGGTTCCTTCACGAAGCACTAGACGAGATGCCAATGCCTCCAATGAAAAAGAACGACATGATGCAATCTTCAGGAAAGTGAGAGGGTATGTAATCCCCTAATAAATTGTGGCTACACACATTAGATTCAAATAAAAATGTTATCTTGTAGGCTGTTTGCCAACTTGAATCTGGTTGGCGCCCCATAGCTTCTTTTTTTTTTTTATCCATTAGAAATGCCTGGCCCATTTGCAAGTCAGCAAATTTCAGTGAATATGTGTTAGTGGTGCCATTTTCTAACACCAGATAATGCCTTGTCTTCAGAATGCAGTATTTTTCATGTTTCCTGTTCTTTCCATCCTCAGCATACTTAATAAACTGACCCCCGAGAAGTTTGACAAGCTATGCCTTGAGCTCCTGAATGTGGGCGTAGATTCAAAACTCGTCCTAAAAGGAGTGATCTTGCTGGTAATTTAAAATCTATTTCTTAGCTCTGTGTGCATTCATGTTTATTGATCGAGTGGAAAACTGCTTTACTGTTCAGTGTACATCACCTCATTTCAAACAGATTGTTGACAAAGCCCTCGAAGAGCCCAAGTATAGCTCGCTTTATGCACAGCTATGTCTGCGCTTGGCAGAGGACGCACCAAACTTTGACGGCCCATCGCCAGAGATCCAAACGCCACAAAAACAAAGCACCGTAAGCATCGTTGTCATCCTCCTCACAGATTGATTACTACTATTATAGACAATGGTATCATGTTCCCCCCCCCCTTCTAATCTTTTCATTTGGAAACAATGTGTGTTGCAGACGTTCAGGAGACTTTTGATTTCTAAGCTTCAAGATGAATTTGAGAACCGCGCCAGAAATGTTGAAAGTGAGTGAACGTTTGAAAAAATGTGCCTATTTTCTGTGCCCTGTGTGGTTGATTGTGTTAACCTTTGCTCTTTTCTATTCCCTCAGTCTATGACAAACATGACAACCCTCTTACCTCTGAGGAAGAAGAGCAGCATGCCATTGCCAAGTTTAAGATGCTGGGAAATATCAAATTCATTGGGGAACTTGGCAAACTCGATCTTATCCATGAATCTATCCTTCATAAGTGCATCAAAACAGTAAGTCAAATACATCAGTACTGTTTTTACAATGTTAAATCATATGAAATACATGTTAACTAATCTTTCGTCTTTATTTCAGCTTTTGGAAAAGAAGAAGAGAGTCCAACTTAAGGATATGGGGGAAGATTTGGAGTGCCTCTGTCAGATAATGAGAACAGTGGGGCCTAGACTTGATCATGAAAAGGCTAGGGTAAGCATATACTCTGAGTCATTTTATTTAGTTTGTTAATATTATTTTCCATTTGGGCGTGACTAATTTGTTTCTCTTGCAGTCTTTAATGGATCAGTACTTTGGCCGTATGAAATCCTTAATGAACAACAAGGACTTGCCAGCAAGGATTCGTTTCCTGGTGCAGGATTCAGTGGAGTTGCGAGAGAACAATTGGGTGGCTCGCAAAGCTTTTATCGATAATGGACCAAAGACGATTAACCAGATTCGTCAGGAAGCTGTAAAAGTTAGTTAACAATTCTTTATTAAGTGCAGTCAAATCTTATGAGTCTGTAATGCCACAGTGTGTCTTAATACACTTCTGCTTTGTGTCTTGCAGGATTTGGGTGTTTTTATTCCACCAATGGCCCAGGGAATGAGAACTGACTTCTTTTTGGAGGGTCCCTTCATGCCTAGGTTGAAACTTGACAGGGAATCTCTTGGAGGGTTGGCGGATATGTTTGGACAGATGCCAGGTACATCCATGACTGACGCTCCTGAGTAGTTTGAATTTATTGCTGTCCTGTTGTCCAACATTTTAATGTGTGTCCTGACTACTAGGGAGTGGGATCGGCACAGGCCCTGGAGTGATTCAGGACCGGTATTCGCCCACCATGGGCCGTCACCGCACCAACCCACTCTTCAACGGGCACACAGCCCCTGCTACCCAGTCTCAGTTTGAGATGGGAGGAAAGCCCTTCATCAAATCTAACCAGGTGACAGTTGCACACTTTACTAAAAGCAGTAGCTTTTGAATATTCTTGGACTGCTCAAATCTTGATGGATATGGCATTGCATCTAAAGTAATTTCAAACATTTTTCCAGGGGCAGAGTCCAATTTTCCAGAACCAGCAACAGCAGGCTCAGTCTAAGGACATGGCACCGCGTTTCATCAAGAAAGGATCGCTCAACGCTGATGAGGTACAACACCTGGTAGATACCCACTCTTTTAAACCACCGTTTGCACAGGCAACAAGCCAAAATACTTTAATGCAAAACATGAGAATGATGCATAATACCCTCTATTCCCGTCTTAGATCAGTCTAAGGCCGGCACAGTCATTCCTTCTCAACACAAACCAAGTGCCAAAGTTGCAGCCGCAGATACCAACAATGATTCCTCCAAGTGCTCAACCTCCACGCACTCAAACACCACCACTGGGACAGGTAAAGACAAACACGCATACTGCTTTTATAGCATTCAGCTGGAGTTGATGTGTATTTAAAGTCTGCCCACTCTAAACGGTCTTATCATTTCTCAGCCTCCTCTGCTTGGTCTGAAAACCAACCCTCCTCCAATTCAGGAAAAACCTCCAAAGACCACCAAGAAACCGCCCCCTGCAAAGGAAGAGTTGCTGAAGATGACCGTATGTTCCATTTTACAATCTCAAGGAACTCCTTCAAGTTGTACTTTTTGCCCCATAGAAGGATTTCCGAACGCTAACAGTCTTTGTCCATATTATATCTTATCAGGAGACCATAGTGACCGATTACCTGAACAGCAAAAACATTGATGAAGCTGTGAACAGTGTAAGAGAGATGAAGGCTCCCAAACACTTCCTGCCTGAGATGTTGAGCAAGATCGTGATCTGTTCTCTTGACTGCCCAGACGAAGACAAGGAGCATGCCAGCACCTTGATCCACACACTCCGCACAGAGGGCCTTGTTACTGGGGAGAGCTTCATGCGGGTCAGTCTTCCAGTCATGGCAAAGAGCTTTTGTTGTAAGATATCAAAGGTTCAGTGAATTTACTCACCACATGCCTGTGTACTTTTTTTACAGGCTTTTCTCAGTGTTCTGGACCAGTGTCCCAAGATCGAAGTGGACATTCCTCTGGTGAAGTCCTACTTGGCCCAGTTTGCAGCGCGAGCCATCATCGCA
Source organism: Oncorhynchus masou masou (assembly GCF_036934945.1). Taxonomy (NCBI): domain Eukaryota; kingdom Metazoa; phylum Chordata; class Actinopteri; order Salmoniformes; family Salmonidae; genus Oncorhynchus; species Oncorhynchus masou. Next base: position 34,768,056 of record NC_088213.1, read on the forward strand.
GAGCTGGTGAGCATGGACGAGCTAGCCCACCCTCTGGAGAATGGCACCCACTTCCCCCTCTTCCTGCTTTGTCTGCAACAGACTGCTAAGCTGAAGGATCGTGAGTGGCTCACTGATCTATTCCAGCAAAGCAAGGTCAACATGCAGAAGATGCTGCCTGGTATGTCAACCTCTCCTAAACCCTTAGCCTAGAAAGCTCTGTCAAGTTTTCACATTTTAACAAGATTGTTGTGATTTTGCCAAAATCTGCAGAAATCGACCAAAACAAGGATCGCATGCTGGAGATCTTGGAGGGCAAAGGCCTGAGCTTCTTATTCCCACTCATGAAGCTGGAAAAGGAACTGCTGAAGCAGATCAAAGCAGACCCCTCTCCCCAGTGCATTTACAAGTGGATCAAGGACAACATCTCCCCTAAGCTCCACACCGACAAGGGCTTCGTCAACATCCTCATGACCAGGTATGGGGAAAGGGCTAATGCTCACATTGCAGAGTTCTGTGGTTATGCATCTTGAGATGCATGTTATTAAGACTAGGTCTGAATTCTGCTCACCCCCTCCAGTTTCTTGCAGTACATTGCCCAAGATATAAATGCCAGTGAGGAAGAAGACCAGTTATCAGCCCCCACTAAAGAACAGCTGGACCAGGAGAAGCAGCTGCTGCTGGTCTTCAAGCCAGTGATGCAGAAGTTCCTGCATGATCACCAGGATCTGCAAGTCAGTGCCCTCTACGCACTGCAGGTCCACTGCAATGCTAAAACTTTCCCTAAAGGTATGTACAGATCACATGGGCAAATTATTACTTGGGTTAATTTTATGCAAGCGCATTTGCCTAGAAGGGTTTTTGTTCAGTATTTTTTTTTTAATATAGATATTTATTTCTCTAGGAATGTTACTGCGCTATTTTGTCCACTTCTATGATATGGAAATCATTGAAGAAGAAGCCTTCCTTGCATGGAAAGAAGACATAACTCAAGAGTTTCCTGGGAAGGGGAAAGCATTATTCCAGGTAATTACATTTCTACTCCCAGACAATTTGTATTGCAACTCACACCATTACAGGTGCATACTAAACTGGCTTTTTTTTTATTACACTAGAAATACACCACATAAATGGGTAATGCATCTCTGTTTTGGCTCATGGTATGTTCCCTGTGAAGGTGAACCAGTGGCTGACCTGGCTGGAGACTGCTGAGGAAGAGGAGTCTGAGGAGGAAGCTGACTGAAGAACCAGCCAAAAGCCTAATGGTGCAGAAATGCTATTGATATAATACGCTTTTGTTTCCTTCCCATCTTCCCTGTCCCAATATGATATGCATACCTAACCACCGCAACACTTCATTCCGCTATCAAGTTTTTGGCCATATTAAGCCAATGCATGTTTAGTCCCCCCCTTTGGCTCTTTTCTAGCGCTTAAGCGTAATAATGGTTTGCCATCTGTTTTAAGAGCCCCTTTTAAGATCAATGGTATCAGCTGCTTTGAATCTAGACTTTTGTTTTTCTCCAAGACAATTGAATTGCAAGGGCCTTGTTCCTGCTGCTGAATGCTATGCTTTTATTTTTGTTGTTAGCCGATTAGCAACACTGTAGAGATGCACTTTGCTCAACGTCATACATGAGTCGTTGCAATATTCACTCATCCCTTGATTGTTACAAAGAATCCTCAACTGTAATTATTGGTTACCAGAACATGAATGGTTTATATTTGCTTGTGTTTCTACCTCCTCATTATGGGCTTCATGTGTTGGGTTTGAATTGCTTAATGTCTTCATTTCAAGTGAAAACACTTAGTCTGGACTAATGCACAAGTCTGTAATAAAAAAAACGGTTTTACTTGCACAATATCCTGATTGTAAGAATTCAAATTCAGACCTTTAAGTGCTTTTGTGGATGTATGGCACATCCCCTGGGAGAGATGAAATTATGCGGCCTTGTTAATTTATCAACCCTCATTGCTGTGTACCTCCCTCTGTATCTGTCATACATTGTGATACTTGAATTTTCTTTATGGGGAACAACCAAACAATGTGTGAGTTGGTTTTGCATGGCTCGGTGCCCCAGCTGAGGGGTGATTTCACTTAAGGACCAATGGAATGGTCTAAACATTTGCAAACTAACCCACCTGGGGCATTGGGCCATGCAAAATGAACTCGCACACGGTCTGTTCCCATGCAACAATTTTCAAACTACACAAGTGCAACATATTTTAATTGGTGAATAAAGTTAACAAATTAATTTAATTTTGTTATACTAACTCTGCCCCCCCCCCTCGTGTGAAAAATTGAAGCCTGTTTGCCATAATGTCTGATCCAGATATTTATTGACTGTTTTTATCAAGATTTAAAAAATTATAATCTCAATTTATTATGATCTAATGAAATCACGAGGTATACATCTGTACAGTACAACTTTCTGTAAAAGTGTTACTGTAAGGTTCTGTAACTGCTAAGAATGTTCTTGTGTACCACTATTGCTTAACTTTTAAATAAAGTTAAACACTGAGTTCACTTAGACTTGTCCTGTAATATTTCACCTAGATTCAGATATGTAACTGTGAACCCAACAGGCCATTTAATATGGTTTATAAAGTCCTGCAACTACTGTATTAGTGCATAGTTGCTTTGTATAACTCCCCAATGACCAAAGCAAGCTCTCAAACACTTCCTCTGTTTCTTGGTCGGTCGACGAGAAATGCCCAACAATTACAGAAATTCTGGTTACCATGGAAGTTAACTGTTTTGATTAAGGAGTTGCCTTAATATAGCACATTGTCACACCATTATTTGTTGGACCATTCCCCTACTGAATGGTTTTATTGCAACGGACTGATCCTTACGGAGAAAACTTCAAGTGCCCACATGTGGTATGCATTTTGTAAGAACTTATGGTTAGAAACTTCTTGAAGTAGGTCGCAAAGGACGGATGTAACGCAGCATGAAGAGGGTGATTCAACCCCTGAATGCTGATTGGCCGACAGCTGTGGTATATCAGATCGTATACCATGGGTATGATTAAACTTATTTTTAGTGCTCTGATTACATGGGTATCCAGTTTATAATAGCAATAAGGCACCTCTGGGTTTTGTGGTATATGGTCAATATACCACAGCTAAGGACTGTATCCAGGCAATCTGCGTTGCATCAATGCTTGGCCATGGTATATTGGCCATATATAGCACCAACTCGGCCCTTATTTCTTAAATATAGTACTGTAGCATTTTTGCATGTCAGTAAGTGGTTGCAAGGGGAAGATAAGGCCCATTAGTAGCAGTTGTATGTTAATACAGTGTGTCCACAGCTAAATAAGGCACTTGATCAGTGTCTTTAGTGGGCTGGGGGTATTCACCAGAATTGTGATGAGTATTTGCAATGCACTTTAGGCTATAGCCAAGGCCTAGTTGTTCACTTTACTTCCATAGTCCAATTTCCTTATGAGCTTTTATTATTCTTAGATTAAGCAGCCCATCTGAACTTTGAACAGAGCTACACTGGAACCCATATTCAGAACCATGTTTAGGCCACCGACACAGTGACAACTCTGAGAAAACCTCCACAACAGGTATCATACTCATTCCATGGAGGGCTTAGTTTCTGTTTTTTCCTTTTAATTAAGACCTAGACAACCAGGTGAGGGGAGTTCCTTACTAATCAAGTACAAGAGAGGAGCGAAAACCTGCAGATACTCCGCCCTTTGTGGAACGAGTTTGACAAGTGCGCTACAACATATGTTCTTCAGATAGGCTCGGTCAGCCCCGTCAGACATACCCTGATCTGGTGTTGTCAGTTCCAGAAGCTGGCCACAGACGGGACCTCTTCACAAACATGTGTTTGCCTCATCCACCCCACTGTGGTACCTCCGGAACGGGGCCATGTATTTGGAGTCTCGATGTGTCTCAAACTCTACGAATACATTTACAACTGCATCACTTAGGCGTGCCGCCAGATTACTTAGCACTTCTTGTATCCATATAGAGGACCTAAATAAAAAAAATGGCACATATATACACTTTCACTATTGAAGCTGAACTTGTAATATGGCATTTTATTCACCACAGCATGACTGACATGAGGTTTGCCAAAAATATTTTTCTGAATGGCAGAGGTCATGTTGATACAGAAAACAAGGAAAATGTAGCCAAAACAATTACAACACATTTACCCCATAATCAGAAGATAAGTGTCAAGTTGTTTTCCAATGTCATTACAAGCACCTTCATCACCAGAAATAGAAAAAAAAACGAATATTTATTTTGTGTTTGTTTATTATCTACATATAATTTGTCCAAACTCTGGGTCAATTTACTAATTTTCTGTGACGTCACCTCTTCCAATCAGCTGTCAGACTACTTACAAGTCAAATTGTCCATCCATCATCAACAAAACAAAAGGACATGAGGTACAGCATCAATGCAAAAGTCTTAGTCTGGTGACCAAAAACTAGTAAAGACAACCCACATTAAGGGCTACAAAGCTACACTGCATGTTCTCATTTCGATTTCATGGTACAAACCAAGACGGGAGAAAAAAGCCTTTACAAAAATCTGTTAAAAATAATAAAAATTCTGTAGGAAAAAAGTCAGTTCTGAGTTAGAGGCCTCAGTCACTGTCAGAGCCAGAGCCATGGTTGGAGGCCTCTTTGGCAGAGCCCTCTGGTTCTGATCCGTTGTCAGAGCGGTGTGGGGAGCATGCCGGAGAACCAGCTTCAGAGCCAGAGGCTGCGGCCGGTGAGCCAGGTCGGGACTCGTTCTCCGACCCAGAGCGGCTCCTCTTGCTCTCGTTATCAGACTGCTCTGAGTCAGACTGCTGCTGCACTCTCTTCCTCTTCACTGGACGTTCGCTGCCTGAGTCACTAACCGAGTTTCCGGAGTGTTGGGGGCTTCCAGCATCGCTGCCAGAGCGGTTCCGGCCCCCGTCGGACTCACTGTCGGAGGCGATGCGCTTCTTGTGGCCGCCCTCGTTATCAGAGCCTGAACCACCGTCTCTGGGGTTTCTGGGTGGTCAACAGACAAAGAATTATGAATTAGTGGCACAAAACCCTTCGGAGTTGTATTTTCATGTAACATTTCATGTACGAATGAGTTTATGCCTTCACCTGTCTTCAGCAATTTTCAGTCCATCCTCGTCTGATGAAGAGTCGGAGGATGAGATGATGGCCTTCGACTTGATCTTGCCTTTGAGAGATGGTGGCACAGGCTCGTACTAGACAAGAACAGAACTGTTACATCTCTGGGCCTAAGGCCAGTCATTTGGGTTAAAAAATACCATTAGAACCTAGATTTAACGGACCTTTTGCATCTTCTTTCCGCCCGCTCTGGGTTTGCGTTGCTTTTTGGGCCGTGAGCCTCCTTCCTCATCATCACTGCCACCGTCACCTTTGTTGGGTCTGAAATACACAGTCACAGTGCCACTCACACCAGGCCATTTTCCTACCGGTCACTACAAATAAAACACTTTCCACAGCAGTCTCACCTCCTCTTCCTACGGCCCTCCTCCTCACTCCCGCTGCCACCCTTCCTCTTCTTCCTCCTTCTCACTGGCAGGTCCTCATCAGAGCCATCGTTGACAAACTCATCAAAGTCCCCTTTCTTGCGCTGGGGAGAACGAAACAAGAACAATATAGTCACACTGCACCCTAGATCGTTTGAGATTTATATCGATCTGATGTGCCATGAGCTAATCATTGATCAACACAAACCTCTGCATTGCACTAGCTGTTCTCTACATATTTGCACTCACTCGGCCGCCACCTTTCCTCTTCTCTTTCCTTTCCTCCTTCATTCCATCTGCAAAGGAGAGCAGACCCTTGGTCTTCTCCACGTACATGGCTCTCTGCTCCAGCAGCTTCTTCTGATCCTCTTCCAGCTTGGTTCTCTTCTCCTCCTGGTGGTGCAGCAGGAAACAAGGTCAGTGGGTTAGTCACACTGTTATAAAGGAATACATTTACAGTGAACCAAAGAAACATGTTATTCAAGACATCCCAGCCTCAAGTAAGGTATGTTTACTTAAATTGCTTATCCATTATGGTTTACAAGTACAACATAGAAGGGATGAGGGACTTGTGGAGATGTGACATCCCATAGACAGACCTGTTCTTTATGCATCTGTTGGCGCAGGAAGTCCCTCTCCTGATCCTGCTTGGCCCGGATCTCCTTCTCCTCCTCGTCCTGCTTCCTGGCCCGAGCCACGTGATACTGAGCCTGACTCAGCAGGTCAGAGCATTGCCTGCAACGACCCCCACACAAACACAGCTCACAATCCAGGCTTAGCCCGACATCTGATGGCCGGGCTCAGCTGTCCTCCCTCTAAATTCCTCTGAGGTGTGATGAGAATTTTGGCTAAAAGTGGTTCATTGATTTACTGAAGGCTATGAAGTAAGTACTGGCCTGCATTTAGATTTTAGAGGTGAGATATTTGTTCAAACTGACCTGGCCTCAGTAGAGGCAAGCACTAGGTCGAACCTCATCTTGTCACCTGCCTTGGCAAGGTAGCTGAAATACCTGAGACAAAAGAGAACAGAAAAGAGAAGATTATGCTGAGAAAAGCGAAGGAAAATTTTAGGAGAGTTGTTAAAGTGAGTTTAGGGTGTACCGGTGGGCCAGCTCCAGCTCTTTGACAGCACTGAGTACAGCCTTTAGGTTACTCTTCTCATCCTTCAGCACCAGAGTGGCCAGCCTCTGCAGCACCAGGGCCACGTTGAACATCAGCACCGTGTCACTGGGGGCCACGTGACGTGCCTGGGGACATAGCCAGCCACATCAGTGAGCAACAGGTAGGGTTGCAAAATTCCAGGAACTTTCAATAAATTCCCTAGTTTCCCAGAAAGCATCCTGAAATTCCTGTTTATTCCCGGGAATCCTCCAATCGGGAAAAATAAAAAAAAAGTTCACAGGATTTTGCAACCCTAGTAACAGGACATTCACACAAGGGTCACCTTGCTTTCACATAAACAAGCTCAGGGAAATGAATCCCAGCCATAGGGTTACTAAAAGGAATGAGAGACACTTCATTTCACACAAATCTCACCTTCAGCAGAGTCTGTTTGCACTCCTGGAGTTTCCCGCATTTGAAGAGTGCCCGAGCCAGGTACAGCAGCACCTCAGTGTTCTGATGCTTGTAGAATTTCTTCAGACAGTTCTCGTACTAAACGCCACAAAGAGTGGATAAGACATTTTAATAGAACTCCTCAAGTAAAAAAAAATAGGAATGTAAAAGAACTCTGCAGTGTGTACTATGTGCCAGTACAGAGCCTTACCATCTGCACAGCGCTGATGTACTGTTTCTGCTCCACGTAGATGTGGGCCAGGTTGAGCCAGACGTCACTGATATCAGCTGTGGCTTCTCTCACCTGGGCAAACACGTCACGGGCCTCTCGGTAGTAGCCCTTATGGGCCAGGACGGCACCTGGACAGAAAAGACGGCAAACTCTGAGGTATTTACACGCTAATAGTTATCTGAGGTAAATACATGCGTATAGTTAAACACAGTCAAGTCTGAGTATCAAGCATTAATGTGAATACAATGAGTGAGTGAAGGCCAACAAACCTATGCCGTTGGCAGCGTAAAGGTTCTTGGAGTCGTTTCGTAGGACCTGTTTGTAAATGGCCAGGGCTCGATCCTGATGTCTCTTTTCCTGGAGGGACACAACCACAGACACAGACAAATGATGAAGGCACTGTTTCTGACAGTGATGATTTATGGCTCCACATCAAAACAACTGATATTCTGCCATACCTTCTCCCGGTCCCTGGTGGGCTGGTGCAGGGTCTGGAGCCACACGTTGCCCAGAGCCAGCATGGAGTAGGTGTCGTTCTGAGTGGACGGCTGCTTGAGGATACGCTCAAACTTCTTCTGACCCGGACCCCACTCCTGCTTGGCCAAGTGGAGATTACCGATCAGGGACCAGGCGTCTGGGTGATCCTGATTAATCTGCAGAGCCTCTTTGAACCAGTCGGAAGCTTCATAGAAGTTTCCTTTGTCACGAGCCATTGCGCCAAGTCGCAGGTAACCTGCAAGCAACAACAAAGGACCAATTGATACACACACACCCTAAGGAGACAGACATTAACCAAAAAGTATAGTGTGTCTTCAGTGCTTACAGTCGACGTAGTTGGGATGTTCCCTCAGGATGTTCTTGTAGAGTTTCTCCGCCTCGTGGAATTCGCACATGGCCTCGTAGAGCCTGGCTAGGTTGTAAGAGGTGGTGACAGAGATGGCGTTGTAGTAATGCTCGTCATGCTCTCCCTCAGCTTTGGCCCGCTCCAAAGAGGCCAGGAAGTATTTCTAAACATGGACAGACAGAACAAACCCCTGAAATCTATTTATAGCTCTGTTGTGTCTACTAGGGTTGGGCGATGTCAGGAATGACACATTGTCCTGTCCAAACATCATTGATATACGATTGTACTGTAAAAAAAATAAAAAATAAAAATTAAATCTGGGGGGTGCGCGTTGAGCACGGAGAGGTCAGTCAATTGGCGGGAAGAAGGCACTATAAAGGACACATTGCTAGGCCTAGTTATTTATCTAGTCTAGGCTGTTGAACGATTTAAAAAAATTGGTAGAGCAATGTTTCTCTTGTTCATAAAAAAAATACTCCAATAGGAGCTAAAAAAGAATATTACAGCCGTATCAAGTGTAGTCTATTGTAATTTCATTAGGCGACTTTCCGACAGTTTCAGACACAAATAAAAAAGGCGTGATGGGATTTCACTATAGTACAGTCTGCCGTATGCTAAAACAGGAGAAAAAACTGGCTCCTTGGTGGGAAAGAAAAGCCTGTCTTCACCTGTTTGGCGGTTCTTTGGTTTCAGGCAGAATGATAAAGGTGAGCCAGCAGACCTGAATAAAGGTGAGCCAGCAGACCTGAATAAAGGTGAGCCAGCAGACCTGAATAAAGGTGAGCCAGCAGACCTGAATAAAGGTGAGCCAGCAGACCTGAATAAAGGTGAGCCAGCAGACCTGACTGAAGTCACTTTCAGAATGTGTAAAAAGACAATCAGGGCAAAGGATCGACAGACTGCAAACCTCCGTCAACATTTACAAGTCCATCATCCTGCTGAGTTTGCTACTCTGGGGCAGAAAAGTTGAACATGCTGGTGTTCCTTGCCAGAAACCATTAGCTAGAGAGAGAAAAAAAAAACAAATGGTTCCTAATTCCTAATTTAAAAAATGTAGCCTATATTCAAATCCAGATGCATCATACTCAAATGACATATTCTAGCCTATCAAAGCTTGAAATACTTTTTTTGCACTTGTTTAGGCTACTTTATTTATTTTGTAGGCCTATATTTAGGATTTGTACAGTTCGATAGGCAAGAGGCATATCCTAATTGGCTTATGCTAAAAACGAATAGGCCTATGTTCATTCGTTTTTTAAGTGTTATAAAGAATGTTAAATAATAATTTGCTTTATCAAATTGCATATTTAGGATTTTTACAGGTCGATAGGCAAAAGGCATAGCCTAAGCCAATGTTCATTCATCTGCTATAAAGAATGTTAGGCTAAATAACCATTTGTTTTATCTGATTGTTGTTGATCATTTATCTAGCCCACACTTATGTCAAGTAAAGCAGAAACGTGGCAGGTTTGTTTATACTTCCTATTCGATTAGTCTTGAAATGGTTTGTTCTCTCCCTCGTTATTACTATGTTTTTATTTCGGCTCCTCACAAACAACAGCTGGAACTCTGCTACACCTATAGATTCATTCCATGGTTGATCATGAAACAGTAGGATATGCCTAGGCCAACAAGTCACGTTACAATTGAGTGGGGATTGGGGAGGAAAAGGGAAATTAAAGTTTAAAACAATAAGCCCGACAACAGAATGCGTGATGCCAAAGTCCTATGATCATCCAACATTGGGGGGGGGGGACACATTAGGCCCCATTTGACATTTTGCGCTGCTTTGGTGTTCTCCGCTCTATCAATAATCTACATTGTTCTCTTGCATTATGTTAATAGTCTAACTACCTCATATGTATTGAACATTTAGGCTATGGCAAATAGGGAACAGGCTATCCGGCATCTCGCCTTGCTGGGTGCTCTCTGTACTGCGCTGTTCTGCGCTGCCAGACTCCAGAGGTGCAGTCAAATTCAAATATGCTAGACCACCGTGTGACATCACGATGTCGTCACTATCGACAATGGCTGTCAAACATCAAACACAAAGGCAAGTTAGGAAACTACAAATAGCCATTCGAGTAGTTAATGAATTCATTGCTACAACATGTAAATGTCTAAATCTAGTCAGGAAGCTCTGCCATCCTCCTAAACTGTACCTTGGCCTCTCCCAGGTTCCCAAGTCTGAAGTGGAGAGCCCCCAGGTTGTTGAGGATCTCAGGGGGGACGTCAGCCTGGACCTTCTCCTGCAGAATGCGGGTGGCCGTGCCGTAGGCAGAGAGGGCGCCCTGGATGTCGGTCTGCTCCAGGATCTGGGCCAGCTCGATCCAGGCCTCAACGTCATCAGGGTACTGCTCGGTCACCTTCTTCAGATGACCCTGCAGAACACAAAGACATTGCATCTTATTGATTTTAGCAATAGTGCTGATTAACATCTACAGAGTGAATACATCTACAAGTGAATACTTCATGTGAGGTTCACCTTCGCATAGCTGTTTTACTTACTTTGGCAATGTCTCTCTTTTCCTGATCATCTGAAGTAGCATAAAGAGATCCCAGGATCTTCATGGTTTCATAGTTGTTGGGGTAGGCCTTTAGGACCTTCTCAAAACACTGGGCTGCATTCTCCTTGTCTCTACGGTACACGTACATCTGCCCCAGGCCAAAAAAAGGCAGCACAAAGGTAGACGAGGCAAATTGGGTGGCCTGGTAGTAGTACTGGAAGGCCTGGTCATAGTCCTCCTGAAACACACAAGAAGGAGAGATGTAATGCCCATTCAATTAGAAAAGCAAGAGTCTTCCCGAAAAATAAACTGAGGCCTTAGCGTTTACCTGTACATGAAAGGAGCGGGCCAACTGGTAGCAGCTCTCAGCCTGCATTGCTTCCACCTCTGTGTTGTGAAAGGCATGGAGAGCCAGGTGCTGCACTTTACTGTAGTCCTGAAAACAAGAAAGTAGATCAATGTGAATGATAAACGATGCTCAGGTCAAGACATGCTACTATATACCAGGAATAAGATGACAACCCTCTCACCTTTTTGAAGAAGAAGTGGTTAGCCAGGTGGTTGAGCACCATGGGGTTGCTGGGGTCGATGGTGTAGGCTCTGGATAGGAGCTGCACTCCATTCTTGATGGAGTCGGGCTCCTTGCTGTTGAGCTCCAGCACAGCCAAGCCCACAAGGGCTCCCACACACTTGGAGTTGAGCTCCAGGGCCCGGCCAAAGGCCAGACGGGCCTTCTCCAGCTTACTGAGCTTGACAAAGCAGTGGCCCATCCCCAGCCTCACCTCAGCTGGTAAGAGAAATAGTGATGGTATATTAGGAGAGACCAGGGATATTGTTCATTTTAATATGACAGGTACAAGTGAAATACTTACCAGGACATCCAGGGTTTGTGCGTAGAGCCTTCTTGTAGTAGGCCAGTGCTCCCCTGTAATCCTTCTTATTGAAGGAGATGCAAGCTTTACCTGTTGAAATTAAATGTATAGTGGTTAGGCCCCATTTCGAAGTGAAACTTTGTAGTTGTAATGGTACATCTTTCCCTTTGTGTTTTACTTACCAAGTAGAGCAGGGATGTTATTGGTAGACTGGTTCAAGACAAAGTGGAACTGAGCGTCAGCCTGGTCCATTTTGTCCCCCTCCAGCAGGCAGAAACAGGCTCTTCCCAACAAGTGGTTCTGTTACAAACAAATAGATTACTCTTGGTTATGATTTTTTGTGTTGGGGAAATTAACTTTCACACTATCCAATAAATTGTTAAGCTGATTATCTTACCTGGTCGTACATGATGATCTTGTCTGCCATGGTGTAGAGCAGGGTGGCCTGAGTGATGAGCTCCTTCTTGGCATCTTTGTTCTTCTCTTTACGTGCCTGCTGGACATAGTAGGCTGCCAAGGTGTCCAGACAGGTCATCTGGTCCTTCTCATGGTCTCTGTAGTCCAGGTTCCCATCGATACGGGCCGCCTCCAGCAGCTTGACAAAGTCCTCCGTCTTCGTCTGTTTGTAATACTCCAGCTAAAAGAAAAATATGTCTGTGTTTATTTTGGTGACAAACAATCCATAAACAAACCATCAGTCAGTGGGAATGCAACTACATAACTCACCAGGGAGGTTAGCCCCTTTCCTGAGTTCTGTATAACATTTAGACACCGTGGGAGATATTTGCCGACTCGTACCTGTTTGGCAACACTTTTCCCATGTTGGAAAGTATATCCGTGGTTGGTGGACAGTTCTGATAAGGAAATAATAATAATCTGATAAGGAAATTGTTGTTTGTGTCACCGGACTGTGCCCAGGAAATAATTACATTAAATTGTTAGATGCTACCCCCCCCCCCCCCAAATCAAAACTTTCCATGTTTTGTCTCCGTGTTTCACACCTGTTTGTCTAGCTAATCAACTTCACAATTGGGCAGCATGCTGCTGCAGACGGGTAGTGGAACAGTGTCTGTGCGCGCAAACATTGACATCCATGTTTGGTTTTGCCTTGGTAGCCTATAACAAATGGATTCAATTATTTCCTTCGGCGATGCAGACAACAATTTCCTTAATCAAAACCGTCCACGGATATACTCTCCAACATAGGAAGTGTCTCCAAACAGGCACAGGTCAGCAAATATCTCACACGCCTCTCCAATGGTATGCCATAAGATGGAATGTTACTGTTAAAATAACTGTAAATGGCGGCAAGCCTGCAGGGCTACAGGGAAGAGTTACAGGTAACAGTATAAATTACAATCTAACTGTATTTGATGCATCACTCATACAGAGTAATATGTGCAACTGTCATTTCAACCATTTAATTTCTTAAGGCTTAAATTAATTATCATACCAGTCTATGTATTCATACTTACAGCAAGAGCAATCCATATGTGCAACTGTGTATGCTCTTGTTTTAGGATACTGATGACCTCATCTCCTTCTGGCAGCTGGTCGAAATCAAGCTCAATGACCTGCAGAACAAATGTCTATGTGAACACCAGTTCGTACACATACAACATGACATGTGACCTTTAACCTATGGCTAAACAGCTTGATCAGAAAGGTTAAGTTACTTTATGAAATGTTTTGACTGGGGACAAGAAGTGGCTGCATTTACTAGTTAGCTTACTGAATGATCGGAAAGACAATATCATGGTGTAGAGCAGGGTGGCCTTTACAACTCAAATATTGGTTATGATCCATAATTTTCATGACTGATAGTAAAAAAAATATTTTTTTAAATCTCAGAAGTTGTTAGCGATCTGGCTGACGTTAGTCAAAAAGCACAGGGCAATACTATGTTAGCTAACGTTAGTAGGCTAGCTGTAGCAATCCACTGTCAAACAATACAGCGTAGGTAGTCCTTACCTCATCGGTGTCCCGTAAGGGGATTTCAATTGATCCCCGAGACATCTTGGCTGATGGAAATCCACGTCCCTACACCAATATATTCCCAAAATTCGTTCAGCTGTCGCCGTGGTCTCGAGGATCTGGCTCCACTTCCGCTCTACAACAAATACATGGATGTTCACAAAACAATGTCCGGGTAGGACAGCGAGCGACTGGTCGGAATAAAATGACCCACCGGTGTAATACCGGCAGCAAATAAAAGTATCCCCCTGACTAATCCAGCTGTTGTTCTCTCTCTTCTTGGCAGCCCAAACTTCTTTCAACTGAAAGAGAAACATTCTGTATTTTCACAGTAGTCTTTGTTTTATTTTTAAAAGTAGTAGGTCTATTTGTTGTTTAGAAACCTGTAAATGTTTGATAATAATAAATGTGTTGTGTTCACTATTTTAACATGTGCAAAGTAGGGAACTAGAATTTGTACATGCAGTGTGCCAGTATGCCTTTCAAGTCAAGCTCCATAGTGGTCGTGTTCGAGAACATCAAAACCGTACTGTATCATGGGTACATTGTGACTGACTGATCTACAAATAATAAAAGACAAGAAAGGGAAGAAAAGGCAGGACAATCAATCAAAATTGATTGGTTGATTGATTGACGATTGATTAAGGGAGGGGAAAATAAGACAATAATAAAAGCTGTTATAATTGTGATAATCGTCTGTGGTGTGTTTGTGTGGCCTGTGCCCAGTTCTTCATTGACCCTGCCCTGTCTTAAAGAATCTGATTGCTACTGGTGATTTCCTATTGGTTTATACAGGAGATGTTATGCAGATGATCTAGAATCATTTGATATGTTAAACTGACTAATGTTAATTCAAAAAGTCCATTAAATGATTTATTGTTTGCTGGCCTGAGCCAGCAATTGGTGGAGCTGAAGGGAGGGGGTGGGGGTGTCAGCTGGTTTTGATGTGTGGCAGTGAATGATCAAAACAGGCAAAGGCTACACTCACTGAAGAGCATCTTGAGGGTTTCCCACTGCAAACTGGCAGCAATAGAATTGTCTAAAATTAGTGTGTATTTTTGACCAGCTTGTGTGATGAGATGTAGCTAGTTGTTATACGTTTTCATATGCACATTTTCTGCCGCTTTCAAAGGAATAGTCCTCAACTGGAAGGTAAGACTTTATTTTTTTGTATTCTCACCGCTTTCTAACATATCTAACATTCTTAGGGTAAGCGTATATGTCTTGTATAACTTCATAATGCAATCTTGATGAATTAATAACTGTAAATATCTCATGTAAGCTACTTGACATCTAGTAAGCTTAGACAACCTCTCTCTGTTTTGTTATGTAATGTTTCCACGGTCTTTCTTTGCTTCGTGTGCTGTTGACTGACCTGCAGTTTCAGTTACATGACTATCACAAATCTAGAATAGTCCTTAACAAACTAACTCAAATTTCCCGCCCACAATCAAATAGAAATATATAAAACAACACTTCGATTCTAACAATTTCTTGAAACTCAAACTTCAGACTAATTTGTAAACCACTATGACAAGTATCTTATATGCATTGTCATATTTTTCTTTATACAGAGAGATGTTATGGCCTCGGAGAACTTACTGAATGGAGATCAGAGCTTTCATGGGGAACAATCTGAATCTAATCTTCTGAGGAGCCAGGGTGAGAACCATGAAAGCAGCAGGCCATCAACTCAGACCAGGCCGATGAGAGAGGACAGAAGGGGATACATAGCACCAGCTCTCTCAAGGGACTCTGGAGTTAGTTCCATAGACCATCACCAGGTGCCGGAAAGCAATGAAAGTAAGCATTGATATTAATATTGACTTATTGTCAATGGCATAAAACCTTATCATAATACAGAACATCTTGATAACCAGGCATTTATTTTTTCAGAGCAGCAAACAGAATGCTTTTATTTTTAAAGATGTGTATAGACATCTAAGTTTAAAACAACTTTCACCACTGCACTTTGACTTCTGCTTTCGCTTATTTGAAGTTGTACATGACAAAGCGTGATGGATGTTTTAGTGTGGAGCAGCTATGGACCAGAGGATTCTACTGAAGAAACCATGGACACAAGTACATTTTCTGAGGAAGAGCTTCTTGATATAACATTTGAGGCATGCAATACCGCTGGCACAGGTACAAATCACCTCTTGTAATAACAGCGGTACATTAGTGTTCTCTTTGTGTACTGGCATGCTTCCTCAGTCTTTGTTCTCCATAGGAGAGGTTCTGGTCTCCACGATCATGCAGTACCTGCAGACGATGACTAGCCAGAGCCCAGAACAGGACAGGCTGAATGCTTTGAATCGTATGCTGGACCCTGAGTGCCGGGACCCCGCTATTAGCAGGGCCAAATTCCAATCCACCATGAGGGAGTGGATTGCCCAGTGCAGCCAAGATGGGTAAAGAAAAATCCTTCAGACAGCTAACTGCTATAGAATGTTCATCGGCAGCAGCCTTATAATCAACAACATGCCTCAGAAGTTTTGCCACTAAAAATGACTCAAATTTGTAGTTGATTGCATCTGTTTGTGTGATTTATTTTTGATAAAACATTGGTTAATCTTGCTAATCTGCTGTGTACCTATAATTGGAGACTAATGATTGTTTGTATCTTTCAGCATGCATGAGGACGACAAACATATTTCAGGGGAAAACCCTTGTAAAGTGTCTATAAATGGTAAGGTTTTACTTTTGTAGGCAGCCTGGAAATCTGCCTCAGATTACAGTGCAGCACTGATTGTGTTGTTCTTTCAGGGATGGATTTCTCAGGTCCCGAAACTGCCTTCTCAGAGAGAGAACAGTGTCATTGGTAAGTTATTCAGCTTTCTCAGTCACTCATGATTTGACTCTTTCTATGCAGTACTACTTCTGTATTCTACTGTATTCAACTGGCTTCCAGTTGAAGCTCGCATTGGCCCTCCCACCCCTACGGGAGGAAATCTCCCACTCAGCCCAGTCACATCACTTCTCTGTCCTGGCACCCCAGTGGTGGAACTAGCTGCCCCCTGAAGCTAGGACAGCAGAGTCCCTGCCCATCTTCCGAAAACATCTGAAAACCTGCCTCTTCAAACAGTATCTTAAATAATTATCCTCCTCCCCCCCCCCCGCCAATAAAAAAAAGACACACACACACCTTCTAGCTCTGACTCTACTGACAGCTATATTATTGAGGAAAATTGTACTTTCTATGCCTGTGATATGTGGTTGTCCCACTGTGATAAGTGGTTGTCCCACTGTGATATGTGGTTGTCCCACTGTGATAAGTGGTTGTCCCTCTATCTCAAGATTAATGCACTGTAAGTCTGAATAAGTCACTCTGGATAAGAGTGTCTGCTAAAATACTACAATTTAAAATGTAAATGTATTAATGCTATAAATCTGACTCCTCCTTTGGCTCTAGTGACTCCAGGGAGTTGCTGGCCACTGTGTCTGAGTTGAAGCATGCGCACCGCAGAATGAGTAAGCAGAACAACAGCCTGTTGAGGACTGTATCTCAGGGTGAGGACACCAACCTGCAGCTCACGGTGGAGATCACTGAACTAAGTGCCAAGCTGACCAGGTACTGTCTGTGAAGATGGAGCAATATGTTGTTTTGATATGGTGGAACATTATATGGATTCATTATTGCAAGGCGTGGTAGTTCTGATGATTTACTGTTGTAAAACTGTCTGTGTGACATCCTCAGTGCCCAGCGGTCAGCAAGGAGAACCAGGTCCCTTGTAGAGGAGCTGGAGGAGGCCAGGAGAGCCCTGAAGGAGGCAAAGGAGAGAGCCAGCCAAGCCCAGGCTAGCAGCTGCAAACTGGTACTGCACTCAGCTCTTAGCAGGAAATGACATATAAGGAAATTACATACAAATGGCTTAGGCCAGAGTGTGGATGATTTTATTGGAATGTATACATTTCCATGTACATTGTACCTTTTTTCAATTTTAGAGCAAAGAATGTGACTGTCTGAAAGCACACATTAAAGTGCTTGAAGACAAGGTAACTTTGATCTTTATTATTATTTTATAATGTATGTACAATGTTTGTCATGCCACAAACTGTCCACTATATGTGTGACAAAATCCCTTTCATATCTGCAGAATGAACAACTCACACTCGAGGGGACTTGTTCTGAAGATTGTCTCAACAAATTGAGGAAGGTTAATGCTGAGATGAGGGTAAGAACTGTTGGCCAGAACATCTCTGTCTGTCACTGAGATAAGAGTGCAGTAATGGAGATTCTCTCATTTGTTTTGCAGGAGGAACTTGAAGAGACCCTTGTCATGCTGACTGTAAGAGACAGGGAACTCATTAAGGTTAGTATACCATACCTTCACACAGAGGGTTCATTCTCTGTTTTACAATGACTGCATTGGTTGATTTCTCTATTTTTTCTGTTCCTTTCCAGAAAGACATATTGATGGATAAGCTGAAGAACTCTCATCTGGAGAACCACAGAATCATTGAGGTATCTTCATATTAACATTCATCATTTCAAGTTCCTGTAGTTATGCCTGTGCACTAGCAGAAAGTAGCTCTGATTGTTTTTTCCCTGTAATTGAAGGGGCTACAGTCAGAGTTTATGCATTTATCAGAGCATTCCCAGCAAGCTCTTTTGAGGTAAGTGCTGTCAATCATTTCTATGTCCATATGCTACTCGTCATTGTTTTTGTTACCAACATCTCACCCAACAGCTGTTCAGGTGACATATTTGTTGGAGCTCATTCCTGACTGAGAATGTATGTGAGTGACATCATCACAATGGGACAAGCTAGGGGTCAGTGGGGTCAGTGTGTTTAACCTGGTGGTGTGCTGCTGTAATTCATAGGTTTGACATGTACTGTAGCAGTCCACCAGGTTTCCAGGGAAGGAGTGGAGGTGTTCCTAACCACCGCTCTCTGCATGCTGAGATCCAGGACATTCAGCAGGTGACAACGGCTTTAGTTCTGCAGTTGGTTATCAAAAGCCCTATCGCGTTACTATAGGTTTATTATAACAATGTATTTCCCTCAGCAACGTGGGGTTCTGGAGGAGATGACTGGTCCGGTATGTGGGGTTGTGACCTCTCACACTCAGAGGGATGATATCCAAAACATAATTCACAGGATCAAGTCTGCTGAGCTGGCCCACCTTCTCCACGCACACTACCCAGAGAGAGTGAGAACTCACACACACACACACACATAAATACTAACACTGTCGGAAGGGTTTTGAGGGTCTAATGTCTGTTCAATCACTCAGGATTCTGTTGGTGGTTGTGCTGTTGAGACCCTGGAGAGGCCATATCCCCACAGCCAACAGCCACAGCCACAGCCTAGCATCAAGCAGCAGCTGGTTAATGTGTATGTGAGTTTTTATCCCCTTCTCTCTTCTGTTGTGATTACTGACATAATAAAAGTACGACAATGATTGCTATTTATTGAAACCCATTCTGATAATAAAAAAGCCCCGTGTTGCTACTTGCCAGAGCAATTATATGGACTACTATTATGTCATCCGTAGTAGTTACTGGCTTTCTGTCTAAGATGTTAGAGATAAGGGCAGTTTTAGGATCCTCGGTTGCTTCAAGATGTAACAATGTGTGAGTGAGTTGTTTATAAAGTCCAGGCTGTTCTTCCAGACTGAAGGAACTGGAGCTGCAGACGACTCTGTGGGAGGAGAGAGAGGAGAAGGTGGCAGAACAGCGGAGGCTACGGGAGCAGCAGGAGCAGAAGCAGAAGCCCCAGGCCAAGAAGGCAGCTGTGGTGAACTGGTGGAGAACCCTTAAGGTGGAGGGGAGTAGGACCAAGGCCAAGCCGGAAGACACCCTGACCCAGCCCAGCCAGGTCCTCACTGAGACAGAGTCCAAGCTTCAACAGGCAGAGGACACCATCACAAAGATTAGGGAACAGGTATGCCACCTTGAGGCTGCTCTTAGAACTGCCCAGGAGGGCGTAGCTGAGCACAAAAACATTCAGGACAGGGTGGGAGTTCTTCACAAGGACAAGGAGACCAACACGGTGAGAGAGGAACCTGGCTGGACTGGGGAGGAGGCATCAAAGGAGCGTAAGGACGTGGCTGTGGCTACAGACCCTGTGGAGGACCCAGGTAGATCAGAGAAGGTAGCAGGCCAGTTTGTGACCTCAGAGGGTCTGCTGGTGACCCTCAGGAGGATGGAGGCCATGGTCAGCAGTGCCCTGGAGGCAGCTGAGCTGGTTAGGGAGAGTCAGCGAAGGGTCAGCCAGGTCAAGGAGAGGATGGAGAGCATCACTCAGAAGATGGAGGAAGCTCTGACCAGAGCAGCGGACACAGAGGGTCAGCTCAGTTCCCTGGAGGCCAGGATCACAGCCAAACCTCAGGTCAGTTTGCATAGTCTTTTCTGTGTATTACAAGATTAGTGAGCTCAAATAAGCACTGACAGTGAAAGTTTAGAATTTTCATTAATGTGCATTTTGAATATGCAACCCCACATATATGCTCACATGTCTGCTTTTGCAATGATTACCAATGATCTACTAGGCTGTGTTTGTTTTCCTCCTGTAAAACTCTTAAAAGTTATTTACAGCCGTTTCATTTGCATTTCCTTTCTCTCTTCTGTTCAGAAGTTGCCAGGTCCTGTAGGGCATACTGCCCAGCCTGATGTTGAAGCTATAGGCAGAGACAGATCCAGGAACCCCTCTCCTCCAGGTCCTGTAGGGCAGACAGCCCAGCCTGATGTTGAAGCTATAGGCAGAGACAGATTCAGGAACCCCTCTCCACCAGAGCCTGTGACCGAAAGCTACAGCAAGTCTCGATGGCCCCTTATAAGCGGTATGATGAGACTACTACTACTGAAATACAGGGCAAACACAGCATTTGTATGTCACTGACTGTAGCAGTATTAATTAGCCTACTCTACTGTAAGAGGAGAAACACAGAGGGAAACAAATTTGTTAGCCACATTCCTTTTTATTAGTAATCGCTGGGGATGTTACTGAAATAGACCCAGCAGACTGTAACGTACACAAAGCAGCTGGCGTAGAGAGCCTGAAGGCCCCTTGGTGAGTGTCACTCATCATGAAGGGTTTACTGTGACCACCATGGGCCTTGCCCTTTTTTTCTGTGTCTCAGGAGCCCAAGCCTTATTATCTGGGGAGGAATAGAGGAAGCCCCTCAGTAGAAACACCAGGATGTAAACAGTGAACATTTGGTGTGGTTTGCTCTCACAGCTAGAGGGAAGACCAGCTCTGTTTGGTTCACACCAAAGGGAGCCATGCTCATGTGACCTCCATGAGGAGAGTCCATCTATGCAAAGTCACAGCCTCATTCAAGTTGATGAGTTTAGAAAATCTTGAGAAGTTGTTTGTTATGAACAGGCCTACTGGTCAGTGTTTGTTAGTGTGTTGGCGATCAGATCACTACATTAGTTCTACAGTACAGTGTAGTTAATCACCTGACCCTTGCACCTGTTCTGCCAGGCTATTTTGTGGTGATGAGAAGTCTTCTATTTGCTTAACAAATGAAGCATCTGCCATGAGAACAGCAATATGCCAGAAGGATCCGCTGATGCTCAAATAACATTATGACACTTACCTTACGTATTCTCACCTGGCAGGCATTCTCACAAACCCATAAAATATGGCACATACTGCATGTAGGTACTGCAGGCAACGCAGGTGGGATATGTGATATGTGGACGACTGAAAGCCAGCACCAGGCTAATGTAATACCTCTGAATGTGGGCTGTTAGTCATCTTACCCCATTGATGTGACTCCTGGCGCCTTTCACTTTAGAAGGAACTAAAAGGAGCTCTGGATGCCAGCATCGGCTCTAGCTTGGTATTCAAAATCAAATGCAATCCATCCAAAACCTCCAGCCCTCCCCGCATGGAAATTAAGATATCCTTCTACGGCTACGTTTCGACAGCATCCGGTGAA
The DNA here is from genome assembly GCF_036934945.1 of Oncorhynchus masou masou. NCBI lineage: Eukaryota > Metazoa > Chordata > Actinopteri > Salmoniformes > Salmonidae > Oncorhynchus > Oncorhynchus masou. The sequence continues at coordinate 34,789,414 of NC_088213.1, forward strand.
ATTGCAGAGAGCGAAATTCAAAATAGATTTTCAAAATATTTAACTTTCATACAATCACAAGTGCAATACACCAAAATACAGCTTAACTTCTTGTTAATCCAGCCACCATCAGATTTCAAAAAGGCTTTACAGCAAAAGCAAACCATGCTATTATCTGAGGACAGCACCCCATCAAACAAACCCGCCAGGCGCGACACAAAACTCAGAAATAAAGATATAATTAATGCCTTACCTTTGAAGATCTTCTTCTGTTGGCACTCCAATATGTCCCATAAACATCACAAATGGTCTTTTTGTTAGATTAATTCCATCGTTATATCCCCAAAATGTCCATTCATTTGGTGCGTTTGATTCAGAAAAACACCGGTTCCAACTCGCTCAACATGACAACCATTTATCTAATAAATTACCTGTAATCTTGGTCCAAACATTTCAAACAACTTTCCTTATCCAACTTTAGGTATATTAAAATGTAAATAAACAATAACATTTAAGACGGAATACACTGTGTTCAATTGCGGCTAAAATGAAAGTGGAGCGAGCTTCAGGTCGCACGCCCCAAACAAGAGTATACTAGGCTGGACCCTCGTTCTGAATAGCCATACTTCTTCATTTCTCTAAAGAAAAACATCAACCAATTTCTAAAGACTGTTGACATCTAGTGGAAGCAATAGGAACTGCAACCAAGTGCCACAGAAATCTAGGTTCCCATAGAAAACGAATTGAAAACACAGTGAACTCAACAAAAAACATTTCCTGGATGGTTTGTCCTCTGGGTTTTGCCTGTCAAATCAGTTCTGTTTTACTCACAGACATTATTTTAACAGTTTTAGAAACGTTAGTGTTTTCTATCCAAATCTAGTAAGTATATGCATATCCTATCTTCTGTGCCTGAGTAGCAGGCGGTTTACTTTGAGCACGCTTTTCATCTGGACGTGAAAATACTGCCCCCTATTGCAAACAGGATATTTGGAATAAACTTTGCAAATGTAGGCCTGTTAAGGTGTTAGTAAAAGGCCAGTATTCCAACACACCTATTGTAACATCTCATGAAATAAGCTGGTAGGATAGTAGTCTTTGTCTGTTTACCTTGTTATCAACATTCTACTAAGGCCCTCTACTCCGATTTACCCGTAAAACCCTAAAAGCAATTTTATATCCCCTGCACATTAGTTTCATACCAACCAGGGCAGTTTAATACGGGCTTGTGTTTATTAGAAGATATTAACTAGAATTCAAGTATGTTTTGTTCATACTGAACATTTTGTGCCAAAACATGTGTATTTAGTAGTACGGTAAACTAAAGCAATATTGTACATACTGTACTGTAGGCCCTATCATTGTGTACAGTATCACTTGTACAGATGTTTATGGATTTTTACATGAGCAATACCTATAGGACTCGAGTAAAGAGTTGTGGAGCAGGTGTATGTCACTATCAAGAGATTGACTCAATTCACATACACATGTAACAAGATATTGAAATTATTTTGCTGAAATCAGCAGTGGCAGGAGCAAATGTGACAATTCTACTATAGTCAGAAGCAAAATGGCTCTTATGACCATTTATGCTTTTCTGAGCCTGAGAGCTCTCGGTGGCGACGTTGTAAAATAAATACTAGACAAGAATGAAGTGCTTCCAAGATGTTTTGCCAACGTGAAGTGCAAACGGATGTTTTCCTGTCTGTCCACTGTTGGAGTTGGATAGCTGTGATGTGGTTTCTTTTCTCAACCTGCCACTGACCCCAGTATGAATGAATTATAGATCCTTGTGATCATTCTATTTCCCCCTGTAATTACATCTGAAAGCCATGAGGATGTTTCCATTGATAAGGATGCTTCAAGTAGCATGTAGCATTGGTGTAATTTAGATTTATGCTTGTTCGCAATGACGGAACGACACTGTCTTTCAGGAGAGGTTCAAAAGGATATGACACAATAGGCCTGCCGTGGGCCAAGTGCTTTCAACCAGAGGATCAAGCGTCCCATGAAACTGGTTGCCAGGTTATTGTTGCCCCTAGAAATGGAGGTAGGGGGTGAGGTAGAGGACTTTCTGAAATACTGTCCGGTCCACCAATTAGACAGACAGCTCAATCGGTGCGTCATCCTCAGAGGAATACTCCTCAATTTAGTGGCATTAATTTACATACATACAGTACAGTACCAGTAAGATGCAAATTGAGCCCTTCTCACTTTCTCTGGTTTGGTTCAAACAGGTGCCATTTATTCACGAACTGGAGGAGGCAGCAACAGTGGCAGCAAGGTAAGATATATGTATATAATTTTTTTGTTGGTACTTTTGGTGTTGTATAGGCTAATGTAACGAAGAAGAAATATTGTTTGCAAGTTCATATTTTACTACACGTCTTCCCACTTTGCCTACAATTCTGATCGATGTCATGTATTTCCTGTTGTAGTGACAGTTCACTGCCTGAATCATTACTATGTTTGTCTTATAACCTGTATGACTAGGCTCTTTGTTCTCTGTATCTGTTCAGTAGCATGATCCCACATGTGCTGACAGCCTGTGCCTCTGAATGGAACTTTGCTTTTTGATCTAATTGAGTAAAATACGAGAGGAATATCTAGAATGTTTTCTACAGCCCTTTCTCCTTTCCTCTCTAATCCTTTCTGGGCTTCAAACACCCAAACCTGAGATAAACAATTATCCTCACACTGTAGCAGAGGCCTGTCAGCCCATATTAGAGCAAACTGTACCGCTGCTCCCAGAACAGTGAGATACAGGCTAGCTGTGTCATTATTGGATCATTTAATAATCACACACTAACAGAAGGCCTTTTCTCTTTGTTGTGATCTGATTTAAAATGGAAACAGGTTCCATAATGTGTCTGCTGTTACTGGTTCCAACTTCCATTTTCTTTATGTGATGTGTAGTATCCCCTGTTTCTCATACTGTCTCTTATGGTCTATTAATGACCTGTAAAAAAGTGTATCACCTCAGATGATCCATAACATTTGAGAAGCTTATCATGAGAGCTTTTTTAGTCTGTGTGCCTCTGTATCTAGAAAACAGAGGATGCAGATGTGTACATGAGTAGGTATGTGCGTGTATGTCTGTGTGTTTTATTTTAGGTGCTCAGTAGGAGCTACCCACCCACCCTTCATTTCTTGAGTTTATGTGACTGCTTGGAACACTGTTTACACCCTAAACCGTGTCCTAGACTCCAATCTGGTGGGGGATGGAGGAATGATAGTTTGAGTTATAAGGTGTTTTGATCAAACACACACACGTCCAAACTCTACCCTTCCCTGGTCAGACCTCTGCCCCCACAGAATGATCACAGAGAGGAAAAAAGAGCAACTTGGCGCTCACAGGCAGAGTACGAGCTCAGAGTTGGAGCTCAGAGTTGGAGTGTAATTCAGGAGATGTGATCAGTCAGGGCTGAGGGGAGCGGCAGCCTCAGAGAAAAGCTGTACACATACACAGCAGCCCAGAGAGGCACACAGAGCCTTCTCCTTAAATGGTCAAAGCTCCCAGGAGTGAAAGAGAGGCTGGTGCTGGAAAAAAAGACGGGGAAAGGAAAAGAGACAGCCAGGGATAGCTAGGTTTTCTGTGAAAAAAATCTGGGAATTACAGTTTGACTGAGGGAATGTTCTGTCGGGTGTTTTATGTGGAGTTAATGTGGAGCTAAGCAGTGAAGGTGGTATCTCTCACAGGAGGTTACAGGTACAGCTATTGATCTATTCTCTGCTCTGTGGACAGGTAGACATGATGTACTGTACGCACATTTCATTTGTTTAGAGATTAGAGAGTCTGCAGCTGCATGCATAACATTGCACGTTATCATTAGTATCGTTGGCTATGTGCATCGAGTTGACAGCCATGTAAACATTTACACTGTTCATCATCACTTTGGGGTTATTATGACTTTGTTGGAATATGCATATCTCTGATGAGGGTCTATAGGCTGTCACTTATTGGGAAGATAGCAATAGTTTGCTAAGGGAGAACAATAATTACAAGACTTGGTTGGAAGTTGCACATACTGGGATTCTATGCATGACCAGCAGATGCTAATGATTTTTTTGTTTTATTGCGATACTGTATATAGCCATGATCGCCTAAATGGCATTGGTATTTTGAACAAGCTCACTTGCCTCCCCCTCTATCTTTTCCCGTCCATCTCTCATCTTTCTCACACTCCCTCCATATCCTGTTATCTGGGATGGTGGCTGTGTAACCACCACTTCCTCTGCCGGTTCTGTACTCCCTGTGCTTTACACAACCAAATTTTAAACAAATCTGGCAACAAGCAGAGGGCTTACGTAACAGGGGAGAAGGGGGTCGGGGCGAACGCTCTGCTCAGCTCACTTTATCATGAGGGAGCAGCGAGGCCAGCCCTCTGCCTTGCCGTGAGGTAACTCTGTGGCCCTCAGGGACCTGCCTGCTAAAGGGGACAGGCTGGAGGTTCCCAAAAATAGCTCTGGTCAGGGGAGAGAGAGGCTGAGAGGCCCTGTGTGTCCAGTGGACAGATCCTTGCAGGCGTGGATGTACTCCCGGGCCCGGCAGGAAATAATCAGAGTGATTCAATTACACTGCAATATTCATCTCATTGTCTCTCTGTTTAGACTCCTGCAGCTCAGCTTGGCCCCCTTGACTCTGTTTGCTTTGAAATTGACTCTCACTGCGGACTCCCAGAAACTATCTCAGCCCAGGACATTGCTTCTAAATTGCAGTGTTGCACTGTAAAAAAATAAATAATCAAACAACACCCACAAATCTAGTTATTTCAATAAATTGTTATTAAGTTACTGGGTCCACAATATTTTTGGTTTACTCAACTTTTCGGTCCAAGTGTTACTTGAACAACAACAAAAAAATAGTTGGTCCAAACTTGGTCCAAACCAAGCTCTAACTTGAGAAAACTTTGATCAACTTGATCAACTGGAAAATATGTGTGCTTAACTTTCCCATATGCTCATTCAACTAAAAATTATTATTTGGGCATCTTACCTTAAAAAAGTCTATAGAACTAGTTACACACAGAGTGCTGTTAACATACAGTACAATGTTTTCAACATACATATTTGACACACGTTGACATACATGATTACAGTGTGTATGTTCATTTGTATGGTAATTGTTGTTCAACATGTCCTCACCTGGAAGTTGAACTCACAACCTCTTGGTTCAAGGCATTCCGATCTTCCTGCTACACCACCCAAATAATAATTTATACTTGAACATATGAGACAATTTAAGCAAACATTGTTTTAAGTTGACTGAATTTTTGCCTACGTTTTCTAATGTTGCAGCTAAGTTTGGGCCACACATATTTTTAAGTTCAGGTAACGATTTGACCGAAAAGTTGAGTAAACCAACAGTGGAACAAGTTACTTAATAATATTTAGTGTAAACATTTACAGTGTGTCAAAACCCTTGCAATGTTGACCAGCCACAGTACAGCAGTCTGTCTGGACAGCCTTCATTTGTCACTGTGTGACTGTTCTTTAGATGATAGTTAATAAATTATGTTAATAAATAAAAACAATGTTTGAAAGTGTTCTCTCCACGTCATCTCCTTCATCATGTGCAGATATAGAAGTGTCTAGGAGTAAATACGCAGGCTTGATAAGGAGGAGACCTTCGGTACTGAACCTGAACTCACTAAACCCTCACACTAATGGAAATAGCAGCATTCTCTGATGTTTGACAATGCACTAGAGATTTATAACGGCTTGTTATTAACTTTTATGACAAATCGTTTGTCTGTTTATTGTGGTATGTTTGACAGGAGATCCGGGTGCATTTTGTGTTGTCTATGAGTGGTTCATCACAGCTCCAGTTGTAGAAAGTTGGCCTATCTAGACATTGTGTTTTGTGAAGGCCATAACAGGACAGTGATTTAATTTAGTCAGTGTTGGGTCTTGTTTTTCTTATCAGAGAATGGCACACGGTTCTCCTGGCTCATTGGCTCAATGTGATTATGGAAAATAAAAGGCCATGTCCTTACAAAGGGGCCGATCAACTCCAGTTATGTTATAAGTATTTCAAACTGAAAATAAATCATTTTTCAAGGTTTTGTTCTAGCTCACATTTGCTGTTCCTGGGTGTGGACAATCTGCTTTTTAATTCTATAAAAACAATTAGACAATAAGAACATAAGTACTTTCATCTTACTGAGGCCTGGTCAAAATATCCCTCTTGTTCCTAGGAGAATGCTAAACAGTCTACTTCCTCCCTTGTGAGGGATGGGTCTATTAGCCTCGCGTTCCCAGCATCCTCTAGCCACGTTAGCCATGTTTGTCATGACATTTACCAGCATACACTGTTACTGTACTGTGTCTGGACTCAGGACTCAGGAAGCCATTCCTCAATGAAATGTGCACTCTGGATTACTTATGAGCAAAGATAAGAGGGTGAATGTGTTCTGTTCTACAGCTTATTGTTTTTCCCTTCTGCTTAGTGAATACTGAACACATGACACTGAATCTCTCATTGCCGGCATGTCAGAAAAATCCATTGATGCGTTCTCTCTCGCTTTTTAAATGTATTTTAAATGTCTAAATAGGCTAGGTCTGATACGGCTAACAGCCCCATGAAACACTAAACATAGGTAGGGACTAGGAGATGATGAGCGTGGATGACACATCATAGTTCATGAATGGATTAATGGGAGATGTTGTTTTTCTCTGTCAGAGCTGTGATGATTCAGAGCCACCCTGCACTGAGGACAACAAACCAAGCCAAGTCCAATGTCCTGACTTTGTCCCAGACCAAAAGCACAACAGTACCAGCAGTAATGGTCCTGCACCTGCATTTTTAGGTAATAGATCCACTGTCGTCTTCAAATCAAAATCCAGTGTATTCGTCACATACACAGTTTACAGCAGGTATAATACTGTAGGTGCAGCAAAATGCTCATGTGCAACTCCCATTTCTTCCATTTCCTTATGGCAGGTCATACAGTGCTACCATTCATTTGCATGTCATTTCTGCTCCTATCTCCTGCCCATCTGCTTGTTTCATGTGTTTTGTTTTCACACGTCTGCTACTCTGCCTACAACATGTTGTTAGTGTGACTGGGACCTCCCTGTCTGTGTTGGTTCCTCCCTCTCGTAGGTTTCATCCCAGTGTCAGAGACACAAACGCCCCCAGTGTCCCCATCACAAGTCTTCCTCCAGTACGAGTGTGCACCTCCTCTTACCGTCCCACCGGAAACACCCCCTCAGTCTGCCTGTGTCAGTCACGCTGCCGCTCACACTGAGGAGAATGTAGCAGGGTCAGTGTTTATATTCTCTCTCTTTTACAGGAAGAGGATATTGCATGTGTTTAGATTAACAACCCCACACTGAAGAGCGAGGCTAAGGTGAGACTGTGCAGGGATGCCAGTGTTTACATGGTCACACACCAGCGCCCCAATAATATACAAGGGCACTCAGTATGTTCTTAGGAGGAAGCGGGAACTGTCAGAAGATTGCATAAAGTTTGTTCGGAAAGGCCCACCGCTCCGGGTTTAGAATGAGGAGGCGGTGGTATTTCACAGAGCAGGAAGCAGTGGAAGTTATCACAAATATTCAAGCTGATATACGGGTTACAATTGTGTTTGATATGATTTTGGAGAGATTTAACTGTTGATTATGGATGAAGAACAGTGTGTTGATGTGTTTGATCAGTCTCAGATCGGAGGATCCCAGTTGCCGTGACTACTGTCAGTCAGAGGCCCGCGACTGTGGGAGTGGCCAAGCATTGCCGCCTGGAGACTGTGGGAGAAGTCAGCCATCAAACCCAGGAGACAGTGCTGTTAGTAAAGCCTCTGAACCAGAAGATCGTGGGAGGAGCAACGCATTACAACCAACAGATATTGGGTGTGATCTTGAGCATTGTGGGAGTTTCCATTCTCGAGATCTACCGACTGTTTTAATAACAGGCTCAGATAAGGTAAGTTAGGACTGAATACTTTTTTTTTTTTTAATGAGGATAGCCTCTTTTATGATTAAATACTTAAGTGATTCCCAAATCATTGTAGTTAAAATAAGAACACTCACACACTATTCTAAATGGGCAGAGACAGAAACATAAGCAAGTTATTTTACCCATTTAAGGTGTACACATCCTTCCAAAGCCATGGTTTCCTACACAAACACCCCCTCCCATACCCAGGAACAGAGTGAGTGGTGCTTGTCTGCTGGCTGTGAGGGGCACGGGTTGGCTGATGGTTAGAAAGGCAGGGGGGGGGGTTAGAATGGAGCAGGGGATCCTGGAGTGAGCCCTGGCAAAGACCATTAGGCTCAGAGAGGGAGACTCCAGTTAGAATGTGACCTCCGTCAACCCCGACAGAGCTCTGACTGACGGCATGTCTGATTTGGATGATTCTGGCTCTGCTCTATGACATTTTCCCAGAGTATTATTTCCATAGGCATGTTGAAATGGATAGGATAAATAATTGTGTTTGTTTCCCCTTTAGAATCAGATTGTGATTGTGTGGTTAGATATGCTCGTTTTTGTGTAAATATGGTAGTTCAAGCTAACCTTGCTCTGTGACGATTTAATTGCAACCCTTCTGACCTTTCATTCTCCATTGTGCTACCTCGCTGTCTCCATGTTTGATTTGCCTGTCGTAGATGTTTAGATCCATTACAAGACAACGGTATCTTGTTTTTCTTTGTTCATTCTCAGAATTAAATTAATCTAACTTTAATATCTGGAAGAATGCGCTCCTCTGGGGATTCCCGTTCTCCCAGATTAACTTGGCTCATCCGCCCCCGCCTCTGGGGAGAGAAAGGCCACATTTGTTTATGCACTGCTCTGGAAGCTCCAGGACTTGTTAGTCAGGTCTAACACTAGAGAGAAGCAGCTGACATGTCTGTGTGATGGTTTGTCTGAGACGTTATTACAGTAATATGCCGCTAGAGAGTTGTGCTGCATCTGGAATATTGCAATGATAATTCATGGCATCATAACCAAGTTATTTGAGAGAAGGGTCGATTCCATTGTAACAGAGTGACGCTGACTCTCTCTTTCACTTTCAAATGTTTAAAGGACCAATGCAGCTGTTTCTACCTCAACATCAAATCATTTCTGCATAACAATTAAGTACCTTACAAACCATGTTTCCATCCAACCATTTAATGCGGATGAGTTACCTAACGCATGAAAGAAAGTCACAACCGGGCGGATGGAAACATAAAATGCCGGTACAAAACAATTTGTTCGTTTGACATGGTGAGATCTTTTTGTGTGGGTAAAATTAATTATCTGAAAAATGGCAGTGGAAATGTATGGGCAAGTATTGATATAATAACCATCATATCAAAGTAAACTTGGAGTCAAGTGATATGGTGTGTTGTCCTCCCACTACGACTCGGGAAAGCATGCAGTTTATTAAACTACAGATGAAATAAGTTATGATGAACTTCACAGGGTGATGAAAGTGCAAGGTGATGAGCTTGATGCTCCTTTCAAATAAATATTGAGTGTCTTATTTTGGTTTCATAATGATCGATGCTTGGCTGCCATTTGACAAATACAAATACTAACGCTCTTATCCATAATAATCTCATAATGTAGGTATCCTACACGCACTGTATCTGCGAGGTGTTGGTTCAACCACATGTGCAACAGGCATTTTAATGTGCACTACGTCATCGTGCACAGCCTTGCATCCACAAAAAGTCTGTTTGATGGAAACACATCTCTGGTGGAAAATGGGCATATTGTTTTATACAGATTTTTGATCATGTAACGGCTTTCTTCCTGGGAAGGAGAGGCGGACCAAAACGCAGCGTGGTTTGGGTTAAATATCTTTAATCAAGACGAATACCGAGAAACACTACAAATATACAAAACAATAAATGTGAAACCAGCCCTGTGTGGTGAAACAGACACAGAAATAATCACCCACAAAACAGGCTACCTAAATATGGTTCCCAATCAGAGACAATGACTAACACCTGCCTCTGATTGAGAACCATATCAGGCCAAACACAGAAACAGACAAACTAGACACACAAAATAGAATGCCGACCCAGCTCATGTCCTGACCAACACTAAACAAGAAAAACACACAAGAACTATGGTCAGAACGTGACAGATAATTTGCGTGAAAATCTGTCGGACATCACTCTGTTACCAATTTTAATCACTTAATAATTCTTTAACAACATATGTATCAGTAGAAACACTATAACTAATTGCTAGGACTAGGACTAGGACTTGTTATTTCTGTGAAATGTAATTATCCTCCCTCATAAGGGAGAGAAATTAGAAAATATATTATAGATATGTGGGTTTTTGGTAACAGAATGACAAGACATTAGGCAATATTTCTTAAACTTACACAAGGTAAATAATTTCTCCAAAACTAAATTTAAGTGTTGATATTAGTTAGCAGGGGTCTTTACATCAACATTATTGGGTTTTGATGTATTTCTGAAATACTTTTTCTGGTAGGTGTTTTCTAAGACATGTTTTCCATCTGTTTATCCACAAATCAAAACTTTACTTATGCCACATTTTTAGAATTGAAAATTATTGAAAAATCTATGCCTTCATGTCCCAAAAACATAGACTTAGCTTTCATTTGACATCAAATGTGATATGCTCCTACAAACTTCACATGTTGGTTTACATGGAGATGATCAGAATAGTGCAACTGCAATACTATTTACAGACTTTCAATGTATGTCTACAAGGCTCTTTCCTTATGACATCATAGGTTTTGTCTTCCAGCATCAAAGTTCAAACAGACATAGCCACCACCAGTTGGCACACCCATTCATAGGCAAATGTTCTATACACTTATCCTATTCGAGGAAGTGTCATGCTTCTTTGTGGTTTCCCTGATAGTTCGAAGCTATCAGAGGCTGTGTATTCTCAGTTGTGCTTGTGTGACTTCCTGCTTGCATGCATATAATTCTGGTTCCAGGAAGGAGGGGGCCACGAGTTGTACTGCTTTCCCTGGGTTCAGACTGAACAGCAGTTAGAGGAATCCCCTACCCAACCCACTCCAGCTGAGAGCCCCTTTTTTTTCCCACTGACACGACCCCGAGCCCCACAGCCCCCCGTAATGCCCGTCCTCCCTGAAGAAGAGGAGGATTCCCCTGAGGAGCTCGACAGTTCCTCCAGCTCACCCAGCACAGTGAGTACCTATCCATTACATTAAACCTTCACTCTAAAGCTGTGGTATGTTGCACTCAGAGCTATACATGGCACTCGCTCATTAACACTGAACCTAGAACCTAAGGTTCAGTATTGGCAAGCTATACGGTTTTGCAAAGAATATGTGAGCAACAATAGCATATGAGCAATATGAGCATTAGGATTAACTCATATCTATGCTCATAGTGTTACTCACATATTCATTGCTAATTCATGTTAGTGTGTTATGGATGTGTGTATCTTTAGTACTAATGACTCCCTGCTTTTCACCTACTTCTATTTTTGACTCAGGAACAAAGCTTTGCTCAGCAGTGAAAATATGTCATTAATTCCAGCAAAATCATGAGCAGGATGTTCTTTCCTCTTCTGTCCAGATCACAAACTTTTTTTCCCCAGCGCCTCTTATTACCCTGTGTTTTTTGTGTTGATGAGGTAATTTGCACTGCGCTGGTGGTCAAGACAAGGTTTGCACAGTGTCTCCAGACCCCTCTAGATCTTGGCTCTACTCTGAAGACTGAACTGTCTCTCGTTGTTTTGTTCTGTCACCTGTTCAGATCCTGTGTGACTCCCCACCCTAATGTTAATTTAGTTGAGTAGACTTGTACAGAGTAGTGGAATCGATTGGATGTTTTATGAGTCTCTGAATGTGCTTTGCCTAGTCCAGTACGTCTCCCAGAAAACATGCCATTGAAACGTAGACAAAAAGTAGAGGTTTCCTGAAAGCTGCCTGTGTACAGTCCGGAGCTATATACAGCTGTTTGGTTTACACTGTAGAGACACAACAGATTGGTGTTGAGCGGATGACTGCCTCACCAGAACCACTGAGTTACTCCTCCTAGGACTACACTGTCATCCGTTCCAGTCAGCCATAAACACGGCCTAGATAAGACTTCACTGAGGAATGCAATGAGCCTCTGTAATCTAACCTGGGGGTATGGCAGCCGTATAAAATGATCCTCCTTTATTAAACAATAGCCCTGGCCTTTCAGCAGTTTTAGACTCTTATAGGGATATCATTTATTAGCAATTTCTTCCAGGACAAAGGTCTCAGTGAAGTATCATTTAATGCCTCCCTGTTTATTTGCATACTTTCTCTCAGGATAGAACTAGATACTAGGATATAAATAAAACATGAAGGAGGTATATAAGCCTGACCTTTAATGTTGAAAATATACTTAACATGGTTGACTTAGTTACAGATCACATGGTTCAGGTGAGTGTTCATTCTGTGCTTCCACTCTCCTGGGATGCTGAGGTCCAGTGAGTTCAGGATGTGTTTAGTCCAGAGGGACGTTGTCTAGAGTTTCTGATGTTCAGGGGTTCAGGCTGTTGACATTGTGCTGCTGAGCTAAAAATGCTGCTGCTGGAAACCAGGGACCACCTGCTAGTCAACAGAGCTAAGTCCCTCACTGAAATACCCACAGTTAGCAGAGGACCACAAGTTTATTTATTTTTCCCTTAAAAGTGCTTTGAAATGGTTGTGCCTTGAAGTTGAAGTGTCTTTCCCCCTGCTGATTCCACCACATTCCCCATACAGCCCCAGCCATGGTCAACATCAGGGAGGGTCTAGAGAGACATTAAGGTGTATGTTAGGCTCTGTCTTCACACTAATATCAACATTAAAAGTGTACGAAAACAGCAAGTCTCCAGTTTGGGGAACCAAGTCACCAAACATCTCTGTGAAAGTGTGTACAAAAGATTTTATAGATGTGTACATAAGCAGGAAGATTAAAGGGTAGAGCATGAGAAAGTTTTGGTGCCTTTGCAGTGACACAAGCCATTTGGAGACATGTTTACTCAAATGTCTCTGTAATCTTTGTTTTGCATGATTTTATGTTTCGAAACATTTAAATGAAAATGTCCCCCAATTTACGTCATTGCAGTAACAATATCCATATCTATGATTTTGCCTTATTTTTGAGAGACAATATTAGATTGTCTATGGCAGGATACCATTTCTATTATCCCGGTCCCTCAAAAGTCCTCTCAAAACCCTTTTCATATGCAGTCTAGTTCTGGTCTTGCTGCATAACTAAAGTTATACCTCTCCTAAATTATTTTAAACCTTTTGTTTCTCACATATTTTTCTATCTAGTATACACCAGTTGAAAGTAGAGCAGTTACCGTGGAGATGCCTGCTCCCACCATTGTCTTCCCAAAGCAAGCGACCGTGACCGTGGTCCAAGCAGACGGTCGACCTCTGGACCAGACCAGGTACATGTGTTATTTCATCTGTTCATGTCAAGATGGATTGAGAGCAAACCACCTCTGGAAAAATGATCCACTTTAACCAAGCCAGCATCGAGATATTTCTAGAAAATAAAATCCATCCTCCTTCAAGTGTTTAGAGTAGCTAAATGTAAATGAAGACTGCGTCGTAAGAACACGGCGTCTGTTCATTTGAAACGTTTCTCTTTCCCAGACCACACAGTCCCAGACCTCGCTTGTCCCGAAACGCCCTGGGAGGACCAATCACTACCGTCGGTGGGTACAGTCAAATACTTGAAGGCTAAATATAGCCTCATGTTAACAAAATGTACATAAGTCCATTGTTCAAAATGTGAGCTCCATTCAGATTTTTTTCTTCATAACATTGTATGGCTAATTTAATTCCATCTATTGAAATGTATAAGTTTGGTCATCAGTGTCTGACAGCATACAGAACTGGGGCCCTTTGTCCTTAGAAAATCAGAGCCAAAGCTCTCAGTGCCAGGATGCTTCTGCTTTGATTACTATTGATGTTGGCCTGTTGCTCTGTGCTGAGCTCAGAGAGAAGACTATTGGTTGTTGCCATTTGTCTCTCTGTGTGCGTGTGTGTGTGTGTGTGTGTGTGCGTGTGTGCGTGTGTGCGTGTGTGCGTGTGTGCGTGTGTGTGTGTGTGTGTGTGCGTGCGTGTGTGTGCGTGCGTGTATCCTTCTCAGACAGTACAGGCAATGTGATAGACCTGGATGAAAGACCATCTGCCTGAGCTCAGAGAGAAGACTATTGGTTGTTGCCATTTGTCTCTTATTGTCTCTGTTTTGTGTTTTAATTACGACTCTGGTGCGTGTGCGTGTGTGTGTGTGTGTGTGTGCGCGCGTGTGTATCCTTCTCAGACAGTACAGGCAATGTGATAGACCTGGTGAAAGACCATCTGCCTGAGCTGCAGCTCTCGGAGGAGGACCGTCAGAAGAACCTGGTGCTGCTGCAGGAGGCCAAGAAAGTCAGCGACCGCTTCCTGAGCCGCAGGGGTCGAAGGTCCACCTGCAGCCTCTCGGAATCCCCCACAGGTGAGAGACACTCACTGGTTTACAGACTGGTATACAAGTGAAACAGGGAAATATACAAGTACTTTATGGTAAGTCTTAATGTACAGTGTACAGTATGTAAGTATTAAGCTATTCAGTTTAAGACCACTATTTACACAGAACAGATTTAATCAGCTGGTGGAGTATAGATTTGGTTTAACAATATTTTGACTCTTAACGCTGGTTATGAAATACAGTGAGCAGCCAACAAACCCTCAGGTCTGCTAGCTGAGTTGCGTAAGTGAGTCATTGTAATTGCTGTATGTTTCTATCTTGACTTCCGGAGTTATCTGAACATCACGTACGTGCCCTCATGCCTTCGTCTTGCAGCATTCTGAATGCACGCCAGATAAGTCCAGTCTTCCCTCACGTAACAGACTACAGTGACAGATATCAAATGAAATCCCAATAACTATAGTTTTATTGTTGCGTGGTTATCTGGAAAGCGATGCTGATGCAGTATACTGTACTTTCATTGTCCAAACATAAAACACATGTGTGTTTTATCCACAGGTCTTTCTCCTAACCACACACCATCCTCCTCACCTGTACCGTCCAGAAGCAGCTCTCTAATCACAGCCCCTCAAATAGGTACGTCCATCTCTCTGTCAGTTAGAGAATATTCACTCTCTTTGCTGGGGAGCATGAAAATCCCTGCATAAAAATACATTTCATTATTCTGCTTTTTTTGTAAACCTTTTTCTTTCAGCTGTAGCCACAGAGGTAAACTATGCCCCCTCGTCGCCTGTCAGCCTGGTAAGACCAATAGGAATTATATTTTTCTGATGCACTCAGTAATGGTATTTTAACAGTATGTTGATGTGTGTTGTTTCGTGTTCCTCTCTGGCAGCGATTGGAGGTTCTGTCTGCGAGGGAGCAGGCTGATACCAGTACACCGGAGCATGAGGTAGCACAGCACTCTCACCACCACTCTCATTCTCAAGAGGCACCCTGGAATAGTTAGTCATACATGAAAATGCAATACGTAGTTAGTTTACACTCCAGAATAGCTATGCTCATAGCTATGTTGGATACAATCATTCATTTACGGTAGAAAATTGTAAATGTTGACATTCTTGCGCCCCCTTTCCAAGAAAATCCAATTAGTTTCTCCTGAATTGACAGTGTTTAAAGAATTGTGATATTGCTGTTTTTAGAGCACCAGGAGGTTGGTGGACTGGAAGCCCAATGAGAAGCGTAAGGTGTCCTCAGGCACCCTGGCTCCCCGCTACTCTGTTCCCCCACCCCCCAGGGAGCCTAGTGGGGGCCAGAAGGAGAACTTTGACCCTCGGGTAACAGCTAAGAATTGCCCAGCACCAGTACTAGTCAATAAGCCAGAAGAGGGTCTGGCCCGAGCCCCCAACCAGGCCCCTGCCACTGGGGTGGCCAAGCCTGTCCCTCGGCCCCCCACTCAGCAGGCCCCCTGCACGGCAGAAATCAAGACCATCGGGGCTTTTCCTCCCCTAATGAGAGCTGTGTCCTGGGACACTGTTGGAACTCTCAACGCCAGAAATGGGGCACCAAGTCTCCCCTCTACGAACGAGGAAACCTTCTCCTTTCAAGACAAGACCCGGGATGCCCTGCTCAAGTCCTCTGGGTACAAGGACTTCCCTGTACAGCCTGTCAACGTGCAGAAGCTGTCCAAAATAAGAGAGGTACGATGGGAGCCTTTTAGCTACTACTTTTAAGGGCTCATCCCTTGACTTGAACCTGATAGCATTAATGTGACATTTATTGCATGTTTTGGGGATTTTTATGGTAAATGATAAAATCATGAGAGAGAATGTTTTGTTCTTGTAATATTTTGGTCTCGTAAACATCTTTGTACGACACAGTTACAACATAAAAGCTCTTAAAAATCCACATTTGCACTGTTCTTCTGTATACAGGAGCACAAGCTGATGCGGAACCAAAGCATTGTGGGGTCAAAGTTGGCAGACTTGAGTGAAACAGCTGAACAGGAAAGAGGTACTGTGTTACCCCGTGTCTGACCCGGAGAGGAGACAGTGCTGTGTGTAGTGCTGTGTAACAGACCATTGGAGTAGACAGTAGACTTTTATCTAGTGAGGGGGAAAGGAGTCAAGGCTCCCAGCTACGTCACAGTCCTTACTGACCCCGAGAGATTTTCCTTAGAACTGAGGTCATGTTCTGTTCTAAGTTTGGCATAGAGCTGCAATTTATTGGCAAACTGAAATTTTATTTTAAGTTTGCACCAGCAGATGGTGTGAGTGAGATAACCCAGTCAGCTAAGATTGTTTGGCCAAAACATTGAAAAGACATCAGTGAATTAGTTTGTGATCCAAGAAGATTGCAGTACAATGTTGCTCAGAAGTAGGTTGATTATCAAAATAGTAATCTGATTATTTAAATAAATTAGGTTTTCCCATAGAGACCAGATAGCCACGTTGTAACTATCTAATGGTCTTGTGTGTGTGTGTGTGTGTGTGTGTGTGTTTGTTTTTGTGGCCAGGTCCCTCTCTTCTGCCCCCTGCAGGGTCTCCTACTGATGAGGATGCTAAAGAGAAGTCAGACGCTATGCCCAACATCTCAGACATCATGCTGAGGAAACTCAAACTGCACAGAGGGCTACCAGGCTGGTGGGTATCACAGTATTTAGACTGACAGGGAATTACCGTTTACAATATATTTTGGTCTTTCTACTTACATACTGAACCTATATTTCCTCTTTGATTCTATTGCAGTGCACCTCCACTCACCGAAAAAGAAGTTGAGGTGAGTATTTACTCTGGAGAGTGTATTATACAGTAGTAACCAGTTTTATAGTGCATGTTCGTCCGTTGTCTGTGGCCTCATGAATGTAATGTACAGGAAGCCCCTAGTCTCTACCAATGATTGAGACTAATGGGAGCCTCAATTTCCTGTCTCTAAGGAGAAAATGCAAACATGGCTGTGTTGTTTGAGTGCAGAACCCTTGGACTATGCTTTAGCCCCTCCTGCACAGACGCCTGTCCCTCCCAGAGGGATACATGTTGTGCACTAGGACAGTCGAGTTCACCGATTTCCTCTCAACACTTGCCTCAGTACTCTGGGACGATGTTTGGAATGCTGCAGCAGAGACCCTTTGATCATGACAGCATGGCACCAAGAGTTCATCTGTCATCATCGATGCACGTTATAGGCTCATCTCAGGCCTGGTAGCAAGCAGCACTGTCAACACACTGGCTAGTTGGTGGCTAGCCAACTAGCCAGTGATAGCTGGGTAGCCAGCTGGTGTAGTTCTATATGGTAGCTGGGTAGCCAGCTGGTGTAGTTCTATATGGTAGCTGGGTAGCCATCTGGTGTAGTTGTGCTTTACATTACCGCATACTGTACATTGCTAGCATAACAGTTATGTTATGTTAACATGTTATCAAGGATGTTCAGTGTTACATGTGTTTATTCAGTCCCATACTGTATTCATGTTTTCTTGGGCAGCACATTAATTGACTTGACCCCTCTGATCTACTTTGTGTGGCGGTCCAGTGAGTTGACGTGTCTCAGTCCTTAATAATGGTATCTAATGTGTCCCCGGGGACCGTTTCATGAGTTTCACAGTCCTATCCTCCCCACAGAACGCGTTTGTTCAACTGTCGCTGGCGTTCCGGAACGACAACTACACTCTGGAGACACGGCTCAAACAGGCGGAGAGGGAGCGGACCCTGACCGAGGAGAACACGGAGAAGGAACTGGAAGAATTCAAAGGCTCTCTGAAGGTCAGCCTTTTAGTCGGCCATGATGACACAGGATATGAAATTAGTTGTGATTCACTCATTTATCAAGGCCCTTTGTTTTGTTTTGTTGCCTCCTCAGTGCACGGCACCACAGTGGAGTAACATGGAGCAGCGCGAGTCCTACCAGTGCCTCATAGAGACAGTAGCAGTACTGCACCGTCTGGCCACCAGGCTCTCCAGCAGAGCTGAGATGGTTGGAGCAGTCAGACAGGTACTGGAAATCAGACATAGGATAGGATAGGATGGGCCATCCACAGGGTACACTCATGATTCAATGAAACCCCTGAATGAGAGAAGAAAACATTGAGGGAAAGTGAAAAGTTTTCCATGCTCCACTGAGAAAAAGACTTTGGGATGTTCAGAGGCATGGGTATGTTTTTTTTTCTTCAAATAAGATATGTTTGTGAAAGATTTAGCCTGTTATGCTTTCCCTCAGGTTATCGTTCACACCAAAGCCAACTCCAATAAATGACTAGGGAAGGACTCAGGGGTATGTCCGTTGTGATTTATAGACTAACAACATTGCTGCTGTACAAGACCTGACCCCAGACCTGACCCCAGACCTGACATGATGATGGCTTTCCACAGTGTTGGAGTCCCTCTCAAAATGATATTCTCTCTCTCTCTCTGCTGTGACTGTATGGTTAACTCTCCTGCCCATAGACAGTAATGACCCTGCTGTTGCTGCACTCTTAGAACAAAAGGTACTATCAAGAACCTAAAAGGGTTCTTTGTCTGTCCCAATAGGAGAACCCTTTAAAGAACCCTTTTAGGTTCCAGGTAGAACCCTTTTGGGTTCCAAGTAAAACCCTTTCCACAGAGGGTTTTACATGGAACCCAAAAGGTTTCTCCTATGGGGACAACCGAAGAACCCTTTTGGAACCCTGTGTGTGATAGGAGAAACGTATGAACAAGGCCACAGAGGTGATGATGCAGTACGTGGAGAATCTGAAGAGAACATATGAGAAGGACCACGCTGAGCTGATGGAGTTCAAGAAGCTGGCCAACCAGAACTCTAGTCGCTGCTATGGAGGATCCATAGACACTGGAGGTACACCTGCACAAACTCTTTATCTCCAGTACATGAAGGGCAAGTTGTTGCAAAATGTTGATTGACTTAAACTACGTTCTCCTGTGTTCTTTGTTTTAGATGATGGAGTCCCACGGCCATCCAGGTCTATGTCCCTGACCCTGGGAAAGGTTGGTGCTGTAGTGTTGAACAGAGTGTTTCTACTGGGTTTGACTGGTTATATCAGGGTAACAGTTCTCAATGTGATAAAACATATCTTTTTAAGGATAATACCCCCAACTGAACTCTCCTTCTCTTTTCTTCCCTCCTCTTTCTCTCACCCTCTCTCTCTCCCTTCCAATGGATCCTTATCAGGCTTTGCCCAGGCGGAGGGTCAGTGTTGCGGTAGTCCCCAAATTTAACCTCCTGAACATCCCTGGTCAGACCCCAGTCATGGCAGGACCCGGCCCCAGCGTTGCCATGGGAGCCAGCCCTCAACCCACCATGGGCCAAGCACTTCCTGTCCTGGTATGTTTTCTACCCAATCACGGCGTTCTCAGCCTGTCAACCTGACCACATGATTAAGTGGTAAACTTAAATAGACAGGATATTATCAGTCTGCTTTGTCTACATGCATGTTGTTTGATCTTGTTAATTACAGTGTGAAGCCAACAGTATGAAAAGCAACTTTCCCACTGAACCTACACATCCAGCTATAGCTGAGAGGTATGTTCTTCCATCCTCTGTCATAATGTTGACCTAATACATACCCACGAATATACTGTACATACTGTTCTCAGCACAATCTCCTTGCCTGTATTGCCTGGTTCCCAAGATCAGTTCACAGCACTTTGAAACAATGGGTCGACGCAGGGCCTTAATATATGTACACCCTTATCAGAAGACATCTTGTGCTGTATCAGAATCTTTGCCTTGTGTACTTGACCTTCAGGAAGTAGCTTGATTAACCATTGCCATCCGGATACCAGGGGCCATATACAGCAGATAACTGCACTACCCTTATGCAACTCCCAGATTGTCTATGCACCCAAAATAACTGTGCAACATTCCATAAAAACCCAACTGCAACTGGCTGATGGGATATTCTGAGATGTAATCTAAACATTTGGGCTGGGGAGCTTGACAAAAGCCAGGCCAGAGACTCCATCCCTGGCTTAGTAATAAGGGGAGTCTGAGAGAGAGAGAGCATTCAAGTGGTGTGCTCTCTTAGTTTGCCCCATGCCAAAATCTCAGGATCTCTCGGAGCGAGAGAGACAATAACAATTGTATCAAGTGTCTGCTCAGTAAAAGCCAGGGACATTTTAAGAGTCCCCATGTACACATTTTGCCTTTGTACTTTTGGTTTTTACGCAAGCTTGCCTGGCAGTGATGGTGCCATCCCCGCACGCTGCCATTCAACTGCGTTCCAGCCTGTCCATTAACACAAGGCCACAGTGTTATGATGGAAAGCCTAATGACCATGATGCACTCCTCACTCTCATCATAATGTCTGTTGGTAAAATGTTCTATGTGTTCTTTCCGCTATGAAACAATGCAGTGGAAAGAGTGTGGCAGAGCAGGAAGCTGAGCCATCTGCCCCAGCCAAGCCCTCCGTCAACCTAGAGGAGATCAGATCAGAGATCAGATCAGAGATCAAGGCAAAGATCGAGGAGGAGGCCTACAATAAAGGGTGAGGCCCTTTTCTATGTACTCAATCACCCTGACCACCCACAATCATACCCACAGTCACACACCCTGTGCACGCTGACAGAAGAGTGGCTGTACTGACATAATAGTGTCAGTACATAATAGTATGAAGAATCAACAAAATATTACAGTACATCCAGTACAGTCAGCATTGCAATAAAGTGAAGTAGTTTATACAGTGCCTTGCAAAAGTATTCGGCCCCCTTGAACTTTGCGACCTTTTGCCACATTTCAGGCTTCAAACAAAGATATAAAACTGTATTTTTTTGTGAAGAATCAACAAGTGGGACACAATAATGAAGTGGAACGACATTTATTGGATATTTCAAACTTTTTTAACAAATCAAAAACTGAAAAATTGGGCGTGCAAAATTATTCAGCCCCCTTAAGTTAATACTTTGTAGCACCACCTTTTGCTGCGATTACAGCTGTAAGTCGCTTGGGGTATGTCTCTATCAGTTTTGCACATCGAGAGACTGAAATTTTTCCCATTCCTCCTCGCAAAACAGCTCGAGCTCAGTGAGGTTGGATGGAGAGCATTTGTGAACAGCAGTTTTCAGTTCTTTCCACAGATTCTCGATTGGATTCAGGTCTGGACTTTGACTTGGCCATTCTAACACCTGGATATGTTTATTTTTGAACCATTCCATTGTAGATTTTAATTTATGTTTTGAATCATTGTCTTGTTGGAAGACAAATCTCCGTCCCAGTCTCAGGTCTTTTGCAGACTCCATCAGGTTTTCTTCCAGAATGGTCCTGTATTTGGCTCCATCCATCTTCCCATCAATTTTAACCATCTTCCCTGTCCCTGCTGAAGAAAAGCAGGCCCAAACCATGATGCTGCCACCACCATGTTTGACAGTGGGGATAGGGTGGTCAGGGTGATGAGCTGTGTTGCTTTTACGCCAAACATAAGGTTTTGCATTGTTGCCAAAAAGTTCAATTTTGGT
Source organism: Oncorhynchus masou masou (assembly GCF_036934945.1). Lineage (NCBI taxonomy): Eukaryota > Metazoa > Chordata > Actinopteri > Salmoniformes > Salmonidae > Oncorhynchus > Oncorhynchus masou. The sequence continues at coordinate 34,811,220 of NC_088213.1, forward strand.
TTTATCTGACCAGAGCACCTTTTCCACATGTTTGGTGTGTCTCCAAGGTGGCTTGTGGCAAACTTTAAACGACACTTTTTATGGATATCTTTAAGAAATGGCTTTCTTCTTGCCACTCTTCCATAAAGGCCAGATTTGTGCAATATACGACTGATTGTTGTCCTATGGACAGAGTCTCCCACCTCAGCTGTAGATCTCTGCAGTTCATCCAGAGTGATCATGGGCCTCTTGGCTGGATCTCTGATCAGTCTTCTCCTTGTATGAGCTGAAAGTTTAGAGGGACGGCCAGGTCTTGGTAGATTTGCAGTGGTCTGATACTCCTTCCATTTCAATATTATCGCTTGCACAGTGCTCCTTGGGATGTTTAAAGCTTGCGAAATCTTTTTGTATCCAAATCTGGCTTTAAACTTCTTCACAACAGTATCTCGGACCTGCCTGGTGCGTTCCTTGTTCTTCATGATGCTCTCTGCGCTTTTAACGGACCTCTGAGACTATCACAGTGCAGGTGCATTTATACGGAGACTTGATTACACACAGGTGGATTGTATTTATCATCATTAGTCATTTAGGTTAACATTGGATCATTCAGAGATCCTCACTGAACTTCTGGAGAGAGTTTGCTGCACTGAAAGTAAAGGGGCTGAATAATTTTGCACGCCCAATTTTTCAGTTTTTGATTTGTTAAAGTTTGAAATATCCAATAAATGTCGTTCCACTTCATGATTGTGTCCCACTTGTTGTTGATTCTTCACAAAAAATACAGTTTTATATCTTTATGTTTGAAGCCTGAAATGTGGCAAAAGGTCGCAAAATTCAAGGGGGCCAAATACTTTCGCAAGGCACTGTATGTAATGTGCTCCTGGTGCCTTATGATACTTCCTCTACGTTCAGCTCATGTGCCTTTTTTAATGAGAAAACAAGTGTGATGTTCCAAATACAGCTACCAAGAGGGACTGAAGAGAAGTAAAGAAGTCAAAGAGGTGGAGGAGGAAGAAGAGGAGGAGAAGGTAGAGGACAATCCAGAAAAGAAGGATGAAAGAAAAGAAGTCAGCAGAAAAGAAAAGTTCAACAGGTAATTTTCACTTCATGTAGATCAACTGTAAATAAATGATGATGTAGTTATACTAGCCACTGTATAATGACTGGGTGTATACCTTGAATTGTTCTGAATCCCCTCTCAATTTTGCCTTTACAGTAAGGTTGAAGAGGTCCTAGTTGTCCTTGACCGACTTTGCCCCAAGATTTTCCGCCGTAACCGACTTCTCTGGATTGTTTTGACGTTGTTCCTGGTCACGTTTCTGGCCGTCAGTGTTTTCACATACTTTAGTGATCGCTATAACAACCATGGGGACATGTCGGCAGAAAAAGCCATGGTCCAGGACAAGAAGAAGATCTTTGGACTGAATGTAGGAGTACAGCCAAAGATTCCCACTCCAGAATAACAAAGAGCCTGTCTCATACTTCTCTCAGTCCAAAGACTCTTTTTTTCCATGATACATCAAGAGCTGAACTTGAATATAGGGTTTTGAAGATCTAGGGTTTGGGGGGGGGGGATGTATCTTTGGGAGCATTTATTTTGTGTTTTATTGGTTTCAGAGGATAAGTCTTCTAATGATCATAAACTTTATCAAGGCATATTTATGTTGTGTTAGGAAAGCTGCCTGACTGTTTCTGATGTTGATATATGATTGTTGCTTAGGGGGCCAAGTATAATAGTGTGATGAAATATGTTCTTATCTACAGTGAGATCCAGGATTTTGTATTTGAAATGATACAATGACTATTATGTGAAAATGCAGACTGTCAGCTTTAATATGAGGGCCTTTCCATCCATATCAGGTGAACTGAATGACACAATGAACAGAATGAACAGGGGGGTAGCATTTTGGAGGGGAACAAATCATTATTCCCAATTCATTCATAATTATCATGGTAGCATCCACATGAATTTCAATAGGGTTTAGAAACAGGTTCTATTCTTATTTACAATAAAAGTGCCTCCAAAATACACAATATATTATTTACCATTCATTTCTCTTTGGCACAAAATAATCTGACACACAAACTGCTAATCCATTCAACAAGTTTGTATTCGCAAGCTTGATGTAATCATTGTGTGCTATGAATATGGGACCAAATACTACACATATACTACACATATACTACACTTATGAATATGGGACCAAATACTACACATATACTACACTTATGAATATGGGACCAAATACTACACATATACTACACTTATGAATATGGGACCAAATACCCTCAAACTAAAGCTGACAGTTTGCACTTTATAGTCTTTATCATTTCAAATCCAAAGTGCTGAAGTATAAAAAGCCCCCAAAATATATATTTGTCATTGTCCAAATGCTTTTGGACCTCACTGTATATATTCACAATGTATTGTTCTTATTCCTTGTCCTACTCTGAATGTCATCCTATAGGACTGAATGTGGCCCCTTGGGTGAAAATGGATGATTCATGATGAGTTCCCTAAGACAAATGTCACAGTAGACATTAGACTAACGTACATTAATCTACCACTCTGTTACTTTTATGTTCATTCTCTCAGGTCCAGTAAACGGACATCCCCTGAAGAGATTTACAGAGATATTTAAAGAGATGTTTTTTAATTCAATTTTTTTTATATATATATCTATATTTGTGGAATTTAAGCAGATACTTTTTTGGAAAATCTATAATATAAGCACATTCCAAAGTAGTTCCTCAAGTGCAATATTTAGCAGCTGATGGTTCTTGTTTGTATGTGTTGTTCCTGTGTTGGTTTGCGTCCTCCGAGCACTGAAAGATTTCCTTCACGTACGAGAGCACTTTTAGACAGCATGAGAAATGTTTTATCTTCTTCGCACTTGTGTGCCAGGATTTTCTGTTGTGTCAACTTCGCCTTGAAATAAAGGTGCCTTAACTCCCAGCATTCATTTTCATAGTGAATAATGTATGTCAGACAAACAGGTGCAGTTTACATGAAGCAAACAGGTGTATTGGCAGAATTCTCATGCTAACCTCGGTGGAATGTGACACAGTAATTATATTTTTCAACACAGTGCTTGTTCCCTTCCGCCCTACACTTATGAAAATGAAAGATCTTTCATATCTCTCAGGAAACCACTTATGTAATCTAATTGGCTCCATTAAGCTGTAGCTGCAGTGTGTCAAGGCTGCTTGTGTAACGGTTGTCGTCGTGAGAAGGAGAGGACCAAGGTGCAGCGTGGTAAGTTTTCATTGTCATTTAATAAAGAATGAATACAGAAACAAAAACAATACCCGACAAACGAACAGTCCTGAACGGTGCAACAAAACACAGAACAGAAAAGAAACACAGGTGCAAAAAGGCTACCTAAGTATGATTCTCAATCAGAGACAACTAACAACACCTGCCTCTGATAGAGAACCATGCTAGGCCGAACACAGAAACCAACATAGAAAAACAAACAGACTGCTCACCCCAACTCACGCTCTGACCATACTAAAACAAAGACAAAACAAAGGAACTAAGGTCAGAACGTGACAGCTTGAGTGATTCTTTCTGTTTTAATATTCAATTTATGTCACAAAAGAAAATATAGATGTCCTCTTCAGATGTCCATTCTTTTGGGGCGTTTAAATGTCACTGACTCTTCTCATACGTCAAAAAAACTACTTTTGCTTATTTTTCAGTTCTGTCTGCGTCATTTCCTGCTGTACTAGGTTGGGGTGAGGTGTTTTGCTGGAAGTGGGATTTTGCTGTGTGTCAGAGTCATCAGAGGATGCCAGGGATCACGAGCTTGTTAATGACTGAGCAAATGGCAGAGGGAGGAAATCATTGTGTGAGGTGCCAAAGTCAATAAAAAAGAAACAATTTTCCCAACATCTATCTGTGCCAAACACTCCTCATGTACTCTCTCGAAAGAATACAACTTAGGACTAGCTTGTTTGATTCATGCTTATTCTGCATCCGTACGTTTTTTAGGCAGAATCCCAATCTAACGTGCCTATCTATTAAAACAAATTTGACTCAGGTTCAATGTTTTAATGTTAGTTGTTTTAACAGAAGGGATCCTTGAGGTCAAATCAGAAATGATCATCTCAGAAATGTTTTCCTGAAGTTGGTAAAGGAGGCCTGAAGATCAGTTTCGGATGGAATCCTCCATCTGTCTTTTCAAGCATAATGTGTTATTACACAGTATTATGAGTAAGAGCTGTTCATCTTATTCTCAATTAATTTACCTCTTAAAAAATATTACCACTAGTTCAGTAGTACTTCCGATGCTTCTGCACCATGTTATGTTAACGTCTTGCTACATTTATCTTATTCTTGGACCTGGTTGGGTCCTAAAGTGCTCATACTGAATGGGCTGTACAACGTACTTCCTGCTTCCTGTTCCCGGTGGTTCCGTGACCTTGTCACCACCTCGTCTGACTGGTCATTTATACAACAGCTTTGTACACTTCATGAACCCACCCTTCTAATATGAAGAGAATCACCTCTCACTAACCCCTTCATTTGGCTCACAGACACACAGTGGAACACACAGTGGAACACTTCCCAGTAGCTCCCAGTCCGGTGTCACTGACCATTGGTAACCATGATGCAGGTTTGGATCCTCTCACTACTGCTGCCTCTCACACTGTCATTCTCTGGTCTACACGTTGATCCTATCAAAATCAATGGTAAGATTATTATTTTTGTATTTATAATTTTTTTCTGCATGTGTCTCAAAGCTCAAAGATGTTGCCTTCAAAATCAGTTCTCAAATATGCATTGTACTTTTGGAGAAAAATTTTGAACATCATTTTGAAGTGATTTTGTTATCTTCATTACTGATGAACGTTGATATAAAAATATATTAAATAATACAAGGCATGCAAATGCATTAAGTGATACTTTCACTAAATGATCTAAAAGAAGAAAAAATCATTAGTTTAAAATATTCTGACTTATTATTGGATTTTCAAATTGATCAACTTGACTAATTCATTTTAAAACCAGCAAACATGCACATAAACTTATCTTCAATTCCCTTAACAGCAGCTTTCCCAGAGAGACAAATAGCTGGGGTGTTTCTGGTCAGTTACACAAATGTCCTCAACCAGTTTACCTATGCCTTCAATGCCTCTGAGGCCAGGAAGGTGTGCTGGTATCTGGGTGTAACCATGGCCTCCAATTCCCAGGTTGAGGAGGCTCAGAGACTGGGCTTGGAAACATGCAGGTAAAATGGCTTTTGGATTCGATTCTTCTTTGTATGCTAGTGATCCTTTTCATAATAGATAACCTCTGAGAATAAATTAATCCAATTTAAATTGGCTGTGTCTCTAGGTTTGGGTGGATTGATGAACATTTTGCAGTGATCCCTCGTATTGAGGCCAGTAAAACCTGTGGTCAAAATCAGACCGGTGTCATCAAATGGAGAGCCTCTGTCACCAAACTTTTTGATGTATTCTGCTTCAATGCTTCAGGTACAGTAAAGGATTTTAAAAAATCTTAATCTCAATGCAAATCAAATCAAATTGTATTAGTCACATGCACCAAATAAAACACCTTACAGTGAAATGCTTACTTATGAGCCCCTAACCAAAAATACAGCTAGGAATAAGTGATAAAAGTAACAAGTAATTAAAGTAAAATAACAATAGCGAGACTATATACAGGTGGGAACCGATACAGAGTCAATGTGCAGGGGGCACCAGCTAGTTGATGTAGTATGTACATGTAGGTAGAGTTATTAAAGTGACTATGCATAGGTGAGAACAGAGAGTAGCAGTGGTGAAAAGAGGGGGAGCCATTTGATTAGATGTTCAGGAGTCTTATGGCTTGGGGGTAGAAGCTGTCTAGAAGCTGTCTATGACTAGGGTGGCTGGAGTCTTTTTGACAATTTTTAGGGCCTTCCTCTGACACTGCCTGGTATAGAGGTCCTGGATGGCAGGAAACTTGGCCCCAGTGATGTACTGGGCCGAACGCACTACCCTCTGTAGTGCCTTGCTGTGGGAGGCCGAGCAGTTGCCATACCAGGCAGTGATGCAACCAGTCAGGATGCTCTCAATGGTGCAGCTGTAGAACCTTTTGGGGATCTGAGGAACTATGCCAAATCTTTTCAGTCTCCTGAGGGGGAATAGGTTTTGTTGTGCCCTCTTCACTGCTGTCTTGGTGTGCTTGGACCATGTTAGTTTGTTGGTGATGTGGACACCAAGGAACTTGAAGCTCTCAACCTGCTCCACTGCAGCCTCGTTGATGAGAATGGAGGTATGCTCGATCCTCCTTTTCCTGTAGTCCACAATCATCTCCTTTGTCTTGATCACTTTGAGGGAGAGGTTGTTGTCCTGGCACCACACAGCCAGGTCTCTGACCTCCTCGCTATAGGCTGTCTCGTCGTTGTCGGTGATCAGGCCTATCACTGTTGTGTCATCAGCAAATTTAATGATGGTGTTGGAGTCATGCCTGGCCGTGCAGTCATGAGTGAACAGGGAGTACAGGAGGGGACCGAGCACGCACCCCTGAGGGGCCCTCGTTTTGAGGATCAGCATGGCGGATGTGTTGTTACCTACCCTTACCACCTGGGGGCAGCCTGTCAGGAAGTTCAGGAACCAGTTGCAGAGGGAGATGTCCCAGGGTCCTTAGCTTATTGATGAGCTTTGAGGGCACTATGGTGTTGAATGCTGAGCTCGTCTGGTAGGCTCGTGTCACTGGATCAATGGATCCAGTAGAGAAATGTTATGCTATGGTGATTCATGAATACATAGGCTAATTGCTCTGTGCCTTTCTGTTGACCCCAAACTCTGAGGTAATTGGGATTTTTTTCAGAAAGTCAAATCACTTACTTTCCTTTCCTTTGTGAGACTAACAATTGTATGAACGTGAGAGGAAAAGGGAACATTTGAGTGGGAAAAACATCCTACATTAACTTCCTGAACTGTCCCTGGGGTGGTGTGACCAAGTTTTAGGAATTGAGTGAAATTAAAACGTTTGGCAAACAGCTACTGTGATGGTAATGCTGGACATCAATTTATTCATTTAATTGAATGTGAATGCATTGCTAACTTACTCTCATTTACTTACCACAGTGATACAATTGGAGGATACCACAGCTGATACCGCTTTGACCACGCCGAAACAACAGGAGGGAGCACATCCTTCTCCTTCAGGAGCGGCCACATCCCCCTCTACCTCCCTCTCTCCAGCCATCATTCATCTTGTCCCCTCCACACAGTCCGCCCGGCCCACCTCTCATTCTCGCTCCTCTCTTCTCTCTCTCAGTAGTTTTTCTGATAGCCCAGAGGTAGAGGTAGAACTACCCCAGTCCATGAGCAGCGCAATACTTATCACCTCGACCATTGTTCTTCTTCTGACCGCAATGGCCATTCTCTTGTACTTTAGAACGTAAGTGTTTTTGCTACCTTTTCTTTGTCAAAGGGGAAAAGTAGATATGTAAGATCCCTTGAATTGAAAACCATTATTTAGATTGAGGTAATTCATTAAGCACAATTACTATAACATATACCCGTTGACATGGTCATGCATACGTTTGATTTATAGCAGAGGCAGAGTGACTTTAGAGATGTAAGTTGATACTGTGTTAACTAATGTTCAGCCTGCACGTCACATTTTATTTTTCCTCTTTAAAAAGGAACAATGGGCTCAAGACTATTCTCTCCTGCTGGGATGGGGAGCAGCAGAAAGAGTACATTGAGACAAAGGAATGTGCAGCACACACCTGTATGAAGGACACAAAGGAAGCCCAGACTGAGGCTGAAGCTAATGCTGAGCCTGAGAAGGATGTGTGCAAAGAGACAGCCAATGACATCAGTGTAAACATCAGTGATGAGACCAACGCAGATTCATCATCAGAGACAGAACCTTGATGCTTTAGATTTGGTAAGACCAAAGATAATGTCTGGCTGCTTTTTTAAAGTTATGTTCCTGCTTATGGAAGTTATGTTGTTTAGTAGTTTGTATAAAGTGTGCATTAATGTTATTCAAATGCATTTATTTATAGCATGGGATGCCTTTCCAATTTTGCTTTAGAATGTTATTTTGTCTCCTTGTTTTTTGTTGTTCATGTTCACAATAAATTGTTCTGGAGAGCGTTCTGTATTTTAACCACTAGATGGCGATGTCATCAAGGCAATTATTGCTGCAACGTGGATGAGTTTATTTTAGGACTAGTATAGTAGCTGAATTGAAAATGGCTTCATATTTTTTGCTCTACATATAATTGATTTTACGACTTCAGAAAAGGTTAGCCAGTATGCCAGGGCCATTGCTAACTACTGCATTTTAAATCATGTTTTTAAACTAATGCCAATCTCGAATTGATGCAATAAATTCAAACTTTTTGTATACCCTGCCTTGTAGTTACTTCTTAGCCTTTTTTGGAAATGCAGATTAATGCCATGAGATTTGGGTTAATGTTCTAATAAACAATGTATTCCATCATCTCACAGTTTTAAATTGCTGCATGACAACAACAACAAAAAACGGAATTATCCATGTTTAAATATCTTTATTGATAACAAAAGTAACAATTAAAAACAGGCTATTTTACAGCATTCTGTCAACCATTAAGGAGGAAGAGGTGAGAGAGCGTTGTAACATCTTTGGACATCTCGTATCTTATATGCTTTCTCATTTTTCTCTCTTGTCCAAACTTTCACAACTCAATTGACTCAATGTTGCTTTATAGACACAGCACAGTACGTTATAGATACAGTACATTCAAATGAAATCTAGCATACTCTGACCAATATAAATACCTGTTTTCATTCAAATTGAAACAAAACATTCACACATACTTCAAGCAGATCTCATACAGTGCTTGCAAGTACAATGTTTTGTACCTACAGTGTCCCACAAATGACTTCAGTGTCCTCCTTGGAACCTACTGCATGACATCCTGTAAAAACAAGCACACATGGAAAGGGACAGTGGAAATGTACCAGACTTCATTCATCACAGCTAAAGCAGTGTTCCAGCTCCAGAGATTAACACTGTCAGGTTCTGTCAACAGCTGGGACCGCCCATCACTAAGGCATGATGCAGTGAGTGTTGGACATCAAAATAGAAGTGGCCAGTGTTTTTTCTCCCAGACATTGCACTTGAAACCACAAATATGTTGTGACACTACTGAACTGTGAGTAAGTGCTCTGCAGAGGGAGCCAGCCTTAGTGCAGAGGATGTTGCTGCACTGCAGAAGGAAACCCTTGTACTGTGGACCTACATCATTTAGACACTAAGATGTAGTTGGCTCCTACTGCTACCTCTCCAAACTATTTTTATACTGTTAAAGACATGCTCCGGAACTTTGGTGACTAATACGTATTTATTAAACCTCCCGCTTTGGATGTGTCAATGTGTAGTTCATACATGCATAACCTACCTTACCTCAGTTATATATGAAATGCCTAGTTTTTAAGCAACTACTTTTCTGGAAGCTGTGCCTGGCCTTCATATTCCTCCATGTGGGCCAGCCACTTAGGATTTGAATTCAACCAATGAGCTTCAGCCCCTTGCCATATGACAACTAGCAAGATGCACATGATGCACCCACAGCAGAGCAAGAGAGAGAGCAATGGCATGGTGCATATATCTGCACATACAGTATGTGACATAGTACACCATTTTCGGGGACCACTTTTGGCTCTTGAGCACTACTTTCAGAACCACTGGCAAAAAGTATACAAAAGTACAGGAGAATCTCTAACTGCAATGGCACCCCTTGTTATCTGCTTTCACAGTAGCACACATGCAGCCAGAGAAACAAGAGACTCACTTATCCATTCAAACCATTGGGCTTTTTCTCCCATGAATACAAGAGATATCGTTGTGATGGTTGAGAGCTTGCATGCATGGATTGAGTCCCATATTGTTGTGGTCACTCTGGTTGTGTGCCAATGGCCGCTTCAGTCTTCACTGCATCCACTAGGAAGCTGAGCTCATTGCACAGGGTCTCGTGGCGGTAGGCCATGCGGATCTGAGCCACATTGGTCCGCCGAATGTCGTTCCCCTCAGGTCCATCCTTCAAGTAGTTGGCCCCAATAAAGTGCTTCTTCTCCTGCACAAAACGAGTTATACAGTATTACCAGAGATTGTATATCATGTAAGTTCCTTAGGTATAACCACTCCATTAGATGGGGGACAGGGGAAGGATATTTAATGTTATTTTGCATTCATGCTATTATACACTATAAAAAAGGTGCTATCTAGAATGTAAAAGGGTTCATTGGCTGTCACCATAGGAGAACCCTTTGAAGTACCTTTTTTGGTTCCTGGTAGAAGACTTTTGGGTTTCTACCTGGAACCAAAGAGTATTCTACCTGGAACCAAAGAGTATTCTACCTGGAACCAAAGAGTATTCTACCTGGAACCAAAGAGTATTCTACCTGGAACCAAAGAGTATTCTACCTGGAACCAAAGAGTATTCTACCTGGAACCAAAGAGTATTCTACCTGGAACCAAAGAGTATTCTACCTGGAACAAAAGAGCATTCTACCTGGAACCAAAGAGCATTCTACCTGGAACCAAAGAGCATTCTACCTGGAACCAATTCTACCTGGAACCAAAGAGTATTCTACCTGGAACCAAAGAGTATTCTACCTGGAACAAAAGAGTATTCTACCTGGAACCAAAGAGTATTCTACCTGGAAAGAGTATTCTACCTACCAAAGAGTATTCTACCTGGAACCAAAAGTATTCTACCTGGAACAAAAGAGTATTCTACCTGGAACCAAAGAGTATTCTACCTGGAACCAAAGAGTATTCTACCTGGAACCAAAGAGCATTCTACCTGGAACCAAAGAACATTCTACCTGGAACCAAAGAGTATTCTACCTGGAACCAAAGAGTATTCTACCTGGAACCAAAGAGTATTCTACCTGGAACCAAAGAGTATTCTACCTGGAACCAAAGAGTATTCTACCTGGAACCAAAGAGCATTCTACCTGGAACCAAAGAGCATTCTACCTGGAACCAAAGAGCATTCTACCTGGAACAAAAGAGTATTCTACCTGGAACCAAAGAGTATTCTACCTGGAACCAAAGAGTATTCTACCTGGAACCAAAGAGTATTCTACCTGGAACCAAAGAGTATTCTACCTGGAACCAAAGAGTATTCTACCTGGAACCAAAGAGTATTCTACCTGGAACCAAAGAGTATTCTACCTGGAACCAAAGAGTATTCTACCTGGAACCAAAGAGTATTCTACCTGGAACCAAAAGGGTTCTCCTGTGAGGACAGCGAAGAGCCCTTTTGGAACCCTTTTTGTACAAGTGTAGATATCAGTGCCCAGAGCTCTACCTGGTGAGACAGGCCACTCTGCAGCACACTGTTCCTGGCAATCTCACACACATCACAGGTGCTGAGCTTCCACAGCTGGGCCGCGATGGCATACTCCTCCATTAGTGCCTCCTACAGACAGGACACACTATCATCCGGGACTGTCCTACAATATAGCTATGGAACACTCAGCTGGAGCTGATTTGAGCTACTATTTTCTCCAACAGTTTACCTTGGTATAGTGGAACTGCATAGGATCATCTGTTGATAGAGACACGCACAGCCCCTTGTGTAGAAACTCCCTGAGAGGGTTTTTGGAATATTCCAGGAACAAGCTGTTATTGCTCAGAGGAGACATGGCAATGGGCACCTGGGCCAGGTAGTACAGGTACTGTAGGACAGGGCTCTGTGACAGAGAGAGACAGACACACTCAGTACATACACACAGACTCACACACACCTCGCTGTCACCTGCTCAGCGTACAGGGTCTCTGCTTACTGATCAGCAGACACGGTGGATGTTAAAATGTGTCAAAAGTTGAAAACTCCTGTCCCTGTGGCTGGCCCGGTTATTTTCAGTGGCTGTATTTGCATGGAGCAGGCCTGGTAGACAGGGACCTTTCCTTGTCTGTGTGCTGGTTAGGCCCACAGAAAGACAGGAAAATGAAGCAAACAGGAGGCCCTGAAGGGCTGAACACTGTTACTGTATTACAGTACAATGGCTTGCATTTATACAGCGTGCTTTCATGTGAGAATATTAGATAGCTTTGCATTTCTTTAGGGTCATCTCATGACATCCACTATTCATGTGAGTAGCACCTACTGTATCACATGGGAGATCAGCATGAGAGTGCTCCATTCAAACATGCTGGGGAGTTGAGCAATTATATTAGTCCATTGATGGCAAATAAATGTGTGTAGGCTGGAGTGTGTTGAGGACAGTTGATGCAGAATTCAGTCTAGTAGTAAAGGACCTTCTTGAGGTTGAGGCCGTGGGAGATGTTGTCAGCTGTGAGGAAAGCAGAGGCCAGGTGGGTGATGGATCCAGCCTCCCCGCAGTGTGGACGGAACTGGAAGGTGCTCAAGCCTCGCTCTCTGGAAGAGACCCAGGGAAATATTCAGTGGTCACACACACACACACACACACACACACACACACACACACACACACACACACACACACACACACACACACAGCTACACAAGTGCATTATGTAGGACCTACAGTAGCATCTTCAGTGACCTTGGAGGAGCTCCTTGACCATATGTGCCAGGAATTCAAGTCTGTAATGCTATTCCTTTGTATTATCATAGGGAATTTATTTATGCACTGTGCAGTAATGTAGCATGACTGCAACCAGACACCTGTTCTGCTCCCGTTGGTTGCCCTCAGGACATTCTGAAGTGCCTTACTGTAAATTCAATGAATAATAGCAAACTGAACAATGGGTGTAACACCTACATTTCCCCTCAGCAGCATCAGCAGAAGGACAGTGGGAAGTCTATGTTTCTCTTGAATGAGATGTAAAGGTTTGGGTCCATTACCAGAGGCCTGAGAGGGGCAGATATCAACAGGTACGTACTTCCTCAGATTGTTGAGCACCATGATGTTGGCGTACATGTGGAAGAGGTAGTAGCTGTAGGGAGGGTTTTCATCTGCTGTCCACTGCTCAGGCTTGGGGCTCTTGTAGGAGAACATGTGGTCACTGTGCTTGGACTCGTCATCCACACTGTCGAAGCCTGTCACCTGCACAGGAAGAGTAGGGGTTGAATGGTTGACACTATCAGGATAGTTTTTGCAGGAAAATCCAAATGAATTATACTCACATATTTGAGAAATACATGTAGCTCCTTATGCTTCTGTGGATTGACTGTAGCCTCAAACAGAGGAAGGAATATGTTCTCCAACATCTTGGCAAAGTTAGTGATCAACTTCTTTGACTTGAAAATATCACTGAAAGAAGTGAAAGATTTTTAAGCATGACAAACATCTCATAAAAAGAGTATTATCGTTTATAGTAGCCATGTTACATACCTTCTCCAGTTGAAAGTGAAATGTAACTCTTTGCCTTCAGCGGTCACTCAGGCAGCAGCACTTACTAGATCCTGGGGACTTGGATGATCCACTGCATGTTGGTAGAGTGCACTTTGTGCTGGATGAACCACTTGGAGAGGCTGTCCCATTCGTCTGCAGAGCGTCCGTAGATGGACAGGCGAGGCTCAGCATGCTGGTACTTACTCTCCTCTAGGTCATGGGACACTTCCTGTCAAGGGCAAGATGTGGTAGAAAGTTCTCTCATCTCCAAACAAGACCATTATTCTGGGTCTCTGTCACCTCCCATCCATCAGAGTAACACATCCTCAAATGTGTTGCTGCACATGTTGTTGTTGCAAAATAACAATAGCTTGTGCAACATAACATGTGTTATCAATTTCAGAGAATCGGGATGTTTTCTGTATGAATGAACTATACCTTGATAATGCGTGCAAAGTACTCTCCATCTATGAGGTTGTCTGTTTTCAGGTAGATTTCTCGGAGTTCACTGGCCCCCACTGGGTTGTACTTGGAGTTGAACTTATCGAATCTGTGAAAGGTTTGTCTGCCCTGTGGGGTGAGGCACACACACAGATCTAATGTTAGCGTATGGATGGTGCTAACAGATCTCCAAAACTGAAATGTGTCTCTAGCTATAGATATAACTGAACAGCTATGGTTACACAATAAATATGTGTTTTATGGCATAACAGCTGTTCCTGTACAGTATGGATGATATACTCTTACAAAAAGACATGTCTAACAAGCAATGCCTGTTTTCACATGTTGAACTTAAATTTCACATGTGAAACCATATTTTCACATGTATTCAATTAAGAGTTCACAAGTCAACACCACCTTGTAATATGTGAGGAGAGTAACATGTTTTCACCTCACATGTGAATTGCGGTTTCACTTGTGAAATTTCCAGTTGAAAATCGGATATGCAGTTTCACATGTGAAAAACATTCACATGTGAAAAGCTCACTTTCCCATGTGGAAATGCAAGTTCATGTGTGAAGTTCAATCATGTGAAAATCACATTTGCAGTTTCATACAGTGCCTTCGGAAAGTATTCAGACCACTTGATTTTTCCAACATTTTGTTACATTTCAGGCTTATTCTAAAATGGATGAACCAAAATAGAAAAATCTACACAGAATACCCCATAATGGCAAAGCAAAAACAGTTTTTTTGAAATTTTTGCCAATTTTATTTTTTTTAAATACAAAAATAATTTACATAAGTTTTCAGACCTTTTGCTATGAGACTCAAAGTTGAGCTCAGGTGCATCCTGTTTCCATTGATCATCCTTGAGATGTTTCTACAACTTGATGGGAGTCCACCTGTGGGAAATTCAATTGATTGGACATGATTTGGAAAGCCCACAGTTGACAGTGCATGTCAGAGCAAAAACCAAGCCATGGGGTCGAAGGAATTGTCCCTAGAGCTCCAAGACAGGATTGTGTTGAGGCACAGTTCTGAGGAAGGGTACCAAAACATTTCTGCAGCATTGAAGGTCCCCAAGAACACAGTGGCCTCCATCATTCTTACATGGAAGTTTGGAACCACCAAGACTTCCAAGAGCTGGCCGCCCAGCCAAACTGAGCAATTGGGGGACAAAAGGCCATGGTTAAGGAGGTGACCAAGAACCCGATGGTCACTCTGACAGAGCACTAGAGTTCCTCTGTGGAGATGGGAGAACCTTCCAGAAGGACAACCATCTCTGCAGCACTCCACCAATCAGACCTTTATGGTAGAGTGGCCAGACAGAAGCCACTCCTCAGTAAAAGGCACATGACAGCCCGCTTGGAGTTTTCCAAAAGGCACTTAAAGACTCTCAGACCATGAGAAACAAGATTCTCTGGCCTGATTGAACTCTTTGGCCTGAATGCCAAGCGTCACGTCTGGAGGAAACCAGGCACCGCTCATCACATGGCCAATACCAATACCTACGGTGATGCATGGTGGTGGCAGCATCATGCTGTGGGATGTTTTTCAGCGGCAGGGTCTAGTAGACGAGTCAGGCTTGAAGAAAGGTAAACGGAGCAAAGTATAGAGAGATCCTTGATGAAAACCTGCTCCAGAGCGCTCTGGACCTCAGACTGGGACGAATGTTCACCTTCCAACAGTCCAACGAGCCTAAGCACACAGCCAAGACAACGCAGGAGTGGCTTCGGGACAAGTCTCTGAATGTCCTTGAGTGGCCCAGCCAGAGCCCAGACTTGAACACGATAGAACATCTCTGGAGAGACTTGCCCCGAAGCCACTCCTGCGTTGTCTTGGCTGTGTGCTTAGGGTCGTTGTCTTCCCCATCCAACCTGACAGAGCTTGAGAGGATCAGCAGAAAATAATGGGAGAAACTCCCCAAATACAGGTGTGCCAAGTTGTAGTGTCTTACCCAAGAAGACTCAATACTGTAATTGCTGCCAAAGGTGCTTCAACAAAGTACTAAGTAAAGGGTCTGAATACTTATGTAAATGTGATATTTCATATTTACATAAGTCCATGTTTTTGATTTGTCATTATGGGGTATTGTGTGTAGATTGATGAGGGAATCCCACAGGGATCTGGCCAATGTTGACTCCAATGCTTCCCACAGTCAGCTGGATGTCCTTTCGGTGGTTGATCAGTCTTGATACATACGGGACACTTGAGTGTGAAAAACCTAGCAGTTCTTGACACAAACCAGTGCGCCTGGCACCTACGACCATACCCCGTTCAAAGTCACTTAAATATTTTTTCTTGCTCTTTCACCCTCTGAATAGCACACATACTGTACACAATCAATCTCTCAATTGTCTCAAGGCTTAAAAATGATTATTTAACCTGTCTCCTCCGCTTCATCTACACTGATTGAAGTGGATTTAACAAGTGACATCAATAAGGGATCATAGATTTCACCTGGATTCACCTGGTCAGTCTATGTCATGGAAAGAGTAGGTTTTCTTAATATCTTGTACACTCAGTGTAGGTCTGCTGTAAATCACTACCTGTTATTAAAGGGGCAATCCTTAGTGACCACATCCATTTTTGGACTTATAAATGAATGATATTTACCAATTGATTCTTGAAGAATATAAAATATTTTGCCCCATGACTGCTGAGTGCTGAAGTGCGTAGTGCTTAAAAATCGTCTGTCCTCGGTTGCAACACTCCAGAGTTCGTCTGTCCTTGGTTACAACTACCGAGTTCAAACTGCCTCTGAAAACAACGTCAGCACAAGAACTGTTTGTCGGGAGCCTCATGAAATGGGTTTCCATGGCAGAGCAGCCGCACACAAGCCTAAGATCACCATGCGCAATGTAAAGTGTCGGCTGGAGTTGTGTATAGCTCGCTGCCATTGGACTCGGGAGCAGTGGAAATTAGTTCTCTGGAGTGATGAATCACGCTTCACCATCCACCGTCCGGTGGACAAATCTGGGTTTGGCGGATGCCAGGAAAATGCTACCTGCCCCAATGCATAGTGCCAACTGTAAAGTTTGGTGGAGGAGGAATAATGGTCTGGGGCTGTTTTTCATGGTTCGGGCTAGGCCCCTTAGTTCTAGTGAAGGGAAAGCTTAATGGTACAGCATACAATGACATTGTAGACGATTCAATGTTCCAACATCTAGTGGAAGCCTTCCCAGAAGAAGTGGAGGCTGTTATAGCAGCAAAGGGAGGACCAACTCCAAATTACTGCCCATGATTTTGGAATGAGATGTTCGACGAGCAAGTGTTCACATACTTTTGGTCATGTAGTGTATCATGGATGGACAGTCCTTGCATCCATAGCGTAGTGTAGGGATTTGAGAGTGGTTGCATTTCTCCAGCCCCAAACCGTAGCTTTTTACTGAAACGATGGTGGAGTAAGTGTTATATATTTTCACGAGGGAAAAATACATGGAAAATAAGATGTGGAATCTCCCACGTGTCTGAAAACTATGTTTATCCCCATTGTTTTTTCATTTGTTTTTCTTTGTAAAGGTATTGCATGATGTCAGGCGAAATAGATAGAGGGAGGGAGGGCTTACAGCGTGTACATCCAGGGAGTCCACAGTGAGGTCATAGGGGTCCATGTTGAGGTGTTCAAACACCTCTCTGAGGGTCAGCTTCCGCCCGCCCTTCATCAGCACCACACGGTCTGCCTCCGTCTTGTAGGTGGTCTGGATGAAGTTCAGAAGGTGCTTCTGGGACATGCAGGCGGCTGCATGGATGTGTGTGTCCACCTGGGGAAAGAGAGACGTCACAGTTTGATTGTGGCTTTGTATCACAAAGCCTCTGGGAAAGTAGCCACATCAGATCTAAACGGTGGACTTTCACTTCACATTATAAATTTAGCTTTCACAAGTGTTGGAAACTTGCCTTTCTGACATTGTAGAAGTCTCTGTGTGGAACACCCTTAAGTTCCTTTAGCTCGGCCATCTCATTGAGCATTTCATGCAGGTAGAACTTTGAGCCCAGGAAGTTCAGGCGTCTGTGACAATAGGTCTTCCTGTAAAGCACGTTAGTTATGCAGAGACAAAAATAAAGCTCCATTACACAGTGGTGAGTTCAGGAAGTGGTGGTCACTCACGTGGGTCCATCAATGATCATGGCCAGCACATGGCTGAGGTCTATGGCAAAGGTCTCCAGGTCAGGGTAGGGCAGGCTGCGGGGCCTGTTCTGACTTAGAGCCTCTGCGTTCTCATACACATGCACTATGCCATCTTTTGTCTGCAGCTCATAGCTCAGGTTGTCTGGGATATCCTCAATGTTGTACGGGTCCTCCCCCTCCCTGGGGCAAGGGCAGACATCTGTGGGGAGACCAGTATGACTGACATAGACTCTAATACAATGGACTCTACTTGTACAGGACGTTAAGAACACATTATGGACATATAGTTAATTTATGGGCACTGTTTGAGTATACACTGAGTGTACAAAACATTATGAACACCTGCTCTTTCCATGACATAAACTAACAGGTGAATCCAGGTGAAATCTATGATCTCTTATTGATGTCACTTGTTAAATCCACTTCAATCAGTGTAGATGAAAGGGAGGAGACAAGTTAAAGAAGGATTTTTAAGCCTTGAAACAATTGAGACATGGATTGTGTTTGTGTGCCATTCAGAGGGTGAATGGGCAAGACAAAATGTTTAAGTGTCTTTGAATGGGATATGGTTATAGGTGACAGGCGCACCGGTTTGTGTCAAGAACTGCAACGATGCTTGGTTTTTCACACTCAACAGTTTCCTGTGTGCATCACCACCCAAGGGACATCTAGCCAACTTGTCACAACTGTAGGAATTATTGGAGTCACCATGGGCCAGCATCCCTGTGGAACACTTTCAACACCTTGTGGAGCCCATGCCCCGACGAATTGAGGCTGTTCTGAGGGCAAAAGGGGGGTGCAACTCAATATTAGGAATGTGTTCTGAATGTTTTGTATACCTGGTAGAACCCCGTCCTCTTCCTTCCACGTCTGGTTCTCAGCGCTGCGGAGGAACTGAGCGACGGTCCGGGGGAAGCGATGGTAGGCCAGTCTGGAGTACTTCTCCCTAATGAACAGGGCTTTCATCAGGGTTTTTGCTGCCTGTTCATAGTCCTCTACTGTGATCTGGGGAGAGGAGAGAGCTGTCGTTACTAGTCTTATCACATGGCTTTCCATTTCATCCTGTGGACTCTCTGCACTCAAGAGTATTGTTAAAACCACCTGGGGATTTAAAGTCATACCAAAATACCACTTTTATTATTTAAATGGTTTGACAGGGAGTCATGCTGAGTCCAAGTTTTTTTTTACAGACGAACCAAAAACATAAATATACACTATACACATCAGTATTCACATCAATACACGAAAAGCAAAACACAATCATTACTGTCCAATTTCATTGCAACTCTTCTAGTATGAAGTGAAATACTGTATGAGTTGAGTATGAACTGTATGCCACCTGCTTGGAGCACTTACACCAGCGCAGTAGTCTCCACTGATGGTGACCCTCTGGTACTCGGGGCAGTTCTCTGGAAGTGAGGAGCAGGTGGAGGAGGGTGAGAGGAATGGGGTCACCACAGAACGGGCCCACTCTGCAGTCACAGGGATCTGCAGGCCCTGCAAGGAGGCAGACTGCGAACGGATCATCTTGAAACTCTTCTTCCTGGAAACCAAACGTTCCTATGAATTCCCGACACTCCAGTACTTAACCTCACTCTAGGTTCGACTCCATGAGGTCCTGTATTGTCGAGGGCCAGACTCACCTCTTGGCACTCTCTTCTGAATGCTGCTCTGCCAGCTCTTTGAGCAGCTCCCTCTCCTTGGCCTGGTGCAGGCCGATGGGACAGTCCTCGGGGACGGTGAACATGGACAGCGCATCGTTTGTGTCCTCCTCCTTCAGCGCTGACGCGTACACCTTCTCAGCCAGCAGACGTGTCTCCTCATCTACCTCGCTCAGCGTGATCTTAGGGAATTGTCTCGGCATGTCTGTAAAAACACCAGGTGTAGCAGCTTAGTATAAACACTGTACAGAGATGTAGACACTTAGTTTTGGAAGCGTTAGATTGGAGTTTTGTTATTGTAGGAGGTGGAGCTAATTCTTCCCCAAAAAATCAATGCCAATTCCAGCATTTCTGTCCACTCAGAACTCATATCTGCTTTGTCATCACAACACCTCACTGTCAAGACATCCCTCTGCTAAAAGCATAAAAGCATTGCTTTGCATATTCACCTAGTATTAACAGAGAACTATTAGCACAATGTGTTAGCTAATATTGGATCTATCTATTTATTTGCTTAGCAGAGTTACCTCGAGGCATGGCAAAACAACCACCATGACAGATTGACAAATTGTGCTGCGCTTATACTGCAATCTCCTTTTGAAATGACTCTGGTAAATGACTCTGGTAAATGACTCTGGTAAATGACTCTGGTAAATGACTCTGGTAAATGACTCTGGTAAATGACTCTGGTAAATGACTCTGGTAAATGACTCTGGTAAATGACTCTGGTAAATGACTCTGGTAAGCAGATCTTTAAGTACTTGTGACCGACATAAATACTGACAACTGATCACGTTACATTGCCTCCGAGACAATATGCTATTTTCACTTATGACCTTTAGGGTCAACACCAGGCCCCGTACTGTCCTCTCTGAAGACAACATAGAGACAGGGTAGAGAATGACATCAGGTTAGTGTTTATCTAATGCAGAGACTGTCTGCTGAGTGAATTGTACTGTCAGAGATCATCTTATTACCCCCTCGAATTTAATTCAGTTTTATTTCCCAGCTGTTCCATCATTCTCTTCATTTTCTGAAGACCAGAGTATCTGCAGTTGTACACTCAGGCTGCAACGATGTTGTTTATACGGTTTCATGAACATGTTTGTTCGTCATGTATTAAGATGAGGCTCGGGACACAAATCTTGAGCTGGCAGATTACACTGAAAAAATCTGCTGTCTTAAGTGGCTCAATGTGATTTTCAAAATGGAAAACTCGACTTTGTAAGTACAGTATGACTGCCATTTTGATTTGTCTCCAGACACATACCAGCTCTATTCCTTTCAGGTTTATGGTCCTAATCATAATCACCTGTGCAACCGTGACAGTAACGGTTGAACTGTATACTTTATAGCCCTGTGTCTGATTGTCAGTCACTGGTCCAGTAACTACACAGTTGTCCCATTTAGGGACAGGTCTGCACCCACAGATCAAGTGACCGAACCACGAGGGGTTTGTTGATACCCCAATGACATGAAACCCAATCCACCCAGACAGCACAGTGGCCATACACACCTGGTGCCCCTGAGAGAAAAGCTCTAGTGTCATCAGTGACAGAGTAATGTCAAAGCTCCATTCTGCCAAGCCTTTCCAAGCGGGCTGACATTCCTGCCAAAATTCTGTGCCACAAACACCCCACTGCTCACCCTAAGCCACTTCCAAGAACAGGTTTGTGGATCAAACTAGCGCCTGCCCACTGCCCAATGCCCACTGCCCACTACCCACTGCACTGCAGACAGACAGAGAGAGCAGCACATTACAGCAAAGACCACAGGTGAACTCTGAAAGCTGAGAGGGTTTCTGTGAAGCAGCAGCATTGATTAAAAGATGGGTTCTCATAAATAATTTAGCACCGCTTCTTCCTCTCAATAAATTGGAGTGCTGCCTCACTCTCTCTCTCTCTCTCTCTCACTCACACACACACACACACACACACACACACACACACACACACACACACACACACACACACACACACACACACACACACACACACACACACACACACACACACACACACACACACACACACACACACACACACACACACACACACACACACACACACTCTCTCTCTTTCTTTCTCTGCTTATACTGCTGCCTCACTCACTCTCTCTCTCACACACACACACACACACACACACACACACACACACACACACACACACACACACACACACACACACACACACACACACACACACACACACACACACACACACACACACACACACACACACACACACACACACACACACACACACACACACACACACACACACACACACACAGGTACACGGTCTCTCTCCATCTCTGCTTATACTGCTGCCTCACTCTCACACACACACACACACACACACACACACACACACACACACACACACACACACACACACACACACACACACACACACACACACACACACACACACACAGGCACACGGTCTCTCTCTCTCTCTGAGTCTCTAGCTGCTAGAACAGTTTATAGTGTACCTAAACTCGTTATCTGCTATGTGCCTTACCTTCCGGTCTGTTCACAGCCATCTCTCTGTGCTGTACAGTCTCCACTGGGGGTCCTGATGATGGAAAGGATCACAGTGTCTCTGTACAGTCTCTCTGCGGTAGAGACTGGCTAACAGGCTGGTCGCCTGACTCTGACGGGCTGGCTGCGATGTGGGTCTGTCCCACTCTGAGCCTGCCGTGGTTCACAACCGCGGTTCTGTTTTCTTTGAGTGTCCTTCTCTATCTATTTTAAGAAGCCAATGGCATCATGTCGACAGAGCCACTGATCCTTGGGATATGTCACAACTGGCTGTCAACAAAGAGAGAGCCCAGAGCCGAGCCACCAGCACTCCCCCCAGCTGGCTGGACTCACACACACTCACACACAAACACTCCTCATACACTCCTCTCCACCTTTGGGACAGTGATACATCCGCAGCCTTCCTCCTTAAGGAGCCAGATAGCAAGCTATGCAGCTGTTGCATTTATTGTAAACATTACCCAGGCAGCCCTGATTGAGAGGACTGCCGCTGCGCAGCCATGCATCACTGCTTTGCCTCAGAGCCTCGACAGACCCACCCACGTGATCTCAGCTCTGACTGACCTTGGTTTAGGTGCATAGTGTTAGAATGAATAATCCTGCTGTAGTTCTCTGGCATCATGTCAGTCAGCTGATGGGTAATAATCCTCAGTAAAGGATCAGACTACCTCACACATTAGAATAGGTGATGACAAAACAGTGACCCACAAACCCATGTTTACCCGTGCACACACTGTCCTTCATGATTATGCTCAAAGCTGCCAATTTGAAACCTTATAGGACCCTCTACCCTGATCTGTGTGATTTCAGTCCAGGCTGATCCTATCTGACACTGGCTTTGGCAGAGACACTCACATAGCTTGTAGTGTATGCGGCAAACACATGACATAGGACTCCATTTTCTACCTGGTACTGGTGTTGTTCAGCGTTTCCTAGTAGACCTCCAGAAAGAGAGATGTAGGGCAGATTAAACTCAGTGTTGTCGATAAGGTCCTGTTGTTCCCCCAATGGACAACTGCTGCAGCTCTGATTAACCCCACGACTACAACTCACATCCCAGCTGCCTGTCCAACCCCCTCTGCTTAAACACACACACACACACACACGCACACACACACACGCACACACACGCACACACACACACACACACACACACACACACACACACACACACACACACACACACACACACACACACACACACACACACACGCGCACACACACACACACACACCAACCTGCAGGTCGCAATGTTAACAATTCATGTGTATTTTTACCTGGCCTGTTGAGGTTGACTGTCGAAATGCCTCACAGCAGAATGATTTATCTTTGGACAGCAACAATGTAATTCAGCTTGCTCTATATTTCATTCAGCGCTTCATTACATGAAGAAATAATGTTGTTCTGCATTGGAGCTGACTTCCTATTACAGTTTTTTCGATTGCTAAACGACAGTGGACACAACTGGAGTCACATGTGCAAAACTCTAACTACAGTCTGCACAGCAGCAGTTCATGTGGACCAAACTCTAGTTCGTTTTTCATTGCTTGAACACAGTTTTCAAAACTCTACACACTTCTCCCATGACTTTAACCACAACCTGCACAACACTGTGGATTTACAGCACTTTCTTCAAATTCTAACACTGCTGTCAAAACTGTGAACCACACATTCAAAACGGAATAGATTTCATTCTTGTGCCTTTCAAACACTGCTGATTGCAATTTCAGCTGAAAGGCTAAGCAGGTGTCTTGTTTTAGACTTGTTAGTGAACACACACACATATTACAGTATATATAGGTAGAGCTCAGAAAGACTCATTTTGGAAATGGAACAAGGAAGATGGGTTCGTGGAGGGAGAAGGGTGGCAGGGAGAGGGCGGATGCGTGGAGGAAGACAAAGAAGACAAAGAGCTGTTATTTCAGATGAAATAAGGGCTACACTTATACACCATGTCATGAACCATGGTCTCTCATTGAGAGAGGCAGGGTTGAGGGTGCAACCCAATCTGCAAAGATCCACAGTGGCATCTGTAATGCGAATTTTCCATCATACAAACAGGTGAGAGTTACATCCTTACAGTAAATGAAAACATTACAGGAATCTATTTTGTATTGCAATTATAGAATATTTACACAGATATATATTACATTAAAAGTTTGACTGTAAAATATATTTTTACAACAGGACCCAAAGGCTGCCCCCAACAGGGGGAAGAGGAAAAATATTTTCAGATGCGCAGGAAAATGCTATTGTTGACATGGTTGTTGTCAACAATGCAATAAAACTGCGGGAGATTCAAGATAGAGTGCTGGCTGATAATGATATATTTGAACATGTTAATTCTGTCAGCACAACAACTATTGCTCGAGTCCTAAAGAAACACCAAGTTACAATGAAACAGTTATACACTGTACCGTTCGAGAGAACAGTGAATGGGTAAAAGAGCAAAGACACCAATATGTCCAGGTAAGACGTCTGAGGTTACGTACACAGCTATACAAAATATTTACAGTTAAAAAAAACACTAGCATTTCTACAGTATAACTGTGCACTTACTGTTTTTCAGGGAGTAATGGAGGTGGAAGCACTGGAAAGACCACATTAATTTGTATTTATCGATGAAGCTGGATTTAACCTTGCCAAAACACGGCGCAGAGGAAGGAATGTTATTGGTCAAAGGGCCACTGTGGAGGTTCCAGGCCAAAGGGGGGGAAATATCACCATGTGTGCTGCAATGGCCAATGATGGTTTGCTTCTCAACACACCACTCATTGGCCCATACAACACAGAAAGGCTTATAGCTTTCCTAGAACAGCTCTATGCTCAGCTAGTGCCAGCAGAACAGGGGGAGCCAGTAAGAAACCCCCAAGTTTTTGTCATAGTTTGCGATAACGTTGCTTTTCACCACTCTGCAGCTGTCACAGATTGGTTTGCAGCACATCACAGATTTATGGTTTTGTACCTGCCTGCATATTCACCCTTCCTCAACCCAATAGAGGAGTTTTTCTCTGCCTGGAGGTGGAAAGTGTTTGGTCACCACCCACATGACCAAATGTCTCTTTTGGAAGCCATGCGTGCCGGATGTGAGGACACGAGTCCAGAGGACTGCCAGGGATGGATAAGGCACTCCAGAAGGTTCTTCCCCAGGTGCATGGCAAGAGAAAACATTAGATGTGATGTTGAAGAAAACCTGTGGCCTGATGCTAGAGAGAGGCAGGATTAGCCCCTCAATTATTTGTTCGAATTACAGTATGTACTTTTAGTTTCTACCTTTTTTTTCTCATAACTGTAATTCCGTAAATTACTACAGACTATTGAAGCAAACTGCTCATTTTCATTTACCTTAAATAATTGTTATGTTCTAAAAATGTTAATAAATCATGTGAAAGAATGTCACTCTTTTCTTTGAAGAAAATATTACTTTGTATGAAGTCACTGAAATTGTTCAAACTGTAAAGATGAAAAGTTTGTATTTTCTGTATTGGTGTTTGATGCTAGTGTTTTTACTCTCAGTGTGTTCTGAGTGACAGTGTGTGTTATCTCAGTGAGGGTTGTGCATAGTGTTTGGCTGCACTGAGCGTGTTTTGAGCCATGTGTTAAGAGTTGTGTTGCTTGGAATGAGTTTTGCAGGTGATGTGAACTGTTTAGCTCAGGTGACTGTTGGTAGTGCAGACTGTAGTTAGAGTTTTGCACATGTGACTCCAGTTGTGCCCACTGTCGTTTAGCAATCGAAAAAAAATCTTTTGATCTGGTTTTGGGAACATTAGATCATGTGACTGGGGGGATTTCTGCTGCAGCTCCATAGAGAGCATTAGAGGAGATGAATGTAGGCAAAGACACAGTCTGATCTCAATGGTTCCCACTCTGCACTGATGTACTTATGATAGCGGGATGTGGGGACTAAGAGACTGAGAGAATGAGAGAGAACTGAGCCATGATCAGTTGTATATGTTGTTCTAAGCCTCTGTACATCCCAGGAAGCTCCTGTGAGTCTGCAAATGGCATTTTGATACAATGATGTTAGCCCATTGGGGCAAAAAGGAATTTGAGCTTCTCCTGGATGGGTTGTTTCCTAATGGTCTGGTCATTGTATCCCTGCTATCTTCCTGTCAGTGTTGGATCATTTACTGTAGCGCCCCCTGTCCCTGTGCAGGAACGTTCAGAGATCACTCCAGCTATTAGTAATTCTCTTGCCTCAGACACAGCTGTGACACACTGTTTTTATCATGTCCTCTCTGGGCTCTCTCAGACACCAGCCTGCTGTCTCTGGTGCGGGTTCAGTCCTGAATGACTGTACCTTCTGTCGAAGACACCTCTATAAGAGACGGTAAACTACATCTCTGTCAGTCTGTGTATGAGAAAGACACTTATCACCCTGGCTAAAGATATTTTAAGAGAGTACAGTGCAGTAGATCAACCTTTATGAGCACTGGTTGGAGTGGTGTTGTTTTATCTATAGGGCTGATGTCTGCATGTCTGAGGGTCTACATGTATGAGTGAGAGAGCATGTGAGAGATTGAGTGAATGAATAAGCCTGAGAGATGGAGAGAAAAGGAATGAGGGGGAGGAAGGTCGGGAGCAAGCTTACCCTTTGCCAAACAGGGGCTTGATTGCTGCTTTAGCAGAGAGGTGTCTCCTCTCCTCAACTTCCTCACAGTGTTTGGGGCTGGGAGAGAAAAACAAAACAGTGTAGTCATGCACGAGCGCAACGCAGCTTTACCCAGAGTGTTCCTCAGACACAATTGGATGGGCCCTTAATGCATTTACATTAGTCTCATAGTGTTGGCAGATTGATGCTCATAAACATGAAAGTAATTTATCACTTTGATACGATCTTAGACAGAGAAACTGGAGAAGACAGCAAGCTGCTGAATCAGTAAGACTATGTAAGAAACACAATGCACATTCAACATGAAGCATATCACCATCACATGTCAATGATCCATCATTTGAGTCTTCGTGAGATACAATAACATCTTTAGACCATAGCTGTTCACTCACCTCCTCTGTCTTCGTGCCTCCGTACCTTCTGCAGTCAGGCAGACTATATGAACTCTGGAAGTTCCCCCAGAGAAAACCCTCTGTCATTTTCTGCTCCTGTGGTGGTAAGGAGATAACTCACTCATCGCACTCCAGTGCACAAGACACCATCCTTAACTCTTTCACTGCCGCTGCATAGCAAATGACATAAAGTAAAGTGTTCATTCTTACTACTTACCCAGAATGTAAATGAGTATGAGTTGGTCATAACTCACACAGGTTACACTACCATTGTTGTCCTCTCACCGTCCCTCTCTGTATATTCTATTGCTGCCCCTCAGTTTAGCAATTCCCTCTTTGGTCTGAGGCAAACTGAAAAAGAGGTGCTGACATTTTGCAAAGACCATATTGTTAAGCATTAGTACTTTGTAAAGAGTCCTGTTTCAGCAGTAGACACAGAGGGCCCTCATGTTGAGGATTTGTTATTTCAGGATTTTAGGGTGAGATTAGACTGATCCCAGATCTGGTATCATGTCAACATGCCAACACCATGGCACAAACAGACTGTACCCAGGCTAGGGTAAGAGATGATAAAATCAAATCAAAATGAGTTTGTCACATGCGCCGAATACAACAGGTGTAGACCTTACAGTGAAATGCCTATTTACAAGCTCTTAAGCTCTTAACCATCAATGCAGTTGAATAAAAAAATACCTAAAAAATAAGAAATAAAAGTAACCAATAATTTAAGAGCAGCAGTAAAATAACAATAGCGAGGCTATATACAGGGGATACCGGTACAGAGTCAATGTGCAGGGGCACCAGTTAGTCGAGGTAATTGCGGTAATATGTACATGTAGGTAGAGTTATTAAAGTGACTATGCAAAGATAATAACAGAGAGTAGCAGCAGCGTACAGGGGGGGGCAGTGCAAATAGTTTGGGTAGCCATTTGATTAGATGTTCAGGAGTCGTATGGCTTGGGGGTAGAAGCTGTTTAGAAGCCTCTTGGATCTAAACTTGGCGCTCCGGTACCGCTTGCCGTGCGGTAGCAGAGAGAACAGTCTATGACTAGGGTGGCTGGAGTCTTTGACAATTTTTAGGGCCTTCCTCTGACACTGCCTGGTATAGAGGTCCTGGATGGCAGGAAGCTTGGCCCCAGTGATGTACTGTAGTGCCTTGTAGGCCGAGCAGTTGCCATACCAGGCAGTGATGCAATCCATCAGGATGCTCTCGATGATGCAGCTGTAGAACCTTTTGAGGATCTGAGGTCCCATCCATATCTTTTCAGTCTCCTGAGGGGGAATAAGTTTTATCATGCCCTCTTCACGACTGTCTTGGTCTGCTTGGACCATGTTAGTTTGTTGGTGATGTGGACGCCAAGGAACTTGAAACTCTCAACCTGCTCCACTGCAGCCCTGTCAATGAGAATGGGGGTGTGCTCGGTCCTCCTTTTCCTGTAGTCCACAGTCATCTCCTTTGTCTTGATCACTTCGAGGGAGAGGTTGTTGTCCTTGCACCACACGGTCAGGTCTCTGACCTCCTCCCTATAGGCTGTGTCGTTGTTGTCGGTGATCAGGCCTATCACTATTGTGTCATCGGCAAATTTAATGATGGTGTTGGAGTCGTGGCCATGCAGTCATGAGTGAACAGGGAGTACAGGAGGGGACCGAGCACGCACACCTGAATGGCCCCCGTGTTGAGGATCAGCGTGGCAGATGTGTTGTTACCTACCCTTACTTCCTGGGGGAGACCTGTCAGCAAGTCCAGGATCCAGTTGCAGAGGGAGGTGTTTAGTCCCACGGTCGTTAGCTTAGTGATGAGCTTTGTGGGCAACTATGGTGTTGAACGCTGAGCTATAGTCAAAGAATAGCATTCTCATATAGGTGTTCCTTTTGTCCAGGTGGGAACGGGCAGTGTGGAGTGCATTAGAGATTGCATCATCTGTGGATCTGTTGGGGTGGTATGCAAATTGGAGTGGGTCTAGGGTTTCTGACATAATGGTGTTGATTTGATCCTTGACCAGCCTTTCAAAGCACTACATGGCTACAGGTAGGTAGTCATTTAGGCATAGGGACTATGGTGGTCTGCTTGAAACATGTTGGTATTACAGACTCAGAAAATGTCAGTGAAGACACTTGTCAGTTGGTCAGCGCATGCGCAGAGTATACGTTCTGGTAATCCATCGGGCCTTGTGAATGTTGACCTGTTTAAAGGTCTTACTCACATCGGCTGCAGAGGACGTGATCACACACTCGTCCGGAACAGCTGTTGCTCTCATGCATGTTTCAGTGTTACTTGCCTTGAAGCGAGCACAGAAGTAATTTAGCTTGTCTGGTAGGCTCATGTCACTGGGCAGCTCTCGGCTGCGCTTCCCTTTGTAGTCTCTAATAGTTTGTAAGCCCTGCAACATCCGATGAGCGTCGGAGCAGGTGTAGTACGATTTGATCTTAGTCCTGTATTGACACTTTGCCTGTTGGATGATTCGTTGGAGGGCATAGTGTGATTTCTTATAAGCTTCCCGCTTCTTGAAAGAGGCAGCTCTACCCTTTAGCTCAGTGCTGATGTTGCCTGTAATCCATAGCTTCTGGTTGGGGTATGTACATACAGTCACTGTGGGGACGACATCATCGATGCACTTATTGATAAAGCCTGTGACTGATGTGGTGTACTTCTCAATGCCATCGGAAGAATCCCGGAACATATTCCAGTCTGTGCTAGCAAAACAGTCCTGTAGCTTAGCATCTGCTTCATCTAACCACTGATGTTGCCAATATGTCAACCTTCCTGTAACTCTAACTACAACCTCATGAATTATAGATGTTTTTGGATAATATTCCCACTCTGAGGTAATCTTTAACACACATATGCATCTTACCACATGTATGTCATAGATGATCAGAGAGTGTATTAGCTAGCATGAGACAGTGGTGTGACTCTCCACAGGGTCTAGGAGGAGATCCAGCTTTGCCACTGTGCCCTATTCCGCCACAGGCCCCATGGTGCTTGATTTACTCTGGCACTGTGCTGGATTACAACACTAATCCTCCCCTGCTCCAGTTATCAGGGAATTTTTAGAGTTGGCTGGAGAAGATTCACTCACAGAGCCATCGGTCTGCTGCTCCTGAATGACTGACAGACAGCAGGACAGAAGGATATGGGCTTTACTGTATGAATCTGCCCTGGGCTTCTATAGCTGTCCGTCTGGTGTAGAGAACAGCATGTCACAGTTGGCCAAAGGCTTCACTTTCTCCATAACCAGAATGGAAAACTGCATCATGTCTCCATGTGAAGCATAGGAAAGGAGATGGCGTCCCATTGATATGACTGTGGAAGTGATCTGGCTGCGTCCATAAACAGCGTTGGTATGTGATCTTATTGAATACTGATGTTTGGCTTCCCTGACAGCTTCAGACTGTGGTTATATCACACATGCCGTGCTGAGCTGACAAATTGATTACATTCATTTGGATTATTCAATTATGCATTGATATCTAATGACATTTAGTGGTTGAGAATCAGTATCTTCGATGACATTGTGATGGAAAGAATGGCCCTCTTGTGACTTTGTGATAACTGTCTAAGAGGAACACAAGAATCACATCTCTTACAAATCCATGGGCTCTTATCAAGCATCTAGGGCCTGGGGGAGCTATTAGTTTTGACTGATTGGAGACCTGCACTAGTCAGTTTGTAGACGCTATCACACCACTGGATGACTCCTTGTGTCCCTGTGGCAAAGCAATTCTATCTAATTCATTTTCTTCTCAGATTTTTAACAGAACAATTAACAATTTTCCTATGCGAGCAGTCATTCAACTGATTGTAGAGCAGCGTATGGCAAGCGTCAGATACTGTACCGACCTCCAGGTCAAATCAAATCAAATCAAATGTTATTTGTCACATACACATGGTTAGCAGATGTTAATGAGAGGGTAGCGAAATGCTTGTGCTTCTAGTTCCGACAATGCAGTAATAACCAACAAGTAATCTAACTAACAATTCCAAAACTAATTTCTTATACACAGTGTAAGGGGATAAAGAATATGTACATAAAGATATATGAATGAGTGATGGTACAGAGCAGCATAGGCAAGATACAGTAGATGGTATCGAGTACAGTATATACATATGAGATGAGTATGTAAACAAAGTGGCATAGTTAAAGTGGCTAGTGATACATGTATTACATAAGAATGCAGTAGATGATATAGAGTACAGTATATACGTATACATATGAGATGAATAATGTAGGGTATGTAAACATTATATTAGGTAGCATTGTTTAAAGTGGCTAGTGATATATTTTACATCATTTCCCATCAATTCTTATTATTAAAGTGGCTGGAGTTGAGTCAGTGTGTTGGCAGCAGCCACTCAATGTTAGTGGTTGCTGTTTAACAGTCTGATGGCCTTGAGATAGAAGCTGTTTTTCAGTCTCTCGGTCCCAGCTTTGATGCACCTGTATTGACCTCGCCTTCTGGATGATAGCGGGGTGAACAGGCAGTGGCTCGGGTGGGTGTTGTCCTTGATGATCTTTATGTCCTTCCTGTAACATCGGGTGGTGTAGGTGTCCTGGAGGGCAGGTAGTTTGCCCCCGGTGATGCGTTGTGCAGACCTCACTACCCTCTGGAGAGCCTTACGGTTGTGGGCGGAGCAGTTGCCGTACCAGGCGGTGATACAGCCCGCCAGGATGCTCTCGATTGTGCATCTGTAGAAGTTTGTGAGTGCTTTTGGTGACAAGCTGAATTTCTTCAGCCTCCTGAGGTTGAAGAGGCGCTGCTGCGCCTTCTTCATGATGCTGTCTGTGTGAGTGGACCAATTCAGTTTGTCTGTGATGTGTATGCCGAGGAACTTAAAACTTACTACCCTCTCCACTACTGTTCCATCGATGTGGATAGGGGGTGTTCCCTCTGCTGTTTCCTGAAGTCCACAATCATCTCCTTAGTTTTGTTGACGTTGAGTGTGAGGTTATTTTCCTGACACCACACTCCGAGGGCCCTCACCTCCTCCCTGTAGGCCGTCTCGTCGTTGTTGGTAATCAAGCCTACCACTGTTGTGTCGTCCGCAAACTTGATGATTGAGTTGGAGGCGTGCGTGGCCGCGCAGTCGTGGGTGAACAGGGAGTACAGGAGAGGGCTCAGAACACACCCTTGTGGGGCCCCAGTGTTGAGGATCAGCGGGGTGGAGATGTTGTTGCCTACCCTCACCACCTGGGGGCGGCCCGTCAGGAAGTCCAGTACCCAGTTGCACAGGGCGGGGTTGAGACCCAGGGTCTCGAGCTTGATGACGAGCTTGGAGGGTACTATGGTGTTAAGGAATGGAATTTTTAAGTATGAGAATCACCAAGAATCACCAAGAAAGAAGAGCGTAGTACCGTAGCGTCATTTACCTAAGGCTGTGGATAGAGCGGAGCCTAAGGCCTGATACTGTTGAAATAAATCCAAAGTGTGAGCTAATATGAACATGTGCTTATTGTCATGTATATTCTATATTCTACAGTACAGTATGAGACATGTGTTATTCCTTTCTGATGGACAGTACAGTTATCTGATTAATAACAGCCCTAAGACATTAGTACTGTGCCATCTTACTGTGTGATGGGTCACTTCTTGGCTTTGCCTTTATTGACAACTGTCTGGGCTTGATGGTTTTACATAAGCTGAACTTCTACTTGGCCACATGTCTTAGTTCCTACTTTTTTTCTGGATTATTTTCCTGGAAACTGTCGATATAGATTGCAACTTTTGGGGTTGGGTTATTTTTTAGGTAGTTTGTTGTCTCACTTGGCCAGAAGTCATCGTATTGTGTTTGTTCTGTCTGCATAGTTCCAGGAAAAGCCTTGAACTTTAGGCTAGCAGGGCCTTCTTGGTGACCCATGGTGGAATTTGTTAAAATCCCTTCACAATAAAAATGTAATTGATTAGTATTTGACAACTCTCACATTTTTATTGATCACTCTTGACCTGTATACGTAATGCCTCATCTAAGGTCTGCTGCACCGTCTATCCTGTGATATTTGTAGCCAGATCACCCTGTTCAAAACCAAAGAGATTCTCACTCTTCAACTCTAATTATTACTGTCAGAGGCTTTGAAGATGGAAAGGTCCATTGCATGCTTTAGCCCCTCTGCATATTTCCACTGCTTTTCGGTTCTCATACTTAAAAATTCCATTCCTTACGTGAAGGAAAGTAATGAACTGGAGATACCCCCAGGTTTATAGGTTTGTCATGTCTCCAACTGTCCAGTTGTCCCCTGGAGGAAGGAGTATTGATGATGAGGTAGACATTTACCTGAGTATACTCATCATTTAGCTCATATGTCACCTTACGGCAGGTAACCTAGTGGTTAGAGTGTTGGGCCAGTAACCGAAAGGTTTGTGGATTGAATCCCCGTGCTGACAAGGTAAAAAATATCTTGTTCTGCCCCTGAACAAGGCAGTTAACCCCCTGTTCCTAGGCTGTCACTGTAAATAAGAATATGTTCTTAACTGACTTGCTTAGTTAAATAATGGTTATATAACTAAAAATAAATAGAAGGCTACATTTTCCTCAATGTTGCCTGTCTAGATTTCATCACTGATGTGGTCCAACTGGAACAGGCCCAGGATGATTCTCTACTCTTTAGTGATTTCAAAAAACATTTCTGGAGATTAAACAGGTGACATATGTATTCTCCGTTAATACCACCAAATTGTGCTTTTTTAAAAATAGTTTAGGTGGCCAAAGCAATCACTTTGTCAAGCTGGTGCCATTTTAAGTCACTAGATGGCATTAGAGCCAAAACAATGTAATTACACGTCTCTGGCAAGCTGTCTTGTAGCGCATGCCTTCTTATACAATCAGATAATAATCATCTGCATTGCAATTCCATTGGCTCCTATCCTTGACTTTAACAATGACCCAAGACAATCCATAACCTCTCTCTGGTCCAGTGGAGTTACTAATGACCATGTTTTGACTAAGACAGGAAGGAAGTGCAATGGCCTCTTCTTGAACCATACATTCATCCAAATTGTATCTGGCATACCAATCAAATAGAGTTCTGGTATACACTTCACTTGCCTGTGCAGCAACATGTTCAATAGATTTGGTCAGTAAGCAAACCAAAATAGGTAGGGTATACCACAGATAGTTGTTGGAAACCCTTAAATGTTATTCAAAGTTGAGTTTTGAATTTGCCTGTGGAAGAGTAAAGTTTAATGCGAACAAATAGAATTTTGTTAACTGGCATTAATAATTGCTTGGGCACATTTAATAAACAGACATATCTTTTACAGGCTTTGATATTTCAAACATCCATGGAGTGAATGTAACCTTCCGGTGGTTGATTAATAGCAATGACAAACTTTTGTGGTTAGGAGTGTTCTAGCATGAAAGTTGTGTCAAAGCCACATTAAAAATTCATACCAGATGCAGGCAGAGGAACCTGGAGCCTAGTTTAAATGATCAAGCCCTTAGCTTTATGCTCCCTACCTATTGATCATAATAGACTGTGAACCAAGGAGCTTGGATTTGCTGTAGCCTAGGCTACTCCATGCAAACAACTCATGACAATGAACATGACAATGCGTCATCCTCTTGGCAAGGTAGTGATGTTGGTATCTTACATGAATGAATGGAATTTTCAGTTTCTGAGAAGTACATGTACAGCAATTAGATACTCTAAGGTTCACATTCCCTGAGGATGGAGGGAGAAGTCAGCAGCCTCTCTGTCCTGTCCAGTCAGATGTGGTCTGTCTGTCTGTCTGTCTGTCTGTCTGTCTGTCTGTCTGTCTGTCTGTCTGTCTGTCTGTCCTCACAGCTCATGAACACGCTTCGCTAGGGCTGTTTTTACGATGCTCTCTGCGTGCCTCTCAGGAATGTTACACAAGCCCCCCCGTCCCCCCCGTCCCCCTCATAGCGCTGCATCCTGATGTCCAGACCATCTACCATTGTGTGCAGATGGATCTGGGTCTCTCAGCCTCCCATAATGGCTCAAGGGCCACGCTGCGGTGTGGAGCGAGCCAGCAAATATGCACTGTACTATGCAGGAATGCGCCTGGCACTCCCGTCTGCCCTCTAGGGGGTCACAGGGAGAGTGGAAGGGGGGTGGATTTAATGAGACCCTGAAATCACTTAACCCAGACCAGGTGTTGCGTGTTTCACTGGAACTGGCCAGACAATAGAATGCCACTTTCAATTTACAACAGTAATTTCCTGTGGAAAATAAAAAGTCTGGACAGAGTCAACTTTTATATGCAAAATGTTTATTGTATGACAATGTTAATTGCTTCGACACAAATAAAATAGACCACATTTACAAATATATTATACCATAGCTATAAAAACCATTTATCCTATTACCACAGTTTGAAACATATAACATCCATGATGCAAACAATAGTGGAAACAACAAATAGTTACAATGCCCTTATATATTCTTCCTGTCCAAAAATAGTTCCATAAGATCTCCATAAGTAGTTGAATCTAATCTAATCTATATAATATTTAAATAATGATATCTGAAATATCTTATATACAAATTGCCAAATAAAATATACATACATAGATTGCACGTGTTTATAGAAAACATATTCAAGTATAGTTCAATCCATTGTGGACTGGCACAGATATTTCATACAATCTCTAAGGCATTTCCCTCGTACAGTGTCCAAAAACTTCAGCTTCATAGCTCTGTATTATAAATCCGTCTCCTTATGTCTTATCTCCCTGTTTGGCATGGACCAGATGTCTTTGGATGTATTTTAGGTCCACGTAGATGTCTGACTGAGACGGCTGGGACTGAAAAGTGCAGATGAGTATAGAGGGTTTGGTGAAATTGGCTCCTGTAATCCACAGGGTAAAACTCAAAGTTCAGGATCTGCATAGCAGAGTCCCAGTATTTAAGCAGTGGACTTTTCTCTGAGTCTGTACCGCTGTATTAAACCTTGCTCCTCTCCCACAGCTGGGCAGAGAGCACCATCCTCAGCATCTCTCCCTCGCTCTCTTCACGGTGCCATCCAGTGCCTGTAGACCAGCTGTTGTTTTGGCGCTCTGCATCGCCAATGCCTCTGCTGAGTCCAGCTTCCAGAGCCGCTGCAGCTATCGCTCAGTACTCGGGTCTGGAAAAAATGCACTGGAGAACTTTTGGCAAAAGTCTGAGGCATTTGGAGAATTTTAGAACAGGGCAGAGACACTAAGCCTCGGCTGCTGCTCTCCTCCCCTGTTCCTCCCCCGTACAAGTCCAGCTCATGTCCGTCTGAGCAGCTCCTCCAGCTTGTGAACATGTGAGTTTGCATTGCCCCACACAGGCCTCAGCCTGCCCCCCTCCAGCCTCAGTGTGGCCCTGCGCTCAGGGAGGGAACGACGCCTCCGGCCGTAGCCTTGTGGGCTGATCTTGTCGATGGGTGCACTACCAATCTTTAGTTTGTTGTTGAGCTGGTGGATGCGGTGGGCCAGGTCGTGCACAGTGCAGGTGCCCAGAGAGCAGCCCGGTCTCCAGGCCTGGTTCACTGAAATTTTGGACCTCTTGGTTCGGATGCTGATGTCAGTGCTGGAAGAGAGAGGAGAGAGAGAACCATTAATTCATGCGTAGCATTCCTGAGCTGACACAACTTGGCTCAGAGATCCCCTCCGCAGCTTGCTTACTTTAATGACCCTTGTTTGACAATGGTGATTAATCTCTTAATTCCATTTGAAATCTTGATTTCACAAGGACAACGAAATAGCACCATGCACATTGAGTTATGTAAATGTATGGTATGGGCTTTTACCTGGAATGAGGAATCAGGATGTTCCTGACGTCTTCTGGGCTGACAAACTGTACAGACTCTGCTGTCTTCTCTGCAGAAAAACTGCTTAGATCTTGTCTCGATCTGCTCTGCATCCATATGCTCAACCTGGGAAAGAAGAAATCCAACTCATTAAAAACTGTTCAAACAAGTCCACAAAGTACACAACAGTAAGTGTTGATATCATGGTCACCATATATTGTAGCAGACTAATCTTGACAAATAGCTCATCAATTAGCTCACCTCTTTTTGAGCTCTGGGCTAATTTCAAGTTTGAATCCAGCCACACTCTGTGCAATGGTGGCCAGCAAACA
The DNA here is from genome assembly GCF_036934945.1 of Oncorhynchus masou masou. Classification (NCBI taxonomy): domain Eukaryota; kingdom Metazoa; phylum Chordata; class Actinopteri; order Salmoniformes; family Salmonidae; genus Oncorhynchus; species Oncorhynchus masou. Next base: position 34,848,373 of record NC_088213.1, read on the forward strand.
GCCGTAGAGGAAAGACTGCAGGATCAGTTTCATTTTGACTGGCACCTGTGGGGAAAGTGGAAAAAAACTTGTTAGTTATTTACTTATTAACGATAACTTACTTAGTTACCTCCTATCATTCCAAGTGAGCCTCCCCCCCACCCCACCAACCACTTGCTGTTGCTTACACAAGAGTCCAAAAGCCAAGTTATTTGCACTTATCATTCATTTATTTAAAATGTCACACTAAGGTCAAATTTTGTTCCCTTAAGTAAACTTACAACCAAGTTGCAGGCCCTGACCAGTGAAAAGCAGGACACAGTCTATAGAAGACTGAGTTTCCTCAACTAGAGTAAGCTTTAAGCTCCCCTGAGCAAAGTCAATCCCATTCAGTCAATTAAATCCATAGCCCAAAAAGAACCGGTAAACTTAAGGTTAGATAGAATATTTGGTATTTATGCCCGATGTCCACAACCCCCCACAGTCATGCACAAGAAGACCAGCACTCCTTATATAATAAGATTGATAACCTGTCCTTGTCTAACGCACTTGAGCTCCTGATAAAGCCATCTGTAGCAAACAGAGCAACAGTCAATATTTGCTTCAATTGAAAGTACATACCTGAAATCCTTCAATAATTCACTTGGGTGATAAAGAAGTTATAGTAGAGTCAATGTGGAGAGAGTATTCCAAAGGCTTCTTGAAGTTGCTGTTGGTGCTGAAAGGCAGCTGTGACACTGTGCTAATAGTCTGTACACACCAGACGATGAGCCTTTATAGTGGAGGTGGGAGGGGCTCACTGACTGACACACACAGACTCTCATCCCAGTCCCCCCACTCCACCTCACACAGCCCAGCACTGCTGGAAGCCTGCTTTATCAGTGGGATAACCACATAGCAAACCTAGGAGAATAATAAAGTTTAAAAAACCCAGAAGTAATTCAATAAATATTTGGGTCATATGAGAGTGATTTACTGTAATACTTGTTCAGGAATGTTGTTGTTGTTGTCTCTGCTTTTCATTGACAGAATCTTTATTTGTGATGTGAAATTCACATTTTTACCTACCTTCTTTTTATCAAATGTATTCATAAAGATTACATATATATGTATTTATTTTTATTTTTATATACAGATATATATTTTTTAAGACCATTTGTTTGTTATGTCTTCACAAACAAGAAATAATGATTCACACTCAGAACAGAGAAGGTTGTAAGTACTCATTCCTTTGGTATTTGGGGAGGAGGCAGAGAACATTCTAAACAAAATAATTTTGTCCTCTGACAAAATTAAACATTTTGGACATAACTGAACTTTGAGGTCAAGGGGTTATTAACTTTTGTCCACCTGCATTCCGGCACATTTTTGTCATATACAATTTCATCAATGTTGACACAATGCCCTCTCAAGGCAATATCTGATTACAAGTTTAGTCAGCTTGAGGTAAAGTTGGTTAGTAGGTTTGACATGAGATAACACAAGAACACGAAGCAGTTATTCATTAATAGTAAGTGTGTCAAATTATAACCACTACATTCTCCATGTCTGCGTTTGTTTAAACATTAGGGCAAATATTTAACTGCAAAATGTGTGATTTATTTTCATATTTTTTGGACAAATGTTTAGAGGAATTTAGTAATTATATCAAATAAATCAAGAGGGTTCTTTTTCCTAAGATTATATCTGTTGGCTTTACATAATCTCCAATGAACATGGTATTTTAAAAACAATTAAAATGACTTCTTCATGCTCAACACATCTCAACTGAGATACAGAAATTAAATGGGATAATAGGTTGAGTCACAAGAGCCAGCAAGTCTGTCTGCCTCCGTGACTCAGATCCCTGTGTTACTGATATCTGCTCCTCACAATCACTGATTATATGACTTCATCTCAAACCAAAGTACAATGATTGCACTGAACCCCTTAAGCTCTTTGACCATAATAAAAGCACATTACTTTTCATATGTGCTTAGCCAAATTAAACTATTCCAGAATGAATGGTGAGACATATTTCAAAGTATGGGCAGTGAAACAAAGCAAGATATGCAGCGGGGTCAAAACAATGTCAGCGAGGGTCTTAAGGCAGATGTTGATTACAGGCCCCTGGGGACAGATATATGCACAAGACGCCACCAGGATTAGCACAGGGTGCAACAATTTTAGTTTTTCATTCCAATCGACCACACAGCTGACCCAAAGCTGGTGTCTGGTGAGGGTATGTCTGGGACTGGGAACAGGGAACAGTGCATTGAAATTTGCTTGTGTGGTCCCCAAGACTTGGTCTTAAATCTCAAGAAACACACATATAAGCCTTGATGTGGTCAGATAATCACAATTTGTGGCTTTCAATGTGTAATGTCTTTAATAGCAAAAACATACGTATTTTGGGAACACCATGTGAAATGCTTTCTCAGTGCTCAGAATGTATCTCAAACAACTGATAAAGAACCTTGTATGTGCTGAATAGAACATAGCTGTATCTATATCAGGCGCAGTAATTCAGTCAGAAAGTCACCTAAATCTCTCCTATGCAGAATTCTATTCATAATTCTTACGGCTTCCTTGCTTACCTGGTGTCCCTTGTGTTACTGTAAATACATAAATGTGAAACGCGTGTTGTAAACCAGCAAACATTTTGTAACCATTTTGCAATGATAATTGCCTCCACCATACAAGTAATCCCCAAGTACTCAAGTCATTTAAATCTCCTAATATGGAGAGAAGAAGATTGCGCAACCATGACAGTATCATTGTACAGTGGCTCCTTATATGGAGCAATCATTTGTTAGCTTCTTGTAAGACAGGTGTCAAAGACATGACTGATATTTGTTCAGTCACGGCTGTGGAATGCTAATGTAACTGGTACGGTGGGAAGGAACGTATGCTAGGAAGCTATGTCTTCTAAGGTATATACAGGAATAGATGAACACATACCAAGATATTGATATGTTATGGAAATGGTCCACAAAGTTGTCATGGTGATTTGATAAACCTGGAAGCTTCGTGGGGTTTTCACCTGTATAGTCATTCATTCTGCTCCCTTGAACCCCATTGATGTGGAACAATTTCAACAACAATAAAAATTAAACAACTCAAATACCAAATTCTGTAGAGTAGATGACAAAAGTCACGATTTATTATTTCAACTGCAGACTGAGTGGCAGACATATTGGTTTATGGTAAGATACTTTCTATTCAGAAATATTATGCTATTGTGCAAAATATAACGAGGCTACATGTCTGGTGTTGAAGTGAAGACCCTATCATGACAGATATGATAACACCTTACAGGAGAGAAGCAGCTGATAGCATAAGCATAATAGTTGGCGGAGAGGAATCATCAAAATTAACTTAACAATAGGCTTGTTAATGAAGAGATTCTCCCTCAAATTTCCCTAGTATGCTAGGGACCATGACGTTGTGGAATATGTTCAGTCCAAGTCGTTGAGATGTTGGCAAAAACAGCGCAAGAGAAGAATTCCCGCGCACCGGTGTTTTCCACCCCGCAGCGTCTCCCTCCCCTATTTATTGGCAGGAAAGGTCACTCACTGTCCACAGCATTCCAGAAGTGAGTGGAGTTGTGGGCTCTTTTTTCATATTTTGCCTGACCTTGCCCCCAAGTCGTGTGTGAGTGACCCAAACACCCCCCGGTGTGTGTGTTTGTGTGCGCGCCATAGACATTAAAAGGTGTGCGTGTGCGTGTGCCTGGGAGAGAGGGGGGGGGGGGGGGGGGGAGGAAGGGAGGAAGGGAGGAAGGGAGGAAGGGAGGGGATGTTTAAGTTTGACGGAGCATTGTGATTATGGAAAATAATAACCATGCTATTGACACTGATTTTTCCACCAGCACTCTCTGCTTAGTGCTTCGAGCATACTAAATATCCTATACAATTAATTCAATATATTTTTAAGAAACACTGGATGCCACAATATGCAATTCTTTTAATTTAGTTTATTATATTATAACACACATTCTTGCAAAGAAAATGAGACATCTAGCCTAGTTAATCCTCTATTTTGTCTCTCTACTCTCGAATGGGTTTAAAAATATTTGGGTAACTTATTTTTATTTATTTTATTTTGTAGAGTCCCCCCCCCCCCCTTTTTTCTCAATAATGGTAGGTCACTTTTTGAATGTGCATGCTGAAGGGATTCTAGTGGTCATCGGATGGTTTTCCGTGCGGGCCAACGTGCGGTGTGGCAGGGTGTGACCCCGTTTGCAGCCACACAGTTTCTATTTGGAAACCAAGCGCCCACGCCCATGCATGTCGCTACTCCTAGACGCAGGCGCAATATCACTCCTTCTGTCAAACATGGCTGTGCTTTTGAAGAAAGAAAAATGCTGAATTGTGTTGGTAGATTTCGGAAAAAGCAGCAAACATGGCGAGATTGGCTGATTATTTGATTGTCGTGGGATTAGATCAGGACAAAACCGGTGAGTTTTTGAATGTAACGCTTGGAACACGAATGCTAAATTGAGTTTCAAATGCTTGGGATTATCCAGGCCGTCAGTGTTTATAATGCTAGCTGGTTAGCATAGACTAACTAGGTAGCTAGCCATTGATATCTGAGATTTGAAGCAGTCTGCAGCGCTTCGTTGTTGAACTATCGGTAGATGTAGAATTTCAGATGCACATACTACGGTTTTTAAATATATGCAACGGGGGGGGGGGGGGGGGGGGGCTGTGTGTTAAAGACATTTAAACCACAAACTGGAGTTTCATTGAGTCGAACTGTAACATCCTGTTGATGTGACAAATCCAGCCTTTGGAATTGTAGTTCGTGACGTGCGTGGTTTGCACCGGGAGCAGTTTTGGTGTCATGATTTTGGAGAATGCATTCTGCTGTAAAGTTTGCATTAGTCAGGAGCTGCTGTGATTTATTTAGTCTCATGTAATTTGCAACCTGAAGGATGTCTCCTTTTGTTTGACACCGGCAGAATGCGAATAGAAATCCTAACTTCCTGTCTTATCCCAAAATTGTTTTATCCAACGTTCCTACAAGATGGGTTGGGGATAGGGGAGGTCTATTGCTGTATTTTTTGGGGAGGGCTCAAAAGTGGGGCCCTGAACTGAGGTTCCCAAACCAGACCCACGCTCTGGTCTGCTATAATTCCATCCCAATATGTTCTACAGTTCTCCTACATGGCTAGTTTTGAAATATTCCATCCACTATTATACAGCTATAACCATTTTTATACTGTACTTTTGTAATAAAATTACTTTGCCTACAGTTGGAACATTCATTATGATTGGGCTTGGTTGAAAGAGGAACCTACTGAAGAAGAGCAAACAAGAAAGAGGATGTTTATACTGATCCCAAAGTATGGCCTGCATTTGAAGAATGATGAAGGAATGTAGACCACCCGTAAGGGAGTAAAGACACATCCCAAGTGCAGTGACATCTTTCCAGGCTCATGTGTGAGAGGGAGACAACCACCCAGTCCAGCTGAATCCGCTCACTAGAGGCAGCCACATGAATAGGTAAATAGTGGCCCCAATGTCACTCAACTGACAAGCAACTTTTGTGCCGTAGGAACAAAATGTTCCTTGCATCGCCGGAGCCTAGATGGATTCAGACCGCCATCCTCACAAAAACCCCTGTTCTGACTGGGATGGATAGTGATGAATGGACTGCGAGAGTGATGGACCTCCCTGATAAGAGGATGTGTCTGTTGCAGCCACGGGTGATTGAATACGCCTCTAGTAGGGACAGGGAATAAAAGTATCTCTTCTCATGTGTTACTGAGGTGTGGGATTATGTACATCCAGGGCTGTTTGGAACTGGGGGGGAATCAGCAGTTCCCTCTGTGTGAACTGGAGTTGCATTCTCTACTAGAAAACCGGAAATTATTTTTAGAGTTGATACACTTTCACAAAAAGAAAACAAACAAGAACATGTCTCCCTGAGGATGCATTTCACTTAATTGCTTTGCCCTTCTTTTGTGAAGCGTGATCGTAGACTGTGGGCTGAGTAGACAGACAGCAGCTGCTTTTTCTCCACCTTTGCTCATCCAACCAGGGATCCACACAGAAGTCATGATCACTTCCCTACTTCATTGTGGTTCCTGTTCCAAAATCAGTGACTCCTAAAAAATCATGTTGATACTAGTTGTCATCTGTTGAGCGAGCAGCCCAGCCAGTCCATGGCATAAGCTAGTTTAGGCTATTTCTACTCCAGTGATATTTTACTAATGGGAGTCTCCCTCCTTGTAGGAAGATTGGGAAAAGACTCATTGGCCAGAAAAGACACAAAGCCAACAGGACAATCCACATATTGTCCAGGCTTCATTTCATGGATTTTCAACCTAGAAAAGCACACACTCTTCAGATCCGTAGCTTAAATTCCTTGGAGACCTTAAAAAGCACTTACCCAGCTAACATTAACCCACTACATTCAGGTTGTCGTTAGAGGTCGACCGATTATGATTATTCAACGCCAATACCGATTATTGGAGGACCAAAAAAGCTGATACCGACTAATCGGCCGATTTTATAAATATATATATTTATATATATTTTTAAAATATGTTTTTATTTGTAATAATGACAATTACATTTACATTTAAGTCATTTGGCAGACGCTCTTATCCAGAGCGACTTACAAATTGGTGAATTCACCTTATGACATCCAGTGGAACAGCCACTTTACAATAGTGCATCTAAATCATTTAAGGGGGGGGGTGAGAAGGATTACTTATCCTATCCTAGGTATTCCTTAAAGAGGTGGGGTTTCAGGTGTCTCCGGAAGGTGGTGATTGACTCCGCTGTCCTGGCGTCGTGAGGGAGTTTGTTCCACCATTGGGGGGCCAATTACAACAATACTGAATTAACACTTATTTTAACTTAATATAAAACATCAATAAAATCAATTTAGCCTCAAATAAATAATGAAACATGTTAAATTTGGTTTAAATAATGCAAAAACAAAGTGTTGGAGAAGAAAGTAATGTGCCATGTAAAAAAGCTAACGTTTAAGTTCCTTGCTCAGAACATGAGAACATATGAAAGTTGGTGGTTCCTTGTAACATGAGACTTCAATATTCCAAGGTAAGAGGTTTTAGGTTGTAGTTAATATAGTATTTATAGGACTATTTCTCTCTATACCATTTGTATTTCATATACCTTTTACTATTGGATGTTCTTATAGGCACTATAGTATTTGCCAGTGTAACAGTATAGCCTCCGTCCCCCCCTCGCCCCTACATGGGCTCGAACCAGGAACACATTGGCTTCAGCCACACTCGAAGCATCGTTACCCATCGCTCCACAAAAGCTGCGGCCCTTGCAGCTCAAGGGGAATAACTACTCCAAATCTAAAAGCGAGTGACGTTTGAAACAGTATTAGCGCACACCCAGCTAACTAGCTAGCCATTTCACATTGGTTACACCAGCTGATAGGCTTGAAGTCATAAACAGCGCTGTGCTTCTGAAGAGCTGCTGGCAAAACGCACGAAAGTGCTGTTTGAATGAATGATTACCGGCCTGCTGCTGCTCAGTCAGACTGCTCTATCAAATCAGACTTAATTATAATAACACACAGAAATACGAGCCTTTGGTCATTAATATGATCGAATCCGTAAACTATCATTTCGAAAACGTTTATTTCAGTGAAATACGGAACCGTTCGGTATTTTATCTAACGGGTGGCATCCCTAAGTATAAATATTCTTGTTACATTGCACAACCTTCAATGTATGTCATAATTACGTAAAAGCGAGCCAGGCAGCCCAAACTGTTGCATATACCCTGACTCTGCGTGCAATGAATGCAATTTCGATTAATCGGTCGACCTCTAGTTGTCATACCACTAAGATTGACTTCAGCATGGGTGAGAGGTAGGCCCAACTTGGAAAGGAACCTTTGATGATGAAGGGAGCTTTTGGTGGAAATCATTTTTCGTGTTCTGCATCACTGGTCACTTGGATAACAATGAATAGAAGTAGGCAGTGATATTTTCTGAAAGAACTCCACTAGGTTTGGACGATATTACGATAGCGTCGTCTATTGACTGATTGACAGCAAAGCGTTGAGGGTGACTTCATCGTGATGTGACAGACGACGGTTAAGCCTATTTGACTGTCGCCCCACAGTATTGAACATTCTGGTAGAGCACAGCAGGGCAGCACACAAGTGACATTGAGTAATTTGCCTATTCCTATTTGCTATTACCTATTTCAATATTTTATACATAACGCAAGAGAGGAATGCAGGCCAGAAAGAGCTGAGAATTCCTGTCAGAATATGCACCCACCCCCTGGTCGGATGCATGGGTTTTAGGCTATAGTCTAAACCTATTAATTATTTTTTACAACGGACACTACTTAACTATCTTGCGTTTTATCTGTTTTAAAGAAACGTAGCCTATATTTCCTTCTCTTTCCTTCGATTGGTTATATGACAATGCTACGCTTCATCATTTTATGCCTGACTTTCTCACCTTCAGCATTCAAAAGTTTGTAAATTACTTGCGCAATATTAAGCTTTACTAGTTGAGTGACAACCAATGTAATTTGCTAGGTTATCAAATGCAATGTTGAAGAGTATGTTTTACCAGAATAAAGTAGGCTAAGCTACCCCTGGAGACACAACTCTCATCTGGTTATAGGTAGGCTACATGCTGATCGGACCTTACATTAGTTATCATTATTTTCAGTTATGTTTTAGTACTTTTTACCCCTTTTTCTCATAACTTTTTATGTGATCTCCAATTGGTAGTTAGTCTTGTCCCATCGCTGCAAGTCCCTTACTCACTCGGGAGAGGTGAAGGTCGAGAGCTATACGACCCCGCACTGCTTCTTGACACACTGCTTCTTGACACACTGCTCGCCTAACCCGGAAGCCAGCCGCACTGATGTGTTGGAGGAAACACTGTACAACTGGCGACTGTGTCAGCGTGTATGCGCCCGGCCCGCCACAGGAGTCGCTAGAGCGCGATAGGACAAAGACGTCCCGAGAAGCTCACTCCGAGTCTGTCAACTCCCAAACAGTCTAAAACATTAGATTATGAGACTGGGGTAAGGTGAAATCCAAAGTTGTGCTATCTATTCATTGGCTATGACCAATGTTCCCTCTAAACTGTGGACGGGCTACTGCAGCGCAGCTCACTGGGACTGCCAGCGCAGAGTGCAGAATAAATACCAGCCCAAGGAGAGAAGCACAAGCTTGAACTTCACTCAACATTCTAGAGTTTTCCCTGTTAGTTAACACTGTCAACGTTCCCTTTACTTTGGTAATCGTGATCGAATCAATGCAATATACCAAAACAAACTATGCAAGAAATGTTGTTGAAGGCATCGGAGTAGATTCTATTGTGCACGACTCAGCCCAAACTCTACACAGACCAGTGCGGCATAACCAATCAGAGCTGCAGTAGGCCAATATGCAAATAGACCATTGCTATATATGGATCTGTGCCATTTGCTTTGAACTGGACTGTTTACATCTGTGGTCGTGAGTAATTGAGCTTGTTTTGAGATCAAAGCAAGAACTGCGTCTAGCCCCATGTGCACATTTTCTTCATAACCTTTGCTAGTTAGTGAGTTATTAGTACAGTTATAGATACTACGTAGTCAGCAATAGGTGAGTAATTGCTTCTCACAAGAGCACAAATGTGTACATTTCTAGACATATTTGAAAAGCAAGTCGGGCAAATAGCTTTTTTGTTGTCTTGAAGGGCCAGTGTTGTATTTTGAGAAAGGCTTGAATAAGCTTAGTAGCCCATAGGCAGAGGGTAGCATAATTTGTCTGATTCTCTGTAATAATTAATCTGCAAAAATAACCAATTAATTAGTTGGTGACGGTGGTTTTCAGATCAAAAAGCAAACATTTCTCCCCTGAAATGAAAGGGTGGTGGTAGATGCCCAGTATCCCTTATGGCTCAGCTCAGGTGCCGACAGACACCATAGACATATACAGTGCATTCAGAAATGATTCAGACCCTATCACTTTTTCGACATTTTGTTGTATTACATAAAGCGTTATTCTAAAATGGATTAAATTGCCCCCCCCCCCCATCAATCTACACACAATACCCAGTAATGACAAAGCATAAACAGGTTAAATTAATATATATAGATATATATCACACACACACACAGTCGTGGCCAAAAGTTTTGAGAATGACACATTAATTTCCACAAAGTTTGCTGCTTCAGTGTCTTAAGATATTTTTGATGTTACTATGGAATACTGAAGTATAATTACAAGCATTTCAAGTGTCAAATGCTTCTATTGACAATTACATGAAGTTGATGCAAAGAGTCAATATTTGTAGTGTTGACCCTTCTTTTTCAAGACCTCTGCAATCTGCCCTGGCATGCTGTCAATTAACTTCTGGGCCACATCCTGACTGAGGAAGAACAATGATTCCAAGCACCACCCTCCTTTTGAAGCTTCCAGTCTGTTATTCGAACTCAATCAGCATGACAGAGTGATCTCCAGCCTTGTCCTCGTCAACACTCACCTGTGTAAATGAGTGAATCACTGACATGATGTCAGCTGGTCCTTTTGTGGCAGGGCTGAAATGCAGTGGAAATGTTTTTGGGGGATTCAGTTCATTTGCATGGCAAAGAGGGAATTTGCAATTAATTGCAATTCATCTGATCACTCTTCATAACATTCTGGAGTATATGCAAATTGCCATCAGACAAACTGAGGCAGCAGACTTTGAAAATTAATATGTGTGTTATTCTGAACTTTGTTTTGTTTTATATATAACACACACACATGTTTTCAGACCCTTTACTCAGTACTTTTGATGAAGCACCTTTTGGTGGTTACAGCCTCAAGTCTATGACACTGTATGCTTGGCGCACCTGTATTTGGGGAGTTTCTCCAATTCTTCTCTGCAAATCCTTTCAAGCTCTGTCAGGTTGGATGGGGAGCGTCGATGCACAGCTATTTTCAGGTCTCTGGTGATGTTTGATCGGGTTCAAGTCTGAGCTCTGGCTGGGCCACTCGATGACATTCTGAGATTTGTCCCGACTCATTCGGCAGGTAACCTAGTGGTTAGAACATTGGATGAGTAACCGGAAGGTTGCAAGATTGAATCCCTTAGCTGACAAGGTAGTAATCTGCTGTTCTGCCCCTGAACAAGGCAGTTAGCCAACTGTTCCTAGGCCGTCATTGAAAATAAGAATTTGTTCTTAACTGACTTGCCTAGTTAAATAAACGTAAAAAAAATCCTGCCTTGTCTTTGCTGTGTTCTTAGGGTCGTTGTCCAGTTGGAAGGTAAACCTTCGGGAGCAGGTTTTCATCAAGGATCTCTCTGTACTTTGCTCCGTTCATCTTATCCTGACTAGTCTCCCAGTACCTGCTGCTGAAAAACATCCCCACAGCAAGTTTCTGCCACCACCATGCTTCACTGTAGGGATGGTGCCAGGTTACCTCCAGACGTGACACTTGGCATTCAGGCCAAAGAGTTATTCATCAGACCAGATAATCTTGTATCTCATCGTCTGAGAGTCCTTTAGGTGCCTTTTGGCAAACTCCAAGCGGGCTGTCATGCCTTTTACTGAGGAGTGGCTTCCGTCTGGCCACTCGACCATAAAGGCCTGATTGGTGGAGTGTTGCAGAGATGGTTGTCCCTCTGGAGATGGAGAACCTTTCAGAAGAACTATGGAGCTCTGTCAGAGTGACCATCGGGTTCTTTGTTATCTCACTGACCAAGGCGCTTCTCCCCCGATTGCTCAGTTTGGCAGGGCGCCCAGCTCTAGTAAGGGCCTTTGTGGTACCAAACTTCCATGTAAGAAGGATGGAGGCCACTGTGCTTTTCGGGACCTTCAATGGTGCAATATTTTTGGTACCCTTCCCCAGATCTGTGCCTCTACACAATCCTGTCTCGAGACTCTACGGACAATTCCTTCAACCTCATGGCTTAGTTTTTGCTCTGATATGCACTGTCAACTGTGGACCTTTTTATATAGACAGGTGTGTGCCTTTCCAAATGATATCCAATCAATTGAATTTACCAAAGGTGGACTCCAAGTTGAAGAAACATCTCAAGTTTGATCAATGGAAACAGGATGCACCTGAGCTCAATTTCAAGAGTCGTAGTAAAAGGTCTGAATACTTCCAGTACCACTCATTCCACTCACACATGGAATCAAATATATTTGATTTTCCTCAAAGTAGCCACCCTTTGCCTTGATTACAGCTTTGCACACTCTTGGTATTCTCTCAACCAGCTTCACCTGGATATCCTTGCGCTAGTGCGCAAGGATATCCCTGCCGCTAGTGTGCAAGGATATTCCTGCCGGCCAAACCCTCCCTAACCTGGACGACGCTGGGCCAATTTGTGCGTCGCCCCATGGACCTCCCGGTCGCGGCTGGCTGCGACAGAGCCTGGGCTTTTCCAACAGTCTTGAATGAGTTCCCACATATGCTGAGCACTTGTTGGCTGATTTTCCTTCGCTGCTGCCCAACTCACCCCAAACCATCTCAATTAGTTGAAGTCGGCTGATTGTGGAGGCCAGGTCATCTGATGTAGCACTCCATCACTCTCCTTGGTCAAATAGCCCTTACACAGCCTGGAGATGTGTTGGGTCATTGTCCTGTTGAAAAACAAATGATAGTGGGACTAAGCGCAAACCAGATGGGATGGCGTATTGCTGCAGAATGCTGTGGTAGCCATGCTGGTTAAGTGTGCCTTGAATTCAAAATAAATTGCAGACAGTGTCACCAGCAAAGCAGCCCCAAACCATCACCCCACCTCCTCCATGCTTCACCACACATGCGGAGATCATCCAGTCACCTACTCTGCATCTCACAAAGACGCGGTGATTGGAACCAAAAATCTCAAATTTGGACACATCAGACCAAATCTCAGCCGGTCTAATGTCCATTGCTCATGTTTCTTGGTCCAAGCAAGTCTCCTCTTATTGGTGCCCTTTACTGGTTTCTTTGCAGCAATTCAACCATGAAGGCCCAATTCATGCAGTCTCCTCTGAACAGTTAATGTTGAGATGTCTGTTACTTGAACTCTGTGAATCATTTATTTGGGCTGCAATCAGAGGTACAGTTAACTCTAATGAACTTCTCCTCTGCAGCAGAGGTAAATCTGGGTCTTCCTTTTCCTGTGGCGGTCCTCATGAGTCAGTTTCATCATGGCACTTGATGGTTTTTTCGACTGCACCTGAAGAAACTTTCAAAGTTCTTGGAATTTTCCATGTTGACTGACCTCCATGTCTTAAAGTAATGGACTGTCATTTCTCTTTGCTTATTTGAGCTGTTCTTGCCATAATATGGACTTGTTTTTTATACCAAATAGGGCTATAATCTGTATACCACTCCTACCTTGTCACAACACAACTGATTGGCTCAAACTCATTAAGCATTATAAATGCGCAAACATTTATAAAAACCTGCTTTCACTGTCATTATGCGGTGGTGTTTGTAGATGAGGAATTTTTATTTTGTTTAATACATTTTAGAATAATGCTGTAATGTAACGAACAAAATGTGGAAAAAGTCAAGGTGTCTGAATGCTTTCCGAATGCACTGTACATCCTTTGCACACACACACACACAGAAGGTAGCTCAGACAGATCCAGCTCAGGGAGGCCAGGCTCTTTTATTTACAATGGAAAATGAACGTGTCAAACCGAATAGCATCGACTCGTTTCAAACTATAATCGTTCCTGTATTGTATCGCAGCCCATGTATCTAGATATGTATCGAATCATCTTGAAACTGGAAGATGCACATCGCAGGTACATAAAGTTTGACATAACCTAAACTGTACCTCCAGAGGTTGTACTAGTGCTTTGTTTCCCTGGGGACTAATGTCTCATTTGATCCATGAACCTTGGATTTATATTGCTGCATTGAGCTGGAATAAAAAAAAGTGTGCTTGGTTGCAGACTTGAGTAAGCAGTGTGTCTTTCTCCTTACTGAGGGATACTGTTTCTGGTTATTGGCGTCGGAGCTGTCGTAAATGCTCTCTGGCTTACTGTGCGCCAAAAAACGTAATTTGCAAAGTGAAACGGAGGAATTTGCCCTGCTGCCTGCCTCCATGATCACCTCCGATTAGAGCTACAGGGATGTGTTTTCTGAGGCATTACTGGCCCATATTGGCTTTATGATAGACCTTGCATCTTTGTATTAAAGTTGTGGACACAGGAAATGGTTTACATATTGTGACTCAAACCTGCAAGAAAAAAACCCCTCTCATTCATTTGCGAGCCTGAACAAACTGCTTCCATATGCCGATGCCTGATGGTTCGATCATGTTGTTGTGTTTTCATATTAGCTGTGCACCTTTAGGGATGCATGTATGCGAGAGGTCTATGTGGGGTGGACTGTCTTTATATGGGTTCTCCAGACTTGGCTTTGGCTGTTGTACTGTAAATTGAAACTCAAACACATTAGCTAACTCTAAATATAAAATGTACTGCTAGTAGCCATGTATTAATCTAACAGTAAATGTAATGTACTAAAACAAAACGAGGCCTAGTGCACTTGCGATGGCCGATGCGCAATTTCGTGTGCGCCGTATTTCAAAACCATATCAGATATCTTGATTGTAAAGCTGTGTGCTTTGAGCTCAATAATGATCATTCGCCTACAGAAAGCGTAGAGACTCGAGGTCAACCGATTAATCGGAATGGCTGATTAATGAGGGACGATTTAAAGTTTTCGTAACAATCAGAAATCTGTATTTTTGGGCGCCGATTTTTATTCATTTTATTTTTTATTTTTTTGTATACCTTTTATTTAACTATGCAAGTCAGTTAAGAACACATTCTTATTTTCAATGATGGCCTAGGAACAGTGGGTTAACTCCCTTGTTCAGGGGTAGAACGACAGATTTTCACCTTGTCAGCTCGGGGATCCAATCTTGCAACCTTACAGTTAACTAGTCCAACGCTCAAACCACCTGCCTCTCATTGCACTCCACGAGGAGCCTGCCTGTTACTCGAATGTAGTAGAAGCCAAGGTAAGTTGCTAGCTAGCATTAAACTTATCTTATAAAAAACAATCAATCAATCATAATCACTAGTTATAACTACACATGGTTGATGATATTACTCATTTATCTAGCGTGTGCTGCGTTGCATATAATCGATGCAACGTGGGGGGATGATTTTACAAAAGCGCATTTGCGAAAAAAGCACAATCGTTGGATGACTGTACCTAACCATAAACACCAATGCCTTTCTTAAAATCAACACACAGAAGTATATATTTTTAAACCTGCATATTTAGCTAAAAGAAATTCAGGTTAGCAAGCAATATTAACCAGGTGAAATTGTAATTTCTCTTGCGTTCATTGCACGCAGAGTCAGGGTATATGCAACAGTTTGGGCAGCCTGGCTCATTGCGAACTAATTTGCCAGAATGTTATGTAATAATGACATAACATTGAAGGTTGTGCAATGTAACAAGAATATTTAGACTTAGGGATGCCACCCGTTAGATAAAATACCGAACGGTTCCGTATTTCACTGAAATAATAAACGTTTTGTTTTCGAAATGATAGTTTCCGGATTCGACCATATTAATGACCAAAGGCTCGTATTTCTGTGTGTTATTATGTTGTAATTAAGTCTATGATTTGATAGAGCAGTCTGACTGAGCGATGGTAGGCAGCAGCAGGCTCGTAAGCATTCATTCAAACAGCACTTTCGTGCGTTTTGCCAGCAGCTCTTCGCAAGCACAGCGCTGTTTATGACTTCAAGCCTATCAGTCTAATGGCTGGTGTAACCATTGTGAAATGGCTAGCTAGTTAGCTGGGTGTGCGCTAATAGTGTTTCAAACGTCACTCGCTCTGAGGCTTGGAGTAGTTATTGGGTAACACTGGGTTACACTGCTTCGAGTGTGGCTGTTGTCAATGTGTTCCTGGTTCGAGCCCAGGTAGGGGCGAGGAGAGGGACGGAAGCAATACTGTTACACTGGCAATACTATAGTGCCTATAAGAACATCCAATAGTCAAAGGTATATGAAATACAAATGATATAAAGAGAAATAGTCCTATAAACACTATTTACTACAACCTAAAACCTCTTACCTTGGAATATTGAAGTCTCATGTTAAAAGGAACCACCAACTTTCATATGTTCTCATGTTCTGAGCAAGGAACTCAAACGTTAGCTTTTTTACATGGCACATATTGCACTTTTACTTCTCCAACACTTTATTTTTGCATTATTTAAACCAAATTGAACATGTTTCATTATTTATTTGTGGCTAAATTGATTTTATTGATGTATTATATTAAGTTAAAATAAGTGTTCATTCAGTATTGTTGTAATTGTCATTATTACAAATATTTTATTTGAAATCGGCCGATTTAATCGGTATTGACTTTTTTTGGTCCTCCAATAATCAGTATCGGCGTTGAAAAATCATAATCGGTCGACCTCTAGTAGAGACCCTCTTTTTAGTATGGACAACTACTTACTAAGTTTTTTTTCCCCGCAATTACGTTTTTGACACACCGGCTCGATTCAGTCTTATGTAGCAAAATTGGAAATAGTGTTTTTTTTAATCTTTTTTTTACATTAGAGTAGAGACTAGCATAAAAGTAGAGCTTATAGTACTACACAGATCATACACGTAACATTAGCCGGCTGGCTAACAGTATGCTTTAACTTGAAAGGAAAACAACTTTCAGACAATTTTGAAACGTGTAATTTCTGAAAGTCTAGCAAGCTACATTATCTTACCGGTATACATGGATGGACGCTTCTCCCTCTGTCACAGATGCCATGATTGCCCTTAGTTTGAAGATGCAATCCGGAGATGGGTGTTTTATCAACAGCCTTCTGTGTTCTCTTTCGACTCCCTCTGCATTTTTTTCAATCAAACGTCAGAATTGTCTCCGTCTCCTATCGTTCCTTTAATACCAAAGGGCATTCAACTGATTTCAAAACTCAGTCCTCCAGAAAGTGGAGAGCAACACTTTTTGCAGTTCTACTACGTGATATCTTTAAAACAATCTGCGTTAGAAAGGATTACCTACGCATACTGACCAGCTCATTTTATAGACAGATGTGTGCTACATGGCAGACCAATCTGAACTCATCTTTCGGCATGTCCAGCCCACCCATTATTTCATCCAATCATGGCAGCAGGAATGTTCCTGTCTTCTTCTGTGGCTGAACCAACTAGGCTCGTAATTTAACTATTTTATTCACATTTACAGATGCCACGCATGCCTTATTAAAGCAGATGAAAGTTCACATGTTCCAGAAAGCATTTCTGCCAAAAAAATGAAGTAGTGTCTCGCAACATATGCCTAGTTTCCTGAAACGAGTCACATTTTGAAATGCTATACAATCACGAGGGGCGCATGAGAGAGTGTGAGAGGCTCGCTCATTACAGCTGCCTGCCTCAGTGAAACAGCCAAGCACAGTGGCAGGGCAGACACTTTTATTACAGGAATCATGAGTATAATGCACGTTACCGTTTTAACAAATGAATGGTTTTATCCTTTCAAAAAATAGGATGTTTTGATTGAGGTGACCAGGTAGATGTGCAGCTCTAACTAGTGCGAACAATTAAAAATGCAACTCACGCAGCCAAGGGTCTCAAAATGCGTCTAAATGGTCAGATTTTCATTTCTCTCATTAGTGTGCTCTGGTAGACCGTCAGAGAAATGAGGCTGATCCTGCATCTTCATTTCTTATCGACTTGGATAATTTGATATCACAGATGCCATTTATGATAAATGGTCAGGATCAGATACTGTAATCCACAAATCATGAGCTTGGTTAGTGTCGCAGACAGGCTGTTACCTGGACTGTTTTGAATGAATCTCCGGACCAGGCTGTATCATGCAAAAAGTAAATGGAGATTTTAATATAGCTTCTGACATTGCTCTCATGCAGAAAATTACAAGCAAAACATAGTATGGGTGGCAATGTAGCAATTATATGGTAAGGGAGCATTGTAAGTATTTTCTGAGTGTGATCGATTTGCTTAGTTATTCCTGCCTCCTGAAAGTTACCGGCCTCTTGTGTAGATGGGTGAATGCCCCCCCCAGCCTGTGTGAGTGAGGGTGTTGGAATGCATGCACTGTTATCTCAGACCCAGTTGTGGAGCATGGAATAGGCCCTGATTGAAATCACAGGGGGAGAGTATGGACAGATTGTGGGAAATACACCCCCCACCCCACCCCACCCCAGTTACCGTTTGTGTAGGCAACAAGCAAAGGCTTTAAAAAATGTCTTCAGATTAGAGCCGCTTCATCCTTTACTTATTTATTTAGGGTGAAAGTTTTGTTTACAGGATGGGAGATAAGAAGTAGCTATAGCTTTTGATTAGTCCTCTAGTTACTCAGGGATGACATAATAGCCTAGTAGCCTACATTAAATCAACATTTTTCTGCATACAGTACAGATGTTATCAGATCAAGCTCCACTCTGCAGACGTACAAACAGGATATTTTTACACATGGTTTGAGAGACTGGCATTCCATGTTTCCTGTTGGTCAAACGTGGTGTTAGTACAAAACATGCACCTCAGGTGTTGACAGGTGTTATTGCTGAAATGATGAATCATGAATCATTGGAGGGTGTTATTTGACTGTTTTACCAGGGACATCCAAAGGTGTAGAGGAAATGTTTACCAGCTGTTTTCAAAGTACATAGGAAAAGAGTTGGCATATTACATCAAACACTTTGCTTTTATGACTAGTGAGTCAGGCCAGGATTATCCACTTGGCCAAGGATTTGTAGGCCTACACACTGTAATAGGCTATGTTAAAAAAAACATATTGTTCCTTAACTGTCCACACTTTTTATGACTTTTTATTGCTATTACAACCCTGTAGCATTGGTAACGATAATACTTTTCTGACATTGCAGAGGTTTGACTGCAAATGAAGGATCCTGTCACATGAACCTTTTTGCTGCAGTGTAATGCTTTTGTCGTTGAAATCCTCACCAATTATTGTCTAATACTTTCATTACGTTACCATGATGTTGTGGATGGGCATTTAAAATTATTTTACTATTCGAATAATATCATTTAAATATATAAATGTAATTAAAATAAGGAACTTGGTATCGACTCTCGATCAGAGTAATGCAATTGCACATGGCAGAGGTAAACATACTGCTTTTCTCCGGTGCTATGGCTAACGGCAGCAGTTAAAGACCTAGAGCCTAAAAAACTGCTTATTTTACTAGGCCAGCAGACTGTTGAACAGCTGTCACTAGGCATCTACCAAGTGATGTACACTCACTTACACACTAGGGTTGGGCGGTGTCCAGATTTTCATACTATTTCGGTACCATACCGCGATATATGCTATTACCGAATGTGCACAAAAGGTCGCTATTTTTACAAAAAATTAATAATATTATTACAAATAAAAATATTTTTTACGTACAAAACAATTTAGGCAACTGGGATCTTGATCCAGAAGATGAGTGAATGTCTCTGCTGTAACCAAGTAGCTTGATCTTGACATCTAGCCACAAGTTAGCAAACCATATGCATAGCTGGAGCCCTGATCTTGATATAATTTGACAAATCTAAAGTTTCTTATACTTAAATTCAAAGTATACAATTCTAATTGACAGATCTATAACTAATATTTCTTTCTCATTGAAGGTAGGTCTCTTTCTCTGTGTGCTATTTCTATGTTTCCTGTTCTTAAGTTTCATTTTTGCGTCTTTCGGTGTTGTACACCAGCTGAAAATACAATATTTTGGATTATTGAAAATGTACACTACATGACCAAAGGTATGTGGACACATGTTCGTCGAGCATCTCATTCCAAAATCATTAAGATGGAGTTGGTCCCCCCTTTGCTGTGGTAACAGCCTACACTCTTCTGGGAAGGCTTTCCACGAGATGATGGAACATTGCTGCGGTAACTTGCTTCCATTCAGCCACGAGCATTTGTCATGTCACGCATTGATTTTGGGCAATTAGGCCTTGCTCGCAGTCTGTGTTTCAATTCATCGCAAAGGTGTTCGATGAGGTTGAGGTCAGGCCAGTTAAGTTCTTCCACACCGATCTCAACAAACCATTTCTGTTTGGACCTCCCTTTGTGCATTGGGGCATTGTCATGCTGAAACAGGAAAAGGCCTTCCCCAAACTGTTGCCATTTTAAGTTGGAAGCATAGAATTGTCTACAATGTCATTGTATGCTGTAGCGTTAAGATTTCCCCTAACTGTAACTAATGGGCCTATCCCGAACCATGAAAAACAGCCCCAGACCATTATTCCTCCTCCACCAAACTTTACAGTTGGGACTTTGCAATCGAGCATGTAGCCTTCTCCTGGCATCCGCCAAACCTAGATTTGTCCGTTGGACTGCCAGATGGTTGAGCGTGATTCATCACTCCAGAGAACATGTTTCCACTGCTCCAGAGTCCAATGGCGGCGAGCTTTACACCACTATAGCCGACACTTGCCATTGCGCATGGTGATCTTGAGCTTGTGTGCGGCTGCTCGGCCATGAAAACCCATTTCATGAAGCTCCTGACTAAAAGTTATTATGCTGACATTGCTTCCAGAGGCAGTTTGGAGTGAGTGTTGCAACCGAGGACATATGATTTTTACCCGCTTCAACACTTGATGGTCTCGTTCTGGGAGCGTTGTTGCTCCTCGACATTTCCACTTCACAGGAACAGCACTTACAGTGGACCGGGGCAGCTCTAGCAGGGCAGAAATTTCATGAACTGACTTGTTGGATAGGTTGCATCCTATGATGGTGCCATGTTGAAAGTCACTGAGCTCTTCAGTAAGGCCATTCTACTGACAATGTTTGTCTATGGAGATTGCATGGCTGTCTGCCTGCGGCTATGGAATCCTGACCTGTTCACTGGACGTGCTACCTTGTCCTGGACCTGCTGTTTTGGACTCTCTCTACCGCACCTGATGTCTTTTAACTCTGAATGATCGGCTATGAAAAGCCAACTGACATTTACTCCTGAGGTGCTGACCTGTTGCACCCTTTACAACCACTGTGATTATCTGACCCTGCCGGTCATCTATTAACATTTGAACATCTTGGCTATGTTCTGTTATAATCTCCACCCGGCACAGCCAGAAGCGGACTGGCCACCCATCAGCCTGGTTCCTCTCTAGATTTCTTCCTAGGTTCTGACCTTTTCTAGGGAGTTTTTCCTAGCCACCGTGCTGCTGCATTGCTTGCTGTTTGGGGTTTTAGGCTGGGTTTCTGTACAGCACTTTGTGACATTGGCTGATGTAAAAAGGGCTTTATAAGTAAATTTGATTGTGCTTGAATTTATACACCTGTCAGCAAAGGGTGTGGCTGAAACATCCAAATTCACTCATTTGAAGGGGTGTCCACATACGTTTGTGTGCGTACATACATAAGTACCAGTCAAGTTAGGACACATACTCGTTCCAGGTTTTTTTTTCTTTATTTGTCCTATTTTCTACATTTTAGAATAATAGTGAAGACATCAAAACTATGAAATCATATAGTAACCAAAAAAGTGTTAAACAAATCAAAATGTATTTGAGATTCTTCAAAGTAGCCACCCTTTGCATTGATGCCAGCTTTGCACACTCTTGGCATTCTCTCAACCAGCTTCTTGAGGTAGTCACCTGGAATGAATTTCAAGTAACAGGTGTGCCTTGTTAAAAGTTCATTAGTGGAATTTCTTTCCTTAATGCGTTTGAGCCAATCAGTTGTGTTGTGACAAGGTAGGGGTGGTATACAGATTATAGCCCTATTTGGTAAAAAAACAAGTCCATATTATGGCAAGAACAGCTCAAATAAGCAAAGAGAAACGACAGTCCATCATTACTTTAAGACATGGAGGTCAGTCAATCTAGATAATTTCAAGAACTTGAAAGTTTCTTCAAGTGACGTCACAAAAACCATCAAGCGTTATGATGAAACTGGCTCTCATGAGGACCGCCACAGGAAAGGAAGACCGAGTTACCTCTGCTGCAGAGGATACGTTCATTTGAGTTAACTGCACCTCAGATTGCAGCCCAAATAAATGCTTCAAGTAACAGACATGTCAACATCAACTGTTCAGGAGACAAATTGCTACAAAGAAACCACTACTGAAGGACACCAATAAGAATAAGAGACTTGGCCAAGGGACATGAGCAATGGACATTAGACCAGTGGAAATCTGTCCTTCGGTCTGATGAATCCAAATTCGAGATTTTTGTTTCCAACAGTCATGTCTTTGTGAGACGCAGAGTAGGTGAACGGATGATATCCAAATTTGTGGTTCCCACTGTGAAGCATGGAGGTGTGATATCTGTGGGGGTGCTTTGCTGGTGACGCTGTCTGCAATTTATTATTACCTTCAGACTGTGTAAGGGCTATTTGACCAAGGAGAGTGATGGAGTGCTGCATCAGATGACCTGGCCTCCACAATCACCCAACCTCAACCCAATTGAGATGGTTTGGGATGAGTTAGACTGCAGAGTGAAGGAAAAGCAGCTAGCATGTGCTCAGCATTTGTGGGAACTCCTTCAAGACTGTTGGAAAAGCATTCCAGGTGAAGCTGGATGATAGAATGCCAAGAGTGTGCAAAGCTGTCATCAAGGCAAAGGGTGGCTACTTTGAAGAATCTCAAATAGGAAATGTGTTTTGATTTAACATTTTTGGTTACTACATGATTCCATGTGTTTTTTTTCTCCCATGCTTTTGTTGTCTTCACTATTATTCTACAATGTAGAAAATGGCAAAATAAAGAAAAAACCTTGAATGAGTAGGTGTCCAAACCTTTGACTGATACTGTATATAGTGTATTTCACAGCGGTTTAGATGGTATAATGATTCTCTGCACTATAATTGTTTGTTTTGTCACAAACTATTAAACTTTACAACCAGGAAATGTAAGAGATTTTTGCATAGTGCATCTTTAACGTATGCTGTAGTTTATAAGCAATGACATAGTACGCACCCCCTGTAAGGCATGGCTGCCCCCGTTTTAAATCATAACGTTGGTATTTTGAAATACCCGCTATACTGTATAAACAGTTGATCGCCTCGTTTCATAAAACAAGGCTTATGTCGCGTGTCACTACTTCATAGGATCGTATTTTTGAACGATATACTGTTTTTACTTTACCTTCTATAACGGTATTTGAATGTTCGATTTGGTAAATGTGGTATGTTGTGTAACGTCCATTTTTATATTTCGCTACTTTAAAAAAAAATATTGAAGAGAAATCAGTATACAAACGAAGTACACAAACAGACAATGATAACATATGCTAGGGGGTATTCCGGGGGTATTCCGGTTCCGGTTGGAGCGAGCGGTCGCATCTACACTTCGGTCCGCAGGTAGTATAACTTTTCATTACATTTCGTTATAGTACAACGGTTTGATTTGTCTAATCTTAGCAATTTCTTCTTAGCTAGCTACATAGCCGTCTTTGTATCAACGATAATTGCATAATTATCGTATTTCGTCGTCCTAACGTATCTGCCCAGCAGCTAGCTAAGCAGCTAGCTAACATCCACTGTCCACCAGCACTGTAGAAACTATTACACTCAACTGAACGACTCGATTAGCGTAGTGTCAGCTAGCTACATAGTTGTCTTCGCTGTCTTCGTATCCAAGATAATTGTGCAGTTTAGAGTGTGTAGACTTAGAGTGATTATCTTAATTTACCGAGGTTAGCTAGCCAGCTATTTGTCGTCCTTAACGTAGGAAATGCTGCTAGCTAGCTAGCCAACAGCTAGCCAACCTCTACCGAATTGAACTCCAACTACCCGGTCAACATTCCGTCGCTCCACAGGTAGTATCACATTTTCATTTCACTTCATTACAGTACAACGGTTTGATTTGTTTGATCGTAGCTAGCCAGCTACATAGCCGTCTTTGTATCTAAGACAATTGTGTAGTCTAGAGCGATTTTCTAGGTTAGCTGGCCAGCTATTGTCGTTCTTTTAACGTAGCTAGCCAGCTAGCCCCCGAATAGCAGCACTGTAGTAACTATTACAGTACAACGGTTTGTTTTGTTTGATCGTAGCTAGCTAGCTACATAGCCGTCTTTGTATCTAAGACAATTGTGTAGCCTAGAGCGATTTTCTAGATTAGCTGGCCAGCTATTGTCGTTCTTTTAACGTAGCTAGCCAGCTAGCCCCCGAATAGCAGCACTGTAGTAACTATTACAGTACAACGGTTTGTTTTGTTTGATCGTAGCTAGCTAGCTACATAGCCGTCTTTGTATCTAAGACACTTGTGTAGCCTAGAGCGATTTTCTAGGTTAGCTAGCCAGCTATTGTCGTTCTTTTAAGGTAACGTAACGCAATCAAACTGCTAGCTAGCCAGCTAGCCCCCGAATAGCAGCACTGTAGAAACTATTACACTCGACGGAACGACTTGATTAGTGTAGTGTCAACATCGCAGCCACTACCAGCTAGCCTACTCCAGCAGTACTGTATCATTTCAATCATTTTAGTCAATAAGATTCTTGCTACGTAAGCTTAACTTTCTGAACATTCGAGACGTGTAGTCCACTTGTCATTCCAATCTTCTTTGCATTAGCGTAGCCTCTTCTGTACCCTGTCAACTATGTGTCTATCTATCCCTGTTCTCTCCTCTCTGCACAGACCATACAAACGCTCCACACCGCGTGGCCGCGGCCACCCTAATCTGGTGGTCCCAGCGCGCACGACCCACGTGGAGTTCCTGGTCTCCGGTAGCCTCTGGAACTGCCGATCTGCGGCCAACAAGGCAGAGTTCATCTCAGCCTATGCCTCCCTCCAGTCCCTCGACTTCCTGGCACTGACGGAAACATGGATCACCACAGATAACACTGCTACTCCTACTGCTCTCTCTTCGTCCGCCCACGTGTTCTCGCACACCCCGAGAGCTTCTGGTCAGCGGGGTGGTGGCACCGGGATCCTCATCTCTCCCAAGTGGTCATTTCTCTCTCTCCCCTTACCCATCTATCTATCGCCTCCTTTGAATTCCATGCTGTCACAGTTACCAGCCCTTTCAAGCTTAACATCCTTATCATTTATCGCCCTCCAGGTTCCCTCGGAGAGTTCATCAATGAGCTTGATGCCTTGATAAGCTCCTTTCCTGAGGACGGCTCACCTCTCACAGTCCTGGGTGACTTTAACCTCCCCACGTCTACCTTTGACTCATTCCTCTCTGCCTCCTTCTTTCCACTCCTCTCCTCTTTTGACCTCACCCTCTCACCTTCCCCCCCTACTCACAAGGCAGGCAATACGCTCGACCTCATCTTTACTAGATGCTGTTCTTCCACTAACCTCATTGCAACTCCCCTCCAAGTCTCCGACCACTACCTCGTATCCTTTTCCCTCTCGCTCTCATCCAACACTTCCCACACTGCCCCTACTCGGATGGTATCGCGCCGTCCCAACCTTCGCTCTCTCTCCCCCGCTACTCTCTCCTCTTCCATCCTATCATCTCTTCCCTCTGCTCATACCTTCTCCAACCTTTCTCCTGATTCTGCCTCCTCAACCCTCCTCTCTTCCCTTTCTGCATCCTTTGACTCTCTATGTCCCCTATCCTCCAGGCCGGCTCGGTCCTCCCCTCCCGCTCCGTGGCTCGATGACTCATTGCGAGCTCACAGAACAGAGCTCCGGGCAGCCGAGCGGAAATGGAGGAAAACTCGCCTCCCTGCGGACCTGGCATCCTTTCACTCCCTCCTCTCTACATTTTCCTCCTCTGTCTCTGCTGCTAAAGCCACTTTCTACCACTCTAAATTCCAAGCATCTGCCTCTAACCCTAGGAAGCTCTTTGCCACCTTCTCCTCCCTCCTGAATCCTCCTCCCCCCCCCCCCTCCTCCCTCTCTGCAGATGACTTCGTCAACCATTTTGAAAAGAAGGTCGACGACATCCGATCCTCGTTTGCTAAGTCAAACGACACCGCTGGTTCTGCTCACACTGCCCTACCCTGTGCTCTGACCTCTTTCTCCCCTCTCTCTCCAGATGAAATCTCGCTTCTTGTGACGGCCGGCCGCCCAACAACCTGCCCGCTTGACCCTATCCCCTCCTCTCTTCTCCAGACCATTTCCGGAGACCTTCTCCCTTACCTCACCTCGCTCATCAACTCATCCCTGACCGCTGGCTACGTCCCTTCCGTCTTCAAGAGAGCGAGAGTTGCACCCCTTCTGAAAAAACCTACACTCGATCCCTCCGATGTCAACAACTACAGACCAGTATCCCTTCTTTCTTTTCTCTCCAAAACTCTTGAACGTGCCGTCCTTGGCCAGCTCTCCCGCTATCTCTCTCAGAATGACCTTCTTGATCCAAATCAGTCAGGTTTCAAGACTAGTCATTCAACTGAGACTGCTCTTCTCTGTATCACGGAGGCGCTCCGCACTGCTAAAGCTAACTCTCTCTCCTCTGCTCTCATCCTTCTAGACCTATCGGCTGCCTTCGATACTGTGAACCATCAGATCCTCCTCTCCACCCTCTCCGAGTTGGGCATCTCCGGCGCGGCCCATGCTTGGATTGCGTCCTACCTGACAGGTCGCTCCTACCAGGTGGCGTGGCGAGGATCTGTCTCCTCGCCACGCGCTCTCACCACTGGTGTCCCCCAGGGCTCTGTTCTAGGCCCTCTCCTATTCTCGCTATACACCAAGTCACTTGGCTCTGTCATAACCTCACATGGTCTCTCCTATCATTGCTATGCAGACGACACACAATTAATCTTCTCCTTTCCCCCTTCTGATGACCAGGTGGCGAATCGCATCTCTGCATGTCTGGCAGACATATCAGTGTGGATGACGGGGTCCTGTGTGGCTCAGTCGGTAGAGCATGGCGCTTGCAACGCCAAGCGTCGTGGGTTCGATTCCCGCTGGGACCACCCATATGTAAAAGTAGTGGGCCCAGCCGACTTGTAAGTCGCTTTGGACAAAAGCGTCTGCTAAATGGGATATATTATTATTATTATTATATTATTATTATCACCACCTCAAGCTGAACCTCGGCAAGACGGAGCTGCTCTTCCTCCCGGGGAAGGACTGCCCGTTCCATGATCTCGCCATCACGGTTGACAACTCCATTGTGTCCTCCTCCCAGAGCGCTAAGAACCTTGGCGTGATCCTGGACAACACCCTGTCGTTCTCAACCAACATCATGGCGTTGGCCCGTTCCTGTAGGTTCATGCTCTACAACATCCGCAGAGTACGACCCTGCCTCACACAGGAAGCGGCGCAGGTCCTAATCCAGGCACTTGTCATCTCCCGTCTGGATTACTGCAACTCGCTGTTGGCTGGGCTCCCTGCCTGTGCCATTAAACCCCTACGACTCATCCAGAACGCCGCAGCCCGTCTGGTGTTCAACCTTCCCAAGTTCTCTCACGTCACCCCGCTCCTCCGCTCTCTCCACTGGCTTCCAGTTGAAGCTCGCATCCGCTACAAGACCATGGTGCTTGCCTACGGAGCTGTGAGGGGAACGGCACCGCAGTACCTCCAGGCTCTGATCAGGCCCTACACCCAAGCAAGGGCACTGCGTTCATCCACCTCTGGCCTGCTCGCCTCCCTACCATGGAGGAAGTACAGTTCCCGCTCAGCCCAGTCAAAACTATTCGCTGCTCTGGCCCCCCAATGGTGGAACAAACTCCCTCACGACGCCAGGACAGCGGAGTCAATCACCACCTTCCGGAGACACCTGAAACCCCACCTCTTCAAGGAATACCTAGGATAGGATAAGTAATCCTTCTCACCACCCCCCTTAATGATTTAGATGCACTATTGTAAAGTGGCTGTTCCACTGGATGTCAGAAGGTGAATTCACCAATTTGTAAGTCGCTCTGGATAAGAGCGTCTGCTAAATGACTTAAATGTAATGTTAAATGGGTACAACAAATTACAGATTATACGAAGACCTTAAAAGATGCATACATTGATTGTAGAGGTCAACCGATTATGATTTTTCAAGAGCGATACCGATTATTGGAGGACCAAAAAAAGCCGATGCCAATATTTTATTTATAGTTTAATTTATTTTTAATTTATTTCTAATAATGACAATTACAACAATACTGAATGAACACTTATTTTAACTTAATATAATACATCAATAAAATCAATTTAGCCTCAAATAAATAATGCAAAAACTAAGTGTTGGAGAAGAAAGTAAAAGTGCAATATGTGCCATGTAAGAAAGCTAACGTTTAAGTTCCTTGCTCAGAAGATGAGAACATATGAAAGCTGGTAGTTCCTTTTAACATGAGTCTTCAATATTCCCAGGTAAGAAGTTTTAGGTTGTAGTTATTATCTCTATACCATTTGTATTTCATTAACCTTTGACTATTGGATGTGCTTATAGGCACTTTAGTATTGCTAGTGTAACAGTATAGCTTCCGTCCCTCACCTCGCTCCTGCCTGGGCTCGAACCAGGAACACATCGACAACAGCCACCCTCGAAGCAGCGTTATCTATGCAGAGCAAGGGGGACAACTACTCCAAGTCTCAGAGCGAGTGACGTTTGAAACGCTATTAGCGCGCACCCCGCTAACTAGCTAGCCATTTCACATTGGTTACACCAGCCAAGATAGGTAGGCTTGAAACATTGTGAAGAGCTGCTTGCAAAACGCACGAAAGTGCTGTTTGAATGAATGCTTATTAGCCTGCTGATGCCTACCATCGCTCAGTCAAACTGCTCTATCAAATCATAGACTTAATTATTACATAACAACACACAGAAATACAAGCCTTAGTTTCCAGATTCGACCATATTAATGACCTATCATTTCGAAAACAAAACGTTTATTCTTTCAGTGAAATATGGAACCGTTCTGTATTTTATCTAACCGGTGGCATCCCTAGGTCTAAATATTCCTGTTACATTGCACAACCTTCAATGTTATGTCATAATTACGTAAAATTCTGGCAAATTAGTTTGCAACGAGCCAGGTGGCCCAAACTGTTGCATATACCCTGATTCTGCGTGCAGTGAACGCAAGAGAGGTGACACAATTTCACCTGGTTAATATTGCCTGCTAATCTGGATTTCTTTTAGCTATATATGCAGGTTTAAAAATTATATACTTCTTTGTATTGATTTTAAGAAAGGCATTGGTGTTTATGGTTAGGTGCAACGATTGTGCATTTTTTGCAAATGCGCTTTTTTTAAATCATCCCCCGTTTGGCAAAGTTGGCTGTCTTTGTTAGGAAGAAATAGTCTTCACACAGTTTGCAACGAGCCAGGCGGCCCAAACTGCTGCATATACCCTGACTCTGTTGCAAGAGAAGTGAAACATTTTCCCTAGTTTAAAGTGTTAGCAGGCAATATTAACTAAATATGCAGGTTTAAAAATGTATAGTTATGTATTGATTTTAAGGAAGGCATTG
Organism: Oncorhynchus masou masou; assembly: GCF_036934945.1. NCBI lineage: Eukaryota > Metazoa > Chordata > Actinopteri > Salmoniformes > Salmonidae > Oncorhynchus > Oncorhynchus masou. The sequence continues at coordinate 34,877,587 of NC_088213.1, forward strand.
ATGTTTATGGTTAGGTACACGTTGGAGCAACGACAGTCCTTTTTCGCGAATGCGCACCGCATTGATTGTATGCATGCTGGACACGCTAGATAAACTAGTAATATCATCAACCATGTGTAGTTATAACTAGTGATTTATGATTGATTGTTTTCATAAGGTAAGTTTAATGCTAGCTAGCAACTTACCTTGGCATCTTACTGCATTCGCGTAACAGGCAGGCTCCTCGTGAGGCAGGTGGTTAGAGCGTTGGACTAGTTAACCGTAAGGTTGCAAGATTGAATCTCTGAGCTGACAAGGTAAAAATCTGTCATTCTGCCCCTGAACAAGGCAGTTAACCCACTGTTCCTAGGCCATCATAGAAAATAAGAATGTGTTCTTAACTGACTTGCCTAGTTAAATGAAGATGTAAATAAAATAAAAATACAGATTTCCGATTATGAAAACTTGAAATCAGCCCTAATTAACCGGTCGACCTCTAATTGATTAACAGCTTTCTTATTAGAAGAATGGTCTTAATGTACTGCTCGTATTCCTTTTAGAAGTGTTTTTTTTATTAGTGAATTTACATTTATTAATATGACATTCTGCCATTAGCACAAACAAATTTACCTCAAATCTAATTTTCTTTATTATGGTTAAGGAAACCGAGCAGCACATTCCCCCATTAAAAAAAAACGAAAGTCATCAAGAATATTAACAATTTTAAAACTGAATATCTTTCCATAATTGTTTTACATATAGACAATTCCAAAATAAATGTGAAATGGTTTCTGGATGCTCAACTGAAAGTACAATCAATGTTAATGTCTTTTTTGACTTTCTTCAGGTAATGATTCGCAGGGTAATACTTATGGATCATTCTGAAAGAGCTTTTTCTTTGACCTTGTTAACAAGCAAGTGGTTATTACCACACAAATATACTTTTTTCCAACAGATTGGTGACCAATGTATTCCAGTTATGTTACGAATCCCTTTTGGCCCGACAGTCTAGGGGGGATGGTAATGAGACCCGTAACATAACTCATGCAAATTATAATTGTGACAAAGTAAAAGTGAGAACGAAATAACCAGGACAACTGAAATCTACCGTCAAACTCAAGGTTTATTTGAAAACACACGGTAATGGGGGGGGGGGGGGGGGGGGAGCAGGAAAAGGGGCTGAGCTGGACCCAAGGTAAGAAACAATAAGTAGTCAAAAAAACCCTAAGCTAGACTAGCCTACTTTAACAACAGCTAACTAACTAACCAAAAATACAGTGGGTGGTCCGCCCAGTTCTAACTAGTGTATTTAACAAAGTCTACCTACAGGTAGTGTATGCCCATGGACGACTTGTCTTGGTTCCCCCTTTTCCCACCAGCAAACAAACACCATAACCAAAACAATACTCACAGGTGATGACAAAGTACTATGGAGATGCTCAAACAAAAAGAGAGGTTAATACACAAAGAGAGAGTGAAACACAGAGACCTACAGACATGGCATTTACAGAGCGATTGAGCTCAAGAGCAAATAACTGACAGGGTTTTTAAACCAAGGGAAAGGAACTGTGATAGGGTAGGAAAAGAGGAGGAGGTGTGTCTTCTGATTGATGATTGATTGGTGACTGATTGGGGAGTGATGATTTTCACCTGTGAGGGGAGAAGGAGAGAACACACACAGGATACACACACAGGATACTGGTATCCGTAACAAGTAACTTGAGACATAAGGAATGGATACAATATCCCTTTGAAATAATGCACGTATAGGTCTGTTCTGAGGGGTTTTCCTATTGGAGAGTCAACTGGATTAAGCGAGGGTAGGTCAAGAGGGTGATGTCTGGCTACACCTCTAAATAACATGAGAGTTCCAGATGGAATAGCATCAAAGACTATGGTGAACTCTCTAGGCGTTACAGGGATATTGTAATGAGATAAAGTAACAGGAAATTGAGGCCAACAAAATGGGAGAAGATATAATGAGGGATGAAATTCCAAATTGAAGTAGGATTCTTTAAAAAATGTTTAGCCCAATTTTATCAAAAGTATTATTTAAAAAATCAAAAAAATTGAGACCACCATATTCGTGAGTTCATAACGACAGATTTCCTAATATAATGTGTACGATTTTTCCAGATGAAAAGCACCTGGTCAACCGCTTTACCTATTTTGTTGTCACGATATAGGGACTGGGCTGCATAAGTAAGTCTGGAGATACCTTCAGCTTTAGAAAGCAATACTCAACCTTTCAAGGATATATCCCTCTGCAACCAATGGTTCAACTTCTTTTTGTTTTTTCAATAATAGGTATACAATTCAATGAGCATCTTTCCTGTTGATCCTTAGATATGGTAATTCCAAGGTATGTTACTTTTTCTTTAACTGGAATATTGCATATAGAGTGTATCACACAGCCTTTACCAGCAAACAATTCACACTTATTAAGGTTTAGGAAAAGACCAGATGCTTGGAAATTATATTTATCACAGCGTCTGCTCTAGGAATCTGGTCAGCATCTTTATAAAAAGGGTTGTGTCATCTGCAAGTTGACTTATGATAATATCTCTGTCAGCATTAGAGATCCCTTTTATATCACTGGATTTAACAGCACTTGTAAGAAGTTGGGTTGCAAGCAGGAAGAGGTAAGGCGACATTGGGCAACCTTGCCTAGTTCCTCTATTCAAATCAAATCTAGGGCCTGCCCAGGCCTCCTAAATTTCTCAAGGGAGAAAATTGGAAACTCATGTTCCACTGTATCGAAGACTTTTAAAAAGCCTAAGTCGACAATACTATCATCAAAGATTCAATCATAATAGTCAATAAGGTCTAACACCAGTCAGATATGATTAGATATCTATTCCTCATGAAGCCTGATTTGGGTTTATCTATAATTGAGTCCAATTACTGCCTTCATTATTTTTGTAAATATAGAGGCTAATATTTTGTAGTCATTATTGAGCAGACAGATTGGACGCCAATTATCGAGTAGAAGCAAGTTTTTCTTGGGCTTAGGTCTGTAATCAGACCTTGAGTCAAACTGTGAGGGAAAGCATTATTTACAATGCTTTCAGAAAAGACCTCCAACAGAAAAGGGGCAAACTGTTGAGAATTTTTTATTTTTTTTTATTTATTTTTAAACTCAGCAGATATACCATCAGTCCCAGGAGACGTATTATTTTGAAGGTGTTCAATAGATAAAATTATCTCTATAATACGGTCATCACACTGTTCCCTCTCAGCCTCCCCAATTGATTTCACATCCCCCAGAGTCAAAAAAAAGAGTTGAGGAAACCTCACAATACTTAACTATATAAATTCCTGTAGATGTTGCAACTAAAGTTCGAGACCATTAATATTTAATTGTTGAATTGTATTATTTTTAGTGGTATTTTTCTAACCTGAAAAAATAAGATTAATTTTGTTCACCCTCCTCTAGCCACTTCTTCCTAGATCTGACAAAGGCTCCCTCTGCTTTCAGTTTATACATATCATCCAACTTGTTTTGTAGCTCAAACCGAACAGATTTGTCCTCCTCTGAGAGACTTTTTAAACAGGCTTTTGAACAAGACAGGTGATCTTTGTAATTGCACTTTCTTCTTCAGCTTTCTTTGTCTTGGCAAGAATACTCCCATATTTTCTTAAATATTTTCCAACCTCATATTTAAAAAGCTCCCAGTTAGTACTGTATGAATTGTAATTTATAGCTTTGTTCCAAAAGTGTGTAATTCAATTGTTTATCTCCATCTTGACCATCTCATGTTTTTAATAAAGAGCTATTAAGCTTCCAGTAGGATGCTCTGCCAAGTCCATTATTAGAGCTAAAAAGTTTAATATCAATATAAATAGCTCTATGATCAGTGGCAAGGATGTTAACAGAAATAACCTGTTTATCAAAACATTTAGGCACCAGCCAAAAATCTATGCGTGATTGTCTGGAGCGTGCCTTATTACTCTATGTGAAAGACTTGTCATTAGGTAACATTACTCTCCAAATATCTATAATACCAAGCCTTTCCATAAACTGCCTCAAACTTGTATTCATAGAAGTGTTCTGTCCCGGAGGCCATCTATAAGTTAATTTATTTGGAGAAATATTAAAGTCCCCACCTACAATAAGAAAAGCATTAGGGAACTTGGTAGCCAATGGAGTATATGCTTTTCTAAAGATTCAAGTAAGTGATCATTTTCAAGTTTGGAATTGTAACCATAAATGTTCGTAATTATAATGATGATTTAGGTACAGTTGATAACAAGACAAAGAAAGTGACCAAGTCATAACACTATCTTTACCTAATATTATTTCAATCATATTTTATAGGAATTTGTGATGCGCCAATTCAGAAGAGTAAGTCCGTATCTTTCATTCTACTTCTGCTTTTGGCCAATAGAGAGACTCCAGTTGTGGTGGTTGTAGAATTTACAAGATGTCAGATGTGGAAATGTCTCCTATGTTATTGAACACCAGGGATCTGTTGCCTCCATTGATTGGCTGATGCTCTTTGGGCAGCTTCCCGTTTGGTTTTGCGCTTTGTGGTGAGACATCCTGACCCACAATGGAGGAGTTCCTTCCTTCCTTCATCAGAGTGGAGAGTGCAGGAGGGGTGATAGCCAAAGCTTGTCCTGGGAAACTCCACCGACTACACTGCTTCAGAGCAGCTATCTAGATGGAGATTCTGTTTTCCATTAAGATGAATGGAATGTTTAAGTATTTATGTAAGTCAAGTAATCAGTTAGGAAAAGCATTTGCGTATTGTATGATGGAAAAGGAAGAGTAGGTTGCTGATTGTCATATGTGTGGTATTGTAGGAAAGATTGCGAAGGAAGCCATGGCAAGTCCCACTCCCTAATCAGTAACTGCCTAATCTCTGTGATCAGATATCTGTCCATGGTCCCATAAAGATCATAGCTATAGACTAGTTGTAATGGATGCCAGAGGATTGAACTCAATGAAACCTTCTATTCTTATGCCTTGCTCTTTTAGGGAAATGAAACTCAAACAAAACCACTTACTTAGCCAAATGTTATGGCCACCATTTGTCATCCATAAAGGGCAAGTTAACAAATGGTGTGCTAGGTACGTCAGTGGCTGTATGGTTAACCTTCCAAGACTCTTAATTCATTTGACCCATATTATTTTGATGGTTGATGTGCATTTTGGTCCATCTTTTCCTGTGATGCCCTGATGCCTTATCATTCCAAATATTTTCCTAGTTCTGCAGCTGCTTTCAGACACTGGAATGCTTCCTGGAATTGGATCTCTATGACATCATTAATTTGATCATCTTTGATACCCTTTCCCATGCAAACCACGGCATATTCCTTTGCGTATCTTCACTTTGGAACATCCAGTCCAGTGTGTTTAGTTCTAGGATCGGGGCGGTGGAAAGCTTTTGGACAGATTGTTGGAGTGATGAGGGGCTTTACGTAATAACTCTAGCTTAAAAAATAGCATTAGGCACTAACTGGGTTTCAGTACGTGGAGCAGCAGTGGGGGATTTTAATCAAACAATTCTTGTGGAACGGAGGAAAACAGAGTTGGTAGCACCTGCCAACCTGTCTCCGTCCAACCGGCACACCTGCCCACACACTGGGCCAGATGCAGGTTAGGAGCTGACTTGGAGATGACGAAAGCTGGAGGCTAGCAGTCGGCCTAGTGCCTGCCCAGGCCTCCTAGAGCTAATTTCTAGAGGAGCTCTGCTGGAAGAGAAAGGCCAGGAAGATGGATGAACCTTTTCCCAGTAGAAGAAACACCTGCTCTAATCAAGAGCGAGTATAGCAAAAGAGACCAACGACCATCCTGTGGTTGTTTTGGAGACAGAATCAGTCAATGATGAATGTCTAGGGCTTAATGTCTGTCTTTGCCCTCATTTTTCTTTTGTCTCTTTTGGTGTTTTTTCATTTGAGCATGTTTTCATTGAAGCTGTTGTGATGCAAGTGTACTCTCAGCGCACTTGTCTCTTGTCCCAAATTTGCTGTACAGTCACATTTTCGGTGTATCTTACTACATGCCAAAATTGTAAAAATGAGTTTTATCTGTGGAATGCATGCAGCAGGAACCTCCAGCTCTGATAATGTGTGTTGCACTAACAGGCTATGTGTAGTAAACACTCAGCAGACCCAGTGATAACCTCTATCTTATTCTGGTCATTACTCTACTGTGGAAATACCCTGACCAACTCATTAACACTTGAGTCTACTAAAAACAGGGTTTTAGGACACACAGGAGACCTATGTGGAGTATTTGGGGAAAAACAATGTTTAATGGTTTATTTTACAGAGTTTGGCTCTGTGCGTTAGACATTTGCTTTGTGTCTGTAAGTTTTACACGTTTTTTTTGAATGATATATCTTTGAACCTTTTTTATACTACATAACATCTTTTGTTAATGTAAAACAAATAAGAAAAATATTGATTTCTCAAGTGGTCTAACATGCTAGGCACAGGCTTAAATCACTTGTGTATTGCTACTGTTAGTTCAGGGCCCTGTTCAATCAACACTCGGTGCCAAAATAAAGTTGTTTGACAAAGCCTGTTTTTTGCAAACCTTGTTAAACACGGAGTGAATAGGTGTTACTTAACAAACCAAGAAGTTGGCCTTCAGAAAGTGATCAATATAATTATTCGGCACTTCTATAAACTAAATGTTATTCACTTGTTTATTTTTTTGTCATGACCCCCAAGCAGGTTTACAATGTGAAAAAGAGAGTGGAAAATCTACCAGTTGTTTGGAATTCTTCTCTGTCTGTTATTACAAGAGGATCCTGAAATTAGCATGTTTCTGTTCTAGGCTGGCCTGTCTTCTATTAACCACAGCCGTCCGACTGCTTTATTGTTGTCTAGGGGGTAATATCTGACAGTGTGGACTGCTTTTAATGGTTTAGAGTGCAGCCTCACTGAATGTTAGGAATTCTGTAATTTATTGTCATCCTTGAGTAGAAAGTAGAGCTTGGAATACTGAAAAATTCTAAGCATGTGATCTCAATCAGGGAAGGGGCACATACTGCTGACACTTGATGAAATGTGATGGTCAGGACAGGGGACAGGCTCCTCAGTGCCCTACTCTGCCCACCACACAGGCCCAGAACCCGCATGAAGATTAACTCCCCTCCTGTCTCCAAAGCCCTGACAGAGGTCTGCGTATTAAGGGGCAGCTGGCTTAAACCGCTGAGGACATGAGGGCAGCAGCCAAATGATCCTATTGGATTCCTGCTCCCCTCTACATGACCTGCCTGACTCATGGGCCGCTGCTCCACCATGATGAAACAAAGTATGGTACTTAAGATGTGTGTTTTAGACAGTAGTTTAGGGCTAGTCTTCATGGTACTTTAGGTACTGTAAAAGAAAATGCTAGGCTGTCATTTTATTTTTCTTGTAATAAGAGGTTTAGTGACAGTGTTTTACTGCTGGTTACAATTTCAGTCACCAACATAGCCATTAGCGTGTTCTGTGAGCCAGCAGATTCCTGAAAAATAGATCTGGAGAGAGAACACTTGGTGTTGCTGCTCTCCAGTTGGCTGACATGTTTACAGGAAGCAGAATCGACGTCAATGTGGGGATAAAACGTGTATTGTGGAAAGAGATCTATTTTGAAGGAAACCGTGCCATGATATACAGTAGACCGTCTTGTCAGCTAATTCTCTTCATGTCACTTACACGTCAACAGGTGTCAGCGAGGTTACTCTGTTTAAAGCTACTCAAAGGTAGGAAGGGGGGGGGGGTCAAGTGCAAGTGCTGGTTAGATTTTTTTCAAGGGGGGTCGAGGTGAGGAGGAGGATTATTTAGGATGCTGTTTGAGGTAGGGTTTCAGATGTTTTCGGAAGATGGGCAAGGAGGGACTCTGCTCTCCTAGCATCAGGGAAAAGCTAGTTCCACCATTGTAGTGCCAGGACACAGAAGTTCTTGGACTGGGCTGAGCAGGAGCTGCCCTCCTGTAGGGGTGGGAGGGCCAAGAGACCTGATGTGGCAGAATGGAGTACTCTGGTTGGAGTGTAGGGTTTGAGCATAGCCTGAAGGTAGGGAGGGGCAGTTCCTCTTGCTGTTCCGTAGGTAAGTACCATGGTCTTGTAGTGGATTGCAGCTTTGATTGGAAGTCAATGGAGTTTGCGGAGGAGTGGGGGTGACATGAGAGAACTTGAAGGTTGAAAACCAGGCAGGCTGCAGTGTTCTGGATAAGTTGCAGGGGTTTGATGGCGTAAGCGGGGAGTCCAGCCAACAGCGAGTTGCAGTAGTCCAGACGGGAGAGGACAAGTGCCTGGATTACAACCTGTGCAACTTCATGTGTGAGGTGCGTTTGTACTATACGGATGTTGTTGATCATGAACCTGCAGGAGCGGGTCACTGCTTTGATGTTTGCGGAGAACGACAGTGTCACGCCAAGGTTCTTTGCCCCCTGGGAGGGCGACTGTGTGGAGTTGTCAACGTGATGGAGAGGTCTTTGAGTGGCCAGGCTGGTGTAACCGAAGTGAAATGGCCAGCTAGTTAGCCCGCGCTAATAGCATTTCAAACATCACTCGCTCTGAGCCTTCTAGTAGTTGTTCCCCTTGCTCTGCATGGGTAACGCTGCTTCGATGGTGGCTGTTGTTGTTGTGTTGCTGGTTCGAACCCAGGGAGGAGCGAAAAGAGGGACGGAAGCTATACTGTTACACTGGCAATACTAAAGTGCCTATAAGCACATCCAATAGTCAAAGGTATATGAAATACAAATGGTATAGAGAGAAATAGTCCTACAATTCCTATAATAACTACAACCCAAAACTTCTTACCTGGAATATTGAAGAATCATGTTAAAAGTAACCACCAGCTTTCATATGTTCTCATCTTCTGAGCAAGGAACTGGAACATTAGCTTTCTTACATGGCACATATTGCACTTTTACTTCTCCAACACTTTGTTTTTGCATTATTTAAACCAAATTGAACATATTTCATTATTTACTTGTAGCTAAATTGATTTTATTGATGTATTATATTAAGTTAAAATAAGTGTTCATTCAGTATTGTTGTAATTGTCATTATTACAAATACATTTTTTTTTAAATCGGCTGATTAATCGGTATCGGCTTTTCTGGTCCTCCAATAATCGGTATTGCCGTTGAAAAATCATAATCGGTTGACCTCTAGTGCAGACACAGATCCTCTAGTGCAGACACAGATCCTCTCCATGTCACCTGGAAGGAACGGCACGTCACCTGGAGGATGCAATCCAAGAGTGTGCACAGCCCTGAGATGGTGGAGAGCAGGATCTGATGGTTCACGTGTCAAAGGCAGCGGAAAAATCTAGGAGGATGAGGAGAGAGATTCCGCTTTGGCAGTGTGGAGAGCCTCCGTAACACAGAGAAGAGCAGTCTCGGTTGAGTGACACGTCTTGAAGCTTGACTGGTTAGGGTCAAGAAGATTGTTCTGAGAGCGATAACGAGAAAGTTGGTCAGAATCGCCATGCTCAGGTGTTTTGGAAAGTAAAGAAAGAAGGGATGGATACAGGTCTACAGTTCTTGACTATATACCTTTTTTGGAGAGGGAAGCATCTCAGGCCATTTTGAAGTCAAAAGGGACTCAGCCAATGGGCAGTTGAGTTGATGAGGGAAGTGAGGAATGGGAGAAGGTCACCAGAGATGGTCTGGAAAAGGAAGGAGGCTTCGAGCGGGCAGGTTGTTGGCCGGCCAGACCTCACTAGTTGCAGGATGTCATATGGAGAGAACGGTGAGAAGGAGGTCAAGGCGTAGGGTAGTTCTGTGTGAGACCAGTGGACTCAATTGGTGGACTCAAGTAGACTCAAGTGATTGAGTAGCGAATGTTGTCAACCTTTTTTTCCAAAGTGGTTGACAAAGCCGTCCAGGTGGAGGGAGAAGGTGGGAGAAGAGTTTCCTAGGGTTAGAGACAGAAGCTTGAAATGGAACGCTAGATAGTGTCTTTAGCAGCAGATAAAGAGGAAGAGAAGGTAGAGCGGAGGGAGTGAAAGGATGATAGGTCATCCAAGTTTAGTTTTCCTCCATTTTCGCTCAGCTGCCCGCAGTCCTGTTCTGTAAGCTCGCAATGAGTCACTCAGCCACGGAGCAGGAGGGGAGGGTGGAGCCGGCCGGAAAGAAATGGAACAGTGCGAGTCATAGGATGCTGAAATGGAAGAGAGTAGGGTCGAAGAGGCAGAATCAGGAGACACAAGGAAGGATTTAGCAGAAGGGAAGTGTAAAGTGGTGTACTGAACATCATTGATATGTTGAACTATACTGAACAAAATATAAACGCAACGTGAGCTGAAATTAAAGATCTCAAAAAATTCTCCATATGCACAAAAAGCTTTTTTTCTCAAATATTGTGCACACATTTATTTACAGCGCCATCGGAAAGTATTCAGACCCCTTGACTTTTTCCACATTTTGTTAGATTGCAGCACTATTCTAAAATGTCTATCAATCTACACACAATACCCCATAATGAAAAAGCAAAACTTTTTTTAAATTATTATTTTATTTTATTTAAACATAAAAATAAATTGGTACCCTTCCCCAGATCTGTGCCTGGACACAGTCCTGTCTCGGAACTCTACAGACTTTCATCAACCTCAGGGCTTGGTTTTTGCTCTGACATGCACTGCCAACTGTGGGACCTTATATAGACAGGTGTGTGCCTTTCCAGATCATGTCCAATCAATTGAATTTACAACAGATGGACTACAATCAAGTTGTAGAAACATCTCAAGGATGGTCCATGGAAACGGGATGCACCGGAGTTCAATTGATAGGTTTCTTCTCAACTGTAAGGAAGGAAAACTGTGCTAAACGAATGTGTGACCGAGAGCTTAAAATAACATCTAAATGATGTCATTGTGTCAGACAATACTTTGACAAATGGCACTTTGGAAAGGAAAGCATTTCTAGATGCTGTTCTTGGCATGCCGAAGAAAGGTATTCTTTTAAGTTTCTTAATTAGGTTATTTTTCCATTTTCTTAGCTTTCCAGATTGAAGAGGATTTGAAAGAACAATCACCTCCTTAAATAGATTGCAGTCTGTTGTAACTCATTGCATTTTGTTGACGAGTAATTACATCCAATTTGTTTAAAAATTCCCTAAAACAATTGTAAGTCAGCCATATGTAAGTCAGACAGTGACCCTGTTCTTTTTCATGATAAGTCGGCTCTTATAATAGACCAGACAACACTTTGAATCTATGCAGTCCATGCTGTGGCAGTGTCTGTTCAATCGTGCATTGAATACTGAACTGATAATAAAGGGATGACGGTGTTCAGCAGATCAGCCATGTACTGCATCTCTCTGTGCCACCACAATCTATTGATCTGACCTCCTTGTTTGCTGATATTTCCATGAGCTGTCTGATTTGGTGACCTCCCTGACAGATGCTGGGGTTGAGGAGGAGGAGGGTGCTCTCTCCCGTTTTCCTTCTTTCCCTACTCATCCTCATCTCACTGAATCATGCTGTCAGAGTGGATCACTCCCAAATGGATGTCCTCCCCACTTCTGTAATTTGCTTTGTGTTAGCTGTCCGGGTTCATTTTCTCGCACTTAATCTTTGGCCACATTCTCTGTGAAACATCTTGATTTAATCCAACCCTGTAATTTATTTATTGGCCGTGACTGATTCCAGATCTGCTGATGCATTTCGCCTTCATTCTTTTAACCTCTATTCGTGTTTGTTTTTTCCTTCGATGGTAGTCACATTTGAATTCAATTTCACTGTAAGTGAACTCATTTACACACCCTGCACGTTGGTTCTGGATGCTCTCAAGTTTGTTTTGAATGGAGCATTTTTCAATGGCGACTTGGCTACATTAGGGCTTTGGCTCATGCTCACTGATTTGGAAATATGCCTATTAATTTATTTCAGCATCTGGTAGTGCAGATGCAAATAATATGGAAACAAACCTAGCCTATCTGTTTGTCTTCTCCTTAGAGTGGGTTGGCAATTGGCTTGTAGGATTGCTTCACCATTTACACTTAAAGGTACACTGTGGGATTTTTTTGCAATGAGGCCTTTTATCTACTCACCCGGAGTCGGATACCAACTCGTGGATACCGTTGTATATGTCTCTATGTGCATGCTAGCAGATACCCATAGACTTCCAGTCATTGTGCTAATGCTATTGAGCATTGGCTCGCAAAGCTACCTCTAACTTCCTTCATACTGGACACCGAGACGTATAAAAATGGTATCCACGGGTTCATCTGACTCTGAGGAAGTAGATAAAGGGCATTATTGCCAAAATCCAGAAGTGTCCCTTTAACATGGCAATCTTGGGTTATTTGTTAGCACTCAGGAGCAACACAATCCCTCACATAGTACCTCTGGAGAAGCACAGGATGAATGTTCTGTCGTTATGACCCTGTAGTGCTACTCATCTGTGCTTTCCTCTTGTAAGTTGTGGTCAAAGTGTTCCCACAGCATGAAGAGAAAGCTGAAAAACGTATGGAGAATCATCACAGTGGACCTGTAAGAATGCTCCAAACCGATTGTGCCAATTAGGAAGTCTGGAAATGTGATCATACATCAATGATTTGTGCGTCCTCGAATGCCCCCTACACCTCTACTGTTTGGAAAAATAGTTTTATTAGGGCCATTCATAACCAGTATGTCCTTTTAACAATGTGAAAAGCTGACTCTTTTTGTGTACAGTGTCCATTCTACAGTACATTACCTTGACCCATGCATCATTCACCGTACACAATGCATCTGTCTGTTAACTAGAGGATCTTCCTCTTCCTGTGGGTGGTATAGGCCCTAGAACGCTGTTCTAGATGAATTCCATAATCTTGTAGATAATGTCATTCAGGGTACTCCTTAGGTAGAGGACACATTGACATCAGATCAGTGCCATGCCAGGTTTTCCCTGCCATTGATTGCCATTGTTTGGTTTCCAGGTGCAGGAGAAGGATGTGGGAAGATCATCCAGCGCTTCCCCAAAAAGGACTGGGAGGGCACAGCGTTTCCCCAGGGGGTGGAGATGGTGAGTTCATAACATTTTCCTGAGATTGACCGTGTTGAGAGAACGAACACTGACTTATTCACGCACCCTGTGTGATAGCAGTGGTATTGAGTTGCTTGCTTCCCCACATTAACCTCCCTACCTACCTCAGTCTGCATGTTATACAACACATTTTCCAAAAGGTAGTAGCATTAGTCACGTAAACACAGAAATAAACAAATGGCACATTGGATTCCTAATTTTAAAAAGAAGTGGTGCTTTTCTTACCGAGGAGACAAAGTTAAATAAATTACTACCATAAACATTACATACAAATCTGAGTTTAATACTGCAAGCCAAGGTTGAAGATGGCTCTGGTTTCTCTTCGCAGAACTTGAGTTGACCTAATGGACACATGGGGCTTTGCCTGACAAAGCAAAAAGGTTTGCATAATTTCCTGTTGTGACTGTGAGCATCATTTTAGTGGTTATTTTGTCTGCAATGGAAAATGGGCTTGTTAAGCTACTGTGCTACAACCAATCATGCTGTTGGAGCACTCTGTTCACTAAGGGAGCTCTCCCTGGTAGCTCTTCTTGAACATTTTGGAGTTAATGTGTCATTTGTACAGGTTGTGCAGTATTTCCCTGGTTAATCCTTTCTCAGTGCTGACCTGCCGGGACAGGTTTGATCCTTAAAAAAATAAAAATATCTATATATATATATATATATTTGTTTTTATTTTTATCCTCTCTGCTGACTGAGATGCCCAAGTTATTTTGCACTGTGAAATGTTCTGTTGCCGTATAGTACTGACAAGAACCCCAGGAGTGGAGCAACAGTTGAGACATCTTCCCATGTTCCCAGGACGCATGTTCTTCTGGAGTGTGCCGCTCTAATATTGGCATTTCCTGTGTCAACAAATGCATAATGATTGTTTATTTAAGAGTTTGTTTCAACCCCTTCCGCCTCCACTAATTGGAACATTCCTACCCACCTCCCAGAATCCTTAGCTATGTCCAGCCTGTTATTGCTCCCTCTGCTCGGTGTCCCCATCTTTCTTTCTTTGGTTGCATTAGGGAGTTGCATCCCTCTTTCTCTCTGTCACTCTCATTACTCTCTTTTTCTCTACCCTCCTCTCCTCCAAAGGCGACTTGACTCGAGACATGGGACCTGTTACCATTGTGCACAAATCATTTCACTCATTGTGACCAAATATTTGCTTGTCTGGAGAGATCTGGAAGTCAATACCCAGGGCAACAGTAGCAGTAAACTCACAGGCCCAGGCAATCTCCCACAGTTCAACAGCGTACTCCGGCAAGCACATGGCCAATGGGGCCCGCCTGCGTGTTTGTTTATTTGTTTGTTTACTTGGACATACTAAATGATTTGAATTAGGATGCTCTTGTCCCACGGTCAACAGCGAGGATAGCGAGGCGTCTCCTGAATGCCACTGTCCTGCGAAGTACCGAATGTCCCCATATTTTTGGACAGATTCCAGTCACTACTTGAGCCATTTAGTTAGAACAAGCAAAGTCAGCACAATTTCTTAAAGATGTGATCGCTGCATAATTTTTAACAATTGTTTACGTTCACATATGCCCTTCTCCCCTCACGGAGGCTAAACTACTCTGCCTTTTTAATGCCAAGTGGATACACATGGACATTTTCTTCTTCCTCTGTTATACAGTATGTTCCTACTTTCTCTCTCCTCAACAGCCCACTATGGATTTTATTTTACATTTAGCACTCCATGCTTTCACAGAAAAACATGTGGCCAGTTTGTGGTTTATGCTACTCAATGTCCACGTTTTTGGCATAGCCCTCAGTTTGGGACGAGTAGCGCTGAGCGATTTTTAACAAAAGTCTGTTATTGTCCAATTATTTGAATTCCATTTATTAATTTTTTTTTCTGTGAGCAAGATGAGTAACTTCTGTAGAGATAAATCTGAAGCCTGAACTGTGCGATGTAATAAGGAGTTGTAGTTTCCAACAGGCCAATATTCTACATAGTTCAGTGCAGAAATTGTGGTAATTAACTACAATGACCATAATCCATTGCTCGCCCGCTTAAACTTGACAGGTCTGTGCGGAGCAAAACACGGGAGACGGAAAGAACACCAGATCGAGACATATAGAAAGCAGTTGCTTCAAGAACCTGAAAATACATCTAAGTGATTGAGTGTTGGTATTCAGCAGTCAAAAGTATCATGACATTGACAGAATATATTTAGAAGACCCAAATCTTTTCAAATAGCCTATTCCACTCTGGTGGAGCTGTGGCACGAAAGAGATGTATAGTAGCCTAGGCCAATCTGGCTGTCTGTGTGTGTGCCGAATCGTGTAGGTGGAGCGAGTGACACAGGCAACGAGCCTAGCTGACTGTGTTTTGTGATGGGTTGTAAATCATAATGGGCTGCAGAGCAACGCTACTGTCCTCAGAACTGAATAATTATAAACTAATTCGTATTTTTGCCTCATCCTCTTCCCTCTTATTAGCCTGGGCTACTATATATGTTTTGGTAGGTAGGTTGCACATTGCTCTAATAATATGTAAATTAGTTTAGGCCAGTTTAAGCTTTCTTCAGCTATAGCTTAACATTTCTTTGGACTCATCTTGATATTGTTTGCTCAATTTCACTTCTTGTGGCCTAAAATATATTTTTCATTCAAAATCAAACTGTGAATGAGAATAGCATAGACTCCGACTTTCATACTTATTTCCATTCTTAAAAGCGGCAACTTTAGGGCAATAAACACTTTGATCGAATAGTTTTCAGAATACTCTTCATAACTTTCATTTGTTTTAATGCTTTTATAATGTTTCAGTTAGTAGGCTTTTGGTCGTTTGGTTCACAACTGCAAGGAGGGATTTTTTGCATGCATACATTTTGCATACATACATTTTGCATGCATACATTTGTCTTGTAATGCTTTGCTCAACTGTATGGTTTGTTCAAATTTCTCATTAGATTTTATATCTTGCTATTGTTTCTTCTATCTCTCTCATTATTGCATTAGGCCTCCCATGTTTTGGGGTTTATTTAAAAATAACTTAAAAATTTGAGAGCCTATAACTCCATTAGATTCATTGATTGTTTGATGATGAAATATTATGGTGGGATAAATCCAGCATGCATTAAACTGAAAGTGACTTAATAGACCAAGTCATATTCATATCAAATGTAGAGAAAATGTGTGCTTCTATAACAATAAGACACCAGAGTGTCTGCCAATGTTCCCTCCAAGCTGCGTGCATGCTGTATTTTTATATAACTAGGCAAGTCAGTTAACTTCTCTAGGGTAGGGGGCAGCATTTGGAAATTTGAATGAAAAGCGTGCCCAAATTAAACTGCCTTCTACTCAGGCCCAAAAGATAGGATATGGATAGGATAGCAAATTTGGATAGGAAACACTTTAAAGTTTCCAAAACTGTTAAAATAGTGTCTGTGAGTATAACAGAACTGATTTGGCAGGTGAAAACCTGAGAAAAATCCATTCAGGAAGTAGGATTTTTTGTTTTGTTTGTAGTTTTCTATTCAATGCCATTACCGTATCCATTGATTTAGGACTCAAATTGCAGTTCCTATGCCTTCCTTCCACTAGATGTTTAGAAATTGTTTCAGACTTGTATTCTGAAACATGAGGGAGTAATAGCAGTCTGAATGAGTTGACCCTGCCGTGTCACAGAGCTTTTTCATGCGCACGACCGAGAGAGTGCCTTTCTTGTTTACCTTTTATATTGACAACGTTATTGTCTGGTTGAAATATTATCGATTATTTAGGCTAAAAACAACCTGAGGATTGAATATAAATATAATTTGACATGTTTCTATGAACTTTACGGATACAATTTTGATTTTTTTTGTCTGTCTGTTGTGACTGCGTTTGAGCCTGTGGATTACTGAAGAAAACCTCAGTTTTGTTCGCGTTTTCGGAGACTTTATCGAACAAAAGGAACATTTATTGAATAAATGAATGTCTTCTGAGTGCAACATATGAAGATCATCAAAGGTAAGTGATTAAATGTATCTCTATTTCTGACTTGTGTAACTCTTTTACTTGGCTTGTTACTGTTTTTAATAATTTGTCTGCTGGGCTATGTTCTCAAATAATTGTAAGGTATGCTTTTGCCATAAAGCATTTTTTAAATCTGACATTCACAAGAAAATATATTTTCTGAATTTTTATAATAAGTATTTCTGTATTTCAATTTGGAGCCCTGAAATCTCACTGGATGTTGGCCAGGTGGGAAGCTAGCGTCCCACATACCCTAGAGAGGTTAAGAACAAATTCTTATTTACAATGACTGCCTACCTCGCCCAAATCCTAACCCGGCTGACACTGGGCCAATTATGTAGTGACGCCCCTAGCACTGAGATGCAGTGCCTTAGACTGCTGTGCCACTTGGGAAACTAAGTAGCCAATGGGCAGAGGGTAGCATAATTTATTGTTCTCTGTAATAATGGTATTTGATCAATATTGCATTTTATTTTGTAAAGTGGTTTCTTGCCTCAAACAACACAACATTTTCAGTCACCCCCTTGTCAGTAGGACAAGAGAATAAACAGGTTCATGTTTAGCCCTGCATGTTTTTTTTCAAAAGTCTCATAGAATGTAGGCCTAAAATGAATGCCACACATTGGCTGCTACTGTAGGCTGAATGATCAAACCGCTTTTTCCATGTTAAAATGTTATGGGATTCATTTTGTGCATTGTTTTTGATGATAGGCCACTCTGGTAGGCCTACATTATGATCAAATAGCCACATGGCCACTTTTAAAATTAACTTAAAGCGGGTACAGCCTCAAGTGTTCACAGTGAACTCGTGCTGAAAGTTGCACAGAAGTTTGCGCTCAGCAGACCAGACATTTGCTCAGTGCCGAAATTGTTTTGAGGGAACATTGGTGTCTGCTATAAAAATAGACTTTGGCTATTGGCCTAGATCATCTGATTTTTGTATATTTTTTTCTGCTTTGGTGAGACTAGCTGTCTACATTGTTCTCTTGCTTTGTGTAAATATAACATTTATTTAAATGGACTATAGGAATATAGGCAATTTAATTGATGTCAACTATGCACTGTTCTGCTGTGCGCTGCCTGATCCAATTCTGATCAGAGTACTTGTTTGGTAGGTTTCTTTTTACTAATCTATTCGGACCACTGAAATCCATATTCTGGTTGTCCCACAATTGTTTAACTTTCCCCCCGGCAAGTCTTAATGTCAAGCCCTGCTCACCTCAGTGCTGAGAGTCCACACTTGATTTCCCCTGGTGAATGAGGTTTCCTGCTAGCTGTTAGCCTGGCTGGGGTATACATGGTCCCTATTCGGTTTGAGCAACAACATAAAAAATGGAAAAGTCTTACTTCAGAAATGGAAACTTTGTGTTTTGATTGACTTAATCACACAACCTCATGTAACATTGACATTCCATTCAGAATAAATAGACCTCACTCTGTCTGCCTACAAGTCATTCTTGTTTTTCTCTTGACATTGAAGTAGACGTAGACGTTAGAATCCTTTCCATTCCTTTATGCAGTCAGGTGGATTCTTGGTAAGCCCAGGCACATTCTTCCTGGCTTAGATGAAAGTACACTGGGGAGATTTGGTAGCGTTACTAAGATGCTTTCGAGTCTCAGTACTAAGCTGAAGCTTGATCCTGTACCTACTCCAGTCTTGTCTAGAGAAGGGCTTTGCATGTCAGAGTAGTCATGCATCACCACTGATAGCAGTCAGTCAGTCTCATCCAGGCCTTTCAAGAGGTCCAGTGAAATAGACCAGACGGGAAAGTACCAGATCAGCAGGTGGAGGAGCCCGTGAGCAGCCAACCTGTTGCATAATCCATGTCAATGTTGTGGAAGCCAGAATGGATTGAGAGTGGAGCCTATTGTTTTCACAGTGGGAATGGGAAATTATTTGTTAACCTCAGCGCTTCCGTTAATGGTTAATGTTTATTTTCAAGGAAAAACATAGAGACCTGTATGGATGCAGCAATATACTGCCCACATCTTTTGGTTCGCTTTAAGGTCATGAACAGTCAGTCTTGTTTTTCATGAAATTGGATGAAACCAGACCAAAGTATGACAAATGACTGCTTCTACATTGAAAAAATGTTTGATCATAAAATGAATGGTTCCCTCTCCCATGTCGAACACTTGGATTCAGGAGGTGGGATTATTAAGTGAATAGGTGACTCTAATTTGAATACTCCAATGGTAACATGATATTCTCTTACCTAATTTAAGGAAGTGTGTGCCTTTCCAAATCATGTCTAATCAATTGAATTTACTACAGGTGGACTCCAAGTTGTAGAAACATCTCAAGGATGACCAATGGAAAAAGCATGCACCTGAGGTCAATTTCGAGTCTCATAGCAGTGTGTCTGAGTACTTATGTAAATTAGGTATTTTAATGTGTAATAAATATGCAAACATTTCTGAACCTGTTTTTGCTTTGTCATTGTGAGTAGATTTATGAGGAAGGTAGTATGACATTGGAACGTTTTATAACGAACGACCTAGATCTCAACCATTAAGACTGAATGACTTGGTCGTTTCTCTGGCAACTGAACCGATAGAACAAACAACCACCCGGCTTGGGTAGCAACCCTAGATTTGTGGCGGGACTATATCTTATGGAAGGATAAAATAGTATGAATACATTCAGGAAAATATATTTTTTAATTGAAACGTCAATCGTTATTTGAATATGTTTGTGACCTGTTGTATAAAAGTGATATTGCCTACGAAGCCGATGTTTCGAGGATATATTGGCATGGTTTGCCGGCACTCGACTTCATCTCAGGCCGAACAACACCCGTGCTACTATATCCTCCAAACATGATATTTTCTGGCATTATTACTAATTTTTAGTTCACCAAGGTATGTTGCTACTTTGAGAATGTGACATGTAGACACAACTGCTGGTATGAAAAACACGTATTTTTAATTGGCAAGGAATGCTCGTGAAATATGCTATCAAGTGCATATATTAGCAAAAAGTCTAAGTATGTAATACTAACATGTTTCAAGCAGACCACTATAGTCACTGTGCCCAAGAACACTAAGGTAACCTGCTTAAATGACTACCAACCCGTAGCACTCACGTCTACAGCCATGAAATGTTTTGAAAGGCTGGTCATGGCTCACATCAACACCATTATCCCAGAAACCCTAGACTCACTCCAATTTGCATACCGCTCCAACAGATCCACAGGTGATGCAGTCTCTATTGCACTCCACACTGCCCTTTCAGAACTGGACAAAAGGAACACCTATGTGAGAATGCTATTCATTGAATACAGCTCAGCATTCAACACCATTGTGCCCTCAAAGCTCATCAATAAGCTAAGGACCCTGGGACTAAACACCTCCCTCTGCAACTGGATCCTGGACTTCCCGACGGCCCGCCCCCAGGTGGTAAGGGCAGGTAACAACACCTCCACCACACTGATCCTCAACACGGGGGCCCCTCAGGGATGCGTGCTCAGTCCCCTCCTGTACTCCCTGTTCACTCATGACTGCATGGCCAGGCACGACTCGAACACCATCATTAAGTTTGCTGTTGACACAACAGTGGTAGGGGAGATTAATAACGTAGGTGTGCCTGATTACCGACAGTGATGAGACAGCCTATAGGGAGGAGGTCAGAGACCTGTCCGTGTGGTGCAAGGACAGCAACCTTTCCCTCAACGTGATCAAGACAAAGGAGATGATTGTGGACTACAGGAAAAGGAGGGGCTGTAGTGGAGCAGGTTGAGAGCTTCAAGTTCCTTGGCGTCCACATCACCAACAAACTAACATGGTCCAAGCACACCAAGACAGTTGTGAAGAGGCCTCCGACCACAAGGCACAGAGGGTTGTGCGTATGGCATAGTACATCACCGGGGCCAAGCTTCCTGCCATCCAAGACCTCTACCAGGTGGTGTCAGAGGAAGGCCCTAAAAATTGTCAGACTCCGGTCACCCAAGTCCTAGACCGATATCTGTGGTACCAGAGTGCCAGGTCTAGGTCCAAGACGCTTCTAAACAGCTTCTACCCCCAAGCCATAAGACTCCTGAACATCTAATCAAATGGCTACCCAGACTATTTGCACCCCCCCCCCCTTCTTCTACGCTGCTGCTACTCTGTTATTATCTATGCATAGTCACTTTAATAACTCTACCTACATGTACATATTACCTCAATTACCTCATCACCGGTGCCCCCGCACATTGACTCTGTACCGGTACCCCCTGTATAAAGCCCCGCTATTGTTATTTACTGCTGCTCTTTAATTATGTTGTTATTATCTATTTTTTTAGGTATTTTCTTAACTGCATTGTTGGTTAAGGGCTTGTAAGCCTTTCACTAAGGTCTACCTACACCTGTTGCATTTGGCGCATGTGACAAATAACATTTGATTTAAATTTTAGAAAAAGTATGTTCACTTATCTGATAAGGTACTAAAAATATCAGAACAATTTGTTTATCTGAGGGTAGCCTCAACACAAGTTATTTTGTAGCTTTGAAATTGGGCACTAGTGAGAACTTACACATAATTTTCTAACTTAATAAAACATCTGATTGGGTTAGAATAACAAAAAAATATGGATATAACGAGATTAATTAGTTGAAACATTAAACAGAAGAAAATGTTTAAAAAAAATTTGAATCCAAAGTTGGAAGTAGGCTTAATAGGTACGTGTTTCAAAGAGCTGTCAGTCAAGGTGAGCTCATTAATATAAGCCCGCCCACTCAGCCTGTCTTTTCAAACTTCCTTGTAGTTAGCCATGAGAGAGAGTCATTTCTTTCAAATATAGAACATTTCTATCCCCCCAAAATATTATGTGTGGTATTTTTGTCACTCAATGCTATTTTACATGTGAATCAGAATGACTGTTTGGGACTTTTTAAAATGATATATAACATTTTAAAAAAAGTGATTGAATGAATGACAGAGATATGCATGAATGCCATGAAGAGCTGCAGCGGAAGTCTGACGGTCTCTGGGCAGTGTCAATGGTTTTAGGTGAACATTCCAGCGACCTTGTTTATGCTTGGGTATTTATGGGATTTTACGAAAGAGACACAAGCCCTTAGTGAAGAACAAATATACTTATTTTGAAGGGGCATTGTGGTCTCTTCCTGTGTGAGTCACTGGGGCCGCTTTGCTGGTGGCCATCATGGCTGTGCTGCTCTGTGAGTTATAGCACTAATGTATCACACTGCAGAGCCATCTTCACGCTCCGTCTCCTCGGGATCAATGAGCTATGACAGCATCATCCTCCAAACTTCCATCCCCAGTAGGGTGGTAGTTAAATATAGAAGCAGTACCACTAGTTCAGCCAAACATCACTCATGTCTACAGATGTCCTTGGACACCCATGTGTGCTTGGGTTCCAATATATGGTCCGTGTGTGAACACTTCCATATTGATTTGTGGTGATGTGGCATTTAGGAGGCATTGTGCGTGTGGTGGAACCCCAAGAGCAGCTTCAGTCTCTGTCTGATGAGACTGGAGAGAAGATGTACTGGCCCATATGTGACACATTAGATTGCATTACAGTAAGCAACCAACCGCTGAGTAAACATGAACATTTATAACAGCCACATTTGGACTAAATCACATAATGCTTTCTAAATTGTGTGATTCCTTTAAAATATGTGCAAGACAATTAGAGGATGAGATGAAATCAATAGCATTCATATGTTGATATATTTATTTTTGCGAATGGAAAAAGTTCAGAGAAGTGAGGCAGCATGTAAGGGGGCCAGTCCTGGTGTCCCCACTGTGAGGTGACACACTTTGGTCAAAGGCCAAATGAATGGGATTCTAGCTTTGAACTTTTTAATGAAGATACACCATAGTGTTTTAACATACCCCACCAAGCAATTTGGCTCCAGTTTTAGCTGGTATGTAAATTGTTATTATTTGCAGATTTCCTCCACGCCATAAAAAAGAAAATGAGTCGTTTACTAACAGTTGGAATACATCTGTTGAATGAAAAAAAGCGGATGGGGCTGAGCACGAAAAGCATTTTGTGGTCAAAACAGGCCCCCAGCAAACTAAATAACCACAGATGAAGAATGCACCAAGAAAAAGCGTTTACAACTCAAGCTCTGAAAATGTGTTTCTAATCTTTTCAGGCAAGTGATGATTGGGCTATATATATCACCCAGCTCCATTCCTCTCATCTGCCAGGCTGGCCTGCTCTGCATAGGCCTAGAGCCTGTGGTCTTACAGACAACTTCACTCAGGAAGTCCCTATGTGTGTCAAAATGTGTGTGTCAAAATGGATGCTATTACAGAGATTATACAGAGATTTGTTCACTGCAGGCCACTTTTCACTTGTTGCAATATGCCTCTCAACACACATGCTTACCTCTACTGTTGTATTGACTACTGAAGTGGGAAAAAATGGATACAGATGCATATTGCAATATTATTTTTGGATGTTATTTTATCGATATTTTACTTGTTTTTCGCTTCTCTAGGTAGCTTTAGCTAGCGCTGGCGCTGAGGGGTGGTCAGTCTTCTTTTGGCTGTGCCGGGTGAAGGTTATAACAGTACATGGCCACGATGTTGATATGTTCATAGATGACCAGCAGGGTCAAATAATAATAATCACAGTGATTGTAGAGATTGCTACAGGTCAGCACCTCAGGAGTAAATGTCAGTTGGCTTCTCATAGCTGATCATTCAGAGTTAGAGACAGCAGGTGCGGTAGAGAGAGTCAAAAACAGCAGGTCCGGGACAAGGTAGCATGTCCCGTGAACAGGTCAGGGTTCCATAGCCGCAGGCAGCAGCACACCCAGGTGGACTGGGGACAGCAAAGAGTCATCAGGCCAGGTAGTCCTGAGACCTGGTCCTAGGGCTCAGGTCCTCAGAGAGAAGAGAATTAGAGTGAGCAAACTAATTTACACAGGACACCGGATAAGACGGGAGAAATACTCCAGATATAAGACTGACCCTAGCCCCCCCGACACACAAACTATTGCAGCATAAATACTGGAGGCTGAGACAGGAGGGGTCGGGAGACACTATGGCCCCGTCCGTCTATATCCCCGGACAGGGCCAACTAGGCAAGATATAACCCCACCCACTTTGCCAAAGCACAGCCCCCACATCACTAGAGGGATATCTTCAACCACCAACTACTACCCTGAGACGAGGCCGAGTATAGCCTATAAAGATCTCCCCCCATGGCATGTACCCGAGGGGGGCGCCATCCCGGACAGGAAGATCACGTCAAAGATTCAACCCACTCAAGTGACGCACCTGTCCTAGAGACAGCATGGAAGAGCACCAGTAAGCCGGTGACTCAGCCCCCATATTAGGGTTAGAGGCAGAGAATCCCAGTGGAGAGAGGGGAACCGGCCAGGCAGAGACAGCAAGGATGGTTTGTCGCTCCAGTGCCTTTCCGTTCACCTTCACACCCCTGGGCCAGACTACACTCAGGACCTACTGAAGAGATGAGTCTTCAATAAAGGTCGAGACCGAGTCTGCGTCTCTCACATGGATAGGCAGATCATTCCATAAAAATGGAGCTCTATAGGAGAAAGCCCTGCCTTCAGCTGTTTACTTAGAAATTCTAGGGACAATTAGGAAGCCTGCTTCTTGTGACCGTAGCGTACGCCTAGGTATGTACTACAGGACCAAATCGGAAAGATGGATAGGAGCAAGCCCATGTAACGCTTTGTAGGTTAGCAGTAAAACCTTGGAATCAGCCCTAGCCTTAACAGGAAGCCAGTGTAGAGAAACTAGCGCTGGAGTAATATGATGAAGTTTTTTGGTTCTAGTCAAGATTCTAGCAGCTGTGTTTAGCACTAACTGGAGTTTATTTAGTGCTTTCTCCGGGTAGCCGGAAAGTATTGAGTATTGCAGTAGTCTAATCTAGAAGTGACACAAGCATGGATTAATTGTTCTGCATAATTTTTGGACAGGAAGTTTCAGTTTTTTTGCAATGTTACGTAGATGGAAAAAAGCTGTCATTGAACAGCGCCAAAACTCTGGTATTTTCCATCCTATAGCTTGTTCTCCATATTTTTAAATGGTGAGCCAACATGTTTTCACCCCTTTTATTTCCCTGTCTGATCAAAACTGCTCTCTTGTCTCTCTGCATCAAACATACACTGAGTGTACAAAACATTGGGAACACACATTGAGTTGCACCCCCATTTCCCCTCAGAACAGCTTTAATTTGTCAGGGCATGGACTCTACAAGGTGTCAAAAGCATTCCACAGGGAGTCTGGCCCATGTTGACTCCAATGCTTCCCACAGTTGTTAAGTTGGCTGTATGTCCTTTGGCTGGTGGACTTTTCTTGATACACACGGGAAACTGTTGAGTGTGGAAAAACTCAGCAGCGTTGCAGTTCTTAACACACTCATACCGGTGCGCCTTGCATTACCACCATGCCCTCTTCAATGCCACTTAAATGTTATCTTGCACATTTCACTCTCTGAATGGCGCACACACACACAGCAATGTCTCAATTGTGGAAAGAGCAGGTATTCCTAATGTTATGTCCATAGTGAGCAATATGTTTGGAATATCAAATTTGCAAAAACAAACGCAGTGTTGAATCACAATACATATAACGTTGTGATAATCCCAATACATATTGTATTGGCACGTAAATATCATGATAATATTGTATCGTGAGGTCCCTGGAAGTTCCCAGCTGTAGCATTGACTTCTTGATTGTTCAGTAGGATGCATGGATGGAGACACAGGAAGAGGAGATGGTAAGGGGGAAGTACACAGACAGTCAGCATTAAGTGGTGTCATCGGTAGTGAAATGTCATAGATTCAGAAGAGTCTGGTTCATGTTGTGACTTGGGGATAAAGATGCTACGGAAACACAAGGACAAAATGTATCCCATAAACAGGAGTGACATTTGGCCAGTTTTGGATAGATACACCTCAACTCTGTGACCAGAGACTAACCACAGCACCACTGACATGGATTACAGCATTCAGAAAGTCAAGGCTGATTCCATTGCACTTGCTTGCAATTCATCCATTGAGAACCTATTATTCTCTATGAGGATTTATCAATTCACTGTATGACATACCCTAGATTGCCTGAAATGTTCCCTTTCGATATGGATTGAATGGATATGGATTCACATATTTTTACTTTCATGCGCAAAGACTTAAGCTGAGAGCCCCACCTAGTCATTGTACGGTTTTCTTTTGAAACTAGGAGAAAATATGGACTACATATGTGACCCGTTTCAGGAAACTAGGCGTATGTTGCAAGTCACGACTTCATGTGCCTTAATAATTAATCAAAATGTATTTTTTGGCAGAAATGCCTTCTGAAACGTGAAGCTTCATGTTCCTTAATAACACACTTTTATGTTATATATGAATACAATTGTTGAATCACGAGCCTTGCTGGTTAAGCAACAGAAAAAGAAAGCAACCTTCCCACTAGCCGTGATTGGCTGATTATAAGGAGTGGGCTGGACATGCCGAGAGAGGAGTTTGGATTGGTCTGCCATATAGAAGGCTTCTGTCTATTTGAGCTGGTCAGTCTGTGTTGGTAATCCTTTCGAACACTGCTTTTAAAAAAGTGTTATTCTCCACTTTCTGGAGGATCAAGTTTTGAAATCAGTGGAATTATAGTATGATCACTAAAGAGATGGAGAAAACACCGGTCTCCGGATTACACCTTCAAACTAAGGGTAACTGTGGCATGCCATCCGCGTCCATCATGCATGAGGAAGTATACAGATAGTCTAGCGTTAGCTAGCTACATTTTCAGATATTACTAGTTTCTAATTTTGACAAAGTGGTTTCATTTCAAGCTAAAGTGTACTGTTAGCTATCCACCTAACGTTAGGTTGGCTGGCTCCCTAGCTGACGTTATTATTCATATCCCACAGCTGTTTGCTTCGCTAGTTAGTGCCTAATGTTAACGAGCTAACATTGAACCTGGATGGTTAGCTCCCAGAATATTCATGCAGGATAGTAACGACATGATTTGGCACTATGTTCATTGTTTAACTAGGTAACGTTACGTGTGTGATCTTATGTTGTTTACTTAGCTCACTACATGTCTTAAGCTGAAGTGTACAACATATGTTGACTATGGCCGGTGTCAGTTAACGTCTGCAAAAAAGCGTAATGAAATTGTTGCCAGCAGAGCTGGTTTGGCTGTTTTTGTGTTATTTTCACTCTAATCCGTGTCGATGAAGGTGCTGAGACAGGGTAAAGAAGGATTTATAGGCCTTGACAATTGAGACATGGATTGTGTATGTGTGCCATTGAGGGTCAATAGATTTAAGTGCCTTTTGAACAGGTTATAGTAGATGCCAGGTATATTCTCCTCTGGCAGCTCCAGCGTCAGTCTGGTTAAAGAATTGCTCTCTGATGATGCCAAAGGAAAGGCCTAATCACAAATCGTTTGACTCTTTTACTCCATCCGGCCTTCTATATTTCTGCCTTGGGATTCGGGGGTAATGGAATCAATGTGCTGAAATAATTTCAGTGTGTTGTGATGGTTATCGTGAGTGTTTTACATTTGTATTGGAATCGGACACTTCCAGCGCCTTTATCACTACGGTATTTGAATTTACTACCATCAAGTCCACAATGAGGAAATGAAACGTGCCACACACATGCCAGAGAAATGATCAGACTGACTTTGTTTGTTACAAAATTTGAGTATGCTAATTTAATTACGTGGACCCTTTGTAAAATGCTTTGATGAAAGTTAATTGTAGGCCCATATCCATTCACATCAGTCTTAAAGTATTTTAAATCTGATACAAGTTTGTTATTTCAGGTATTTACAGTTGGAAGTCGGAAGTTTACATACACTTTTGTTGGAGTCATTAACTTGTTTTTCAACCACTCCACAAATGTCTTGTTAACAAACTATATAGTTTTGGCAAGTCTGTTAGGACATCTAACTTTGCATGACACAAGTCATTCATCCAGCAATTGTTTACAGACCAGATTATTTCACTATCACAATTCCAGTGGGTCAGAAGTTTACGTACACTAAGTTGACTGTGCCTTTGAACAGCTTGGACAATTCCCGAAAATGATGTTATGGCTTTAGAAGCTTCTGATAGGCTAATTGACATCAGTTGAGTCAACTGGAGGTGTAACTGTGGATGTATTTCAAGGCTTACCTTCAAACTCAGTGCCTCTTTGCTTGACATCATGGGAAAATCTAAATAAGACCTCCAGAAAAGAAATTGTAGACCTCCACAAGTCTGGTTCATCCTTGTGAGCAATTTCCAAACGCCTGAAGGTACCATGTTCATCTGTACAAACAGTAGTACGCAAGTATAAACACCATGGGACCATGCAGCCGTCATACCGCTCAGCAATGAAGAAGTCACGGCTCCAAAACCACTATAAAAAAGCCAGACAACTGCACATAGGTCTGGTCTGATGAAACAAAAATTGAACTGTTTGGCCATAATGACCATTGTTATATTTGGAGGAAAAAGGGGGAAGCTTGCAAGCTGAAGAACACCATCCCAACCTTGAAGCACGGGGGTGGTAGCATCATGCTGTGGGGGTGCTTTGCTGCAGGAGGGACTGGTGCACTTCACAAAATAGATGGCATCATGAGGTAGGAAAAATATGTGGATATATTGAAGCAACATCTAAAGACATCAGTCAGGAAGTTAAAGCTTGGTTGCAAATGGGTCTTCCAAATGTGTTAAGTTGTTGGAGTGGCCATCACAAAGCCCTGACATCAATCCTATAGAAAATGTGTGGGCAGAACTGAAAAAGCTTGTGTGAGCAAAGAGGCCTACAAGCCTGACTCAGTTACACCAGCTCTGTCAGGCGGAATGGGCCAAAATTCACCCAACTTAGTGTTGGAAGCTTGTGGAAGGCTACCCAAAACGTTTGATCCAAGTTAAATAATTTTAAAGGCAATGCTACCAAATACTAATTGAGTGTATGTAAACTTCTGACCCACTGGGAATGTGATGAAAAAAATAAAAGCTGAAATAAATAATTCTCTACTATTATTCTGACATTTCACATTTCTTAAAATAAAGTGGTGGTCCAAACTAAATACTAATTTAGTACCTGTAGTCATTGTTGTATATCATTTGGAGCATTTCAGACTGACATTGTGCTGTCCCTGTCCATCTTAACAAGACTGAAAGAACCGATGGTAGATAAGGGCGTAGGACGGGGGGGTGGGGCTGTCATATTGTTTCCAAAAAGTTGGAGGTCTGTTACTCTGTAAAGAAGAAGCTTTCAATACAGTACAATGAGGTTGAAAGGACTACATTGTAGCATAGCAGCTAACCAAAAGAAGGGGTCAATAGAACCATGTTCTGCTCTCAAGGATGCTTGTGACGTTAGTTGGTGAAGTCCATCGGTGTAAAGCTGGAAACTCTTCACAATACCATTTTACCCTTCTAAGCCCAATCAATGAAGCAGGCGGCACTTCGTCAAAGGATCTGCTAAAGGCCCTGGCTTCCCAACACATTCCACACTTTGACACCTCACAACCATCACGCATTCTCCCTCTGACTCAGTCTTCATTTTGTTCTGGTTGAGTTTAAAGACCACCCTCCTCACCTCATGTGACATGGAGGATAAGGCAGAGTGTTTGTTTGCAGTGACATAACTGAACACTGCCTGAAAATGTCACTTCTAGACTGTAGTTGTTGTGCTGTGGGCGAGATGCTGACCAAGTAAACAATGGGAGTCCTGTCCAGCCCTGTCCGACTGACTCCCATGCTCCAGTCAGGCTAAGCTTCTTCTCTATGGTGTCTCTGGCATACCTCGCCAGGCCTCTCCTCTGTGTCTCTGGCATACCCTGCCAGGCCTCTCCTCTGTTTCTCTGGCATACCTTGTCAGGCCTCTCCTCTGTGTCTCTGTCATGCCTCGCCAGGCCTCTCGTCTGTGTCTCTGTCATGCCTCGCCAGGCCTCTCCTCTGTGTCTCTGTCATGCCTCGCCAGGCCTCTCCTCTGTGTCTCTGTCATACCTCGCCAGGCCTCTCCTCTGTGTCTCCGGCATACCTCGCCAGGCTCTCCTCTGTGTCTCCGGCATACCTCGCCAGGCCTCTCCTCTGTGTCTCTGTCATACCTCGCCAGGCCTCTCCTCTGTGTCTCTGTCATACCTCGCCAGGCCTCTCCTCTGTGTCTCTGTCATACCTCGCCAGGCCTCTCCTCTGTGTCTCTGTCATACCTCGCCAGGCCTCTCCTCTGTGTCTGTCGCCAGGCCTCTCCTCTGTGTCTCCGGCATACCTCGCCAGGCCTCTCCTCTGTGTCTCTGTCATACCTCGCCAGGCCTCTCCTCTGTGTCTCTGTCATACTTCGCCAGGCCTCTCCTCTGTGTCTCTGTCATACCTCGCCAGGCCTCTCCTCTGTGTCTCCGGCATACCTTGCCAGGCCTCTCCTTTGTGTCTCTGTCATACCCCGCCAGGCCTCTCCTCTGCTTTACTATCCTGCCGTTTACTCATATGTAAGGAGGTGTTGTTAGATTTATAGATCCACATGGTTAGAGCTCCTCTCATTCCTCAGGATTCCAGCTAGTCTCTCATTGAACTCTCACCTAAAACACTACCCCATTACCTAAAAATGCTTGATTTTTTTGCTACGGCAACTCAGACATGTTGCATGGCAATATGCAATACATTTGTCCAATTTGTCCCGAAAATGCACTGACGAGGAAAAGTTTGACGTGTGGCTTGTTAAAATGTAGGTGTTTTACAGGGCCAGCTATAGTAGTACGGGGTCCCTAGAGCAAATTAGACTTAAGTGTCTTGTTAGCTCGAGTATTCGAACCAGCAACCTTTCGGTTACTGGCCCAACACTCAAACTGCTAGACTACCTGCCGGCCTTAGGAACCACATTATGCGGTAAAAGTGCGGTGATTGGTTAAAATTGCAAGCCCTCCTTTGTACTTTGATAATATTGTGATAATTTGACTGTTTTATGAGGAAATAGTGTGGTGATTGCATATTATGCAAGGAATCATTAATTTTGCAACAAAAGAAATGGCCCCATCATCACAGACTCCTGCAGGGACTGAATAAGACTCGGTGAGCTTTTAGTTAATGGTGAGGTATTTTCATAAAGGCTGCATAGCAGCTGCCGCTCTTGATTTATAGAAGTTGGATTCCTGTCAAAAATTAAGTGTTGACAACATGGTCATGTTTGTCTCCCAGTTCAGTGTTTTTCTAAAAAAGATTGTGAGGATATCGTGTGCCTGCTATTTGGTCAGGTGGTGGGATATGAACTCATTTTGGGATTGGTTTCAGCTCTAGTACCTCAATACACAGCTGTAACACAAGCCCATTGTGAAATATGGAAAAGTACTTTTAGCCCATATCATCGCAGTGCATTCGGTTCTTCTCAATTTAGGGATATGACATGTTATACAACAGCTTTTATCTGTTTGATATATTAAGTTAAATTAGCCTTGCGTTGTGGGAGCCTGTCAATGCAGGAATGCAAGATAAGAGTAATGTTCCTTTAAACACCAAAAGGATTGATAACACATTTTTCAAATGATCTTGCATACTTTCACTTCTGGACCAAAGAGATCAGGCTATGATTTCCTTTTGTACCCCTTACCTCAAAAGCTGTGAGTAGGCAGTCAATGTTGTAGGCTGTTTGGAGGCTTAGATACCACCCTTCACTTAAAGGAGATGGGCTTTTCCATCAAAGTACCCATAGGCCCAACAGTGAAGTTCATAGGAGCATGTCAAATTAAAGCTAAGAGTCTATTTTTGGTGAAATAAAGGTACTTAAAAAAAATCATTTTCTATTATAAAAAAAATGGACTTAAGTGAAGGCTTTGATTTCTGGATAAACAGATGGAAAAGGGGTCTTAAACATCTACCAAAAACAGTCTTAAGGTATCAGAAATGCATAAAAACACAATGTTGATGAAATGCCCTGCCAACTAACGTCAACACCTTATTTAGTTTTGGAGAAATTGTATACCTTCTGTAAGTTTATGAAGTATTCCCCCAAAAACCCACATATGTTTAAGATATTTTCTCATTTCTCTCCCTCATGAGGGAGGATAATGAAAGTTCACAGAAGAAACAAGTGAAGGTAGACCTACCAATTGGTTATAGTGTTTCTACTGATAACAATTTTGTTTATGAATTAAGTGATTAAAACTGGTTATGCCAAATTGATAACTGGATTACTGCAACTGAATTGGCTACAATGGGAAATCATAATAGTCACGACACAGTTGGGTCACCTGCTACTGTCCTCCCTTCCACTGGCATACTGTTATGTTCAGCTCATAACTGTTTTCTTTGTGTTTCTGTTGTCTGGTTTTCAAACAAAGATTGTTATAACAGTCTTGACAACCCATTCCTCTCTCACTCGCCATTTAATGTCACCTCTCTCAGCTCTTACTGACATCTGCCCACGAGCCCCCTCTTTCCATTTACGGTGTAGTTTCAATCATACAAATATAATTCATAGAATAGACCCATCCCTTCAGACCACTGCAATTTAGCTGGTACACCATTTTTGAAATTTGAAGTGAATTGTAATTTTAACTTCTAAATACTGCCACAATGATGCTGCTGGTCCACCCACCGGCGAATGTCAACTTAAATGGTCTATTCTATGATCTATATTTCTCTCGTTTCCGTAGGTTTCCTATGAAGGATTGACAGTATAATTTTTAAACAACAGACTCTTATTCAAGTCAACATTCTCTGATCTGTGGACCTCCAACCATCTGTGGTACTATTTGAATGTTGAAATGCCAATTTTATTCCCAAATATGCCACCCAGAGTGGCCTGTATTCAAGATCATGTTGTTAATCAACCGAGGGCGGGCACAACTCAACCTATAAATAGGGCCTCAGCCAATGGTTCCCAACCTTTTTCGGTTACTGTACCACCAACTGAATTTTACTCTGCCCGGAGTACCCCTCTACGCAGACGACACCCTTCTGTGTACTTCAGGCCCTTCTTTGAACACTGTATTAACTAACTTCCAGATGAGCTTCAATGCCATACAACTCTCCTTCCGTGGCCTCCAACTGCTCTTAAATGCATGCTCTTCAACCGATCGCTGCCCACACCTGCCTGCCCGTCCATCATCACTACTCTGGACGGTTCTGACTTAGAGTATGTGGACAACTACAAATACCTAGGTGTCTGGTTAAGACTGTAAACTCTCCTTCCAGACTCACATTAACTCGCACCTCCAATCCAAAATTAAATCTATAATCAGCTTCCTATTTCGCAATAAAGCATCCTTCACTCATGCTGCCCAACATACCCTCTTCAAACGGACTATCCTACAAAATAGCCTCCAACCCTCAGACTGCATCCAATTTGCTGAGTTATCACAGTGCTATCCGTTTTGTCACCAAAGCCCCATATACTACCCACCATTGCGACCTGTATGCTCTCGTTGGCTGGCCCTCACTTCATATGCGTCACCAAACCCACTGGCTCCAGGTCATCTATAAGTCTTTGCTAGGTAAAGCCCTGCCTTATCTCAGCTCACTGGTCACCATAGCAGCACCCACCCGTAGCACACGCTCCAGCAGGTATATTTCACTGGTCACCCCGAAAGCGATTTCCTCCTTCAGCCGCCTTTCCTTCCAGTTCTCTACTGCCAATGACTGGAACGAACAGCAAACATCTCTGAAGCTGGAGACCCATATCTCTCTCACTAGCTTTAAGCACCAGCTGTCAGAGCAGCTCATAGATCACTCCACCTGTACACAGCCCACATGTAATTAGCCCATCCAACTAACTCATCCCCATACTGTTATCTATTTATTTATTTTGCTCCTTTCCACCCCAGTATCTCTACTTGCAGTCATCTTCTGCACATCTATCACTCGTGTTTAATTGCTATATTGTAATTATTTTGCCACAATGGCCTATTTATTACCTTACCTCCGTTATCCTACCTTATTTGCACCTACTGTATATAGACTTCTCCTATTGTATTATTGACTGTAGGTTTGTTTATTCCATTTGTAACTCTGTTGTTGTTTGTGTTGCACTGCTTTGCTTTATCTTGGCCAGGTTGCAGTTGTAAATGAGAACTTTTTCTCTACTAGCCTACCTGGTGAAATAAAATAGTTTCCCCTTGTGCATTTTACCACTAACCCTATGGTCTCATGAGTCTTCTCAAGATACCCTCTGTAGATAGACCAAGTACCCCCCAGGGGTCCTAGTACCCCTGGTTGGGAACCACTGGGAAAAGCTACAACCATATGCGAATAGGAAGAGAAAAAACCCAGAGTGTATGCATTTGTTTTGTATTTTATTAAGATCCACATTAGCTATTACCAAGGCAGCAGCCTGGATCCAAAAAAGAGAATTGACGTTTTTAATGTTATATGAAGAATTCCCAATAAATTATAAAATAGAATGAGGAGTCTGTAAGCTTTTAAATTATATAAATCTCAACCGTTTATCCTTTCCATTGATTAAGATGTGGATGAATACCTGCCATGTCATTATTTTGTTCAATAGAGATGAATTTGCCTTAATCATTGTGTACTAATATTATATAAAGGCCTAATTAAATGGGTGCTAATTCATCACCTACTGTTAGTAGCCATGTATTAATCTACAATGCGCATTTTCGCACGTTCTCCATTTCATAGTCATATCAGGTATCTTGGTTTGTAAAACAGGGCTTTGATCTCAATGATCGTTGAGAAATAGAACGTATACCTACAGAAGGCTAAAACGCTCCTTTAATATGGACAACTGGTTGCATCCAAGGTCATTTTTATCCCTGCAATTTCATGTTGAAATGTTATACATCACGAGGGGCACACGAGGGAGGGAGAGCGTGTGAGAGGCTCGCTCATTACAGCAGCCAACCCCAACGTAACGACCGGCAAGCACAGCGACAGGATAGACACTTTTATTACAGGAATCACGAGTATAATGCGCACTTTACTCTTTGACAAATTCATGGGTTTATCCGCCCCAAAATTAGGACGTTTTGTAGGGATGGGTTAAAACACTTATAATATTGTCCAATATATGTTACTGTATATCAATACTTTTGCCTTAACTTTGACTTCGCTCGGGAGCGTCAGCTAGCCCTGTCAGCTGTACCTGCGCCTATAGCTTTTTCTTCTTCTTTTTGAATAGTGAGCCAACCTGTTTTCAGCACTTTTATTTCCATGACTGATCTAAACACGTTTTCTCATGGCTCTCTCTTGTCCCTCTGCAGCAGACATATAGTGAGTGAGCAATATGTTTGGAACCTTAAATCGCAGTCAAATCACAGTATTGAATCGCAATACATATAGAACCATGAGAATCGCAATACATATTATATCGGCACCTATCATGATTTATATTGTATCGTGAGTTCCGTGGCAAGTCCCAGCCCTAATGTTTTGATTTTGTGGTGACCAGGTAGAATGTGCAACTTGCATCAGTGTGACCAATTCCATTTTTATTTTATTTTACTCACACAACCAAAGGGTCCCAGTCTGAAGCCCTGCATATTGGAAATTGAAGGACCAAGTGCCGGTCAGGTGTCCCCCACTGGGTTAATAAGGGGAATCTGATTCCTGTCAAAGTAGCAGCACTCTACATCCTGAGGTCTACATCGTAGTACAACTTTGCATTTGTTGTACTGTTCCAATGTTCATGAGGTCTTACCTGGAAAGCCCTTGTCAGTATGTTTAACCATATCCTAGTAGCCTGATGGATATCATTTGTTGTACTGTTCCAATGTTCATGAGGTCTTACCTGGAAAGCCCTTGTCAGTATGTTTAACCATATCCTAGTAGCCTGATGGATATCATTTGTTGTACTGTTCCAATGTTCATGAGGTCTTACCTGGAAAGCCCTTGTCAGTATGTTTAACCATATCCTAGTAGCCTGATGGATATCATTTGAATGAACATTGCTGTAAGTACAGCGACGTCTTGTCATGGAAATAAAACATAGACACATGTCTAAGATCAAACTATCTGATGTTCTCTGTTTGGTCTCTGGTTCAAGTCTTGGCTGAAGATGTACTTTTCAGTGGAGAATTTGCACAGGACCAAGTGGATATGTCATTCTAAAATGGTGAGAGACTCCTTAAATATTAAGCAAAAAGTTTAGATCCCCCCCCCTATTTTTTACATTTATTTTATTGAATTTTTTTGTCTGGTCACTTTCATGTGTGTAGGTCAACTATTTTTTTTATTAATTTTTTTTTATTAAAATGTTCTGCATTTTAATGGCAGATTTTGTGCTCGCAATGGATTGGTATAACTTCTTAGAATTTCCATTTGACTATTTGCATAGCCTAATCCATAGGGGCGATGTTTAGTTTGCCTGATAGACCCCCTACAAACCTATGTGCAGACTTGCCTACCTTCCTCCTTTCCCACCTGTCTGCATGGGGAGTTAATGAATTATGATGCAGGTTCTGCTTCCAGCTGACACTCATTGCCACTTGTTTGCCTCAATACTATAAACAGATTGATAGAAAGGTTGACGCTCTTATCCAGAGCCCAAAACAGTTCTGGACGTTTTTAGTGTTTTGTTTTTATTAGATGTGACTGTACCCCCCCCCCCCCCGCAATGATTACCAGGCCTCGTGCTGCTTGATATAATCTGCCCCCTGAGTTTAAATCAAAGCGGAATTCATTGTGTACATAAGAGCAGAATGAATCTGGTCATGACTGTAAAACAACATTTGTGACACATTCTTTGAAGTCCCCAATGGCAAAACCGTTTTAATCTTCCTCTGCTTGTTTTTATTTTAACAAAACTGTGTACATATGAAACAAAAGATTCCTCCTTTGGGGCCTGACTTCCTCTAATGAAGGAATTTGACCAGACTTGACCAGTAAACATTTGTTTCATTTCTCTTGTCTCCCCCCAAATCCCTGTTGTAATGTGGAATGTGGCACGTACTTCCGGGAAGGATGCTGGAGCTATTCAACCTGTGTGTACTGTTGGTGCGGGTGGGCAGTGGATGGGACAGTGACTAAGGTTCGCGCTAGTGGAGTGATCTTGACTGGGGGGACCGGCGTCTCTGGTTGTTATTGTTTCATGGTGTCAGGGTCTGAAACAGCATGCTTAGACAATCTGGGTCAGACTAGGACGCTTGCCACGTCACAGTATTGCTGTCTCCTCCTGGCCAGTCCAGAGACCCAGGGGGAGGTGCTGGGCTGGCTGGTTGTATCACCAGGCTGTGTGACCAAAGCTGACATGTCGCACTGCACGTCGTTCCTGTATGTTTGTAAAACTAAATACAACAGTGCATTCCACATACAGGATGTCGTCCAAGTCGGGGATAATAGAATCGTGTTTGTCAGGAAGATCTTCATGAGTAATCAATGCTTTGGCTGCCAGCGAAACAGAAAATCCCCAGGAAACAGCACTGGCAGTGGGCTGGAGTACATGGCAGCCTTGTCCATGATGAAAACCACAGTGAGCTCATCAGGAAATGTGAATACTCATGATACATGGAGCTAATATGTTGTGCTCCCAGAATAAGCTAATATCCTTATTCTGGGAGCACATAGTTATGTTACACAGTTTGGCAGAACTAACCCCTCTGTTGAAGTAATTATAATCACTCTTTTGCGCGCGCGCACGCACCAAAAATCACTGTTATTTCCTTGTTTTCCATAAAACGGAAATATACTCACAAGGACTTCATTCCAGCTCCAATGAATCAAAACAAGCCATTGAGCTGTGAGACCGTCCACTGTCCACCTCTCGGTCCGCCCTGGAACTGTAAAATGCGTGGATAGGAGCCAGGAGGGGAGCCAGCCGCAGCTTTTGGCACAGGAGCACAGCTCAGAGGCCCCATAGCCTCCTGTGGCCTTCCCCTTCCTCACTGCCCAGCTCCATGGTGGCTCTCCCCTGCCAGCCACCACCTCTGTTTACGTGGAGCGGTGGGAATGTGCTGACTGCAAGACCAAAATGCCTGCGGACATACCTGAGATTCCTCTCGCAGTGCTAAGAGATGTCTTAATTTGTCTGGAATGTCTGTTCTCATGACATGACCCACCTGTAAATCACGGTGTCTTGTCCCACACCTTCTCTCTGCCTCCACTCTGTATGAGAGGTCCACGGGTGAAACCACGACACCCAGACATTTTACTCAAACCATTCCCCTTGTCACAAGAGCTTCTTCGCAGAGACCATTGTT
Organism: Oncorhynchus masou masou; assembly: GCF_036934945.1. Taxonomy (NCBI): domain Eukaryota; kingdom Metazoa; phylum Chordata; class Actinopteri; order Salmoniformes; family Salmonidae; genus Oncorhynchus; species Oncorhynchus masou. The sequence goes on from NC_088213.1 coordinate 34,915,569, forward strand.
GGGTGAAGTTCACCAGTGGCACTGCAGAGGAGACCTATGTTTCACATTCGCCAGCCCAGTTTTGGGGCTCCCTGTTGTCATAGCAGAAGCAGTCCACACTGACCTCGTGATTGAGGGCAGGGCAGGAGACATATTCGAGCTGGATTGATCCTGAGGATAGACCAAGGCCGATTAATGACAACTGCTTTAGCATGAGGTGCTAACCCCAGCTCTTGTGCCTAACCAGCTAACAGTGCTATATGATAGACAGCTATAAATGCTGTATTGTTGACTTATCTGAATGGCTGTGTTTAAGAGCAGCATGTCATGACAGTCCTGTATTGCCATTAAAATGAAGTATGAAACGGCACCCGTCCTTGACCCTGTCTGTGAGGCCATGTCTTTCTCCAATACCAGGTCATTGACCTCCCACAGCCCTCATCCTGTGTGGCGGGCAGAGTGCAGTACCATGGACCCAGAGCCCTGGATAGGCAGTCAGCTGGAAAACTAAAGGCCAGTGTCCCCTGTGTAATGCACTGCCATTGTCTTGGTGTGTTTTTCCAGTTGCACGTTTCACACTATCAGGGATATAGCATAACACACAGACTGTCTTCCTGGTCTAGAGTGGTACAACAACAGTAGAAAGTGCTACTGGTCCGCGTGAGGGGTGTATAACTCTGTGAGCCAGTCATATGAAGTTTGGGGGGCCTCACTGTTTTTTCAGGTGAAAAACAAAAGCGGAGATCTAAAAACAGGCAGAAGAAAGGCCACGGTTGGAGGGTGACTTAGTGACAGCGATGGGGAGAGAGGAGTGGGCCTGGGCCCGGCAGGAAGCACCTGTCCCTGGGACATTATCACAGGGCTCCCAGGCAGGGGCTCCACAGGCTGACGCATAAGCACATTGTGTTTCTCTACAGTCCAGGACAAAGCTGTTTACCCTCTGCTGTACCCTCATCAAACACACTGTACTCTTCAAATGGGCCGACCTGTTGTTTTTGTATTTGCTTTGCTTCGCACAACTGCATAGAATACGGTTTTCCTTACTGTAAACAGCACTGCACAAACTAATAACTATATAATGATGAGTAAATTCTTCAAGTGCAGTAATGCTCTTGAAAGTTAACTATACGTGTCATGAATGTGTAACTCAGTGTGTTAATTACTATGTTACAAACCAATGAATGGGGGCCTCACAGGTCAGAGAGCAGGGTACAGCGCTCCACCTGTAGGCCACCGTCATCTACGGGGTGTGTGTGTGTGTGGGAGAGTGTGTGAGGATGCAGCATAACAATAGAGGTAGAGTAATGTCAGGTTTGGATTATGATGGCAAAGCCAGGCCCTGCTCTTATCCCGCCAGCGGCGGGTTTTCAGCACTGAAGAGCATCCGTCCCTGCGTTTAAGACCGAGTCTTCTCTGAATTTACACTCCATCCGCTTGTCACATGTTGGAAATGCATGTCGTCCCACCCTTGGACCCAAGGAACACGTTTGAAAGATCTTTATTAACCCACTTAGCCTACTTTTTCTGAAATGAAACTCTAATAAAGTTCATATCTGGTCACCAACATTCACCCCTTGGTTTGGGACACCCTTGAGTGTAGTGAATAGCATGTGAGTGCTCAAGGCTGGGTTTGAGAGGTTGCAGTGATTTGGAGCAGAATTAAGCTGAAATTAAACTGACAGTAGATTGGTTTAAGAGAAGGAATGCCTAATCCTTTTTCTATTTGCGTTTTAATGCATCTCAGATTGAAATAAGTTGCATGTGGTGAACCAGCCGTATGTTTTTAATTTATTGTGTTTTAAAATAAATCCAAAGTATTTACCCCCAAGTGAAGAAATCTTCCCAGGAGACTTTGAATGTGAGGAACTCTGCAGAGCTGTCTGTATTTTCATATTATTCTAGCACAACAAATTACATTTTGCCCCCCCCCATACACTTTTAGAAATGATCGAAATATGGACCCTGAAATTCTCCACGTTGTTTGCGTTGCAGTTTTAGACATCGACTTCCTAGCTTATTACTCTCTTCCCCCATCTTCCTGGCCTAAGCTGTCTGTTGAATTATTGCTGTCCTTTATGACCAGCTAAAAATATCCATCTCTAAAATGAACCATATGTTCCGGGTTGCATAACAGATCACAGAGAACCACAGAGCTGTGGGGACCGAGGGAAATAAGGATGGATGTGCGATGCCAGTTGTGGGCAGTCGCTTGCAGTGTGATGGAGCTCTCCAGTCAGACCAGTTGGCCTACAGTACATCACAGGGCTGCCTGCGCTCTACTTTCCACTTTGCACTCTGGTACCTGTGGTTTGAAGCTGGCTAGCTTTGTTTTGTTGTTTGTGTCACTCTGACCCTGAAGATGTTCTCAGCAAGTGTTGTCTGTGTGCCTCCTGTTTGCTGGGCTTCCTCCTGGCCTCCTATGAATATAGCCTCCATCTCAGCTCAAGACTTCCTACCATGTGGCTGCTCTGTGTGGCCCCGGCTGCTGGGGAAACTCAAATAGCCCTGGCACATGTTTGGAGTTCAGCTCTGTCCACTGTCCTGTCCATCCTCCAGAGTTGATAAAGCAGCAGATGTCTAGGCCAGCCAGGTTGCAGCCCGGTAATGACCCGCTCACCCCCTGCCAACCCCGCCACCTCAGACACCACTTTCCTGCAAGTCATTGTCTTGTCTTCCTGAGAAACAGGCCCTTGAAGTGAAGCGGAAAGAGAGAGAGGAGGATAAGATGGACCTCGAAAATGGAGAGGGAGGGAGCAAGGGTGGGGAGCGTACACAACACAACACATCTGTTGTCGTGTTTTTGTCCTGACCACAAAGTCTTGGCAATCACTTTGCTTTCAGACTGTCAGCACTTCACTGGCATCGGTTGGATGCACTTTGTTTTGGAGACATTGTTTTGTGTTTATGCAGCATTGCGGTATTACTGTTACTACGTTTGAGTAGGCACGTCTGAATGGGATGTTGTCCTTCATTACAAATACCTTGTTGCCTTGCAACCTTTCCACTGTACATGATTCACCTACCTAGTCAGCCACTCTTTCTGGATAATAGAACTTAATGTGTTCGGTCAACAAAGTCTCCTCAAAGGCTTTAATTCAGACAAAGTCTGATCTCAATAGCTGTTGCTCTTGTGTAGTATTCTCATTCATCAGAACCGACCAGATAAACCCGGGTTAAATCGAATGCGGCATACTGTAGAGAGAATGTTGTGTTGGAGAGATTCCATCCTGGGAATGCTCTTCATTCCTGTCGGAGGAGTTGGGAAAGTGTTTTCCCATCAACGTGTCCTTTTTCCAGTTCCAGACTTCCTTCTCTTTCACCCAGCTCAGTCTTGCATCACATTTGTTAATGCTCAGAAGGGAGGAGACGTCTACATTTTATTACCATACAGAGGAACTGAAGGGTGCGTTTGATGTTTGTTTGTTTGGTTATGTCATTTTGGAGCTGATCAATTTAGGAAATCAAACTATGAAACCAGTAATTTTTAAAATCTGAATTTGTGGTGTGGCGATGTACCATTTCATACCATGTCATAAGCCTATATTAACTCCATTCCCCATTTTTCAACTGGAGGACACCGGTAAATGGTTGCATCAGATTTCTTTCTAGGGTTGTCTTGTAAAGACTGCCCAGTGTGTGTGTCTCTGACTGACGGTCTGGAGTTTCAGCCCCCGTGCCCACAGCATAGCTGTTTGTTTGTCCCCTGGGCAGTTATTACAGCGGCATACAGTACATTTTCACAGTATTAGAATACAGCTCTGACCACAAACTAGGCTTCAGTTCAGTGGGACTGTTCCCCATGCTTTTCTGTGCCGATTCTTAGCAGGTCAAGTTGCAGATCTAGTGTCGCTATCTGAAAGGGTGGACTAGGGAGGAGCCACGCCACACAGAGCCACATGATGCAGAGAGCTCAGTCGGTGGCAGGGCAACAATGTGCAAAAGGACAAAGATCCCAGAGTCGGTTAGCCAATGAGTTCCATTGTCACTTGACTGTGGTCTAATTTGAGACCAGGGACTGTCCTCGCCGTGACTCAGCGTGTGTGTACGTGTGTGTCTCTGTTCACCATGCATATATATGGGCTACGTGGGTGTGTAAGTGTAGTCGTGTACGTTTACACCATGCGTATGTGTTTATTCTTACACTGTATGTTTCTTGACAAGCCATGCACCTGTTGCACTGCAGTGAACATATTTTGCTTGATCTCTACAAACAGTCTGCTGGTACTGTGTGTGTCAGTCACAGCTGGCGGCAGGCAGGGGCTCCCTGGAGCTGCTACCTGGAGTGGTGCCTAGAATCACTGCTCTGCTCCCTCTCTCTGTGTGTGTGTGTGTGTGTGTGTGTGTGTGTCTGGCAGATAGGCCCTCACACAGCAGGAGAGACAACACGTTCAGGGCATGCTTGGATGCACTTCCTACTATGGGATGATTGACAGTAGAGTAAGTTTTCAGCTCCTTTCAGTTTGACAGACAGCTACTGGTCCTCGGACTTATTTTTGTTGTGTCTCTCATGCAAGTCATCCTCCTCCCTGTCCTCTGGTTAATATAATAATAGAATGTAATTTACAGTGCCATTAAGCAGGTGCTTTTATTCAAAGCGACTTAGTCATGCATGCATACTTTTTACCTATGGTTGGTCCCGGGAATCGAACCCACTACTTCTCATCTACTCTGCTTTTTCTTCAATTTCCCCCTTCTCCTCATTCCACATCTCTCCACCCGTATGACTGGTGCTGATATTAGTGTATCAGGTTAGCATCTCCGGTGTTGTGACTAAAGTCCCTGTCAGTCAACTCTTACTCAGTCGGTTGTTCTCTATTCAAACTTCTTAGTAAGTCTAGCTACTTGAGTCTAAGCTAATATTTGCAGAGAGAGAAATCCTTCAAAACATGATTGCTTTCCAGTCAGTCACTGGCACGTGAAGAGGGATAGGATATCTTCATTGGTGTTAGTTAGTAGACTGTCTGGCTGTTATTCAGCCTACCTAAGGCACCGGGCACGTGGAGGGGGAGGTAGAAGTAAACTGTGGACCCAATGAAGTGTCTTTGAACCCAGTCCAGAGCCTCTGCTCAGACCTCCGTGGTAGCGTGAGCATAACAACTTTGCAGAAGATGGCCATTGGTATTGTTTAAGCAAAACAAGACCCCCTTCCTCCTCCACACACACACACACACACACACACACACACACACACACACACACACACACACACACACACACACACACACACACACACACACACAGTCCTCTGCTTCCATCCCCCATTTCAGCGTATCTCTGCTTATCTCCCAAGGTATGCGGTCCGAAAGCTGTTTATCTCCTTTCCGACAGTGATTAATGACATATACTTAGAATATTTTGGGATGTGTTCACAGTTATCTGCAATTGTCCTTGGGTCCTGTCTGGGCCCTGGCCCAGTATGTATGACACCCCCCCCACAATGCAGCTTTTCCAGATTTCCTCCTGTCAATTGTGTCTGTTGGTGGAAGGTGGCATCCTGGTTCAAGCCCCCGGGCGTTAAGCACAGCTCCCTCTCTCTCTTTCTCTCTCTTCCTCTCTCTCTCATCCTGTCTTACACCACCCACCCACCTTCTCTTTTAATTTGATTTTCTCTCCGTCCATCCATCTATCCATCCTCTCTTCCCCCCCCTGCTCCTCTCTCCTCTCCCTCCGTCAGTCCAATGTTCTCCCAGTGAAACGCCTGAGGAGCAGTCTAAATACTGTCCCACAGCCAGGCCAGCTCGGCCTCCAGCACAAACACACAAGATTTACTCACTCTGGCTGCCTGCCTGCCTCTCACATGCTGCTCTCGACACACCATCATCCTCATCATTTCTCTGTTTTCCTCTTAGGTCTGTATGGTTTTTGTCCTCACACCTCTTTTCTATCCCTCTGCACTGCTCTTCTTTCAATCTTCCCATATCCCCCACCCCCTCTGTCCCCTCTCCCTTTCTCTTGCTCACCAGTACTTCATGTTCCCATTAGGTTACATATATTGTCTGCTGTGTCATTTCTAATGTTTATAAATCAAGTTGAGATGGTTCAGTAGTGGAGTAAAAGTTAAAACAACATGATCCCGAACTGATATGTTTTATCCCAGAAAAAGGAAGAAGTGGTGCATTTTTTTATGACATGGGGTTTTATGTCAATTAGTCATTATCTTGTTTATGTTTTAATGATAACATGGGATTTCCTGCTTGAACAACCAGAGTTGGCTTAAGTATCCACTATTACATTCTTCATGTTAATCCCAGTGTTATCCAATACAATCCTACTTTTGTCATGTTCACCTTATCCTAAACGTTTTTATGCTTATCCAACTGAGTACATCGCAGCCTACTGTTTCACAGTAAAAGTCAGTACTTTTGGTTTCAGTACCTTTTTGTCATACTTTTCTTTCTGCCTAGAACCAGACTGATATCAAACCCCTCTGACGAGCAGTGAGGAACTTGAACCAGAGCCATTTCCCTCTCTGTGGTGAGAGTATTCAGCAGTAGCACTAATGCACTGAAACAGGACATCCTGTGCATCCTCTCCACAATGGCGTCAATGGCCCCCTAACTAACGTAATATCTTCCTATTCACACTGACGGGTTACCAGCAGCGGCTCTCCTGGGGACACCGGCTAGAATACGGCCTCCGCTCTCAACACAACAACACTGGCTTCCAGGAACCACTCTGGAAAAGCCACTGGGTGTCTTGTACTCTGCCTGTGCCCATTTCATCTGCACCTGAGGGCAGACTGTGTTCCTGTTTAGAGTTCCAGTACAGGTGCTCATGTATGTGTGTTATACTTTGTGTTTTTTCCAGTTCTGCCAGCCAGGAGGATGGAGGCTGTCCCGAGAGAGGAAAGCTCCCACCTTCTTCACGGTGGTGTTGACGGACATCGACTCAGATAGACACTACTGCTCCTGCCTCACCTTCTACGAGGCAGAGGTCAACCTGCAGGTGAGATGGCCTGTTGTCCCCCTCAACCCCAACCCCCCTACATGCATATCTTAGTGTTATAGCCAAAGCCACTTACAAGGGCATTATGTAAAATATTATAGCAAATCGAATGTATATCTCTTACAGCTTACCCATAGTTGCCCTATTCAAAGCAATCTGTGATACCGTGCCTTGCAAAGGTATTCATCTCCATTGGTATTTTTTGTATTTTGTGGTATTACAACCTGTAATTTAAATGGATTTTTATTTGGATTTCATGTACTGGACATACACAAAATAGTCCAATTCGGTGAAGTGAAATGAAAAAAATAAATAAAAAACTGAAAAGTGGTGTGTGAATATGTATTCACCCCCTTTGCTATGAAGCCCCTAAATAAGATCTGGTGCAACCAATCACCTTCAGAAGTCACATAATTAGTTACATAAAGTCCACCTGTGTGCAATCTAAGTGTCACATAATCGGTCACATGAGCTCAGTATATATACACCTGTTCTGAAAGGCCCCAGAGTCTGCAACACCACTAAGCAAGGGGTACCACCAAGGAAGCGGCACCATGAAGACCAAGGTCATCCAAACAGGTCATAGACAAAGTTGTGGACAAGTACAGATCAGGGTTGGGTTATAAAAAAATATCTGAAACTTTGAACATCCCACGGAGCACCATTAAATCCATTCTTAAAAAAAAATTCAGAATATGGCACCACAACAAACCTGCCAAGAGAGGGCCGCCCACCTAAACTCACGGACAAGGCAAGGAGGGCATTAATCAGAGAGGAAACAAAGTGACCAAAGATAATCCGATCTCCGCTGTGGAGCTCCTTCAGGGTTATCTGTCCATAGGACCACTTTAAGCCGTATACTCCACAGAGCTGGACTTTATGGAAGAGTGGCCAGAAAAAAGCCATTGCTTAAAGAAAAAAATAAGCAAACACGTTTGGTGTTCGCCAAAAGGAAGAGGGTACTCTAGTCAGATGAGACTAAAATTTAGCTTTTTGGCCATCAAGGAAAACGCTTTGTCTGGCGCACACCCAACACCTCGCATCACCCCGAGAACACCATCTCCAGTGAAACATGGTGGTGACAGCATTATGCTGTGGGGATGTTTTTCATCAGCTGGGAAACTGGTCAGAATTGAAGGAATGATGGATGGCGCTAAATACAGGGAAATTCTTGAGGGAAACCTGTTTCGGTCATCCAGAGATTTGAGACTGGGACAGAGGTTCACCTTCCAGCAGGACAATGACACTTAGCATACTGCTAAAGCAAAACTCGAATGGTTTAAGGGGAAACATTGACATGTCTTTGAATGGCCTTGTTAAAGCCCAGACCTCAATCCAATTGAGAATCTGTGGCATGTTGTGTAAATCAAATTGATACAACCCCCCCAAAAAAATCGATTTTAATTCCAGGTTGTAAGGCAACAAAATAGGGAAAATGCCAAGGGGTGTGAATACTTTCGCAAGCCACTGTACGTATGGTTTGACATTTGGTGTTTTTTCATGCCTTTTAAACTCTTACACACATGCTGAATAGGACTACGTCCTGCAGGTCCTGTTTAGGATCTGGGTCATAAGGTCAAAATAAGTGAACCACGGTATAGTAGATAGTGCCTACTGCCTCGGCTGGCAGCATGATGCTTCTCTTGATAAGCAGTTAATTTATTTATCATTTCCAGCTCCTCTCTCTCTCTGGATGAATACTTGATTCCGAGCATCCAGCAGGGGCTATTTGTTAATTCTTGGGATTTTGTTATATTTTTCATTGTGTTGTAATTGTTTTGTTTTTGACATGTTTTCTTGCATGGCACATTTTTGTACTATTAGGAATGTGTCACGGCATGATGTGTTCCAGAACCCACTAAAGTGGAAAAATAACAGCATTCCGGATGAATTGCGATGAATTGAACAACACTTCACATACTGAAGGGTTTTAGTGTGATGCGACAAAAGACGTATCCAATGAGCTGACATCTCATCCCCTCTAGCACTGGCTCTTGGATGCACCCATCCTCATATGAATTCAGTTCTGTCTTTGATGTTTTCTCTTCCGCACAAGTTCACAAACCCCTGAAATAAACTATTGGAACGACCGCAATCCTCTCAAGGTTTGTCCTGATACATTACACAGAATGCCTGGCTGGATGTCTAATTGTGTTTAAGAATATGACTCATTACAATGGCCCGATATCACCCTCCAGACGGTCTCTGAAGTGCTGCATTTTGTCACAAGAACAGGACATGTCCCCTGCCTCTTATAAAACACATGACAACCATGGCCATTAGTCACATTCTTCGAAAATTTGACATTCTTCGAAAGGCCCCATTCTTCTGACCGTTAGTCATGTTTATTCAAGGAGTCTTCTGAAAAAGGGAATTGAAATCTGATCATATCCTCTTACGTAAATTCCGGTGGAATTCTAACCTTTATTATTACACAGTGTACTATATGAATCAGACCAATTTACACAAACATCTCTTGTTGTGCCTGGATGCAGAACCACTGATTTTCCATGTGGGTTTCAAACAAAGCCTTGGCCTGACAAGGTATAAACCACCACATCCTTCATTAAATACGTGGGATAACGGCTAGGTTAGCTGTGACTGGGTCTCTAACCGGGCCTGGTCTATGCCTGGGCTGGATGGTCACGTAACCAACCCTGCAATAGTCTGACTAATTCCCCTGTCAGGCGCTGTTCGGTGATGTCCTGCAGCTGTCCACTCTGCTCACGCCCCCACCCCCCCGGAGGACTCTGGACCCTCTCCTCCGTGTCCAGACTTTAATCATCCCTTATTTGTTTTCTGTCCTCCTCACACGCCGGCCGGTCTACTGAGGGAGAAGAGACGAAGGCCACCCATAACGATCAGTGCAGTGTCATCGCAGACTTTAATACAGGATCATTAAAGGTCTTGATTACAGGGCTAAATGTGGCTGGTCACCTCACTGCCTCTTCATCATGGCCCCACCTCTCTGTTTTGGTTTGATATCTTTCCAGGAACTCTTCCCAGACCCCTTTTGTTCACTTGGTAATGGCTCAGATAAGGATAAGAGGATCACACACTGGACAGATGTGGGGCTGGTTTCTCACTGTGTAGGTGACTGTTGCTGTATCTTATGGTTTAGGGACCAGCTTGATATAGTATACCATCCACTGCAAAGGTTTGCACCAGAGCCAGGACCCATGTTCTCAATATTCACATTTACACTGTTAACAAGGTTAGCAAGATGCTAAAGTTGTTTGAGGTAGTGTTGCACAGTATACCGGTATCACGGTAATACCACAGTACCAAAACATCATGATGCCAACATTTTAGAATACCGTACTACCGTTTCATATGATGCTACAAAAATTATCAAATGTTTATGAAGTCAGTTTTGTTTAGACATTCAGTTAAATTAACGAATGCTATTCTCTTGTATGCGCAGGTGCAATAATGTCCACTTCACGTTCATGCGCACATCACCTGTGGCAGCTATAATCGGCCAGCCACATCCCCTTCCAGCCATCACTCACCTGCTTCTCTCCTCTCCGTCCGCTCTTCCTGCTCATCTATTCCTCCGTCTGTTTAAACAAATATCATTTAGCTTTGATGGCGAGGGGGGATGCAGACCCGGATCAGTCTGCTGTTGTTACAGTAGCGAAGAGCACAGGCCAGTCTGATAGGCTTTGAAAGGCCACTGTCACGCAGCAGGAACAGAGAGTAGAAACGGCTTTGTAACAGTCGTGTTTGCAGTTTTACAGCAAAGAAAGCAGCTCTTACCGGACCAGCCTTTTTTCCTTCCTGCACTATTTTGCGCTCATTTCATTCTAATTTCACAAACCATATCGCGGGCCGTTTTAAACTAATCCCAGGCCGCTAACTATTGTTTTGATAACAATGTTCTTCAGTCCTATTACCTAGCTAGCTTAACGACCTGGTAACTTGACAGTAGGTTAAGGCACATTTGATTGGCCCAGGAAGAAAGGGTCTGCTTCAAAAGTAGGATTCATAATCTCTCTTTCTGGTGCTTTTTTATTTATTTTTAACCTTTATTTAACTAGGCCATTCTTATTTTCAATGACGGCCTAGGAACAGTGGGTTAACTGCCTGTTCAGGGGCAGAACGACAGATTTGTACCTTGTCAGCTCGGGGGTTTGAACTTGCAACCTTCCAGATATTAGTCCAACGCTCTAACCACTAGGCTACCCTGCCGCCCCATTCTGTTTTGGTGCCTGACATTTTTAAAGTGTGGAGCAATGTGTTTGAGGGAGACCGAGAGAGTAGTGTGTACATGTTTGTGGGAGAGCGAGAGTTGTGGTGTGTGTGTGTGTTTGAGGGAGAGAGAGCAGTGTGTTTGTGGGAAAGAGTGGTGTGTGTGTGTTTTATGAGGGAGACAGAGAGAGAGCAGTGTGTACATGTGTGTGGGAGAGAGAGAGAGTGGTGTGTGTTTGAGGGAGACCGAGGGAGTGTGTGTGTGTGTCTTGTCTGTTAACTGAAGAGTAAAGGTTTCATGCAGTGTTTTCCCCGTACTGCCACAATGACATGCAGATCATTATGCATGTATACTCCTTCCTCCCATTCCTCCAGCCAAATCACAGCTAGACCTTTGAAAATATGAGGAACTTAGCCATTCTATGCAGTAGACAGTGAACAGTGAGAATTTAAATTCAATATTTGTTTTATTGAGTAGAAGATGAATATCAGTGACAGGTTTTTGTGTACCACACGCATAACGTTTACAAAACGTGAAGAATTGTCGGGGGACGGGGTCGAACAGGATGCAAGGCCAATCAGATTTCTCTGTGCTGTCATGATACTTGGCCTGGTATCTTATCGTTAGTAAAATTTTGGTATCGTGACAACACTAGTTTGAGGTGCCTTGTGTTTTGTCAAATACACCTAACTTGGTTAGTACAATATTTTGGGCCTAGTCTGCAAAGCATTTTACTGAAAAGGGCACACATGGTTTTCGTAGACCCTTGTAAGCCAGCATACGTTTTTTTAAATTATTTTTTTATTTACGCGGGCATTATCATGAGCCTTACCCTGTTGTGTTTAAACCAGCGTGGCTTTATTCTGTGATTGGATTCGAGAGGCAGATATGTATTTTTGCTGATAATTGAACCAAATCCTCAGAATGCTGTAGAAATACTGTTTCCCATCTGACGGGATATTTAGATCCTGTGTCCCCTGCTTGGAGCATGCCAGAGCTCTTGTGGCATGTTTTCATTGTCTGAAGGAATATATGTGATGCTGATAGAAGGTTTAGCCAGGAACGAGCCCTGTGAGGCTGCTATGCTGCTATCTCTGTAAACTGATAGGACTGACGGCTCCTGGTATGGGACAATTGGAACCAGATTGAGACGAGACCACTGAGACTTGACCTCTGTGTCCCAGTGGAGCACTTTGGGAAGGAGTGGGGAGGTATCTTTGTTCAAATCATTCACCTTAATGACTTAGCCCATATGCTGTTAGTTTAACATGATCACTCTATTGCTATTTATAGTACATTACGCCATGTCCTTCCAACCCAAATGTCTGCATCGTATTTTGGCTAGGTTCTGAATGATTAATATCCTACAGGTAGGCCTAGGTCTATCTCCAGTGTGGTTACTGGATCAGAGGTGTCGGAGGTCGAGCAGCTTTTGCTTTAATTATTTTGGTTCTCTGTTATGGGAGAAAAACATAGTTGAAAACAGGCTTCAGGGGGTTTATTACAGCTATTTCTATACTGATTACATCTTGTGACTCGGTTTTGTAGGAAATGTCATTTGAATTTCAAACCTCCAGTTCTGGGTTTGTAGCCATAGTTTAGAATAATCTCCAAACCACAAAAGATTATTCCTCAACTCAGGGAACCAAAGTTATGACGTTGTAGTCTTTAAAATAAATACCCTAATTTGTGAAGAAACAACTGAACAGATGAGAAAGCAGTATGGGTAAAGTCCAGACTGGACGTAGCCTATTCATACTCTGTTTTTAGTGTTTTCACAACTATTTTAGTAAACCGAGTAATGTGACTTGATGCATAGTTGACTTGATTTCTTATACTCTACATCTCATGGCTGATTTATGGTTGGCCTTTTGTCAGTATGTGACTCTGGAGGGGAAATGACACTCCTCTCTTAAGCTCCTGGGTTTCGTTCAAACGGTCTCCATGAAAATGATGTTTTATGATCTATTTTTTGGGGCTTAGTAATCTTTTATGAACCCCATGGTGATTTGAAGAAAATCCTTGTTGCTCTTTCAACTCCTCAAATGTGATGAGTATCTGTTTTACTGGGTACTACACATTGGAGAGGATTTTTTACTACTCAAATCAGTATCCCATTGCAGAGGGAACACAGGATTTTGAGTTTTTTGTAACCGAAAGGTTACAAATCCCCAAGCTGACAAGGTACAAATCTGTTGTTCTGCCCCTGAACAGGTAGTTAACCCACTGTTCCTAGGCCGTCATTGAAAATAAGAATTTGTTTTTAACTGACTTGCCTAGTTAAATAAGGTCAAATTAAAAATAAATCAATCAGAATTATCGAGGAGGGGGTGGCACTTGCATGTTTCCAAACATAGGCTACAGTATGTGATGTTCTGTAGAATGTACAGTAGATAACACTAGAGCCACCCTCAGCGGGTTAGCAGGGAAGGGTTCTTTCTGTCCCTGCTCAGGCGTTTCTTTTACGCCTGCTATGTTAGGTTACACTGCACAGGGTCTTAACTCAACCCCATATCACTGTTGAACTCTCCCATTTGAATAACGTATTCTGTCTTGCTGTTTCAGGGAACAAAGACCACCGATGCAGATGAGGATGAGGAAGAGGATGGCTTGATCCAGCCCGCTCAAGTCTTTGCACCAAAAAGTCTCATTCTGGTCTCCAGGCTCGATTATCCTGAAATATTCCGGGTAACATGATAATATCTGATTTAATTTCTGACTAAAATAGGTTCCTTCCAAAATGTCAGATGACCATGCATAGTGGTCATTTCAGTTTTTGCGGGTTTATTTGCTATCTATAGTTGACCTGGCCAGGAACATTCTTGGTCCTATTCATGAGGTTCGTGACTGTTCACTTTACTTATCTTATCTAATTAGCATTGGCATGATAAACAGTAGTCAATGCACTAATTTCTGCGCTATCGATTGTCTCATGATGGTGATAGAATGCATCATGTTGGATCATGTGTGCAGAGAATGAACATATTGACTTTATAGAGTGAATTCTGCAAGTACTCAAGGACAGGATATCCAGCCAATCCCTCACTTAAGAACAGAGTGGGTCTTATCGGATCTCTCCTGTCCCTAGGCACTCCACTGGACCACTACGATATTCAACTTTGGCATTCAAATGTCTCCGACACAAATATTCTTTTAGCATTTATTTTTAGCTTTGCTCTGCCGAGGTATTTGCCATTAAACCACACGTCAGCTGAGTATTAGGAATATTACATGAAATACTATACATCTGATTGTATTAGATAACGAATTCCAACACAGTGTCTTTAATTGTCCATTTAGGCACGAAACTGTGATTGGGTGTATGTACAGTGCCTTGCAAAAGTATTCGGCCCCCTTGAACTTTGCGACCTGTTGCCACATTTCAGGCTTCAAACATAAAGATATAAAACTGTATTTTTTTGTGAAGAATCAACAACAAGTGGGACACAATCATGAAGTGGAACGACATTTATTGGATATTTTAAACTTTTAAAATTATTCAGCCCCTCTAAGTTAATACTTTGTAGCGCCACCTTTTGCTGCGATTACAGCTGTAAGTCGCTTGGGGTATGTCTCTATCAGTTTTGCACATCGAGAGACTGACATTTTTTCCCATTCCTCCTTGCAAAACAGCTCGAGCTCAGTGAGGTTGGATGAAGAGCATTTGTGAACAGCAGTTTTCAGTTCTTTCCACAGATTCTCGATTGGATTCAGGTCTGGACTTTGACTTGGCCATTCTAACACCTGGATATGTTTATTTTTGAACCATTCCATTGTAGATTTTGCTTTATGTTTTGGATCATTGTCTTGTTGGAAGACAAATCTCCATCAGGTTTTCTTCCAGAATGGTCCTGTATTTGGCTCCATCCATCTTCCCATCAATTTTAACCATCTTCCCTGTCCCTGCTGAAGAAAAGCAGGCCCAAACCATGATGCTGCCACCACCATTTTTGACAGTGGGTATGGTGTGTTCAGGGTGATGAGCTGTGTTGCTTTTACGCCAAACATAATGTTTTGCATTGTTGCCAAAAAGTTCAATTTTGGTTTCATCTGACCAGAGCACCTTCTTCCACATGTTTGGTGTGTCTCCCAGGTGGCTTGTGGCAAACTTTAAACAACACTTTTTATGGATATCTTAAAGAAATGGCTTTCTTCTTGCCACTCTTCCATAAAGGCCAGATTTGTGCAATATACGACTGATTGTTGTCCTATGGACAGAATCTCCCACCTCAGCTGTAGATCTCTGCAGTTCATCCAGAGTGATCATGGGCCTCTTGGCTGCATCTGATCAGTCTTCTCCTTGTATGAGCTAAAAGTTTAGAGGGACGGCCAGGTCTTGGTAGATTTGCAGTGGTCTGATACTCATCCATTTCAATATTATCGCTTGCACAGTGCTCCTTGGGATATTTAAAGCTTGGGAAATCTTGTTGTATCCAAATCCGGCTTTAAACTTCTTCACAACAGTATCTCGGACCTGCCTGGTGTGTTCCTTGTTCTTCATGATGCTCTCTGCGCTTCTGAGACTATCACAGTGCAGGTGCATTTATACGGAGACTTGATTACACACAGGTGGATTGTATTTATCATCATTAGTCATTTAGGTCAACATTGGATCATTCAGAGATCCTCACTGAACTTCTGGAGAGAGTTTGCTGCACTGAAAGTAAAGGGGCTGAATAATTTTGCACGCCCAATTTTTCAGTTTTTGATTTGTTAAAAAAGTTTGAAATATCCAATAAATGTCGTTCCACTTCATGATTGTGTCCCACTTGTTGTTGATTCTTCACAAAAAAAATACAGTTTTATATATTTATGTTTGAAGCCTGAAATGTGGTAAAAGGTGGCAAAGTTCAAGGGGGCCGAATACTTTCGCAAGGCACTGTATCTTGCGATACATCTGTGAGTGTGCTGATTGACCTGGTTATGTGTCTGTCTCCTCCTGACCTCCCCAGGGCTGCTTGGGCCTGATCTACACGGTGTACGTTGACAGCCTGCCGTTCCCTCTGGAGGGGCTGGTTTCCAACCTCTTCACGTGCATGGTTCCTGTGGCTGGCGGCTCTCAGGTAAACAGGCATTACTAAAGCAAACAATTCCTCAAATACCATCTCTCAACCCTTCTGGCCTGCTCTGCACAGAGGCACGAATCCACCCAAGACTAGGGGTCAGTCTGGGTTAATATTGCTGCTAGACCCACACAAGGTGCTTGGTTACCCACTGACGGCCTGATGCTTATTATAGTTTCAGTCTCCTACAAGTATAGTGTGAGTGAGGAAGGAAGTAATGTTTTTGCCCATGTGCGTTTGCTTTCCATTCAATCATGCATTCCTCATCTAGATGGTGCCATAGATTGCTGTACCACCGCTCGCAGAAATGTCCTCATAATACTATTTTATTTTTCTAGCTGCTCTTCTGATGACGTTACTTAGTGAAGCTAGGGTACAAAAAAACAGAGTAGGGGGCCTGTTTTTATATTTTCACATCTCACTAGGTTATTAAAAACCACATCTGAAGCTGTCCTACAGTATAACCAAAACCCTACACTGGTCTGTTCCCTTAAAGTCTAGACAATAGTGATCAATGTGGCTTTAAAAAACGGGACAATATTTCATCTGTGTTTGTAAAGGGGAAGGAATGTGACCCATGGTTAAGTTCACATCCTGAACCTTAGTGTAATTTGAGTGTTTTTGATGTAATTTACCAACCAACACATGTCAGTGTTCCTCCTCAAACTATCGCCGCTCCCCGCAGAGCCAAGGGCGTTCGGCTGTAGCGACACAACATGAGTTAGAAACCTCAGGAGTGGAACAAACTCATCCTTCAACAGACTGTCAAACATGAAGGAATGTCATGAATCAGGGAACAGAGTTGTTCTCTAGCAGGTTCAAACTCAGTTGAAAATAACAGAAAGGCTATGCTCCCAATTAAGACCTTCATTGACCATGTTTCAATCCACTAGGATCTTCTTCAGGTTAAAAGCCAAACTCCGTTGAACCACTATCTGTCCCCCTATCATGTTCAACATCGGTTTAGCCTTTATTAGACGTACTGATTGCGTTCATGCGAACACTGTTTCTACTGTGCGCTTACTTCTTTACCCTCAGCCACACTGGATACAGCGACGGACGCTGCTGTCCCTAATGGATTGCAGAGGCGTTGTGCTGTGCCAGTGAAATTTACGTTAACATGCAATTGAGGTTTCTCCCATTGCAGCCGGACTGATTCAAAAGGCTAATTCAGTCATGCAGCTGCGATGTCCATCGGGTTCAACAACACGTGTTTTATTCATTTTTCTGGGAGATCGTCAAAAAAACACTCACACAGTGGATCCCTTAACTGCCATTGTACTGTCATTTCTCCCTTGCGTATATGACCTTTGGCCTTGTTTTGAGTTACAGTCTTGTTCAGTTTCCTAATGATATATACATTACCATGAAAACATGTTTTGATGTCTGTTGAAAAAAAATGGCCGTCTCTGAAACTGTTGTACAGTCTTGTCTAGTTCTATGATAGACCCATCCAATGGTTTTTCATATAACCTATGACTTTTCACTTTGGTGTTTTTCCCCACAGAAATTGTTTTCCCTGGGAGCTGGCGACCGGCAGCTAATCCAAACCCCTCTGAATGACAACCTGCCTGTTACATGCAAGAGTGTGGCCCTGCTCTTCCAGCAACTTGGTATGTCACTGGGCTTCTGCTTCCTCATTACTACACTACAGTACCACCAGTCAAACCCAAACTCCATGAACTCGACTCCACTTTATGGCACCATCATGTTCTTTCCGTTATTTACAGTCTGGTCTGCATCGGGTCTACTTAGTTGGAGTACAGTAGCTCTATGCTGCTCTGCCTGTTGGTCACGTACAGTCACAGTATACACAGCTCACATTGTAATTTAGCTTATGCTTCCTGGTAACATGCTTACGTGGGTCGGCTCAAATAACCTGACAGCTGAATACGAACTGTAGTACCAAATATTAGGAACATCCCTCTTAATCATATTGTTTGCATCGTTTTCTTTGTTTATTTTAGTAAGTAGCTTAGTTGTATGACAGGTTATCCGGTATTGATCCTTGAGTGTATTAAACCGTTTTAGGTTCAACTCCAACATTAAGAGGTTTAGAGTTACTACGCTGATGATCACATGGTTATGAATAAAGCATCTGTCCAAATCACAATTTTCAACTCTCAAACTGAATAGCCACTAAGCAGTTGGGTTAGATGCTGTACAAATGAACATGTGCCAGTGCCTTCAGGAAGTATTCACACCCCTTAACCTTTTCCACATTTTTGTTGTGTTACAGCTTGAATTTAAAATTGATCAAATGTAGATTTTTTGGGTCGCTGGCCTACCTACACACAATACCCCATAATATCAAAATTGATTTTTATTTTTTTATGTTTTCAGATAAATAAAAAATGAAAAGCTGAAATGTCTTGAGTCAATATTCAACCATAATAAGTATTCAACCATAATACATTACATGGACTCACTCTGTGTGCAATAATAGTGTTTAACATGATTTCTGAATGTCTACTTCATCTCTGTACCCCACACGTACAATTATCGGTAAGGTCCCTCAGTCGAGCAGTACATTTCAAACACGGGTTCTACCACAAAGACCAGGGAGGTTTTGCAATGCTTCGCAAAGAAGGGGACCTACTGGTAGATGGGTAATAATAAAAACATTGAATATATTGAATATCCCTTTGAGCATGGTGAAGTTATTAATTACACTTTGGATGGGGTGTCAATGCACCCAGCAACTACAAAGATACAGTTGTCCTTCCTAACTCAGTTGCCGGAGAGGAAGGAAACCGTTCAGGGATTTCACCACGAGCCAAAGGTGACTTTAAAACAGTTAGAGTTGAATGGCTGTGATAGGAGAAAACAACTGAGGATTGATCAACAACGTTGTAGTTACTCCACAATACCAACCTAATTGACAAAGTGAAAAGAAGGAAGCCTGCACAGAGTAAAATATACCAAAACATATGCATCCTGTTTCCAATAAGGCACAAAAGTAATTCTGCAAAAAATGTGTCAAAGCAATTCAATTTTGTCCTGAACGCAAAGTGTTATGTTTGAGGCAATTCCAATGCAACACATTACTGAGTAACACACTCCATATTTTCAAACATGGTGGTGGCTGCATCATGTTATGGTTGTATTTGTTAAGGACTGGGGAGATTTTCACTGTAAAAAAAAATGTACGGATTGGAGCTAAGCATAGGCAAAATCCTAGAGCAAAACCTGGTTCAGTGTGCTTTCAACCAGACTTTGAGAGATGAATTAACCTAAAACACAAGGCCAACTATGCACTGGATTTGCTTACCAAGAAGACTGTGAATGTTCCCGAGTTAGTTTTGACTTAAAGCTGCTTGAAGTTGATGGCAAGACCTGAAAATGGTTGTCTAGCAATGATCAACATCAAATTTGACAGAGCTTGAAGAATTTTGAAAATAATAATAGTTAAATCCAGTTTAATCCCACTTTGTATCGTCAAAATGTGGAAAAAGTCAGGGGGTGTGAATACTTTCTCAAGGCACTGTATGTATACTCCTTTACTACGATTTGCGTTTGTCTGTTTTGCATTCTTGTACACATGACATAGCTTTGCTGTGGTTTGGTGGCTTCACGTGGTTACCTTATATTGTCCCAAATTCCTGCTCACTGCATTCGTGCATACACTGGACTCAAGTATGTGGTTCTAATACACACAAATCACTGCAGAAGTCGAGTCTACATTCCAGGGGCTGATGTTGGGGGCGAGTTAGTAAATAAGTGAAATCCAATCCAATTTTTCTGATGCTTTTTTTTTGTAAGGGGAAATAGGCCCTTATTTAGTGTGATTAGAAGAATGTGTTACAAAACTAAATGGATTATGTTTCTTGTAAGCATTAGGCCCTGAACCCCTTGAGGAATTCAATAATAGTTTGCATGCTCCTTTGTTTAATTTGACAGCGAGCAGTGGACGTGCACATAGGAGGAGGGGGGGAGGGGGGCACTTTACCGATACACAAGTGAGCAGGGTCATGTTCAAGTCATCTGTTTGTAGCCAACCTGGAAAACACAGAGATGACCTGTACCTTGACATTGTCCTCAGCCATGGTTTGTGTCAGTCCTCACCTTCTTTGTTTTTGTTGCCAAATACTGCACATGTTATCCAGGAACAGTCCACAAAGCTAATAAAACTGACCCAATTCATACGACTCTCTAAATTTGACATTCCTAAGTTTTGAATTTACCCGTAGTTTGTTAGAGGATATATCTAAACTCCTCAGGTCCAGACAGCTGTTTTTGGAGTCATAGGAGGACATGGGGCCTGTTATTGTGCAGCTCAGTCCAACCATCAGGAGGAATGTCTCTGTGTGTTGTGATGTGTACAGTAATGTGTCCATTCCCCTCTATGCTGGATCTGAACATGGCCCCTGTCCCTGACCGATGAAGATGACAGGCAGACAGAGAGGCTTGGGCACCTCACGCCACTGCTGTTTGCTTACAGTACCCTTGTATAGGACTGCATTTAACTCTTAAGAGATGCTCTCTGTCATGTTCTTGGGCTACAGGTGATGTGACCGATGTCCTGTAAGAACTGATCAGTACTGCATGATATCATATGAAGGATAGGCATTCCAACAGCACCAGAAGTGATCAGATCATGCGTCTTGTGTAAGCGAAGCACCTTGCATCTCCCACCCATCCACTGTTATACAATGCAGGCTGAGAGTATGTTCTGAGTGCAGAATCAGTGTTCCCCCTATATTAATTTAGCAGGGGCGGGCTGCTGCTGTTAATTTGTTGCCGCCACTATTTTGATTTTATCTTTGCTGAGACGCAATTTTAAGATCGGAGTGTGATTAGTTACAATGTGTATTTGTACCAAGTAGCATTGGATGCATTTAGAGTCTTGAGATTTTTCAATTAAGTAAATGCAGATGGGCAACCCCATGCTTCAGCCTATTCATTTAAAGGGTCTGTGCTGTTAAAAATGTAATTATACTTTTTTAAATATATATATTTCCACACTGAGGTAAAATAACACTCTGAAATTGTGAATATTATGATAATGGCCTTTTTTGTAAGAGCTGTCTGGGGGGGAAATATTCCTGGAATTTCAGCATCTTCAGGTGGAATTTTTTGGTCCACATGATTACATCACAATGTGATCTGATTATAATAGACCAATGACTGTTCATCTAGGTAAGGGGCTGGGCTCTAGACCATCCTATCAGCCCAATCAGGGCTGTGTATGTAAATACAGTATCGAAACAATTTGTTTCCTAACCTCCACACGTTCAGACCAAGGGCCAAAGGAGCCTCAGGGATAAAACGTATAAATATATTTTGGAGTTATTAAATAAAAACACAGTGATTTATTAGACATACAGTGATGATTGATTGATTTTTTTTTTTTTTTTACAAAGACTGCATGGGGGCTTTAAAGCCACTATGCTGCATCAGTTGAGCTGAAGGTTATTTCAGATGGTGTCAACATTTACATGTTTTATTTTCCTCATTTTTTGGGGTAGAATGTCCTTTCAAAGTGTCATCACAAGTGACCTTCTCACATTCGTTCTACCTTTGCTGACGGAGAAGAATGATAGGGGAAACACTGCGCGTGTTTGAGTATCGTGACGATGCAACCGCTGCACAGCCCAAAGGCCGGATCATATGTCAGAACATATTCTCTCATTATTTATAATCTCTCATACTTCCATGATTCTATTCCATGAATCAGCAACAGATTTGCTCTCCATGTGGGCTGGCCTGTGTCCTCTTTTCCTCCTCTGCTTGGAGGGTCTATTTAAAGTCATGTGTTTAGTGTAACATGCTAAATGCATGTGATTCATCATGACCGTCCGTCAAATCTGTAAGAACAAATGATTAAACACAGATTTGAGTTATAACATGAAATACAGTACAACTTACAGTAGGCTACATTGCACACACCCCCACCCTTGTGTGATGGACTTTGTCTCTCTCCCAGCCTGTCAGGTACTAAGTTATTCTGTCCACCTTATGACCAAACAAGACCTGGGGAAAAGGCCCAGACCTAGTGGGTGGTGAGGAAACGTGTAGCATGTCCACGCACAAATGTGTCCAGAGGTCATCCCAGAGGAATGTCCGTCCAACATGTCACACTGCACAGGAAGTGTGGCCCCCAAAGGGATAGAATGGACAGGCCGTGGACAGGTTGTTTGTTGTTTGCTGCCTTTGTCTTGGCCCGGTCTGTCTCTTGTTTTTTAGGGTCGGAAATGTGTTGCTGTTTCCCATAGATATGTAAACACCTCAAGGGCACTAAACAAGCCAGGCTGCTTACCTCAGGAGGCCATTGTGAAACCTAATTGGCTGCCAAGTGCAAAAATGCCAGGTTAGTCCCCTCAGACCTATACACTTCCACACAGGAAGTCAGGCTGTGTTACATTCTATGTCACCTCAACATATGTCGCTTTGAGAGATCCAGGTCAGTCAACAACGGAACAGACAATGTTCATGTTCCCATTCCTGTTTATCAGGGTCTATCTGGGCTGGAAGCAGACACAGAATCAGGGACCTCAGTTTGTTGCGGACTGCAGATATGTCTGCCAGTGTGCCGTTGTCTTTATCTCTGTAATGAGTGATGGATGGGTCTACCACTAGGTTGATAGGAAACAATAACAGGAACTGTAAACTTGAGAATTTGACATATTATTTATATCGTCTCATAGCGTGTCATTTCCTCTGGCTAATTTTGAGATTGTATTTACTTATCATTAATTATATACGGGGGCGGCAGGGTGGCCTAGTGGTTAGAGCGTTGGACTAGTAACCGGAAGGTTGCGAGTTCAAACCCCCGAGCTGACAAGGTACAAATCTGTCGTTCTGCCCCTGAACAGGCAGTTAACCCACTGTTCCCAGGCCGTCATTGAAAATAAGAATTTGTTCTTAACTGACTTGCCTGGTTAAATAAAGGTAAAATAAATTTAAAAAAATACACTGCGTGTGCAAAACATTAGGAACACCTTTTGCCCCTCAGAACAGCCTCCATTTGTCAGGGCATCGACTCCACAAGGTGTTGAAAGAGCTCAACAGGGATGCTGGCCCATGTTGACTCCAATGCTTCCCACTGTTGTCAAGTTGGCTGGATATTCTTTGGGTGATGGACCATTCTTGATACACACGGGAAACTGTTGCGCTTAAACAACCCAGCAGCATTGCAGTTCTTAACACACTCAAACCGGTGCACCTGGCACCTACTACCATACCCCGTTCAAAGGCACTTAAATATTTTGTCTTGCTCATTCACCCTCTGAATGGCAAACATACACAATCTCTGTCTCCAGGTTTAAAAATTATTCTTTATACTGTCTACTCCCCTTCATCTACACAGATTGAAATGGGTTTAACAAGTGACATCAATAAGGGATCATAGCTTCACCTGGATTCACCTGGTCAGTCTGTCATGGAAAGAGCAGGTGTTCCTAATGTTTTGTACGCCTGTGTATAATAAACTCAGCAAAAAAAGAAACTGCCTCACTGTAAACTGTGTTTATTTTCACAAACTTAACATGTGTAAATATTTGTATGGACATAACAAGATTCAACAACTGAGACATAAACTGAACAAGTTCTACAGACATGTGACTAACAAAAATGGAATAATGTGTCCCTGAACAAAGGGGGGGGAGGGGGGGGTTGTTGCCACCAGCTGCATTAAGTACTGCAGTGCATCTCCTCATGGACTTCACCAGATTTTTTGCTGTTCTTGCTGTGAGATGTTACCCCACTCTTCTGCCAAGGCACCTGCAAATTCTGCCAAGGCACCTGCCATTCCCCCCCCCCCCAAACATATCTGGGTGGAATGGCCCTAGCCCTCACCCTCTGATCCAACAGGTTCCAGGCGTGTTCAGTGGGATTGAGATCCGGGCTCTTCTGCAAAACAGATCTTTACTCCAATAATTTCAACAAACTAGTCACATATGAAAACACCACATTCTAACACCCCAAATAAATATAATTTACTGAGTATTGTTTGCGCAGCTTAGAAATAAAATTCACCCCCAACAGTATGTTTTTTAAAATAATTTGTCCAAACGAATACCTCATTAATTACACATTATCTCTACTTTCTTCTGCCAGGAATCCAGAATGTTCTGAGTCTTTTCTGTGCGGTTCTGACCGAACACAAGGTTTTGTTCCATTCTACGAGCTACCAGAGACTAGGGGAGGCGTCACGTGCCCTGGAGGCACTCATGTTCCCCCTCAAATACAGGTACGTGATTGGCCCGTCAGTCTCCACATTCCCCCATGAGTCCGCATTACACCTCGGCTATTGACATGACTTGCCTTGCACAAAGTATGAATTAAATGATAATGTTTCTTATTATCGTTATTTGTTTGTTTCTCAGTAAAAATTGTTACACTTAGGCTGGCATTGATTATGAGTCCCTTGAAAGTTCAAACATATTAAGATGTTCATGTTGATTGCGTTGCCATCTGACTTTGACATTTTGTGACAAAACAGAACAACCTCCCAAAGTGGTCTTGGTTATCTGTTCTCATATGTCTTTAAGATGAATACACTTCCTGTAAGTTGCTCTGGATAAGAGTGTCTGCTAAATGACTGGAATGTAAATTTACTTGAAAGATTATTCTCTGGTTTACTGAGTACCACACATAGATGTAGAATTTGACCTGGCAAATGGTGTGTTTCCTCACTGTCGTCTCCTGTTTGAAACTCAGTTACCCATACATCCCCATCCTGCCGTCACGGCTGCTAGAGGTGCTGAGCTCACCCACCCCCTTCATCATCGGGGTCCACTCCATGTTCCAGAGCGAGATCCAAGAACTGGTGAGGGATCGTTAGCACCTTCTCCAAACATGAACCACCTCTGACCCTGATTCAATACAGTACACCAGGGAAACATACCTTTATTTAGACTGATTCATAGAAAGCTTGCACCATATTGCCTATGAATCATGTAGCCTTATTTATTTAAAATTTTTTTATTTCACCTTTATTTAACCAGGTGGGCAAGTTGAGAACAAGTTCTCATTTACAATTGCGACCCGGCCAAGATAAAGCAAAGCAGTTCGACACATACGACAACACAGAGTTACACATGGAGTAAAACAAACATACAGTCAATAAAACAGTATAAACAAGTCTATATACGATGTGAGC
Source organism: Oncorhynchus masou masou (assembly GCF_036934945.1). Lineage (NCBI taxonomy): Eukaryota > Metazoa > Chordata > Actinopteri > Salmoniformes > Salmonidae > Oncorhynchus > Oncorhynchus masou. The sequence continues at coordinate 34,940,851 of NC_088213.1, forward strand.
AAATGAGGTGAGATAAGGGAGGTAAAGGCAAAAAAAAGGCCATGGTGGCAAAGTAAATACAATATAGCAAGTAAAACACTGGAATGGTAGATTTGCAGTGGAATAATGTGCAAAGTAGAAATAAAAATAATGGGGTGCAAAGGAGCAAAATAAATAAATAAATTAAATACAGTAGGGAAAGAGGTAGTTGTTTGGGCTAAACTATAGGTGGGCTATGTACAGGTGCAGTAATATGTGAGCTGATCTGACAGTTGGTGCTTAAAGCTAGTGAGCGAGATAAGTGTTTCCAGTTTCAGAGATTTTTGTAGTTCGTTCCAGTCATTGGCAGCAGAGAACTGGAAGGAGAGGCGGCCAAAGAAAGAATTGGTTTTGGGGGTGACTAGAGAGATATACCTGCTGGAGCGTGTGCTACAGGTGGGAGATGCTATGGTGACCAGCGAGCTGAGATACGGGGGGACTTTACCTAGCAGGGTCTTGTAGATGACATGGAGCCAGTGGGTTTGGCGACAATTATGAAGCGAGGGCCAGCCAACGAGAGCGTACAGGTCGCAATGGTGGGTAATATATGGGGCTTTGGTGACAAAACAGATTGCATTGTGATCCAATTTGTTGAGTAGGGTATTGGAGGCTATTTTGTAAATGACATCGCCAAAGTCAAGGATTGGTAGGATGGTCAGTTTTACAAGGGTATGTTTGGCAGCATGAGTGAAGGATGCTTTGTTGCAAAATAGGAAGCCAATTCTAGATTTAACTTTGGATTGGAGATGTTTGATATGGGTCTGGGAGGAGAGTTTACAGTCTAACCAGACACCTAAGTATTTGTAGTTGTCCTCCATATATGAGTCATTGTACATTTTAAGGAAATGTTATGTTGAGCTGGCATTCCTTATAAAGAGAAGTGCCGATTGACACGGCCTCCTGAGTCCCTTAGTTTCAGGGAGTTGTGACTCCTCCACTATGTTGGCCAAGAGCCTGTTTTGGCAGGTTTCAGCCTTAGTTTGTCTTATACGCTCTGCTATAGTAATGTAGAATGTGCTCTACAACTAAAATCGGAATATAACTAATTGGAAAGGATTGTTTAGTGATGTGTGTTGTCTGTCTTACAGTTGGACGTTATCATAGCTGATCTGGATGGAGGAACCATAAAGATTCCAGAGTGCATCCACCTGTCCCAGCTCCCTGAACCACTGTTACACACTACCCAGACTGCCCTGTCTCTGGTACGTACCTGTTACACACTACACAGCCTACCCTGTCTCTGGTACATACCTGTTACACACTACACAGACTGCCCTGTCTCTGGTACATACCTGTTACACACTACACAGCCTGCCCTGTCTCTGGTACATACCTGTTACACACTACACAGACTGCCCTGTCTCTGGTACGTACCTGTTACACACTACACAGCCTGCCCTGTCTCTGGTATGTACCTGTTACACACTACACAGCCTGCCCTGTCTACACAGACTGCCCTGTCCCTGGTACCTGTTACACTACACAGCCTGCCCTGTCTCTGGTACATACCTGTTACACACTACACAGACTGCCCTGTCTCTGGTACGTACCTGTTACACACTAGCCTGCCCTGTCTCAGCCTACACCTGTCCTGTCTCTGGTACATACCTGTTACACACTACACAGCCTGCCCTGTCTCTGGTACGTACCTGTTACACACTACACAGCCTGCCCTGTCCCTGGTACATACCTGTTACACACTGCCCTGTCTCTGGTACATACCTGTTACACACTACACAGCCTGCCCTGTCTCTGGTACGTACCTGTTACACACTACACAGCCTGCCCTGTCTCTGGTACATACCTGTTACACACTACACAGCCTGCCCTGTCTCTGGTACGTACCTGTTACACACTACACAGCCTGCCCTGTCTCTGGTACATACCTGTTACACACTACACAGCCTGCCCTGTCTCTGGTACATACCTGTTACACACTACACAGCCTGCCCTGTCTCTGGTACGTACCTGTTACACACTACACAGCCTGCCCTGTCTCTGGTACATACCTGTTACACACTACACACAGCCTGCCCTGTCTCTGGTACATACCTGTTACACACTACACAGCCTGCCCTGTCTCTGGTACAGACTGCCCTGTCCCTGGTACATACCTGTTACACACTACACAGACTGCCCTGTCCCTGGTACATACCTGTTACACACTGCCCTGTCCTGGTACATACCTGTTACACACTACACAGCCTGCCCTGTCTCTGGTACATACCTGTTACACACTACACAGACTGCCCTGTCCCTGGTACATACCTGTTACACACTGCCCTGTCTCTGGTACATACCTGTTACACACCACAGCCTCTGTCTGTAAAGGCTGAATGCTCACCCTTGGAAATAACAAATCCCCTTTAGATATTTCACATTAGATCATAATGAGAATGTGGTTTGTTGCAAACAGCTTTAGAATGTCCTTATGTAACTTGTCTAAGTTATTGTAATGGGTATTTGTTTATGTAATCTGAACAATAAAAGTGTACTTAGGAATGAACAAAATAATAAGTCAAGACTAAGAGGCATTTTTATTATTTTCAGGTTTTGCATCCTGATCTGGAGATAGCTGACAATGCCTTCCCACCCCCTCGCACAGCCCCCTCCAACCTCAAACTGTTGGTAAGGCCCATCATTCCAGTAAACACAGTGTCTTTAACCTTTACCCCTGGCCATGTCTCATTGTAATAGATGGAGCCTTTTCCCAGAACATCATGTGTTTGTGATATGAGGAGGACGCCACTGCTCTGAGATATCTCCTATAGCACGCTCATCTCTTGTCCGACCTATGAATAGCACAGAAATTTGAACTTTTGTGGGGTTTTCCATTTCTTCAGATGGTACAATAATCACGTTAAGATGTGAACTTCACTGAATTATCAAGGTGGTATTCATGGCATGTCTGTGAGGTGACTCTCCCCTCTCTCCCTTGTGTTTTCAGGATAAGGAGGTGCGAGCCGTGTTCCTCAGGCTGTTTGCACAACTCTTCCAGGGCTACAGGTCCTGCCTGCAGCTCATCCGCATTCATTCCGAACCTGTTATCCACTTTCACAAGGTGAGATCAACTCAGTCTGGGTGGGTCAAAAATCCTATTGCCAACTGGATGCATGTGCTCCATCACACCCTCAATGTGTCTCCTGATTATGACGCACGTTTGTCACCCATAACATTTGATAGGTGCAGGCTGATGTTTATCTTATAGATAACAACTCTTGTTCTCTCAACCTGTAAAAGAATGTTTGGAGAGAATCCAAGAACAAGAGGATTCTCTCCTATCCTGTCTTATCCTGCCTGATAAAGCTGTTTGGAGGTGTTTTGTTTCATCATATGTGTGTTCTTTTGATGTGCTTTAGTGACTGACCGTATGACTCTTCACCATGCTATCTGCTTGTTTGTGTTATGTGCTGTCGGCCTTGGCCAATGGCCTCGCGATGAGCCATATGAAATGTATCAAATTAAAATAAAAAAAATTGCTGGGTTTGTATTTGTTTGTGTCTGCGGCGTCTCCGTGGTAACCTCTCAGCACGTCCCCCTCAAAGTACCCCACATGGCTCGGATTATGGGTCAGGAATTCATCACAAATCTACAGAAACTGCGCTTTTTTTTTATCGGAGAGGCGATGACTGGGGAGTCATGAAAAACTGCCCCCCATTTTCTATCTCTTTCACCCACTAGCACGAACCACAGGGCTAATTCAGCATATAGCCATCTTCAGTCATTTGTTTCACTTTTGTGACTGGGTTCAATGTGATAAGAAAATTATAATAATAAAGAAAAGAGAAGCTCAGAAAAGTAAAGCTGTTAGTCCTAAATGTACATCTTTATGTACCTACCATTATTTAACCTTTGACCCTGTCCCCCTACAGACTGCCTTCCTGGGCCAGAGAGGCTTGATCGAGAATGACTTCCTGACCAAGGTTCTGGATGGAATGGCCTTCGCTGGCTTCGTGTCTGAGAGGGGTCCGCCTTACAGAGCCTGTGATCTCTTTGATGAGGTACTGGCAGACATGGCTAATGTAACCAGACAGCAGCTCTAGTCTGATTTGGCAACAGTTTTTCTAATTTCACTGTTGTGTGTGAAACTGGGCTTGTTGAGAGATTGTATCGTTTGGGAACAGCTTGACTGACTTGTTGTTGGTTCTGTAGCTGGTGGCCTTTGACATGGAGCGCTTTAAGGAGGGGGCGGCTAGCCCTGCCAAGCTGCAGAAGCACATGAGGGAACTCTCTGACCAACTGTACAAAAACGTGAGTTAACTGGGCCTGTATGCCACAGTGTTCACATTAAGCACTTTCTGTACTCTTTAGTGTTCTAGCATGTCCTATGGCCGTCACAGATGTTGATAATGTTGTGCTTGTCTGTATGTTTTATTATTGAATGGTCCATTACAGGAGAATCCCAACCCCCACATGGCGTTCCAGAAAGTGCCTCGGCCCACAGAGGGCTCCCACCTGCGGGTGCATGTGGTGCCCTTCCCCCTGCTGGACGATGAGAAGGTGGAGCGGCTGCTGGCGGAGGGCCTGGCCAAGCATCCCAGCGCTGCTGCCATCACTACAACCACCCGCGCAGAGAGGAAGTGTGTGGTGCCTGCCGGCCCTCCCGTGGGTACGTGAGACACAAACATCAGCTCTACTCTATGTCTGCTCCTGTGTGAGACAAATGGCTTGGCAGGAGTCTGTCTATAATGTGTTAATAGCTGTAAGTACTTAGTTGCTGAGTATTGAATGGCGCCTGTACAAGCGTAGCTAGTATTTCTACCACTCTTGTATTCCTAACCTGCTCACCCCTCATCTGTGCAGTGTCCATCATGGGGAAGATGGGCTCAGTGTTCAACAGCGCTCGCAGGCTGGAGGTGGTGAGGAGCTGCATCTCCTTCATCTTCGACAACAAGACCCAGGAGACGGAGAAGGTGACGCACGGCATCCTCCCTAATCCCTGTCTCTCAGCACAGCGTAACCAGCCACGTCTGTAATGGCCCAGACACCTGGACAGACATCCATCCCTCCGATTACAGCAGGCAGGCAACCGTGTGTGTCTGTCTGGAGTTGGCGCTCTCAACTCTATCAGGCTAATTATACCTCCCAGCTGGGAGACATGGCCACACTGGAGACCGATAATCAAACACTTAGACTAGCCTCATAATCTCCTCGTTATCAGCAGAAATAACCCCATTGTTTTAACACCGAGGTTAATGGCATAGCTGTTTTGCTTTCTGTTTTTCCCATAAAGCATTTACACGAAAATGATGCTCTTTGATTTCCCCGCACCGTGGCACCCCCTATAGCCCATAGGAACGTTGATGGGGGTGTCTCATGTGCACTACATGAAATGGGAAGGGAGCCAGTTTCTTTATGCCTGCACCGCTGGCTGTAATAACCAGGTTATATAAGGCAGACATGCATCCAGCTATAACCGCCCCCCCGAGCCTATAAACCCTTCACCTCAATATACATTATACAGCCAATGTGAAAACCATTACCCAGACGCATGACCATCACATTTTCTCATTGTTTGACATTAGTATGAAATGTGTCGTATTATTAATATTTCCCAGAGGTCAACAATTCACAGTTTGGAATGGTAATACTGTAGCTGCTATTGTACCTGTCCCTGAGCTCCTGCAGAGCTACCAGCTTATGTTTCTTGGCTGTAGCCTGATTGGTTCTAGAATTCTGGGACATAACGTTCTCTGGGAAGTTGAGAAATCAATTCAGAAGATGATTATCCCCACTGTTTTTGTTCATGTATGTTGTGGTGTGACATGGTATTTGTGTTAAAAACAGGCTGTGCTGTGTTCCCAGACCCTGCCGGCTGCGCTGCGTGCTCTGAAAGGCAAGGCGGCCCGCCAGTGTCTGACTGAGGAGCTCAGTCTGCACGTCCAGCAGAACCGGGCCATACTGGACCACCAACAGTTTGACTACGTCATCCGCATGATGAACTGTGCCCTCCAGGTGGGTCAAAGCTCGGCCAGTCTGTCCCAGTCTGTGATGTGACTCTTTCAGAACAAATCAACTGGCTCTGTTATTAAAGTTCAGTGTACGGTATGTCCCTCCACAAGGTAGTTAACATCCCTCCTAAAAGTCTCTGAATGTCAACGTACTGCTTTTATAAACGATGGAACACTGTTTTCTAATAGCTAATGTACAGTAAGTATCCAGATGTCACTGGCAGCCTTTTTTCTTGGGTGTTCCCTAGCAGAGGCAATAACAGGTAAACCACAAAATATTTGAGGAGTAGGAAGCAGTAGTTTGTTTCCAGGCTCTACCCTTAAAACAACCCCACTCTGGATGCGATGACGTGTTTTCATGGGCTTTAACTGGTTCTAATTTAGCGCGTCTGAAGTTGTCTGTAATGGAAACAGTACGAGACAGTGAGAGAATGTGCCGGCTAACCAAGCGCTAAGCAGACAGCTCTGGCAGGATAATGTGATGTAGAGCTCTGCCTAGGGTACACAGGCCTCTGGCAACAACACGTGCTGCTACTCCACCATACATGCTCTTACTGCCCTTCTCCCTTACCTTAGTCATGCTTGGCTGCTGGTGGAAGAATGGCCAAATCATGTATTTTTCCAGTGATTTATGCTCAAGTTAGTCTTCATTTACAGTAGTTTGACAGATTGTCAAGAGTGAGTGCTCGCTGCGCCCCACATATCTAGTAAAAGGTTGGTGTCTGATTTACTTGGGTGCTATTGGGTTTTTGCGCTATCACTTCGGTTATTAGACAAAGCGATTAGTGGTTTATTCTGCTCTCCCTGTGCTGCACACGCCCCATAAAGTTTCACTCTGCCATCAATCAGGTGGGGGGCTCGTAGAGGAGGGCTCGTAGAGGAGGGCTCATAGAGGAGGGCTCGGAGAGGATGGCCGGAGCTCAGAGCTGAGGCCTCAATGATAGTTCCTCATGTTTTACAGCCTCACATGGCCGTAGCCACTGGGATTTAATGATTCGGAGCAGTGTTCACAGAGAGTGACTTTTATGGAGTGGCTCTGGATTCCACGCATTCTTCTGGCCAAATGATCGAGGCCGGCGAGCCAATTAATCTCACCATCTGCCTTTCGCCTGGGTGTGTAGAGGTCACTGGACGTGTCACTGGCCTCCCCACTTGTAAAACAGGTCAAGAGCCAGCCAGCCAACCAGTGGCTGTGTAATTTATACATGACAGAGGTATATATGCTCTCCCTTCCTGTGCTCCTGTCAGCAACACAGGTTCTAGGAGATGTGCCATACCACCTGGTTTCAGTTGCCCCCTGCATGCTTAGCTAACCGCATGTCTTCAGTATCTGAGTCCAGGTCCCACTCTGTCCAAGCCAAGGTAGTAATGTGATGAAGCTGCTGGTCCAACAGTAGTCTCCCTGTGGTACAGAGTGGTTGAAAGACACCACAATGACACCCGGACGGACACTCTGTATAATAACTGCAGATTAGTCGTCTTTGTTGCAAGGTCTGTCTGGCGAATACCGGACTGTTCTGGAATGTACAGAACAATGTAGAAATGCTTGTCTATTAGGTTGCTTAATGTGGCTGTGTTATCTGATAGCTGGCCTACGAGCGTGTCTGACATGTATTTTGTTTCTCCCCGAAATGGGATCCTGATGTGGAAGTTTCTATTTTTTCAAGGAACCGATTAATAGTATTTCTGCAGATAAAGTATTTTTTCCCCCCTCAAACTGGACGTGAGCATTTTCAGTGACATTGCATTGGGAATACTGAGTCCCTAGACAGATGCTATGAAGCGAAGCATGTGAGATGCATTCAATGCCAACCTTCAGAGTTGATTAGTCAGGATAACAACCACGTGTGAGTGTGTGTACTCTGGACCAGAGGATTTTTATTTCGAGCCAAGTGCTGCGGAGTGACATCGTGTGGTGTGGACTTATACAGACTGTCTCTCTAGGACTGTGTTTGGTCCAGGGGGCACTTGGCAGGGTTTCCCATAACAGCATGGAACATGTCAGGAGAGGAAGGGGGTGACGGACTGGAGAGAGGGGAGCAGAGGGGTTCTGTCTGGCCGTGGCACGAAGACTCGGATCAGCATCAGTCCGGGGCCCCTGTCTCTCCTCAACAACCACTATTCAAACCCAAACAACAGATGGAGACTTGCAGATAGAGTCCACCATTAGAGATGGACATCTCCACACCAAAACATCCCCATCTGAGATGAACTGCCTGTCAGCATATTACTGCACTACTGGTGACCTACTGTTGTGACTTCACCTTTAAGGTAGATGGATGGAGGCCAGTGTGTATATTATCTCAACCTTCAGGGTTCTCATTTCACCAGACATTCCCGTCTTATTTTGATTTAATCTCTGCTTTGCCTCTCAAAACCAAATAAGCAACAATTTTACTCATGGAGCTGGTATTTAAAATAGAATGAGGGTTTTCTTGCCAAATGGTTAGATAAAATATAGCGAGCATTTCTCTATAATTTTATTTAGCTTTACGGTGTAATACTGTCTTGTTATTTCTCCCCTATATTTTCACCAAGGCAACAACAGGCCAGAGGTCCATCCATTCTGCAGTTATTTGGTCCTGATTCTGTGTCCTGGTCCGTAGCCCAGGTCCATGGATTTGTCTCAGATGGGCTGTAAAAGGAACAGAAATAGCAGATTGCCTCGGCAGTAATTACTCTAGTATTTCACTTGCACCCCTCTCCTCTCATCGCCCTTCCCTGTCAAAAAGCCCTTGGAGATATCACAGATTGCACCGATGCCAATGATTATGCTACGCGTGTGTGTGTGTGTGTGTGTGTGTGTGTGTGCGAGATCCCTCAACACCCCACACAGCTAGGGGTGTTGACCTCTACAGTGTGCTATGCACCACAGTCTCTGTACAGTGACAGAATGATGCCTCATTAGAACGGGACAGGAGGCATGTGTTTTTCGATCTAAAAACATCTCACATTCCTGATGATATCATCATCCTGAGGCCAATCAAGAGTTTATGGGCCACATGTAACATGTCAGTTTGGGGCTAACCGTAGGGGTGCGTACTGGGAAAAGGGATACTTAGTCAGTTGCACAACTGAATGCATTCAACCGAAATGTGTCTTCAGCATATAACCGGGGGGATGCCTTAATCGACGTCATCGGCGCCCAGGGAACAGTTATTGTTGGGGATTAACTGCCTTGTTCAAGGACAGAATGGCCCGATTTGAACCAGCAACGTTTCGGTAACTGGCCCAACACTCTTGGGCTATGCTCCCTGCCACCCCCTGTGTTGCCCTGGCTCTGTTGACTGTTAGAAGGTTAGCGTTAGCGGTTCAAACTGTTTTGAAAGGGCACTCGTCCACAGGGTGCGGTGTTTGTTCTGCAGAGTTTCTCTGTACTACAGTATGAGTCAAAGCAGTGTGTGTATACAGTACAGTAGTTTCTGCTTTCTGACAGACAACCAGGTGAGAGAGGGGATTGTCCTTTCTAATGGAAGTAGGTGTGGGATTTCATCACTCAGAGTAGTACTGAACTCAGCAAAAAAAAAAACATGTCCTCTCGCTGTCAGCTGTGTTTATTTTCAGCAAACTTAACATGTGTAATCATTTGTATGAACATAGCAAGATTCAACAACTGAGACTTTAACTGAACAAGTTCCACAGACATGTGACTAAGAGAAATGTAATAATGTGTAATGTGTCCCTGAACAAAGGGGGGGTCAAAATCAGAAGTAACAGTCAGCATCTGGTGTGGCCACCAGCTGCATTAAGTACTGCAGTGCATCTCCTCCTCATGGACTGCACTAGATTTGCCAGTTCTTACTGTGAGATGTTACCCCACTCTTCCACCAAGGCGCCTGCAAGTTCCTGGACATTTCTGGAGGGAATGGCCATAGCCCTCAACCTCCGATCCAACAGGTCCCAGACGTGATCAATGGGATTGAGATCCGGGCTCTTTGCTGGCCATGGCAGAACACTGACTTCCTGTCTTGCAGGAAATCACGCAAAATCAGGAAATCCTTCTATGATAAACACGAATCCGACCATCACCCCTGGTGAGACGATACCGCGACTCGTCAGTGAAGAGCACTTTTTGCCAGTCCTGTCTGGTCCAGCGACGTTTGGTTTGTGCCCATAGGCGCCGCTGTTGCCAGTAATGTCTGTTGAGGACCTGCCTTACAACAGGCCTACAAGCCTCCAGTCCAGCCTCTCTCAGCCTATTGTGTACAGTCTGAGCACTGATGGAGGGATTGTGCGTTCCTGGTGTAACTCGATCAGTTGTTGTTGCCATCCTGTACCTGTCCCGCAGGTATGATGTTCGGATGTACCGATCCTGTGCAGGTGTTGTTACACATGGTCTGTCACTGCGAGGACGATCAGCTGTTCATCATGTCTCCCTGTAGCGCTGTCTTTGGCTTCTCACAGTACGGACTTTGCAATTTATTGCCCTGGCCACATCTGCAGTCCTCATGCCTCCTTGCAGCATGCTTAATGCATGTTCACACAGATGAGCAGGGACCCTGGGCATCTTTCTTTTGGTGTTTTTCAGTCAGTAGAAAGGCTACTTTAGTGTCCTAAGTTTTCATAACTGTGACCGTAATTGCCTACCGTGTGTAAGCTGTTAGTGTCTTAACGACCGTTCCACAGGTGCACGTTAATTAATTGTTTATGGTTCATTGAACACGCATGGGAAACCGTGTTTAAACCCTTTACAATTAAGATCTGGGAAGTTATTTTAATTTTTACAAATTACCTTTGAAAGACAGGGTCCTGAAAAAGGGACCTTTTCTTTTTTTGCTGAGTTTATACATCAGGCTATACTGTAACTCAGTGGATGTCTGTGTACATTCACTGAGCCCCAGCTTGGCCGTCCTCAACGCCACGCTTTCCTGAAGCAGTGCACTCAAATCAGAACATAAGTCACTTCAAGTACTTGTAAGGCCATGGAGGACCAAGTGAGCATTCAAAAGACTGGACATTATTGTAATTTGTGTTTTCTTACAAACCAGATTGTCTTTTTCTTTTTTTCTGAGGTAATGTTATTCTCTGGTGCAGAACATCCTCATGTTTGTCCCTACTGGAGAGACAGTGAACCTGTTAGTGACTCATTTTCCCGCTCTCATTAATTGCTTCAAGGTTTGTTTACATACCGTACCCCTTTTTTTTTCATTTATTGCAAGTATTTGACATATTCAAAGTAAATATTTACCATACTGTCATTCTGAGTCAATTGTTATTTTAATGAGATACGATCTTCCGTCAGTGCTTTGGAGGCCTGCTGGTCTGTCTGTGTGGTGTGAGTGATTTGATTGGCTGATTGAGCCATCACCAGAGGTATCAGATGAAGACCATGCAGTGTTACTACTTCCTGACCATGTAGACAAACACATTTTACACCACTTCTTTGAAAACCAACGAGCTCTGACCAAATCATTACTCATCCATCCCTCAAGTGCTTTGACCTCAACAGTGACAGTAAGATGCTGACTAAACTGTCCAAAGTGGATGCCAGTGCTATCGGTGCTGGACGCATCTTATCTGTGTATGTTGAAAACATTCTGCAGCTGTTTTAAGTCGTATCTCCTACTTGACAGCCGCATGACTCAAAGACATGACTGACCTTAATTGGAGTATTTGCACTAACGGGGGGCCTATTTGTTTCTGTGTGCGTGCAGAGTACCTCTCCCTCTCTCCCCCTCCAGCTGTTGCAGGTTTGGAAGTGGATATTGCACAAGGCCAGGCGAGCAGAGTCCTGCTGTAGAAAAAGGGGTATATGCATCCTGGCACCCCCAAACATTTCCTATCAGAGAGAATTATAGTGCTCAAAAACACTGTCAAAATGTCAATCACACATGTGCTCCTTCACCTGCAGGGGGTTGTTGGGCAAAGGAGAAAAGTTGTAGGTCCATCCATTCTAGATTAGTTTATGCTGCTGGCCAATGCTGTGATGCTATTGGCCAGATGGGCCCACAACCAATGTTCCCTCGAAGCTGAGGGCGCGCAGCTCAACTCGGAAATATGAGCCCGCACAGAGAAGCACGAGATTGATCTTGACTCATCTTTCTACAGTTTCCCATTTAGTTAACACAATCAACATCTCCTTCCACTGCGGCAATTGTGATTGAATCAAAGCAATATTAGTCACTTTCAACGTAATATACCGAAACAAAAGAAACTATGCAAGATTTAGAATGCAAAATTAACTGTGGAAGAGATTCTCTTGTAGGCAGTAGTATGGCCCGTACTGAAGAGCTCAGTTACTTTCAACGTGGCACCGTCGTAAGATGCCACCTTTCCAACAAGTCAGTTCGTCAAATTTCTGCCCTGCTTGAGCTGCCTAGTCAACTGTAAGTGCTGTTATTGTGAAGTGGAAATGTCTAGGAGCAGCAATGGCTCAGCCGTGATGTGGTAGGCCACACAAGCTCACAGAACGGGACCGCCGAGTGTAGAAGAGTGTAGAAGAGTGTAGTGCGTAGAAATCATCTGTCATCGGTTGCAACACTCACTACCAAGTTCCAAACTGCCTCTGGAAGCAACATCAGCTTCATGAAATGAGTTTCCATGGCCAAGTAGCTGCACACATGCCTAAGATCACCATGCTCAATGCCAAGCTTTGGTCTGGAGTGGTGTAAAGCTCCCCACCATTGGACTCTTGAGCAGTAGAAACACGTTCTATGGAGTGATGACTCACGCTTCATCATCTGGCAGTCTGACGGACAAATCTGGGTTTGGTGGATGCCAGGAGAACGCTACCTGTCTCAATGCATAGTGCCAACTGTAAAGTTTGGTGAAGGAGGAATAATGGTCTGGGGCTATTTTTCATGGTTTGGGATAGGCATCTTTGTTTCAGTGAAGGGAATCTTAATGCTACAGCATTCCATTCTAGGCGATTCTGTGCTTCCAACTTTGTGTCAACAGTTTTGGGAAGGCCCTGTCCTGTTTCATCGTGACAATGCCCCCGTGCACAAAGCGAGGTCTATACAGAAATAGTTTGTCGATCGGCGTGGAAGAACTTGACTGGCCTGCACAGAGCCCTGACCTGAACCCCATCGAACACCTTTGGGATAAATTGGAACGCAGACTGTGAGCCAGACCTAATCGTCCAACATCAGTGCCCGACCTCACTAATGCTCTTGTGGCTGAATGGAAGCAAGTCCCCACAGTAATGTTCCAATATCTAGTGGAAAGCCTTCCCAGAAGAGTGGAGGCTAATCGCAGCAAAGGTGGACCATCTCCATATTAATGCCTAAATACAGTGGGGCAAAAAAAGTAATTAATCAGCCACCAATTGGGCAAGTTCTCCCACTTAAAAAGATGAGAGAGGCCTGTACTTTTCATCATAGGTACACTTCAACTATGACAGACAAAATGAGGAAAACAATCCAGAAAATCACATTGTAGGATTTTTTTATGAATTTATTTGCAAATTATGGTGGAAAATAAGTATTTGGTCATCTACAAACAAGCAGGATTTCTGGCTCTCACAGACCTGTAACTTCTTTAAGATTCTCCTCTGTCCTCTACTCTGTATTAATGGCACCTGTTTGAACTTATTATCAGTATAAAAGACACCTGTCCACAACCTTAAACAGTCACACTCCAAACTCCACTATGGCCAAGACCAAAGAGCTGTCAAAGGACACCAGAAACAAAATTGTAGACCTGCACCAGGCTGGGAAGACTGAATCTGCAATAGGTAAGCAGCTTGGTTTGAAGAAATCAACTGTGGGAGCAATTATTAGGAAATGTAAGACATACAAGACCACTGATAATCTCCCTCGATCTGGGGCTCCACGCAAGATCTCACCCCGTGGGGTCAAAATGATCACAAGAACAGTGAGCAAAAATCCCAGATCCACACGGGGGGACCAAGTGAATGACCTGCAGAGAGCTGGGACCAAAGTAACAAAGCCTACCATCAGTAACACACTACGCCGCCAGGGACTCAAATCCTGCAGTGCCAGACGTGTCCCCCTGCTTAAGCCAGCACATGTCCAGGCCTGTCTGAAGTTTGCTAGAGAGCATTTGGATGATCCAGAAGAAGATTGGGAGAATGTCATATGGTCAGATGAAACCAAAATATTACTTTTTTGTAAAAACTCAACTCGTCGTGTTTGGAGGACAAAGAATGCTGAGTTTCATCCTAAAGAACACCATACCTACTGTGAAGCATGGGGGCGGAAACATCATGCTTTGGGGCTGTTTTTCTGCAAACGGACCTGGACGACTGATCTGTGTAAAGGAAAGAATGAATGGGGCCATGTATCGTGAGATTTTGAGTGAAAACCTCCTTCCATCAGCAAGGGCATTGAAGATTAAACGTGGCTGGTTCTTTCAGCATGACAATGATCCCAAACACACCGCCCGGGCAACGAAGGAGTGGCTTCGAAAGAAGCATTTCAAGGTCCTGGAGTGGCCTAGCCAGTCTACAGATCTCAACCCCATAGAACATCTTTGGAGGGAGTTGAAAGTCCGTGTTTCCCAGCAACAGCCCCAAAACATCACTGCTCTAGAGGAGATCTGCATGGAGGAATGGGCCAAAATACCAGCAACAGTGTGTGAAAACCTTGTGAAGATTTACAGAAAACATTTGACCTCTGTCATTGCCAACAAAGGGTATATAACAAAGTATTGAGAAACTTTTGTTATTGACCAAATACTTATTTTCCACCATAATTTGCAAATAAATTCATTAAAAATCCTACAATGTAATTTTCTGGATTTTCTTTCTCATTTTGTCTGTCATAGTTGAAGTGTACCTATGATTAGAATTACAGGCCTCTCATCCTTTTAAGTGGGAGAACTTGCACAATTGGTGGCTGACTAAATACTTTTTTGCCCCACTGTACTTGTGATCATCTAATGTATCAGTACAGAGTCTATCTAGGTCTATTAAATAATAAAGTGCAAATTACAATACAAGATATATTAAGTGGCTGTGTCTAGTCACAGTCCCCTTTTGTGCCCCTTTTTTTCTGGTTGTATTGCTTGAGTTACCTGGGGTGGCAGAGTTCCATGTAGTCATGGCTCTTTTAGTACTGTGTGGTTCCCAGCGTCTGTTCTGAACCTGGGGACTGTGAAGAGACCTCTGATTGCATATCTTATGTTGTACCGATGAGTGTCTGAACTGTGTGCCATCAGCTTGAACAGACAGTTCGGTACCTTCAACACCTCTCACAAAGACCAGTAGTGACGCAGTCAGTCAATCCTCAGCTTTGAGCCAAGCGTGACTGACACGCATGTTACCGTGTTCATCTAAGTGCTGCTTTGTTCTGGACCAACTGCAATTGACTTATGTCCCTCTTTGCAGTACAGTCGTGGCCAGAAATGTTGAGAATGACACATATACATTTTCACAAAGTCTGCTGCATCAGTGTCTTTAGATATTTTTGTCAGATGTTACTATGGAATGCTGAAGTATAATTACAAGCATTTCATAAGTGTCAAAGGCTTTTATTGACAATTACATTAAGTTGATGCAAAGAGTCAACATTTGCAGTGTTGACCCTTCTTTTTCAAGACCTTTGCAATCCGCCCTGGCATGCTGTCAATTAACTTGTGGGCCACGTCCTGACTGATGGCAGCCCATTCTTGCATAATCAATGCTTGGGGTTTGCCAGAATTTGTGGGTTTTTGTTTGTCCACCCACCTCTTGTGGATTGACCACAAGTTCTCAATGGGATTAAGGTCTGGGGGGTTTCCTGGCCATGGACCCAAAATATTGATGTTTTGTTCCCCGATCCACTTAGTTATCACTTTTACCTTATTGCAAGGTGCTCCATCATGCTGGAAAAGGCATTGTTCGTCACCAAACTGTTCCTGAATGGTTGGGAGAAGTTGCTCTCGGAGGATGTGTTGGTACCATTCTTTATTCATGGCTTATTTCTTAGGCAAAGTTGTGAGTGAGCCCACTCCCTTGGCTGAGAAGCAACCCCACACATGAATGGTCTCAGGATCCTTTACTGTTGGCATGACACAGGACTGATGGTAGCGCTCACCTTGTCTTTTCTGGACAAGCTTTTTTCCGGATGCCCCAAACAATCGGAAAGGGAATTCATCAGAGAAAATGACTTTACCCCAGTCCTCAGCAGTCCAATCCCTGTACCTTTTGCAGAATATCAGCCTGTCCCTGATGTTTTTCCTGGAGGGAAGTGGCTTCTTTGCTTCCCTTCTTGACACCAGACCATCCTCCAAAGTCTTCGCCTCACTGTTCGTGCAGATGCACTCACACCTGCCTGCTGCCATTCCTGAGCAAGCTCTGTATTGGTGGTGCCCCGATCCCGCAGCTGAATCCACTTTAGGAGATGGTCCTGGCGCTTGCTGGACTTTCTTGGGTGCCCTGAAGCCTTCTTCACAACAATTGAACCACTTTCCTTGAAGTTCTTGATGATGTGATAAATGGTTCATTTAGGTGCAATCTTACTGGCATCAATATCCTTGCCTGTGAAGCCCTTTTTGTGCAAAGCAATGATGACGGCATGTGTTTCCTTGCAGGTAACCATGGTTGACAGAGGAAGAAGAATGATTCCAAGCACCCTCCTTTTGAAGCTTCAAGTCTGTTATTCAAAATCAATCAGCATGACAGAGTGATCTCCAGCCTTGTTCTCGTCAACACTCACACCTGTGTTAACGAGAGAATCACTGACATGATGTCAGCTGGTCCTATTGTGGCAGGGCTGAAATGCAGTGGAAATGTATTTCTGGGATTCAGTTAGTTTGCATGGCAAAGACGGACTTTGCAAGTAATTGCAATTCATCTGATCACTCTTCATAACATTCTGGAGTATATGCAAATTGCCATCATACAAACTGAGGAAGCAGACTTTGTGAAAATTAATATTTGTGTCATTCTCAACTTTTGGCCACGACTGTACATGACCACACAGCTGGGCAGTAGTCCAGGTGCGACAGCTAGAGCCTTTAGACCCCTCTGGTCGACTGAGATGCCAAGAAGGCAGAACAACGCCCTTTCATAGACAGACCTCTTCCCATTTTAATAA
The DNA here is from genome assembly GCF_036934945.1 of Oncorhynchus masou masou. Lineage (NCBI taxonomy): Eukaryota > Metazoa > Chordata > Actinopteri > Salmoniformes > Salmonidae > Oncorhynchus > Oncorhynchus masou. Next base: position 34,957,799 of record NC_088213.1, read on the forward strand.
CCGTTGAGTTATTTGTTTTGACCATGACAGCTTGCTATCTAGAGATACACCCAGCAGTTTAGTCTCCTCAACTTTCTCAGTCGCCAAATTATTCAAAAATGATCTAAATGAGCTTTAGCATTGAGCAGATGATTCGTTTTTAGAGATATTTAGCACTCATGGCTTTGCTTTTCTAAAGAGAGCAGTGTCCACAGATTCCCATTCATGCAAGATCATGTGCTGTTTTCTTTGCCCTCCTCTGTACTAGGAGGTCTGCTGTGTGTTTGACAGTCTCACACAGCGTCCACAGCCTACCTCCCTCCAGGACTTGGACAGTAACTTGGTTAAGGTTTAATTTAGAGTCCCCCACTTCTCCTGCTCTCCTTTAATATCCTCTGTGAGATGAGTAGTGGGTTCTTGCTGTGAAAAAGCTCTCCCTCTGCTCTGCTTGGGGTTGCAGATGGGTCAGTCTCTGGACTGGTTGGACAGGCTAACATAACGAAGGCACTGGGAAGGTCTCTCGAGCATCATTCTCATGTACAGATAAAGCCGTTCCCCTTGGATGTCAGCCAGCAGGACCAGGTAAACATGGCCAGGGAACCATGCTTCTGACATTCAATTTGATTAGTGTACCATAGTTTCTAGTCTGTCTTTGTCTGTTTGTATGGGATGTGTCTGTGTGCACGGCTGTGTGCAGTATTGTGCTTGTTTTGTCAATGAGTCAGCTTATGGTTCGTGCTCTATGGTTCCACAGCACTGCAGCCTCATAAAAGCCTCCTCCAGCTCCCCTTCTCTGCTTTAAATGCCGGTCTCAGTCGGACGGTTCCTGGAAAGCGCCAAGGGAGAGAGGTGTCTGGAGTCTGCAGGAAGATGCTCTCTGATCACTTCCTGTCATGGGGGTCTGTCAAACGTGCGGGTCCAGGGTCTTTGTTTACGTAGTATAGACCTACGTGTTTATCAGGGGCAAAACTCCATGAGTCATCCATGAACCACAGCCTTGAGAGAGAACGAAAGAGACGGAGGAAAGAGGAAGGGAGACGACTTCCTCCTTCCTAAGCGGAGCTGCAGGGGTGCACGTTGCTCTCCTCACCCTTCTGTACACAGATACGCTTACGCACATACATTTCTACACGCACGCCCCGCCCCTGCACTCTTGCATGTGCTCGTATGCGCTACGGCGACTGCAGTGTCCCGGATCATAAACGGCAGCATTCCTCTGTCTCAATGTAAACAGGCATACCTGCTGCTGGTAAACCAGGAATAACTCCAAGCACATGCAGTTGAGCCTATGCAGGCCAGCAGACAAAAGGGTCTCCCTCACTCCTTGCCTTCTTTCAGCCAGACTGTTCGTCGTCTTTATACTCTTAGTAGGGTTTGTTGTGACCTATTGGCCTAGGAAGTTCTGAATTACAGTAAATCATGGTGCTAACCTGGATAACTGCTTCTAAGACATCATGTCTTCCCTAAACGTAGCATTTTCCCTGTCAGATTACAGCGCTGCCCTGTTTGTAGATGATACTGAGGTCGCCTGAAGTAAACGGGATTGTATCAGAATGAAATATGAACATGTACAATGGGTCTGTTTTCTTACAGATAGCAGAGCACTGCTTGGTCTTATGACACTTCTTCATGCTCTGAATCAATGCTTCTGCCTTTTGATGTTGACAGGCTCGGCTCAAGGCATTACAGCACAGTGTTGTACAACGATGCTTTATGAAATGTTAGCCCAGATTTGGCTCCTCTGACCTTGTGGTCTTTTTGTCTGAATAACGACGTCTCTGTTAAATGTTTCCATTTTTCTGCCCTTGCGCTTCTGCTCCTGGGGTTATTTGGAGAGTTTTCACTGGGTTCTTTGAACATCTGTGACCTGCGGCATTGTCAAGGATGCCGGTAAACAAAGCTTTGGTGGCTCTCCAAACTGGAGCGTTCAACCGCAACCCAAAATAACTGAAAACCAACTGCAAGGGGAAAACAAAGTCTATCGCTCGGTCCATGGGGGGCCTGTCTTTCATGTTTAGCTGAAGACCGTATGTTTTGCATTTGCTCCTCTCTGTACATTCCTCCGTTTTTTGTGAGGTATGAGGGAATGGGGGATTTATCCATGAAAAAGGCCCCCTATCCAATATTGGCAAGTCCAGCATTCCTGTCACAATCCCTTTACCCCCCCTCTCCTGCCAAAATGAGAGGCTCTGATCGTGTGTGTGTGTGTGTGTGTGTGTGTCTTTGTGAAAATGCTAAGTTTGTCAAATGTGTGCGTGATTATGAAGTTTTTGGTTGTATGTGTGCGAAAGTTGGGTTGTGAATGTAGATGTGTTTAGGGTTGTGTGTGTGCATGTATTTGATTTCCGATGTTCCCTGCCCTTGGGGTCCCTGTGAGGGTTATGAGACACAGCACCAGATCAGGATCAGCTCTGCTGTTTTGACATGGACTTAAATCAAGTTTCCGGCGGCCATTCTGATTGTCCCAGTTGAACAAATAAATCCCCACAAAGCTCATGGAGATAAGTACCAATTTCCTGTGTGTGGAGCTCTTTTGGGTCCTTTTCAGATGTTCTCCTTTCCCATCCAGTCTCTCTGTTTTCAATATGAGCCATTTTATTTTGGCCCTTAAGTCCCCAGTTCTACTGGATGTATTGTACTATCTGCCGGAATGCAGTGCTCATCTCTAATGCTCCATTGAATACAACTTATTTTATATTCAGACAGACCCCAGTACAGATTCTGTGAGTGGCGTAAAAATGGGAGAAAAAAATTGTCAGCTGCGCTCTAGCTGTTTCAGAAATTAAATGTCCGTTTTCTTTGACTCGCCATGGTGCTTGGCTAATAGATGTTGTATTTTAAAGCCAAGACAATTTGATTTTATGCAACATAATCCCGTGGATTTATTCAATACGTTTGTAGATGTTGATCCCGGAAACTCTGGGATGTAATCTGGAGCAGGAATGCAAAACATGAAATGACCAATAAATTGAGAAATTGGAACATTCTGACAATTGTCAGGATTATATAAGCCTATTGGAAGCATATGTCCCAACGCTGCAGTGGCCTTGATAGGGAAAGTATGGCTGGTGCAAACCCTGAAGATAAAATTACACTAAATTACTTGTAATTTTTGCAATCGACTATCTGATTTTGCTCGTACGTAATGTTTTTTGGAGAGGTGCACTGCCCAGACCTTCTTGACCCATAGAGAGACCCTTAGAGATATAACAGGTGCACTGCCCAGACCTTCTTGACCCATAGAGAGACCCTTAGAGATATAACAGGTGCACTGCCCAGACCTTCTTGACCCATAGAGAGACCCATAGAGATATAACAGGTGCACTGCCCAGACCTTCTTGACCCATAGAGAGACCCATAGAGATATAACAGGTGCACTGCCCAGACCTTCTTGACCCATAGAGAGACCCTTAGAGATATAACTGGTGCACTGCCCAGACCTTCTTGACCCATAGAGAGACCCTTAGAGATATAACTGGTGCACTGCCCAGACCTTCTTGACCCATAGAGAGACCCTTAGAGATATAACTGGTGCACTGCCCAGACCTTCTTGACCCATAGAGAGACCCTTAGAGATATAACTGGTGCACTGCCCAGACCTTCTTGACCCATAGAGAGACCCTTAGAGATATAACTGGTGCACTGCCCAGACCTTCTTGGCCCATAGCGATATAACATTGTCATGCTGTGTCCTGACCTCATCTCTCCCCTGTTGTGTGACCCACAGGACTGCTCCAGCTCTGAAGAGTACACGGTCGCCTCCGCCCTGCTGCCCCTGACGACGGCCTTTTACCGGGTGAGTGACTGACTGGGAGATTCCATTCCACAGAGCTCTTCTCCTCTCTCACACAGACAGAGCGGATAGAGAGTCAGCCAGCAGGTCCTTTTGACTATATTGCTCAATCAAGGGCAGGACGGCCTGGCATTCAACACAAGCTGGCCGTCCTAATGGAGGTTATTTATAATGGGGGGCAATAATAGAAAAGGGATTGGGGTGTGATATCCCAGCTGTCCTGGCGCTGGTCCTGTTCTGAAGGTTGCCTCTGGCGCATGCAGCATACTCTGACCTCATGTCAGGAGCTGTGTTCCAGGCAGGACAAGAGACTTCCCAGGCCTCCGGCCATGCAGCTCTGGGACAGGGGAGGGGACAGAGGAGTGTCCCATTTGTTCTCAGACGAGTCACATGAGGGTAAAGAGGGTGAGAACTGTACCTCACACCAAAGCCCAGAGGGCCACTGTGGGTTTGTGGTTTCCAACCTCTCGTGATCAAACTCGGTTGCTGCGGCGCGCACCGCAAATCCGTCCCCAATGCTCTGCAGTTGCCACGGTGACCGACACAACTGTGAGCTGTTGACCTGCATTGGGTACAAGACCCTAAGAGACAGAATTTGGACCTCGCCCACTCTCTGCCATCGTATGTCTCACCCTGTTCTTACAGGATAGGCTGATGTAATGCTCTGAGATAAGCCTGCTCTCTTCTTTCCCAGCCAGGGTAACCATTGGAACTGTACACTTATAGTAAGTTATCTAAATAAAACCAAGGGAATTGTCTCTGTTTGTTGATACAGGTGTACAGTGTGACCTATGTAATGGGGGTGAGAGCAGAGTTGTCTCTGTACACAACCTGAGTAAAGTGTAGTGGTCACAGACCCCCCTACACCACATTGTTGATAGTTTGGTTTGTTGCTGTAACGGAGTAACAGTGTCTCTCTGTGACCGTCAAGTTGTCAACACAACACTGTGACCCTAGGCTCCAGCTTTCTGCCTCTTCATTACGACATCTGAAAGCCATTGCCTAAATGCATTGGATTTCCTGTATATTTTTTTTACCCCATTTCCCCATTTTACGTAACCATAAAATCTGATTAAAGGATTACGTTAAAGGACCTTTATCACCAGGTTTTCAGAAAGAGACACGAATCCTGAGAGGCGTTTCATTCTCGACGGAGCAGTTTCTGGCACGGGAGGAATGATATCGTGAGCTCCAGAACACAACAGATTTCTCCCAGATTTCCAAAGGAATGGCATTAACTGTCGAGTCCAGCGTGTGGTCACGCAAATGGCGAAAAGCAAGAGCACAGGAATCCACCATGGTTCATATTGTGTAATCTCTTGTGTGATTAAAAAAATGCTGGAAAAACAATGTATCCCAAAAAAACAGAGCACCTTGTGATGGTTCACAACGCTCCGCAGAGATTCTCGGGATAATCGCAGCATCGCACGATAGTCAATTACATCCTTTTGCAAAACGTCTGTTGGCCTGCTTTACCCCCCCCCCATCCTGCCACATTTCCCCAAAGTCTTTGACTTTACCACACGGACTGTTATGGGGCTGTTCAAAGCATGCCTGGCAGCAGATGAAGGAGCCAGTGGTTTTGTAAGTGTTGGGTTTACCCCCACGCTATAGTAGAGGACCATTACAGTCTACTGTAGGACACTGCTGAGAGAACCATTTGTAAAGGAACAGAAGGAGTGTCTGTTGTCTGTATCCAGGTGACAATCGTGACAAAATAGCAATCCGTTTTCAGTGGTACGTGTGTTTTTGTTACGAAGCCAAAAAGAGAACATTTCAACTAGAACCGTTTGTTTCTTTTCCAATGGAATGGTTTTGACCCGGGTCTTCTGGTCAAGATTATATTCGTACCTTTTCATGGAATGGTTTTGACGCAGGTCTTCTGGTCAAGATTATATTCGTACCTTTTCAATGGAATGGTTTTGACGCGGGTCTTCTGGTCAAGATTATATTCGTACCTTTTCATGGAATGGTTTTGACGCAGGTCTTCTGGTCAAGATTATATTCGTACCTTTCCAATGGAATGGTTTTGACCCGGGTCTTCTGGTCAAGATTATATTCGTACCTTTTCAGGGAATTGGTTTTGACTCGGGTCTTCTGGTCAAGATTATATTCGTACCTTTTCATGGAATGGTTTTGACCCGGGTCTTCTGGTCAAGATTATATTCGTACCTTTTCAGGGAATTGGTTTTGACTCGGGTCTTCTGGTCAAGATTATATTCGTACCTTTTCATGGAATGGTTTTGACGCGGGTCTTCTGGTCAAGATTATATTCGTACCTTTCCAATGGAATGGTTTTGACCTGGGTCTTCTGGTCAAGATTATATTCGTACCTTTTCATGGAATGGTATTGACACGGGTCTTCTGGTCAAGATTATATTCGTAACTTTCCAATGGAATGGTTTTGACCCGGGTCTTCTGGTCAAGATTATATTCGTACCTTTTCATGGAATGGTATTGACGCGGGTCTTCTAGTCAAGATTATATTCGTACCTTTCATGGAATGGTTTTGACGCGGGTCTTCTGGTCAAGATTATATTCGTACCTTTCCAATGGAATGGTTTTGACCTGGGTCTTCTGGTCAAGATTATATTCGTACCTTTTCATGGAATGGTATTGACGCGGGTCTTCTGGTCAAGATTATATTCGTACCTTTTCATGGAATGGTATTGACGCGGGTCTTCTGGTCAAGATTATATTCGTACCTTTTCATGGAATGGTTTTGACGCGGGTCTTCTAGTCAAGATTATATTCGTACCTTTCCAATGGAATGGTTTTGACCTGGGTCTTCTGGTCAAGATTATATTCGTACCTTTTCATGGAATGGTTTTGACGCGGGTCTTCTAGTCAAGATTATATTCATACTTTTTCATGGAATGGTATTGACGCGGGTCTTCTAGTCAAGATTATATTCGTACCTTTCCAATGGAATGGTTTTGACCTGGGTCTTCTGGTCAAGATTATATTCATACCTTTTCATGGAAGATTAGCTCTGATATCATTCATCATGGACTTTATTACACTACCAAGACAAACAACACGTTTCGGGTACTTGTTACACATCTGCGTCCAAGTCCTCCTGACCTCCTAGCTTCAGTACTAAACTGCTAAGCCCTCCAAACACAGCCTTACTACAACAGCACACTGTCCTTAGAGTCAAGACAACCTGCTGTCGGTAGATCCCATTTATATTTCCTAGAAGGTGAAGCTGTAGTTAATCAGTGCTCAAGTGACTGAGTGATTAGGCTACTCTTTTACACTTTTTACGTAACCACGGTAACCTTGGCTTGCCTCGTGAATTTGCTGCATAGTTTCATTGTAAACATGTTCTTATTTTGGAGTAGAGCAGGCCTATTGCTTTCCTTAAGTGTAATTCCATCCCGTGTAAATCGTGAACTGTACATAATATACAGTCTTGCAGTGGCAAGTTGACAACATCCGCTTTGCTGATTACCGTATCATTTTTTAAATATATATATATTTTTTACTTCAGCCAGTCCTCATGCTACGTCCACAGGAGTATATAGTTTTACTTCCCCTCCACCCTCAATCCTTCCCAACGAGGTCAGTTGGCTTAAGGCCCTTTTCTATGAAAACCGCTGCTTCACCTGTCCCTGTCATCCATCACTCCTCATTGACGTCTTCTTCAGAGCCTCTCAGCCCGTCAACCTCTGCTGCCCGCAGTAACTACAACGAGGGGATCGGGTCTGGAAGAAATTAGGTCAGGGCTTCACCTTCTGGGTTTCGTCACCACAGTATGTAATGTGTTCAATCATCACAATGCCCCCATCTGAAGGCTGACCCTAATCAGACCCTAAATTAACATGACCCTTTTTATAGTCACATATTTCTCGTAAAGTCTTAAGGTAAATTGAAAATTCATGAAAGCCTTATGACGTTTTTCTCAACTTAATCTGAAGAATATAGACTTACGACTTACGTCACGGTGGTCTTCTTTCTCTTAGCTTTAGCCTGGCTAGTCTGGACCCTCCACAGTGGACTGTCTTCAGCCCACAGTGCTGCTGCCCAACCTCTCCTCACTACAGAATGTAGGAAGCTTCCCAGCAATGTGCCCGCTCCCACAGAGTGTTTGTGGGAGAGACGTGTGTGTTTTTGGTTTGTGTTTTGGGCAAATGTTCAAACTGAAGAGCCGCCTTTCATTGACCTATATTCTATATTCTGCCCCTTCCTTCCCTCGGTCTGTCTGGTGTCTGGCAGGCTGCACAGTGAGGTCTGCGAAACTAACCACTCTTGGAACAACATATGTTCTTTACTTTAGAGGGCTTTGTGTCTGGTGAAGTCATCATAATGCAGCCAACAGGTTGAACTGTGTTTGACAGAAGCTTCTGGGTTAAACTGGGTTGGCGTGCTTTCTTGTGCTCAGTAAGTAGTTTACTTAAACTGCATGCAACCTTTTGTACAGGCCATATCTCAGTCAGCAGTGACAGGTTGTTGTATTGCTCTGTATAAATGTTTCTGAATTCCTCGGCAAATATACTACTTCTGATGAAAACCCTTCTTTACTACAAGCGTCAGCACTGTTTGGGTCAGTGTTATTGTGCCCTTTAATAAACTCCCATTTTTATTCATGTTTTGATTGTTGCAGTTGAATGTAGAGCGAAAGTAGAGCTCTGCCTACCTCCTTGGCTCTCTGAGGTAACAATCTAGTTGGATGTGCCGTGGCAGCTGATGATTCTGGACTCAACACAGAAAACCGTTGGACTGTTTAAATTCTTTCTGCCCCAGTTTATGCGTGGAGGGATTGGAAGGTTTTCGCTGTCAAGCTGTTTTACGTTTGGTCCTGGGGAGAGCAGATGATTTACGTCGTGACCTTTGTGTCCCTGTGAGACGTCTAGAGCTGGACTCGTCTCTGTTTACTCTGCATCGTAGACCATTTATGTTAACAGTACATCCCGCGTGAATACTTATGGCATGATGGACTTGTTTGTTCCACGTCGTCTGTTTGTTTGACTCAGTCATTTGTGTTAATACATTGTTTGGATGGCGACGTCTTCAGTGCTACAGGACGCAAATACCTCTGACACAATAGTGATTCATGAGGAATAAATCTAGAAAGATTGATTGGTCCAAGTCGGGATATTTTCTTCCCCCAGAGTCTCTGTCACAAAGGACTTCTAAAGAAATGTCTATTTTTATGCCCATGGATGCCAAGTGATTTGCTCCAAAACAGACAAACTATTTTGTTGCCCAAGGCTGGTCAGGGATCAAACACGGCACTTTTCCTCCAGTGTCCAGATAGATACAGGTCAACCAGCAGAGCTATGAGACATCATACCTCCCTTTAGAGCTGATGAACACACCCTGAGCGATCACTCTGTATTTGTCTCTCTCACTGTCTATCTAGCTCTATGGGCAAAACTGTATTATTGAAGAGTTACCACCTCTTCCTTCAGGTCCTTATGGGATCCCTAGCCAGACCTTGAGCTATGTCTGGCTGTCTCGGTCTGTCTGGCGGTCTGTCTGGCTGGCTTTCTGTGTGTCTGGCTGGCTTTCTGTGTGTCTGGCTGGCTGTTTCTCTGTGTGTCTGGCTGGCTGTTTCTCTGTGTGTCTGGCTGGCTGTTTCTCTGTCTGGGTATCTGGCTGGCTGACCCGCTGGCTGGCTTGCTCTCTTTGTGGCTGGCTTGCTTTCTTTGTGGCTGGCTTGCTTTCTTTGTGGCTGGCTGGCTCTCTGGCTGGCTGGCTCTCTGGCTGGCTCTCTTTGTGGTTGGCTGGCTCTCTGGCTGACTGGCTGGATCTCTGGCTGACTGGCTGGCTCTCTGGCTGACTGGCTGGCTGGCTCTCTTTGGCTGGCTGGCTGGCTGGCTCTCTTTGGCTGGCTGGCTCTCTTTGGCTGGCTGGCTCTCTTTGGCTGGCTCTCTGGCTGACTGTCTGGCTCTCTGGCTGCTGGCTGGCTGTCTTTGTGGCTGGCTCGCTCTCTTTGGCTGGCTGGCTCTCTGTGTGGCTGGCTTACTCTCTGGCTGGCTGTCTTTGTGGCTGGCTCTCTGGCTGGCTGGCTCTCTGGCTGGCTGGCTCTCTGGCTGGCTCTCTGTGTGGCTGGATGGCTCTCCTGCTGGATGGCTGGCTGGCTCTCTGGCTGGCTTGCTCTCTGGCTGGCTCTCTGGCTGTGTGTCTGGCTCTCTGTCTGTGTGTCTGGCTCTCTGTCTGTGTGTCTGGCTCTCTGGCTGTGTGTCTGGCTCTCTGGCTGTGCTGTCTGGCTCTCTGGCTGTGCGTTTGGCTCTCTGGCTGTGTGTCTGGCTCTCTGGCTGTGCGTCTGGCTCTCTGGCTGTGAGTCTGGCCGTTTGTCTGACTCTCTGGCTGTGCGTCTGGCTCTCTGGCTGTGCGTCTGGCCGTTTGTCTGACTCTCTGGCTGTGTGTCTGGCTCTCTGGCTGTGTGTCTGGCTCTCTGGCTGTCTGTCTGTTTGTCCGGCTCTCTGACTCTCTGGCTGTGTGTCTGGCTGTCTGACTCTCTGGCTGTGTCTCTGACTCTCTGGTTGTGCGTCTGGCTCTCTGGCTGTGCGTCTGGCCGTTTGTCTGACTCTCTGGCTGTGTGTCTGGCTCTCTGGCTGTGTGTCTGGCTCTCTGGCTGTCTGTCTGTTTGTCCGGCTCTCTGACTCTCTGGCTGTGTGTCTGGCTGTCTGACTCTCTGGCTGTGTCTCTGACTCTCTGGTTGTGTGTCTGGCTGTGTCTCTGGCTCTCTGGCTGTGTCTCTGACTCTCTGGTTGTGTGTCTGGCTGTCTGACTCTCTGGCTGTGTCTCTGACTCTCTGGTTGTGTGTCTGGCTGTCTGACTCTCTGGCTGTGTCTCTGACTCTCTGGTTGTGTGTCTGGCTCTCTGACTCTCTGGCTGTGTCTCTGACTCTCTGGTTGTGTGTCTGGCTGTGTCTCTGGCTCTCTGGCTGTGTCTCTGACTCTCTGGCTGTGTGTCTGGCTGTCTGACTCTCTGGCTGTGTCTCTGACTCTCTGGTTGTGTGTCTGGCTGTGTCTCTGGCTCTCTGGCTGTGTCTCTGGCTGTGTGTCTAGCTCTCTGTCTGTGTCTCTGCATCTCTGTCTGTGTCTGTTTCTCTCTCTGTCTGGGTCTCTCTCTGGGTCTCTGTGTCTGTCTCTGTTTGTCTGTCTGGGTCTGTGTCTGTCTGGGTTTCTGTGTGTATGTCTGGGTCTCTGGGTCTGTTTCTCTGTCTGGGTGTCTGGGAATCTTTCTGTGTCTGGGAATCTTTCTGTGTCTGGGAATCTTTCTGTGTCTGGGAATCTTTCTGTGTCTGGGTCTCTCTTTCGGTCTCACGCTCGCTCGGTCGCTCTCTCTGTCTGTTTCTCTCACTCTGTCTGTTTCTCTCACTCTGTCTGTTTCTCTCACTCTGTCTGTCTCTCACTCTGTCTGTTTCTCTCACTCTCTGTCTCTCACTCTGTCTGTTTCTCTCACTCTGTCTGTTTCTCTCACTCTGTCTGTTTCTCTCACTCTGTCTGTTTCTCTCACTCTGTCTGTTTCTCTCACTCTGTCTGTTTCTCTCACTCTGTCTGTTTCTCTCACTCTGTCTGTCTCTCACTCTGTCTGTCTCTCACTCTGTCTGTCTCTCACTCTGTCTGTCTCTCACTCTGTCTGTCTCTCACTCTGTCTGTCTCTCACTCTGTCTGTCTCTCACTCTGTCTGTCTCTCACTCTGTCTGTCTCTCACTCTGTCTGTCTCTCACTCTGTCTGTCTCTCACTCTGTCTGTCTCTCACTCTGTCTGTCTCTCACTCTGTCTGTCTCTCACTCTGTCTGTCTCTCACTCTGTCTGTCTCTCACTCTGTCTGTCTCTCACTCTGTCTGTCTCTCACTCTGTCTGTCTCTCACTCTGTCTGTCGCTCTCTCTGTCTGTCTGTCGCTCTCTCTGTCTGTCTGTCGCTCTCTCTGTCTGTCTGTCTGTCTCTCTGTCTGTCTGTCGCTCTGTCTGTCTGTCTCTCTGTCTGTCTGTCGCTCTGTCTGTCTGTCTCTCTGTCTGTCTCTCACTCTGTCTGTCTCTCACTCTGTCTGTCTCTCACTCTGTCTGTCTCTCACTCTGTCTGTCTCTCACTCTGTCTGTCTCTCACTCTGTCTGTCTCTCACTCTGTCTGTCTCTCACTCTGTCTGTCTGTCTGTCTCTCACTCTGTCTGTCTCTCACTCTGTCTGTCTCTCACTCTGTCTGTCTCTCATTCTGTCTGTCTGTCTCTCTGTCTGTCTCTGTCTGTCTGTCTCTCTGTCTCTGTCTGTCTGTCTCTCTCTCTGTCTGTCTCTCTGTCTGTGCTCTGTCTGTCTGTCTGTCTGTCTGTCGCTCTGTCTGTCTGTCTGTCTGTCGCTCTGTCTGTCTGTCGCTCTGTCTGTCTGTCGCTCTGTCTGTCTCTCTGTCTGTCTCTGTCTCTCTCTCTCTCTCTCTGTCTCTCTCGCTCTCTCTCTCTCTCTCAAAATTCTGAGACAGCGAGAGAGAGAGATTCTGTCTGTCGCTCTGTCTGTCTGTCGCTCTCTCTCTCTCTCTCTCTCTCTCTCTCTCTCTCTCTCTCTCTCTCTCTCTCTCAAAATTCATGGCATGGGAAACATTTGTTAACATTGCCAAAGCAAGTGAGGTAGATAATATATAAAGTGAAGTAAACATTACACATACAGAAGTTTCAAAACAATAAAGACAATCCAAATGTCATATTATATATATACAGTGTTTTAACAATGTACAAGTGGTTAAAGGACACAAGATAAAATAAATATGGGTTGTATTTACAATGGTGCTTGTTCTTCACTGGTTGCCCTTTTCTCGTGGCAACAGGTCACAAATCTTGCTGCTGTGATGGCACACTGTGGAATTTCACCCAGTAGATATGGGAGTTTATCAAAATTGGATTTGTTTTCGAATTCTTTGTGGATCTGTGTAATCTGAGGAAAATATGTCTCTAATATGGTCATACATTGGGCAGGAGGTTAGGAAGTGCAGCTCAGTTTCCACCTCATTTTGTGGGCAGTGAGCACATAGCCTGTCTTCTCTTGAGAGCCATGTCTGCCTACGGCGGCCTTTCTCAATAGCAAGGCTATGCTCACTGAGTCTGTACATAGTCAAAGCTTTCCTTAATTTTGGGTCAGTCACAGTGGTCAGGTATTCTGCCGCTGTGTACTCTCTGTTTAGGGCCAAATAGCATTCTAGTTTGCTCTGTTTTTTTTGTTAATTCTTTCCAATGTGTCAAGTAATTATCTTTTTGTTTTCTCATGATTTGGTTGGGTCTAATTGTGCTGCTGTCCTGGGGCTCTGTAGGGTGTGTTTGTGTTTGTGAACAGAGCCCCAGGACCAGCTTGCTTAGGGGACTTCTCCAGGTTCATCTCTCTGTAGGTGATGGCTTTGTTATGGAAGGTTTGGGAATCGCTTCCTTTTAGGTGGTTATAGAATTTAACGGCTCTTTTCTGGATTTTGATAATTAGTGAGTATCGGCCTAATTCTGCTCTTCATGCATTATTTAGTCTCTCTCTCTCTCTCTCTCTTGCTCTGTGTCTGTCTCTCTCTCTTGCTCTGTGTCTGTCTGTCTATCTGTCTGTCTATCTGTGTCTGGGTCTCTGTCTGGGTCTTGGTTTGCGTCTCTGTCTGGGTCTCTACCTCTGTCTGGAGTCACCGACTCTGTCTGGGTCTCGGTCTCTGGCTCAGGCTCTCGCTCTCTCACTCTCTCCGTGTCTCTCTCATTTGTCTGTTTGTCTGTTTGTCTGTCAGTCTGTCTGTCTCTCTCTCTATGTTTGTCTCCCTCTCTCTCTGTCTCTCTCTCTCTTCCAGCCCTGCATTCCTTTTCTACATTTGGCAAGTGGAACATTCATATGGGCCTCTGAGGGTCGTCTACCTCCATCCATCCCTCCATCTGTCTTATCTTGTCCCTCTGCTCTGTGTAGTAGGTTATGACTGCAGCCTAGACCCTGGCTCCCCTCTGTTATCAGAGCAGGGAGAGCCAACCGGCCGTGGTCAACCTGACCTCCAGACAACTGAGCAGGCTGTGTGTTTAACAGGAGAGGACACACACCTCCACTCAATCTGCTGCAAAACCCACACACCATATGACATGAGAGCATGATGACTAATATTGTAAATATTGTTCTCTGGTGCAGGTCCCAGAATAACAGCTGCATTAAAGCGTCTACTGTTCTTGTTTTTCATATTGGTCGATGTTCCATGAATGGCCACGGTTCATTAATTTCCATCCTTTAACACTGACCCCTGTGCATTTAGTCTAAATTCGTTAATCCAATCAGGTAATCTGTAAGTCTATTAGCGCCACGGTTTGTCCTGAAAACACTTGCGGCCGTGTCAGATTTGTCTCTGTCGACAGAGGGTTGGTAGACCAGCCCCCTGCTCTCCCTGTAAATGGCGGAGTGTGGAGGACACCGTGTTCCTGTGAAGATGTAATGTGTATAAAACATTCCGGGGGAAATGAAACTATCCGTACGAGCTTTGACATAGGCGGCATCCTCCTTACTTCCCTAACGATATAAAGCTGCACTCTGACGGACTGCGTACATTTGGAGGTGAATTATGTATTTGTGACAGTGGTTTAGACAGAAGGCTTACGAGTAGATTTATCATTTACATCAGAGGGATAGGGCTGTCCTGAGCAGGGAGGAAGCAGAGCAGGCGGTCTACTGCTGCCCTCCAACGGCCTTCAAACCTCTCTGGAGAGGAGAGACAATGAGCTACACAGGCCATCGTACACTAGAATCACTTCCAACCCCAGTCTCACCTTTGAACTTCCGCCCACTGCTCTCTCACTCCCCCAGGGCTCTGTGCTCGGACCCCTGCCCTCGGTTAAGCCTCAGCAGGGTGCCGGGACTGTAGCTATTTTAGTTCTGCTTCCTCGTAACTACAGTAGCCCCACTGCCGCTGGTCATTCAGGGAGAACCAAGACGATAATGAACAGCGCCGCGTTGTATTGTGTCAGGCTCAGAGGGAAGAAATCAGAAGCTAATCTAATAAGAGGCTTCAGCGTCGCTAAAGAAAGACACATGGCCTTCAGACTCGGCCAGGGGGAAGAGAGGAACATAGAGGTGGGGGGGGGGTAAGGATGTTAATTTATAAACAGTGTTATGTTCTTGGGTTTGGGACTGGTAGGTGCTACAGCTGTTGCCAAACATTCATTTGTTTATATCGGGACATAGGAACAGTCTTCATGGCTTTGGCAGAGCTGCATGCTCCCTCTAGGTGCTGTGTGCAGGTGCTTCACTTCACTATTCAAATCAAATCAAATTTTATTTGTCACATACACATGGTTAGCAGATGTTAAATGCGAGTGTAGCGAAATGCTTGTGCTTCCAGTTCTGACAATGCAGTAATAACCAACAAGTAATCTAACTAACAATTCCAAAACTAATTTCTTATACACAGTGTAAGGGGATAAAGAATATGTACATAAAGATATGAATGAGTGATGGTGCAGAGCAGCATAGGCAAGATACTGTAGATGGTATCGAGTACAGTATATACATATGAGATGAGTATGTAAACAAAGTGGCATAGTTAGTGGCTAGTGATACATGTATTACATAAGGATGCAGTAGATGATAGAGTACAGTATATACATATACATATGAGATGAATAATGTAGGGTATGTAAACATTATATTAGGTAGCATTGTTTAAAGTGGCTAGTGATATATTTTACATCCTTTCCCATCAATTCCCATTATTGAAGTGGCTGGAGTTGAGTCAGTGTGTTGGCAGCAGCCACTCAATGTTAGTGGTTGCTGTTTAACAGTCTGATGGCCTTGAGATAGAAGCTGTTTTTCAGTCTCTCGTTCCCAGCTTTGATGCACCTGTACTGACCTCGCCTTCTGGATGATAGCGGGGTGAACAGGCAGTGGCTCGGGTGGGTGTTGTCCTTGATGATCTTTGTGGCCTTCCTGTAACATCGGGTGGTGTAGGTGTCCTGGAGGGCAGGTAGTTTGCCCCCGGTGATACGTTGTGCAGACCTCACTACCCTCTGGAGAGCCTTACGGTTGTGGGCGGAGCAGTTGCCGTACCAGGCGGTGATACAGCCCGCCAGAATGCTCTCGATTGTGCATCTGTAGAAGTTTGTGAGTGCTTTTGGTGACAAGCCAAATTTTTTCAGCCTCCTGAGGTTGAAGATGCGCTGCTGCGCCTTCTTCACGATGCTGTCTGTGTGAGTGGACCAATTCAGTTTGTCTGTGATGTGTATGCCGAGGAACTTAAAACTTACTACCCTCTCCACTACTGTTCCATCGATGTGGATAGGGGGGTGTTCCCTCTGCTGTTTCCTGAAGTCCACAATAATCTCCTTAGATTTGTTGAGTGTGAGGTTATTGTCCTGACACCACACTCCGAGGGCCCTCACCTCCTCCCTGTAGGCCGTCTCGTCGTTGTTGGTAATCAAGCCTACCACTGTTGTGTCGTCCGCAAACTTGATGATTGAGTTGGAAAAACCGTGGAAAAACCCTCAGGGCCCTGTTTTTAGTGCTCATCCAGAGAGAAAGCGGGAGCCTGACGTTCTTCGTGTGGTGTTGTATGTGTTAAAAACTTACAGCCCACGAGAAATGATTGATTGTGCTTGAAACCTTTGGCAGCTTTGGATTATTTTCCTATTTCCACCCAGGTTTTAATGGTTGTCTTTACAAGCTATGCTCACCACAGCCCAGTTAGTTTCACGAGTTGTGAGACGTTGAGCCCAAACTACTCTCTTGTACGTTCAGTCAAAAGCCGACAGTCAGCAGGTCTGAACGTTTGGCTATTCAGAGCTTCAGTGTAAACTGTTGAAAACGTTGACTCCTCAGCCTCTTACTGTCAAAATATTCCCTCGTGTCTGCAGAAACTGCCAGCTGGTGTGAGCCAGTTTGCCTACACCTGTGTCCAGGACCATCCCATTTGGACCAATCAGCAGTTCTGGGAGGCCACGTTCTACAGCGAGGTCCAAAACCAGATCCGAGCCCTGTACCTCACCGCCCCTGACAAACTAGGCATCAGTGCCAGGCTAAAGGTAAGAGAATGACAGGTTCCATACAATGGTCTTTCTTCTATCACTTTTTTAGGCCCATATGCAGAATGACACTGAACACCCCCATATCTTTCTACCCCCCAGGAACAAGGTCCCCTGCCCCCGGTGGCCCCCAGCGCCTTGGAGCGCACGGCCATGGACCTGGCGGCGGAGCAGCTGCGCGCCTGGCCCTGCCTCAGCAAGGAGAAGCAGCAGGAGCTGGTGAAGAACGAGGAGAGCACGGTGTTCAGCCAGGCCATCCACTACGCCAGCCTCCTGGTCTACCTGCTGGTCCCCCTGGACACCAGCAAGAACAAGCTGCTCAGAGCCAACCCCGTCGCTGACTGGGAGAGTGGCAGCAACAGCATCGTCACCAACAGGCAAGCAGAGCAGCTGGTTGCGCCTCACTGCACCCCACTGATACTCAGTCAGTTCAATCTGACACCTAGCTATTCGCCACAGCTATATCAACAGTTAGTTTGGCACAGTACACAGAAGCTCATAGCCCCCTAAAGTGAAATGCACTCGATCGGAAAGAGAAAAAGAGCTGAAATGGAAGGTTGTTATCTAGGACGATAGCGTTCTTGCTTGGGGAGTATTTTGTACTTTGTCATAAAGGTGACGATAAGTCTGTGGGTGGACATGGCATTACTCACCGTGTACATGATCTCCTCTCCTCTAAAACGGATCAGTGTACAGCACCTCCTCAGCAGTATCCTGCGGACACCCACGTCCATCCTGTTGGCTGTCCAATCACCTTCTGGAGTTTCAGCCTCAGGTCTGCCAGAGGGAGCGACCTCCACTCAGCCTGTCTGTGGTGGTGACCTCCACTCAGCCTGTCTGTGGTGGTGGGGGCGACCTCCACTCAGCCTGTCTGTGGTGGTGGGGGGCGACCTCCACTCAGCCTGTCTGTGGTGGTGGGGGCGACCTCCACTCAGCCTGGGGGGCGACCTCCACTCAGCCTGTCCACTCAGCCTGTCTGTGGTGGTGGGGGGGCGACCTCCACTCAGCCTGTCTGTGGTGGTGGGGGGCGACCTCCACTCAGCCTGTCTGTGGTGGTGGGGGGGCGACCTCCACTCAGCCTGTCTGTGGTGGTGGGGGGGCGACCTCCACTCAGCCTGTCTGTGGTGGGGGGGGGCGACCTCCACTCAGCCTGTCTGTGGTGGTGGGGGGACCTCCACTCAGGTCTGTGGTGGTGGGACCTCCAGCCTGTCAGCCTGTCTGTGGTGGTGGGGGGGCGACCTCCACTCAGCCTGTCTGTGGTGGTGGGGGGGCGACCTCCACTCAGCCTGTCTGTGGTGGTGGGGGCGACCTCCACTCAGCCTGTCTGTGGTGGTGGGGGGCGACCTCCACTCAGCCTGTCTGTGGTGGTGGGGGCGACCTCCACTCAGCCTGTCTGTGGTGGTGGGGGGCGACCTCCACTCAGCCTGTCTGTGGTGGTGGGGGGGGCGACCTCCACTCAGCCTGTCTGTGGTGGGGGGCGACCTCCACTCAGCCTGTCTGTGGTGGCGGGGGCACCTCCACTCAGCCTGTCTGTCTGTGGTGGTGGGGGGGCGACCTCCACTCAGCCTGTCTGTGGTGGCGGGGGGGCGACCTCCACTCAGCCTGTCTGTGGTGGCGGGGGCGACCTCCACCAGCCTGTCTGTGGTGGCAGCCTGTCAGCCTGTCTGTGGCGGGGGCGACCTCCACTCAGCCTGTCTGTGGTGGTGGGGGCGACCTCCACTCAGCTGTCTGTCTGTGGTGGGGGCGACCTCCACTCAGCCTGTCTGTGGTGGGGGCGACCTCCACTCAGCCTGTCTGTGGTGGTGGGGGGGCGACCTCCACTCAGCCTGTCTGTGGTGGCGGGGGGCGACCTCCACTCAGCCTGTCTGTGGTGGTGGGGGGGCGACCTCCACTCAGCCTGTCTGTGGTGGTGCGAGGCGACCTCCACTCAGCCAAAAGAAACAAAGATTGGGATTTCCAGTGCTCAGCACTAAGAGTAATGTAATGTGTACCAAGTTTGGAAAATTTGCACGTGTGGCTTTTCTCAGAAATGAAGAAGGGTCTGCCAAGGCCTTATCTCCAGAGTTTCTCACTTTCACTTTCTGTATGTGCTGCTGCTACACGGTAGCCCCCCAGCTAGTCCCCTCTGAAGTGTATTACTGGAGAGTTTAGGCCCTTTGAGTTGTTTACATGGAGAATGTTGAAGACTACACCTTGGTGAATCCTTTAGTTCTTATTTTGCCACTAGTTTCATGAGTAGGGGGGGAAAGGCGATGGCCACACTGTGTTCATTTGGTTATTTTTTTTCTCTCTTTTGGTTCTTGCCCCAGACTTGTTTTGTTTCTCACAGAGAGACTTCTGGATCTGTGTGTTTGTAAACCCCACGGGACGTTACATCACCGTCCCATGTGAAAAGTGTAGCGTGGCCAAGAGACCGAGTGAGAGGTCCTGGCATCACAGCTGACCTCTCGCCAGACTGCTGGTGTGCCATGCTCACAGACCTCAGACACGCTATATCGTCATGTGCATCTCTTGGAAAACTTCAAGCGTCCCTGTCTGCAGCCTGTTCTATTCTCTTGCCATTAATGAAGACTAAAATCTGATATATCTAAAATCTAAATGTGTGTTTTCAGTATTGCAGGCAGTGTGGCGGAGAGCTTTGACACAGAGAGTGGCTTTGAGGACTCTGAGAACAGCGATGTGGCCAACTCTGTGGTGCGGTTCATCGCCCGCTTCATTGACAAGGTGTGCACAGAGAGTGGCGTCAGCCAGGACCACATCAAGAGTTTGCATAGCATGATCCCAGGTACTGTACGACCCCCAGTCAACCTCAATACTACCAAATACAATGTCAATTAAACCCCAATACACCTCTATCCAGGAGTTCTGTAGCTAGCAAGCACCGTGAACTCTGACTTCAGTAGCAAACTCCCATTGTCCTAATTCTGTGAGGTATCCCTGGAAGCTGATTGAAGTTTGTACTCTGAGTGCAGGCCTGTCGCGCTGTGGAGTCCTACAGCCTCTGAGCAGATTAACTCTTTGACAAACAGTGAGCTCCAAAAGTATTGGGACAGTAACACATTGTTTGTGGTTTTGGCTCTGTACTCCAGCACTTTGGATTATTTGATTTTATTGTAAATAAAAATAGAATATTTCTAAACACTTCAACTTTCTCAGTCATCCTTATTCACGATTCGTTCAGGATTATTATTTAGAAACATGCCTCCCGAGTAGCGCAGTGGTCTTAAGGCACAGTGGTGGTCTAAGCGCATTGGTCTAAGGCACTGCATCGCAGTACTAGCTGTGCCACTAGAGTCCAAGCTCTATCGCAGGAGGCTCACGGGGCGGTGCACAATTGGCCCAGCATCGTCTGGGTTAGAGGAGGGTTTGGCCGGCAGGGATGTTCCTGTTCCATTGAGCTCTAGCGACTCCTGTGGCGGGCCGGGTGCAGTGCACACTAACACGGTCACCAAGTGTACAGTGTTTCCTCCGACACATTGGTGCGACTGGTTTCCGGGTTAAGCTGGCGTTGTCAAGAAGCAGTGCGGCTTGGTTGGGTTGTGTTTTGGAGGACCCACGGCTCTTGACCATCGCCTCTCCCGAGTCCGTACGGGAGTTGCAGCGATGGGACAGGACTGGAACTACCAATTAGGTACCATGAAATTGGGGAGAAAAAAATGGGTAAAATAATAATTTCAAAAATTAGGTGTTTAGAAACAACATGTTCTTATATACAAAAAAATGACACAATACATTATTTACCAAAGGCCATATGGATGAAAATACCCTCAAATTAAAGCTGACAGTTTAACCTCATACTCATTGTATCATCCCAGTACTTCTGTATCTCACTGTAGGTGGTGGTCTTCAAATCTGTAAATATAGGCTTCCTGGGGTTGTAATTGGGGGTGTAGAAGCATGTGTTTATGTTTACCTGGGTTGGGTAACGTGATTTTTGTGTGTGCATGACATTGTGCTAACTGGTCATGACCTCTGACCCCAGGCATCGTGGCCATGCAGATGGAAACTCTGGAGGCAGTCCACAGGGAGAGCAGGAGGCTGCCGCCCATCCAGAAGGTAGGTACTGCCCTGCACTGGGCCACCCATCCAGAAGGTAGGTACTACCCTGCACTGGGCCACCCATCCAGAAGGTAGGTACTGTTACCCTGCACTGGGCCACCCATCCAGAAGGTAGGTACTGCCCTGCACTGGGCCACCCATCCAGAAGGTAGGTACTGCCCTGCACTGGGCCACCCATCCAGAAGATAGGTACTGCCCTGCACTGGGCCACTGTTTCCTCCGACACAATTGTGCGACTGGTTTCTGGGTTAAGCTGGCGTTGTCAAGAAGCAGTGCGGCTTGGTTGGGTTGTGTTTCGGAGGACGCACGGCTCTTGACCTTCGCCTCTCCCGAGTCCGTACGGGAGTTGCAGCGATGGGACAGGACTGGAACTACCAATTGGATACCATGAAATTGGGGAGGAAAAAAGGGGTAAAATAATTATAAATATTTTTAAAAAGGTGTTTAGAATTTGAGAAACGGTAATCTGTCATCAAAATCATTGTCATTTCACCGGATGTTGTCGAGGTGGGACGCTAGCCCAAAGAGGTTTTTAATTATTGGAGTAATTTTTTTGTGCCCTTTGATAATGAAGTGGTGTTAGAAACCCTATTTTACTGGCAGTGGTGTTAGATCCCCTATTCTCCTGGAAGTGGTGTTAGAACCACTATTCTCCTGGAAGTGGTGTTAAAACCCCTATTCTCCTGGAAGTGGTGTTAGATCCCCTATTTTACTGGAAGTGGTGTTGGAACCCCTATTTTACTGAAAGTGGTGTTGGAACCCCTATTTTACTGAAAGTGGTGTTGGAACCCCTATTTTATTGGAAGTGGTGTTGGAACCCCTATTTTATTGGAAGTGGTGTTGGAACCCCTATTTTACTGGAAGTGGTGTTGGAACCCCTATTTTACTGGAAGTGGTTTTGGAACCCCTATTTTACTGGAAGTGGTGTTGGAACCCCTATTTTACTGGAAGTGGTGTTGGAACCCCTATTCTCCTGGAAGTGGTGTTGGAACCCCTATTCTCCTGGAAGTGGTGTTGGAACCCCTATTCTCCTGGAAGTGGTGTTGGAACCCCTATTCTCCTGGAAGTGGTGTTGGAACCCCTATTCTCCTGGAAGTGGTGTTGGAACCCCTATTCTCCTGGAAGTGGTGTTGGAACCCCTATTCTCCTGGAAGTGGTGTTGGAACCCCTATTCTCCTGGAAGTGGTGTTGGAACCCCTATTCTCCTGGAAGTGGTGTTGGAACCCCTATTCTCCTGGAAGTGGTGTTGGAACCCCTATTCTCCTGGAAGTGGTGTTGGAAATTCTCCTGGAAGTGGTGTTGGAACCCCTATTCTCCTGGAAGGGGTGTTGGAACCCCTATTCTCCTGGAAGGGGTGTTGGAACCCCTATTCTCCTGGAAGGGGTGTTAGAACCCCTATTCTCCTGGAAGGGGTGTTGGAACCCCTATTCTCCTGGAAGGGGTGTTAGAACCCCTATTCTCCTGGAAGTGGTGTGCTGTAGCTGAAGTGCCTATCATCCAATAATGTTGCAGTCGTCAGATTGTCATCACTCATCAACCATCAGACTGGGGTTATTACAGTGAAGCCAGACTACAGTAGTCATGGATGCTGTTGTGCTCCTTACCACACTGCCAGCTCTTGATAGGTCTCTGCGGGCCCAGTCAGGTCCAGTGTAATTGATTTGTAAGTTTGTCTGGCAGGGCCTTGTATGACATTTATGGCTGAGGCCATGTTGTAGACATCTCTGCTGCCAGCAGCACATTCAATCCTATGAACTCTGTAAACAAGCGCAGGAATGATGCTGGTGGGCCATCAGCACAGAGATTTATGACTCGTAGAGTTGGAGATCTCCTTGCCTCTATGTGGAACCTGCTACTGCTTTGGCCCAAGGTTCAGGGGGAGGAGGAGGTAGCGCTGTTGGGTCTGTCGGGATTAAACAATCAGCTAAGGGAGCTGGGCGTACTGTTGTACCTTGGGCACTCCAAGCTACAAGCAGTGAAAATGGTCACTGTGATAAGTAGCTATTGCTGGCTCTAATGTCTAGTGTGTGTAGGGGTGAATACTTTGTTAGAGTTCCAGCTGGCAGTCTCATTGGGGTGCTAGGGGACCGTTGGGGCCTTTAACACACTGGCCCTGGGCCATCCAACACCAGCAGGACCATGTTCCTCTTATCTATTGGCCAGAACTCAACCGCAAAGCCTCTGGACCTACCTGACCTTAGCATGGATGTCCCTTCAGGTAGAGCAGAGCTTTCCTCTGCTAGAGAGTAAACAGAACATAGCGCACCCCACACACACACACACACAAAGGCTGTGATCATCTGATGGACCAGTGACACCATTCTGTTCCCCATGGAAGATGTGAACACTGCACAGAACCATGCCCTTCTGACTAGAGGGCATTTACTGTCTAGGCCCCCTCACACAGGAGTGCTCAACTTGGCTACAGTTTGATGAGCTAGAGAGACAAAGCAGTGTTAGACCAGCTGCTTTCAGACCTGGCTCTGCTGGGGAGCTGATGAGAAACCGTCTTCCAACACAGTGGAATGGAGTTTGGATTTGCAGGTTGCTTCGATGCACCTCAAAGCAGACGTTCAGCGGTTGTCAGTGCTCATTGACGAGGGGTTTGCTTTGGATCATCCAGCATTTCTTGAAGCATGTAAATCAACATCTAGTGGTAGTGTGTGGTAAAAGTTGAGTTAATAATTCAGAAGGTCACTGGAAAGATGTTGCGTAGACTACACTCAATGCATATATCAAAATGAACTAAATTAATTATTGTAGTAGTAAAAAATGTAGGACCAAATGATTAACTTGGGAGTATTATTGATGATTCGTCTCCACAGTACACATGCTTTGTTTTTCTTGGCATCGCATTAGTAACTAGGAAGCTGTGTTATACGCTATTTGATGAGTCCGTGTAACACACAGTGTGTTGGTGATGTGTTGCTTTTATGTCATAATGTGTGTGTGTGTGTGTGATCCGTTTGTCTTCGATATGCTCAGCTGTTGTTTAGGTGCAACGGTTGTGTTGATGTCTATCCTTATCTAATGCACTGATATGTTGACATTAGGGCTGAGGTTCATCTGTTCTTTTAACTATTGGTCTATCTATTGGTCTACATTTTTAAAATTGTTTTTTTCCATATATAGACACACCCTATGTGTTTGAATAAATCAACTGCAGTGCCTTTGGAAAGTATTCAGACCCCTTGACCTTTCCCCCATTTTGTTATGTTACAGCCTTATTCTAAAATGTATTCTTTTCCCTCATCAATCCTTAGTGCCAGCAGCATACTACCCTGCATACCACTGCTGGCTTACTTCTGAAGCTAAGCAGGGTTGGTCCTGGTCAGTCCCTGGATGGGAGACCAGATGCTGCTGTTGCAGGGCCAGTAGGATGCAGTCTTTCCTCTGGTCTAAAAAATTATCCCAAATCCCCAGGTCAGTGATTGGGGACATTGCTCTATGTAGGGTGCCGTCTTTTGGATGGGTCGTTAAACGGGTGTCCTGACTTTCTGTGGTCACTAATTACACCTAATCATCCCCAGCTTACAATTAGCTCATTCATCTCCTCTCCTCCAGGCCGTTGCTGTAAATGAGAATGTGGTCTCAGTCAACTTACCTGGTAAAATAAAAAATACCAAAATCAACACACACTACCCCGTAATGACAAAGCAGAAACAGGTTTTTAGAAATGTTTGCTAATTTATAAAAAATTAAAAAGGAAATCACATTTACATAAGTATTCAGAACCTTTACTCTGTACTTTGTTGAAGCACCTTTGGCAGTGTTTACACCCTCAAGTCTTCTTGGGTATGATGCTACAATCTTGGCACACCTGTATTTGGGGAGTTTGTCCCATTCTTCTCTGCAGATCCTCTCAAGCTCTGTCAAGTTGGATGGGAAGCGTTGCTGCATAGCTATTTTCAAGTCTCCAGAGATGTTCGATTGGGTTCAAGTCTGGGCCACTCATGGACATTTAGAGACTTGTCCCGAAGCCACCCCTGTGTTGTCTTGGCTGTGTGCTTAGGGTCATTATCCTGTTGGAAGGGGAACATTCGCCCCAGTCGGAGGTCCTGAGCGATCTGGAGCAGGTTTTCATCTAGAATCTCTCTGTACTCATCTCTCTGTTCATCTTTGTATTGATCCTGTCTAGTCTCCCAGTGAAAGCTGCTGAAAAACATCCCCACTGCATGATGCTGCCACCATCATGCTTCACCGTAGGGATGGTGCCAGGTTCCCTCCAGACGTGACGCTTGGCATTCAGGCCAAAGAGTTCAATCTTATTTTCATCAGACCAGAGAACCTTGTTTTTCATGGTCGGAGTCTTCAAGTGCCTTTTGGCAAACTCCAAGTGGACTGTCATGTGCCTTTTTGCTCAATAGTGGCTTCAGTCTGCCCACTCTACTATACAGGCCTGATTGGTGGAGTGATGCTGAGATGGTCGTCCTTCTGAAAGATTCTAGCATCTCCACAGAGAAACTTTAGAGCTCTATCAGTGACCATCTGGTTCTTGGTCACCTCCCTGACCAAGGACCTTCTCCCCCGATTGCTCAGTTTGGCCGGGCGGCCAGCTCTAGGAGTCTTGGTGGTTCCAAACTTCTTCCATTTCATGATGGAGGCCACTGTGTTCTTGGAGACCTTCAATGCTGCAGAAATGTTTTGGTACCCTTCCCCAGATCTGTGCCTCAACACAATCCTGTCTCGGAGCTCTAGGACAATCCATTCAACCTCATGGCTTGGTTTTTGCTCTGACATACACTGTCAACTGTGGGACCTTATATAGACAGGTGTGTGCCTTTCCAAATCATGTCCAATCAATTGAATTTCCCACAGGTTATAGAAACATCTCAAGGATGATCAATGGAAAAAAGGATGCACCTGAGCTCAATTTCGAGTCTCAATGCAAGGGTCTGAATACTTATGTAACAAGGTGTTTCTATTTCTTTTTAATACATGTGCAGGAAATTCTAAAAATCTGTTTTCACTTTGTCATTATGGGTATTGTGTGTAGATTGCTGAGGAAAATGTTTTATTTAATACCTTTTTGAATAAGGCTATTATGTGGAAAAACGTCCAGGAATCTGAATACTTTCTGAAGGCATTGTATATGTACTGAGTTTGTCTGGTGTTTTATTCCAACTATTTGATGAAATAAGACACACAAATGACTCAAGAAGGGAGCCCGAATGCTACGCTGTGTTAAAATGAAATGACGATGAGTGCCTGGGTGACTGGTGCACGTTGTCTCTCTCTCCTCCCTGCTGCAGCGAACAGCCACCACAGCAAGTGTTTATTGCCGCTGTCTGTGCTGAAGCTGCAACATAACATTCTTTCTTGTTTCTGACTGAAAGGTTCTGTTACCGATATACCTCGTTTGTTTAGGAAAAACATTCCCTCAACCCTTGCTCTCTTTATGTGAAAAATGTATGCATCGCATGCACGCAACCAATAAGGCCTGACCTATAACCTATCATAATCACAATAATATCTGGTTATAACAAACTCTGAGCACCGTAATACAGGTAACAGCAAAATGGATGCGGAGGACGTGAAAAAATAACCTCGAAACGGGTGAATGTTTACTGGCTGCTCAGGAGGGAAAGGGGAAGTCAGATCTGTGGAAGACATTTGACTTAGTGTTGTGTCAGTATTATGTGTGCCAAACAGTTGCTGCTCGATTACAATATCATTTTTTCTGACCATTTGGAACAGTGTAAACAACACTAAATAAGTGGACCAGAGAGTCTGTATCAAGCCTTTATTACAGCAGACTAAAAACAGTTGCATGCATTCATGAATTGTGGTTTGTTGTTTGGGGTAATTATTGAAAGCTTCCTTTGTTATTTAATTTTAAAACGAAAATGCTTGATTGCATTTCAAAACATGAATGTTATCGTATGCTGTGATTTCATGAACGAATGATTGATTGATACAGTAGCCTATACTGTATATTGAAATATAGGCCTTAGTAAGTTATGGTATTAAGACTAAACAGGACACGCTCTTTTTGCATACAGCTCGATGGTGGTTACACAAGGCTAATATACCTAGACCACTAATGATCACGACATTACTTATTAATATAATGATGATTATAATAATAACAGTAAGGAGATCAAGGAAAAGGAGGCTACAGGAGTGAGAGCTGGGTACATATTATGTGTGACAAACAGGTGCTGTTATAATTTTTCTGCCTGTTTGGAACAGTGTAAACAACACTAAATATATTAAGTAATACCAGTCTGTACTAAACCCCCCCCCAAAAATGTAAAGCTTAAATTACAGCATAGCAATGATTTAAAAACAGCCGAATCTGTGAAATTGCTTTATCTTGACATTTTGCTGTTGCATGAGGCTTGGTCCTCATGGAATCATTAGGTTATTAACTAATCACTCAAACAGGCAACAGAAGCAAGACCTGTCTTATTTCTGTAGATATATATGGATGATTTATAAAGAGGCACATTTATATTCTACTCTGCATTGAAGATTATTTCAGGACCGCGGACAGCGACTGTATCAAATTCGGGAGAATGCGAATTTGTTAAAAAATAATATTCAATTGATTTATTATTGTTGCACTAATATGATCATATACAATTTCAGTATCAAATATCTTAGAGTGATAGACGGTGCCATCCCGTATCTTCCGCAATGAATTAGTCCACTGAGACAGGCGCAAATCAGACAGGTTTCTTGTCCACCATGAAGGAAAGAAAATAGTGACTGTTCGACTAAAGAAATCTCGTTCAACCAACAGCTTACCGACCAGACAATCAACCAGTCAGCTAAATGGGGTCAGCCCTAGTTGACATGCTTAAGTACATGGTGTGCGTGCAGGTATCAGTACATGCAGTATGTTCTGATGGAGTGTGTTTGACATGTACATCCTCTACGCCACCCAGCCTAAGATCCTGCGCCCAGCGCTGCTCCCTGGTGAAGAGTTTGTGTCGGAGGGTCTTAGAGTGGTCCTGGACCCTGATGGCAGAGAGGAGGCTACGGGGGGGGTGCTCGGGGGACCGCACATCCTGCCAGCAGAGGGAGCCCTCTTCCTCACCTCCTACCGCATCATCTTCAAGGGCTCCCCACACGACCCACTAGGTAAGTCATCCAGCTAGCATCTAATTATATTTTTCCTTCTTGAGGTACCGCATAAGAAGTTGATAGTGCACTTTGGGATTCCCAATGTATATAGGGTATCATTTGAGATGAAGCCTGTTTTGGACTATGTTGTGTGGATGAGGTACATTAGCATAGAAGTATATGTTGAGGTGGTGTGTGTGTGTGTGTGTGTGTGTGTGTGTAGTGGGGGAGCAGGCTGTGATCAGGAGCTTCCCAGTGTCCACCTTGACCAAGGAGAAGAAGATCAGCGTCCAGAATCAACTGCAGCAGAACATGCAGGAGGGACTGCAGCTCCGCTCGGCATCCTTCCAGGTAACACACACACCTACTCCTGATGATGATGATGATGATGGTACATTATTGAAGAGGTGATTATGATGCTATGGGCTTTTCCATTATTGATTTCATAGTGGAGGGATCTGTCTCAGTTCGTGGATCTGTCTCCGCTCATTCGTTCATTAGTCTGTCTCAGACCGCACTGGGCCGATTTTGACGTAACTTGGGTGAATGATGTGTCTTGCCATAGAGATCCACCATTTACAAAATTACACTGATTGCCCAAATTACACTGATTGCCCACTGATTGCTGTAGTAATTAACTGAAATGTGTCGCCCATGTGTCATTCATGGGCGACGACATGTTTACTGTTCCCATGTCTCTCATTAAGTCCTATTTCTTAGATTTTAACGTAGTTTTTCCAAGTATGTGAGTGTTCCCTCCTTTTGCCCCAAGCCATATGTAAGATTGCAGAACATGTACAACAGATTCACAGAGAAGCCAGAATTACTGATCAGTTGTGACATTTGGAGAGATTAAAGGAATGCATATGCTACAGACTCTGCCCTATATCCAGCCTGATATCAATACATTTCTTGGAAGTTATACAAGTAACCTATGTTGAGTTTGATTTGAAGAAGAAAAAAAGGCAAACGTGCACATGTTTTTGGTCTTTCACAATTCATGTAGTGCTGTAAAATTGCTATGGTTCATTCCTATCTTTTTAGTAACACGGACAATAAAACAGGCCTTTATGTGGCGAGGGGGTCACTTGGCCTAGCTGGGCTTGTGGGTGTGTGTGTGTTAGCGAGCAAGAGTGTGTGAGTGTGTTGCTAAGCCTGGCCAGAGGGCTGTTTCTAAGTCTGGGGTGCATTATCAGGCCTTTATTGAGAGCTGCAGGCTGCTGGGGATCCACAGGAGAGCAGGGGGGGGGGGACTAGGTCTCCTCTCCTCAGGCAGGAACTGGTGGGATGTTGGGGGAGGGATGGATGGGGAGAGGAGGGACTACTGGGTCAGGGCGGTCAATGAGAAGCGGACCTCACTCTGGAAAGACAGTCTGTGTGAAATATGTGAACATTCCGTACATTCTGTTTCCGATTTGCAATTATTAGTATTTGCTTCCCTGCGAGGAAAGAAACAACAACATGTGAATAGAAATATGCCGAGGTTTTGGGGCTTCACAGATGTGCATATCTGCCGAGACATTTTGATTTATGAATGCATTATTATTTTCCAGACATTCCATGGAAAGCCATATGTTTAATCTGGAGGCAATGAGCTCACAGGTTCCCTGATGCATCCTGTGTCCCCTCCAGTTGATCAAGGTGGCGTTTGACGAGGAGGTGAGCTCAGAGATGGTGGAGGTCTTCAGGAAACACGTCCAGAGGATCCGCTACCCTCAGTCCATCTTCAGCACATTTGCCTTCGCCGCAGGCCAGACCGCTCCCCAACTCATCCTTCCCAAACAGAAGGAGAGGAACACGGGTTTCAGGTCAGTCCCACCTCTGTCTGAGTGGCGCACAGTGACGCACTCTAGTCAACTCGGCAATGTTCTGTTAAAGTTGTTTTGGATGGCAAATCCCATTATGTGTTTGAAAGGTTCCTGTAATAAATCCCACAACAGACACTGCCTGAAAGTGTTTAGAAATCGTCCTTATCTGACGCTGGAATCAGACATGATAAATGATGTTCCGGTCTCCTCTCTATCCTCCTCCTCACAGGACGCTGTCCAAGACCATTGTGAAAGGAGCCAAGAGAGCTGGGATGATCACCATGGGCCGTCAGAGTCAGACCACGCTGAAGAAGAACGACAGAGGGAGTCGGATGACCTGGCACGAGGATGATGACATCTCAGGTAGGAGCAGACTGATGTTAAACTCCTACAAGGAAGAAGAGGAGTGGAGTTTTGACGAGCTAGAGTTTCCTGACCTGCTTGTGTGTTCCAGTGTCAGATGAGGGTGAGCCACCCCCCATCAGCACGTTGAGGGCGTCAGAGAGGTCCACCATGGAGCAGCTGGTGGAGCGGGCGTGTTTCCGTGACTACCAGCGGCTGGGCCTGGGCACCATCACAGCCAGCTCCTCCCGCTCTAAGACAGGAGAGCAGTTCAGAGTCACTGCAGTCAACAGACTCTACTCCCTCTGTCGCAGGTACACACAACACACTTTGTCGCATCAGATAAGAAGTTGGCACCATGGGCAATGTGTATTGCTCAGAGGTGTATTCAATGTTCATGTATTGGTTGTATCAGATTAAACTGCCATCATAGGTGTCCCAGTAGTGGTCTCCATGCTGAATGGGCTGATGGTGTGTGTAACCTACAGTTACCCAGGGCTCCTGGTGGTTCCCCAGTCGGTGCAGGACAGCAGCCTGCAGAAGGTGGCCCGTTGTTACAGACACAACCGCCTGCCAGTGGTGTGTTGGAAACACCCCCGCACCAAAGCTGTGCTTCTGCGATCCGGAGGCTTCCACGGCAAGAGTGTGGTGGGACTCTTTAAGTCCCAGAACCAATCTTCAACAGGTACATGACACACATTACCAGTCAAAAGTTTGGACACACATACTCATTTCAGGGTTTTTCTTTATTTTTACTATTTTCTATTTTCTACATACACATATGGAATCATGTCGTAACCAAAAAAGTATTAAACAAATCTAAATATATTTGAGATTCTTCAAAGTAGCCACCCTTTTCCTTTGACATCTTTGCACACTCTTGGCATTCTCTCAACCAGCTTCATGAGGTAGTCACCTGGAATGCATTTAAATTAACAGGTGATCCTTGTTAAACATTAACTTGTGGAATTTCTTTCCTTCTTATTGTGTTTGAGGCAATCAGTTGTATTGTGACAAGGTAGGGGTGGTATACAGATTATAGCCCTATTTGGTAAAAGACCATGCCCATATTATGGCAAGAACAGCTCAAATAAGCAAAGAGAAACGACAGTCCATCATTACTTTAAGACATGGAGGTCAAGGCGGAACATTTCAATAACTTTCTTCAAGTGCAGTCACAAAAACCAAGTGCTATGATGAAACTGGCTCTCATGAGGACAGACACAGGAAAAGGAAGACCCACAGTTAGCTCTGCTGCAGACGATAAGTTCATTAAAGTTAACTGCACCTCAGATTGCAGCCCAAATAAATGCTTTACAGAGTTCAAGTAACAGACACATCTCAACATCAACTGTTCAGAGGAGACTGTGAATCAGGTCAAATTACTGCAAAGAAACCACGACTAAAGGACACCAATAAGAGGAAGAGACTTGCTTGGGCCAAAAAACACGAGCAATGGACATTAGACCGGTGGAAATCTGTCTTTTGGTCTGATGAGTCTGTTTGAGATTTTTGGTTCAATCGCAGCGTCTTTGTGAGACACAGAGTAGGTGACCGGATCATATCCACATGTGTGGTTCCCACCGTGAAGCATGGATAAGGTGTGATGGTGTGGTGGTGCTTTGCTGGTAACACCGTGTGTAATTTATTTAGAATTCATGGCACATTTAACCAGCATGGCTACCACAGCATTCTGCAGCGATACGCCATCCAATCTGGTTTGCGCTTAGTGGGACTACCATTTGTTTTTCAACAGGACAATCACCCAACACACCTCCAGTCTGTGTAAGGGCTATTTGACCAAGATGGAGTCATGGAGTGCTGCAACATGGCCTCCTCAATCACCCGACCTTAACCCAGTTGAGATGGTTTGGGATGAGTTGGGCCGCAGAGGGAAGGGAAAGCAGCCAACAAGTGCTCAGCATATGTGGGCTCTCCTTCAAGACTGTTGGAAAAGCATTCCTCATCAAGCTGGTTGAGAGAATGCCAAGAGTGTGCAAAGTTGTAATCAAGGCAAAGGGTTGCTACTTTAGAGAATCTCAAATAAAAACTATATTTTGATATGTTTAATGTTCCAACCGGACAATTCCTTTGTCTGTACAAATGAAGTGGAACGTAGCTACCTTTCACGTGAGCGCGCCACACCGAGGCTGTGGCACTCTGCCAGACCACTCACTCAAAGAGCCCTTATGAGCCCCTCCTTTAGAGTAGAATCCTCAAAACAGGTTCTAAATACTGTGGACATCTAGGAGAAGCCTTGGGAAGTACATAACTAATATCACCCTGTATCTTCAATGGGGGCTGAGTTGAAAAACTACAAACCTCAGATTTTCCACTTCCTGGTTGGATTTTTTCTCAGGTTTTCGCCTGCCATATGAGTTCTGTTATACTCACAGACATCATTCAAACAGTTTTAGAAACTTCAGACTGTTTTCTATCCAATACTAATAATAATATGCATATATTAGCATCTGGGACAGAGTAGGAGGCAGTTCAATCTGGCCATGCTATTCATCCAAAAGTGAAAATGCTGCCACCTATCCCAAAAAGGTTAACTAAGGCATATTGAGCTGGGCTAGAGGGTCTACAGTGAAATAAGGCAATAATTACTAACCAAAACAGCAATGGACAAGGCATATTGACATTAGGGAGAGGCATGCGTAGCCGAGTGATCATAGGGGTCCAGTGAGTTGCTCGGCGGGCCGGAGACACGGCAATTCAGACAGCTAGTGGGCCGGAGCTAGCAAGCTAGCAGAAGGGCCTTAGAGGGATGTTGCGACGGAAGAAGTCTGTTGTAGCCCCTTTGTGCTGTTACTTCTGCAAACCAGTCGTCATGGATCAGCAGGTCTCCGCGTGGTAAAAGGGTCCAGGCCAAATGGCAAAATAGGTATAGTGGCCAAAGAATTTGTCCGATGTGCCTCTTCAGCTAACAGTCCGATATGCTCTAGACAGCTAGCGGGCCGTGGATAGCAGATGGGCATTCAGGGGACGTCGCGACGGAGGAGCCAGTTGAAAAAAAACCTCGGGCGAATTATGTCGGTAGTCCAGTCGTGATGGGTCAGCAGGGCTCCATGTCGACAGTAAAATGGGTCCAGGCCATTTGGCAAAATGGGTATCGTAGCCCAAGGAGTGGCTGATGGACCTCGTTGGCTAGCCGGTAGATGGGCCTAGCATAGGCTAGCTCCAGGCTAATTGGTTCTTGCTTCGGGACAGAGACGTTAGCCAGGAGAAGCCAATCAGATAGCTAGCTAGTTGCTGCGATGATCCAGGTGGAAAGGTTCGGAGCTTGTGGTAGGAATCCAGAGATATGGAGAAAAATAAGTCCGATTTGCTCTGGTTTGAGTCGCGCTGTGCAGACTGGCGAGAGTTGTCCGGGCTAAAGGTTGCTGATGACCGCTAGCAGTGGCTAGCTGACTACTAGCTCATTAGCTGGCTAGCTTCTGTTGGGGGTTCCGGTTCAAAAGTAAAGAAAATAGCAGATCTATACCACATTGGGTGAGGCGGATTGCAGGAGAGTATGTTGAAGTTGACGTTAAGAAAAATATACAAAATATATGCGTAGAAAAAATATGTACACAGGACACGACAAGACAAAAGACGTCTGACTACGCCATCTTGGCGCCATCTTGGATTAGAATTAGAACTATTACTCTACAGTGTAGAAAAACTCTTGAATGAGTAGGTGTCCAAACTGGTACTGTACATGTCTTACACACACCTGTAGAAACCTTTTGATACCATTCTCGTAAGGCGTACACCGTACGGAATTTAAAGGACTTGCATTACACAGTCATGTTATACAATTTTGACCATTGATGATGAATATGTCTAATGACTGGTGTCCTCTCCCTCTAGCCCCTGCCAACTCTTCAGAGTTGTCCAGTAGTCTGGAGCAGGAGAAGTATCTACAGGCCATCCTCAATTCCATCCCTGTCTACTTCAAACTGAACGGCAGCAACACTCTGTCCAACCGCTCTCTCATCGGCCTCTCACCAGGTATCCCCTGCTCTGTTCTGCTCTGGGCTCTGTTCTGCTATGGGCTCCGCTCTGGATTCTGTCCTGCTCTAGGCTGGTGGTATTTTTCCCACTCTGTCACTATTGTTTTTGTGTGTTTGTTCTCGTTCCTTCAGTTTTATTCTGCTGATGATCTTAGTGAGGTTTCCTCTGGGCCGCTGCCTGTTATTTATGTTGTATCCGTTGTGTTTGGAAGGAACTGCGGCACAATGTTGTGGTTATGTAAGAGGAACAGGACACCCAGGGGTCACCCTCCATCCATCTCCCCAGACTTCACCCCACCGCCGAGTGGAAGTCCAGAGAGCTGTGTGACCAGCACATACCCTACGCAAAGTCAGCGGGATTCTGTTTCCCATGTAACCACAATAGATCTTTAGTCTCTGGGAACTGGATCAAAACACACCCTGAATCAATGTCAATGGCATCCATCTCCATCTCCCAGCTTTAAGATCTAGGTCTGCAGTGATCAAATAGTCTTAAAGGGGGAAATAGGATTCCCAAGGCTTGATAGCTTCAGACTTTCTGATTATGTTCAGATCCGCTGATTGGAACTTAAGCAACGGGACACGATTGTCGAGTGTGAGCCCAAGGCTTAGGCCTAATTTGAAACACAGCAATCAGTATTTTTCCTAAATGTAGGTAATGCAACTCTGTTCGCTCGCCTCGTTTAACTCTTAAATAATCCCTGCTTGCGTTCAATCTGGCCGAATCTCCCAGGTCTGTGTCCATTTTGGGAAGTATCTGAGACACAGTGTTGGGTAGTTATGTTTTCAGATGCTGTGTCTGACAAATATAGATGGTTAGTCATCCAGGCATGGTTTTCATTCCCTGTCCTCTCTGGGTCTGTGTTACTGTGTTTGTCCTGGTTACAGCTGAATGGTGGTGTTATCCCCGTTTCATGCCTGTGTGTCCTCTTCAGGCAGTGAAAGGAGGACATCTAGAATACCAAAGATGGCTCCCGTCCATTTGGACATGCCCTTCTCCAACAGCTTTGCCAGAGGAGGTGAGTGCTGTGCCCACGTGTCACTTCCTCAAAGTCCAGTATATCACACTGCAACCGCAGTTCTGGAAATAAACTGGCCCCCGTTTGGTCTATGACTCAGCTTTATTTGCCATTAATACACATGGTGATGGTCTGTGTGCTACATGTTCATTAGGGCAGCAGATGTGCCCCACTCGTGCACTATGCTTGAAGGTCACAACTTCATATGAACAGATTGACACATTTCCACTTCAACATGGTAAACATCCTATAGGAGGAGCACATAATGCACGTGGATTTCACTGGAGTTTCCTGACCGTTTACAGTAATGGTATGGGGTGGAATGACACGTTAGGCAAATGACTGCATGGCCCAGTTCAATACACTGAGCAGTTTCCGTTTCAAATATAGCACATGCTGTGGTCTCCGACATCCCATCGTTAGTGTAATATTAACAAGGAGGTTGATCTGTTTATTGATCTGTTGATCTCTTAACTCTTATTGAACTTGGCCTAGTTGTATCTTACCAGAAAAATGTGACCTAGTAGTCTGGTATGTCCAGTGAAGATGTGTCCTAGATTTTCTGGAAATTATAAGATGTCTGTTATTGGTATGCAGCTGTCTGCGTAATCTTCTCTGGAAGTTGAAGTGCATAAGTGTATTGTTAGGTTAGTTAGCCACAGTTCCTGTAATATTTAAACACAAGATTGCTACACCCAAAGGTGACTTTCAAGGTCATTGCCAGCAGCATTAAGTGGAGTTTGATTTGTCTTCTTAATAATCTTCAAATATTTCCAGTAGCATGGCTTCTGTGGGATATTCATCATCGTCTCTTCGTTTTTAAGCAACATTGTGGTGGAACCCTGCACGGAGCCTTCACCATGTGCTGCCACTTTAAGAGCGCATCAGCAGTAAGGAAGGAGGAAATAAAGACAGCTCTTTCAGCTCTCTGGAAGGGAGCTCTTGGTTGGCACCACATTTTGATTGCGTGTGCTATGCTGCAGAAGTCCTTGTTTATTTTCAGCGTGTTTAGTTTATAAAGTGTTTAACTCAATGGTCTACAATGTCATGCATGTTACCTCCATTCTGTTCATCTCAAGACTGAATTGCAAATTCATATTTTCCTTTGGTTTTCATATCTTTCCACCATCCAACCCTGTTGGTCTCTTAAGTCTGGAGCCTAGCTCCCCATTTCAATTTGATTTCACCTTTATTTAACCAGGTAGGCCAGTTGAGAACAAGTTCTCAGTTACTACCGCGACCTGGCCAAGATAAAGCAAAGCAGTGCAACACAAACAACAACACAGAGTTGCACATGGAATAAACAAACATAGTCAACCCATATCCTGGTCCCTTGATGTAACCCCCCAGGTAACCTTATGACTGTGTGCGGCACTATGTTGCCCCTACGGTTGGGGGATTGAGTGTGTGCTGGTATGTTATGTCCATCTGATGTTGTGATCTTTCTGTGCCCCCCTCACCCCGCATCCATTACCTGCCAGTGCTTGGGTACAGAGATAAGCTATTCACTCACTCAAACCAAAAACCTGCCACTAAGGGGAGAATCCAAAATCAAGGTATAGTGGATATGTCTACTCTCTTCAGATCTCCCCCCCCCCCTCTCTCTTTCTCCAACCCTCTTCATTAACATCATCTTCTTATTTCCTGGTCATTGATTCTATGTAACCCACACTCATGCCTCTGTAACAGTTAAAAACGTATCCTGTGTCCGGTGTGCTCATCTCTCTTTTGAGTAATAAGGAGTATCTCTGTAGAGATTCCTAGTTTCACCCATTGCTTCCTCTTTTGGTGCGCTTGGGCAAGGCTGTGGTTCTTCTCTGCTGGAAAATAATCTGACTGTGGTCCACTTCAGGGTAAATGTGGGCAACTTGTCACTGAATGTGATGTCTCAGCAGTTGTGGATGTGGTCAGTCAGCAGTCTTGGCCATAAGGGAGGTACTGTTGGCCCAGCTCAGTCATGACAGGCAGCTCGGGGAGGAGGCCTCTTGGCTTAACCTCTGCAGTGTATTCAATGTGTGTCTAGCCGTCTCAAGCCGAGATAGGATTTAGAATGTAAGTTACCTGTCTATTGGTTGATGGTTTGATTGGTTGAGAGCTCACTATAAATTGTTGTAATTGATATCCGGCAGTTTAATTGGACGATGTACTCCATGCTAAAGCTGCTTAAATGCTAAATGTGGTGTCCTTTTCCTGATCTACAGCATGGCTCAGACAGGGCCCCTAGGGGCAGTAACAACAGCATAAGCAAAGCAGAGGAAGTATGGTTTATCACAAAAGGTTCTATCATATACAGATCTTTATTGTAGGTATCTTGGTGGGAGTGGTTTGTCAAAGAGAAATGAGCATCGTTCAGTTTCTTCCCCTTGGATTAGTGAATGAATAGATCTGTGCCTGTAGATTTGAGTCCAAATTCTATTCTTCAATGTGTCAATATGCTGTAGTCTTCATGTCGCTATGTGCCATTCTGTCATTATCATTCCGTTATCTGTTTCCCCGGTATGGTAGTCTCGGCTGTTTGTACTTAACCAACCCCTCTCTGTGGTCATACACTGTCATGTCAAAGATAACGACAGAGGAGCACATGAGTATTGAACCAGGCTGGTTAGCGCCTGTGTGTTCCAGCCCTCTACAGGCCTGCAGTGCCAACTCTAACTGTACTTCTCTCTCTCTGTTGTTGCAGGTGTCTGGGCCAGCCTGCGTTCCAGCAGCCGCTTCAGCCAGCACCCTTCTGCAACCGATGTTGGTGCCAGGCTGGCAGGGAAGGATTTGGCGCCCCCTGCAGGCAGCGAGAGCCTGCATGCCCAGCTCCTCAAACAGCAGGCTGCCCTCTACATTTTTGGAGAGAAGTCCCACCTCAGGGTAAGACAACAGCTGGGTCCAAACTTTTAGGGGATGTTGAGTATATAGTGTGTGTGTGTGTGTGTGTGTTCAACGTAAAGCTTTGTTGTTATTGGGACCTTCAGGTAAAATTCTCAGTAGGGGTCTGGCTAGACTGTGCCACAGAGTTATGGAGTATTTGTCTATGTGAGGGCTGGTACATTTTTACAGGATGGGGAATCAGGTCACTCCAGTCTAGAATGTGTAACCACTGTTTTGTTCCAGCAGACTACATTTCCAAACTGATAAGGGGACTCTTGATTGCAATTAATCAAAATGATGATTTATTATTAATACAGTCCCACATCTCTGATAATATTACATGTGGACTGTTGTTGGAACGTTCTGCTCGTTTCAGTGACTTGTTCGAGTGGAGCAGTGTGTGTGTGTTTGTGTGTGTGTGTTGAATGTGAAATTGATATTCTTTTCCTTGGCTAGAAGAGGTTATAAATAAATGTGAGCGTGGTGGAGTCGCCAGCTGTGCGGGTGGCTGTGATTGGCCAGTGGCCACATTGACAGAGACAGTCTTCTCTTAAATGAAACTTCTACTTCATTTCATAACAGAAGCCCTATTCTTACCTCATACAGTACGTCCCAAGTATTTAATATGTTCCCTATCTTTGTCTTCTGCTTTAAACATTTTTTAATTTTTGTCAGTCAGTTTTACGTGTCTTTTAATCGGTCTTTCAGAGTGTTTTTTTAATGTCTGCGTCTACCTGTGATAGTTGACTCTCGGGACTGTTAATTTTCATTGACATTTCTCCTGTTTTGTCAGGGCTTCAAACTGGACTCTACTCTGAACTGTGAACTGGTGCCTGTGGACTTTGCTGACACGCGCCAGATCAAAGGTGCCTTTAAGAAGCTGCTGAGGGCCTGTGCTCCGAGCGCTACGTCTTCAGACACACAGGACTCCTTCTTCAAAGCCCTGGAGGACTCTGAGTGGATCCTTCAGGTGAGCTCCCATCAAATACATAAACACACACTCACCAATACACATGCATACACACCCTCCTCCGGTTTCCACAACAACTCACTGACCCACAGATCTGTGACAACGAGCCAGCGGCGTGCTCTCCATGTTCTTTCTGTGTGACTCTGACCTCATCCTATATTCTCTCCTCATCCAATAAGCTTATTTTCCAAGGGAAATGATAACGATACAAACAGACATGGGAGAACCACCAAATTGTTATCATAGTGACCCTCGCAGCGTATGGCCCTGCATTAAATGTGTCATAAACTACAGAACAATATTATCTGGGAGACGCCCTGCTCAGGCTCCACACCGTCTTCACAGGAACAGCTTAACGGCATGAAGTGTGTGTGTGTGTGTGTGTGTGTGTGTGTGTGTGTGTGTGTGTGTGTGTGTGTGTGTGTGTGTGTGTGTGTGTGTGTGTGTGTGTGTGTGTGTGTGTGTGTGTGTGTGTGTGTGTGTGTGTGTGTGTGTGTTCCCTGCAGCTTCACAAGCTCCTGCAGTTGGCCCTGATTCTGGTGGAGCTGCTGGACAGTGGCTCGTCCGTCCTGCTGAGTCTGGAGGATGGCTGGGACATCACCACACAGGTGAGCCTCACGAGCACACACACACACTGCCTCTCTCCAGCAGGAGTAGTGGAAGAGAGGGACTGGGGATGTAGGAGGGTGGGTAGGAGAGAGAGGGGGACTGGGGGTAGGAGGGTAGGAGAGGGACTGGGTGTAGGAGGGTAGGAGAGGGACTGGGTGTAGGAGGGTAGGAGAGGGACTGGGTGTAGGAGGGTAGGAGAGGGACTGGGTGTAGGAGGGTAGGAGAGGGACTGGGTGTAGGAGGGTAGGAGAGGGACTGGGTGTAGGAGGGTAGGAGAGGGACTGGGTGTAGGAGGGTAGGAGAGGGACTGGGAGAGTGGGAGAGAGTGGGGGACTGGATGTAGGAGGGTAGGAGAGGGACTGGGAGAGTGGGGGACTGGGTGTAGGAGGGTAGGAGAGGGACTGGGAGGGTGGGAGAGAGTGGGGGACTGGATGTAGGAGGGTAGGAGAGGGACTGGGAGGGTAGGAGAGAGTGGGGGACTGGGTGTAGGAGGGTAGGAGAGGGACTGGGTGTAGGAGGGTAGGAGAGGGACTGGGTGTAGGAGGGTAGGAGAGGGACTGGGTGTAGGAGGGTAGGAGAGGGACTGAGAGGGTAGGAGAGAGTGGGGGACTGGGTGTAGGAGGGTAGGAGAGGGACTGGGAGAGTGGGGGACTGGGTGTAGGAGGGTAGGAGAGGGACTGGGAGGGTGGGAGAGAGTGGGGGACTGGATGTAGGAGGGTAGGAGAGGGACTGGGAGGGTAGGAGAGAGTGGGGGACTGGGTGTAGGAGAGGGACTGGGAGGGTGGGAGAGAGTGGGAAGAAAAGGAAAAGAGAGACATCTTGGCTGAAACTGACAAGTGAAACGTCTACACCCGGGGTGTCAAAAATACGGGCCGAACTCCAATCCAGCCCCACGGGTGGTTTGAGTAAAAAATCGATTTAAAAAGTGTTTGTGTGTGTATATACAGTATATCACAAAAGTGAGTACACCCCTCACATTTTTGTAAATTTGAGTATATCTTTTAATGTGACAACACTGAAGAAATGACACTTTGCTACAATGTAAAGTAGTGAGTGTACAGCTTGTATAACAGTGTACATTTGCTGTCCCCTCAAAATAACAACACACAGCCATTAATATCTAAACCGCTGGCAACAAAAGTGAGTACAATATGTCAATATTTTGTGTGGCCACCATCATTTTCCAGCACTGCCTTAACCCTCTTGGGCATGGAGTTCAACAGAGCTTCACAGGTTGCCACTGGAGTCCTCTTCCACTCCTCCATGATGACATCACGGAGCTGGTGGATGTTAGAGACCTTGCACTCCTCCACCTTCCGTTTGAGGATGCCCCACAGATGCTCAATAGGGTTTAGGTCTGGAGACATGCTTGGCCAGTCCATCACCTTTACCCTCAGCTTCTTTAGCAAGGCAGTGGTCGTCTTAGAGGTGTATTTGGGGTCGTTATGATGTTGGAATACTGCCCTGCGGCCCAGTCTCCGAAGGGAGGGGATCATGCTCTGCTTCAGTATGTCACAGTACATGTTGGCATTCATGGTTCCCTCAATGAACTGTAGCACCCCAGTGCCGGCAGCACTCATGCAGCCCCAGACCATGACACTCCCACCACCATGCTTGACTATAGGCAAGACACACTTGTCTTTGTACTCCTCACCTGGTTGCCGCCACACACGCTTGACACCATCTGAACCAAATAAGTTTATCTTGGTCTCATCAGACCACAGGACATGGTTCCAGTAATCTATGTCCTTAGTCTGCTTGTCTTCAGCAAACTATTTGCGGGCTTTCAGCTGACGGCAGCCATGCAGACCAATTTGATGCAGTGTGGCTTATGGTCTGAGCACTGACAGGCTGACTCCCACCCCTTCAACCTCTGCAGTAATGCTGGCAGCACTCATATGTCTATTTCCCAAAGACAACCTCTGGATATGACGCTGAGCACATGCACTCAACCTCTTTGGTCGACCATGACGAGGCCTGTTCTGAGTGGAACCTGTCCAGTTAAACCGCTGTATGGTCTTGGCCACCGTGCTGCAGCTCGGTTTCAGGGTCTTGGCAATCTTCTTATAGCCCAGGCCATCTTTATGTAGAGCAACAATTATTTTTTTCAGATCTTCAGAGTTCTTTTCCATGAGGTGCCATGTTGAACTTCCAGTGACCAGTCAGTATGAGGGAGTGTGAGAGCGACGACACCAAATTTAACACACCTGCTCCCCATTCACACCTGTGACCTTGTAACACTAATGAGTCACATGACACCGGGTAGGGAAAATGGCTAATTAGGCCCAATTTGGACATTTTCACTTAGGGGTGTACTCACTTTTGTTGCCAGTGGTTTAGACATTAATGGCTGTGTGTTGAGTTATTTTTAGGGGACAGCAAATGTACACTGTTATACAAGCTGTACACTCACTACTTTACAGTGTAGCAAAGTGTCATTTCTTCGGTGTTGTCACATGAAAAGATATACTCAAATATTTACAAAAATGTGAGGGGTGTACTCACTTTTGTGATATACTGTATATATAACTCCGCAAAAAAAAAAACATCCCGTTTTCAGGACACTGTCTTTCAAAGATAACTCGTAAAATCCAAATAACTTCACCGATCTTCATTGTAAAGGGTTTAAACACTGTTTCCCATGCTTGTTCAATGAACCGTAAACAATTAATGAACATGCACCTGTGGAACGGTCGTTAAGACACTAACAGCTTACAGACGGTAGGCAATTACGGTCACAGTTATGAAAACGTAGGACACTAAAGAGGCCTTTCTCAGTGCTCACACTGTCCACAATAGGCTGAGAGAGGCTGGACTGAGGGCTTGTAGGCCTGTTGTAAGGCAGGTCCTCACCAGACATCACCGGCAACAACGTCGCCTATGGGCACAAACCCACCGTTGCTGGACCAGACAGGACTGGAAAAAAGTGCTCTTCACTGACGAGTCGCGGTATTGTCTCACCAGGGGTGGTGGTCGGATTTGCGTTTATTGTCGAAGGAATGAGTGTTACACCGAAGCCTGTACTCTGGAGCGGGATCAATTTGGAGGTGGAGGTTCCGTCATGGTCTGTGGCGGTGTGTCACAGCATCATTGGACTGAGCTTGTTGTCATTGCAGGCAATCTCAACGCTGTGCGTTACAGGGAAGACGTGGTAGGCGACCCCCGGGATGCTGGCCTTCTAGGCAGAGTTCCTCTGTCCAGTGTCTGTTCT
Organism: Oncorhynchus masou masou; assembly: GCF_036934945.1. Lineage (NCBI taxonomy): Eukaryota > Metazoa > Chordata > Actinopteri > Salmoniformes > Salmonidae > Oncorhynchus > Oncorhynchus masou. Next base: position 35,000,475 of record NC_088213.1, read on the forward strand.
TTTGCCCATCTTAAACATTTATTTTTATTGGCCAGTCTGAGATATTACTTTTTCTTTGCAACTCTGCCTAGAAGGCCAGCATAACGGGGGTCGCCTACCACGACTGCCTCTTCACTGTTGACGTTGAGACAGGTGTTTTGCGGGCCCTATTTAATGAAGCTGCCAGTTGAGGACTTGTGAGGCATCTGTTTCTCAATCTAGACACTCTAATGTACTTGTCCTCTTGCTCAGTTGTGCACCGGGACCTCCCACTCCTCTTTCTATTCTGGTTAGAGTGAGTTTGCTCTGTTCTGTGAAGAGAGTTGTGCACAGCGTTATATGAAATCTTCAGTTTCTTGGCAATTTCTCCCATGAAATAGCCTTCATTTCTCAGAACAAGAATAGACTGACGAGTTTCAGAAGAAAGTTATTTGTTTCTAGCCATTTGGAGCCTGTAATCGAACCCACAAATGCTGATGCTCCAGATACGCAATTAGTCTAAAGAAGGACAGTTTTATTGCTTCTTTAATCAGAACAACAGTTTTCAGCTGTGCTAATATAATTGCAAAATGGTTTTCTAATGATCAATTAGCCATTTAAAATTATAAACTTGGATTAGCTAACACAACGTGCCATTGAAACAAAGGAGTGATGGTTGCTGATAATGGGCCTCTGTATGTCTGTAGATATTCCATTAAAATAATAAGCCGTTTCCAGCAACAATAGTCATTTACAACATTAACTAAATCTACACTGTATTTCTTATCAATTTGATGTTACTTGACCCCAAACTTTTGAACGGTAGTATATCAATGAAATGAAAGCTAGACAGTCGGGGAGCGTAGAATGTTTTTTAAACGATGGTTATAGGGGCCAATTTTGACTAAATATAACACATTTTCCCTCCGGGACCTCGTTGAAGACTGTATGCAGCCTCCATAGCAAAATGAGTTTGACAACCCTGGTCTACACTTACAGGTAAGGAAATAGGTCATCACGTCGTCAGGTCTAACACACAGCTACGCCTTTAGTTTCAACGACTTATTTCCAAAGTTGTTCTGGCACTACACTACCAGACAACCTGGTTAGTACACCATGCTGAAATGTGGTGTAACGATGCTCAGGCTGTCGGGCCCTATGTCACTGTATGCTGATTTCAATCGTGAAAGTGCTTGATTCTGTTTTTTAGGAGAGTAACTTAAACACAAGCTTGTTTTTATCCTCGTCTTTTTTTCTTTTCCTGTTCGCTCAGCGTTTTGTCACATTTTTGCACTGTGAGCTCACATTTTCCATGCCGACCTGTTAAGTGAGCGTGTGTTATTGGGGATGGCATTGTGCGCGTGGCCTCCCAATGTGTTTACTGGGCCCGTAAAGCCCATGGCTGTCGTGTAAAAGCACTGGAGGAGCCTTGCTTCCCGTGCCTGGCACGTGTCAGGCCCAGAGCATCTTGCTCATCACGGTGGGGCCTGATCAGCCTTACTCCAGGAAATGGGCCCCATATGCCTTGGCTCTTCATCTCCTGACCAACTCATAGACACCCAGCGGAGGAGAAGCAGATGCCTGTGTTTCTCGCTCTCCCCTCTTTCCTTTCTAATAGCCCCCTCTTCAGTGATGGTGTTATGGTCATTTTGGAGCTTAGGTCTGTACTGGGGAGGACCGCTGGGCTGTGATGAAGAGGACTTTTCACCAACTCCAGAAAGCCTGCATAGCCTGCTCTGTTTTTTTGGAGGGTACAGTGGTGCTCTAGAGAGGGAGTGCAATCTGTTTCCCTCATTCATTCCACATGCATCAGGGTTCATCGGCTAGCTGACACAGAGAGGGATCCAGGCCAAGTGCCGGCAGCATGTGTGCAGTCAGACGACACGCTCTTACAGATATCAGCCATAACCGTCCCACTGCACATAGAGGGAGAGGATTCAAACCATAGACAGGAAAGTAGTGTAACCAACGTCCAGGGAGAACAGAGGTTACTGGTTTGGAAAATGGGGTGAATGGAGACCTCTCCTCGTCACCTACCCCTCTGTCACAGAAATCCTAAGTCCTTGTCACGCAATTGACAGTTGGCAGCTTAGTCAGTCTTCGGAGTTTTAAAATTCTCCAAGAGTTTTATTTCATTCCCACCCTCTAACTCCCCCGTCTCTCTCTCTCTCTCTCTCTCTCTCTCTCTCTCTCTCTCTCTCTCTCTCTCTCGCGCTTTTTCTCTCGGTGACTCTCTTGCCGATGTTCTCTCCCTTTCTCTCTCCCTTTCTCTCTCCCTCCAGGTGGTGTCCCTGGTCCAGCTGCTGAGTGACCCTTTCTACCGGACTCTGGAGGGCTTCCAGGTGCTGCTGGAGAAGGAGTGGCTGTCCTTCGGCCACAAGTTCAGCCAGCGCTCCAACCTGACCCCCAGCAGCCAGGGCAGTGGTTTCACGCCCATCTTTCTGCAGTTCCTGGACTGCGTGCACCAGGCAAGCCTTGCACACCCACCTCAGAGGCCCACACCCCTTTCATTACCCCCCGTCCACACCCCTCTTCAACCCCTTCCCTCCCTCCCACCATACCTCCTCCGTGAGCTCATCACATTCCTTCAGAGAAGAGAAGAGGAGGCGGAGGAGGAGAGAGACTCAGCTGTCATTATCTATGGACTCGGTTGATTTTTTGTACTCTGCAATCCCCACATCGGATAAGTAATTTAGACAGAGTTGTACGCTGGGGAGTTTCAGCTGCAGGGCTGTTGCCCAGATGGTCTGTGAACCCCACGGTCAGTGCTGTGCTTTTCCGTGCTAGTGTTTTTCACCATCCCCTATGCATTTCCTCAGTGTTAAGAGCACCGAGTGGGAAAATTGCAGTTGTGGGGATTAAAAGTCTCTCTCCTCGGAAGGCGGGGTGAGGAGGAGGGGAGGAGGGTGCAGCTGAAGTGGATTGGGTTTTACATGCTCAAATGCTAACTTTAGAGAACGTTGTGTTTTCTGTCTCCCCCAGGGTCCGGCAGGCCAACTCCCATACACTTACATCAACACATAGTTTCTGAGTTTGTCTTTTGTAACTGGAGGGGCGTCTGCCAAGGAGGCCTGACAGAGGTTCTCTGGGGCCGAAGTGCGATAAACAGGGGAAGAGGGAGTTTGATGAGTTTCTGAAAATAGAAGTTCCTCATCTCAGACACAGCTGTTGTTTTCGCCAGTACGCCCAGGTGGCCCGAAACATGCAAAAGAGCGGCAAGGTCCTCTCGCTTGGCCACTGCTGCACATTGCTGGACCGCTGCCTTTTCGCTCGGCCCTGCTTTTGTCTGAGAGTGATGATGTCAGTCACTGGCCTTTGCTCCCTGGTCTCCATTTAATTCTACCAGTAATGGGGAGTGTATGTAGTCATAACGGACCCATCTGTAGTCATAACACAGGGACATGCTCCAGCCATCACAATGTGTCACCTTTCTCTCTCTCTCTCTCTCTCTCTCTCTCTCTCTCTCTCGCCACCTCTCTCTCGCCATCGCCATCTCTCTCGCCATTTCTCCTCGTTGCAGATCCAGGACCAGTGCCCCTTGGAATTTGAGTTTAATCAGCACTATCTGAAGTTCCTGGCATACCACTACATCTCCAACCGCTTCAAGAACTTCCTCCTGGACTCCGACTACGAACGCCTGGAGCATGGTCGGTATAGTACAAATACAGTGTAAAGGGAGGATTTAACAGTAAGGCCATTGACATCTGTACGTGTATTTAAAGTCTTTGGCAGAGTTGCGGGATTCAACAGGCAGAGTGTTGAAACTACTGTTCTGTCTGTGAAATGATAGTGTGTAATGATAGTGTAATGGGTCAGGTATTTCAGGATACTGACATGTTGCAGTGAAGCACTTCTAAATTACCTAGATCCTATCTCTTATCTCAGATCAGGGATTTGTCAGCTAATAGTGGTAGTGTGTCTCGGCCTGTTGAACAACCTCGTCTTTGTCTCACTCTTCAAAAGGCACATTGTTGGAGGACAAGCCGGGAGACAAGCAGGCCAGGAGGGGGGTCTGTATCTGGGAGTGTATCAGCAGAATGCACCGGAGGAGTCCACTGTTCTTCAACTACCTGTACAGTCCCACAGAGGCTGAGGTGACTGCTTGTTTGTGTGTCTTGTGTGTTGCAACTCCCCAAGCAAGTTTGCTGCCATCTCTGATACGTAGCGTTGGTACTTCATTCTGTTTGTGTATGTCAGCCAGATCCCCAATGGCCTTTTCTCTAGTTCACCCACTGACTCACACTTACGCACACCCATGTTCTCCTGTTCTGGACGTCCTCAGTAGAGATACACAGGGATCTTCGCACTTTCCAGAGCAGCCAGTCCAGCTGCTAAAACTTCAGATCTCTCCCAGATGACATCCACAATGATGGATGGCCAGTCTGCCACTCTCTTGCACCAGATGATGCCTTATTGCGATGACCTTCCAGTGTTCCTCTCCCAGTCCTGCTGAATGTTCTATAGCAGACTGTTGATGTCGATGAAGACCGTGAGTCACAGGCCCAGGAGAGCCCAGCTGAACTCTGTTAGCAGTTTCTTATCAGTGTTGTTCGGGATCTTTTAATGTCTGTGGTCGTAAAGGAAGCGTCTCGCTTAGCCTCTTCCAACTCCCTGACAGGGACTTTCTGATGTTGCTGTTTAACCCTGTCTTGGCATATGTCTGGTCTTCAACTTCAAAGTCCATCCCAATGGGTTAGTTGTGTTCATGGGAACCGTAAATCCTCTTCCCGCTGGCCAGCGATCGCGGCGGCTGTACCCATTATTTCAGGGGCGTATAAATCAGAAGGAGGCAAACAGCCTGCGTGTTTGTACACCCCGGGCCCCGGCGTGATTAAGTGTTCGGGGAAGTGTTAGGTCCGGTGGGCCACATTCTTTCCCACTGGCTGTTGACAGTGGTGTGCTCACTGAGAGATTGGACAGATTCACATCATTGGGGAAAGAACTCTACTCTACACACTTGATTTCAAACTAGCCAAAATAGATATTTGTCTCATGTGTTATCTGTGTAAACATATCAGATTATCATAAGTTGTTTTTTGTTGTTTCATATGTTATTTAGCCGGTGCTCAAGCCCTCTATCAGCATCCCTGCTTTGAGGAAGTGGGACTTCTTCACGGGGGAGACCCTGTGCACAGGCCCGTCCTATGACTGGAGGATGCTGGCTGTCAGGTCGGAGAGCATGGAGGAGACGGACACCATCGCCACCAGCAAGAGGAGGATCGTGTGGCCCTGCTACAGCAGTGTGGGGCGCGCCCAGCCTGACGCCATCACCAAGCTCCTGGCTGTGAGTTCTAAAAGTCTGAGTTGGGATGATGTTATCCATGCCTGACTATGTGCCTGACACTGATGAGAGCCCTGTTGTTGTTGCAGGACATAGAGCGGCTGGAGGGGGAGATGAGCCAAGCACCAGAGAGGTGGCAGGCCACTCTGGAGAGGGTCCGAGTCAGTATCCAGGAGGACCTCAAACAGGAGGGAAATGTTAGACAAACACAACACACTTTCCCATGTTTTCTCCTCTGCCCCGACTCCTTGTTTCCCATAAACCTCACTTAGCCTGAACTCCGCTCATTTACTGGACGGTTCAGCTAGACAGCACTGTTTGAGTCGTCAATCTGTGACAGACCATCGGGAGGATGTTTTGTCTAATGTTTCATGGCTTTTGTTATTCCATCTGTCTTGTCTGTTTTGCAGCTCCGCAAGCAGTCTGCGTCCACCTCGGGGCTGATCCCCACGTCCAGTCTGCAGGCGTTCCAGAGACGTTCCATACTGCACCTGCCTGACACTGGCTTGGGGGAGGACAGCAGCCCCACTGCCACTAACGGGGTCAACCGCCGGGCCGCCACACTCTACAACCAGTTCACCCCCAAGAACGAGGAAAACAGGTGGGTCTCCACTCCCAGCACAGAGACGGCAAACAGGGACCAGGACTTCCAATTAGTCCTGTTTCCTCACCCAACTCTTCTGTAAAGCGTTGACACATAGACAGAATCTCTCTACCAAGCAGATGTTCTAAATGAATGGTGTTTTTTTTCAGATCGTTTGAGGGGATTCTTTACAAACGAGGAGCACTGCTGAAAGGCTGGAAACCTCGCTGGTTTGTTTTGGACATTACAAAACACCAAGTGAGTATTACAGCATGTTGCATGTTGCTACCAGTCTGTTCCAGACAATGTCTCCACTCCTATGCCAGTGGTGTTATATGTGTGTGTGTGTGTTGTCCCAGCTGAGGTACTACGACACGGGGGAGGACACTAACTGCCGGGGCCACATTGACCTGGCGGAGGTGGAGTCAGCTCTGATCGCCACCCCCACCATAGGAGCTCCTAAACACATCAGTGAGAAGGCCTTCTTCGACGTGAGTGTCTCTCTGGTTCTCCATTCCTCTGTCTGCTTGTGATCTTGTGATCTTTTCTTGTGTTCTGTGGTAGAATACACTCCAGCCATGGCAGTATCAGGCTCTGTATGTCACATCCCATCTCTCCTGTCACTGTTGAACCATTGGTTGGGTGTTGTCATTCCAGCTGAAGACCACCAAGCGAGTGTACAACTTCTGCGCCTCGGATGCCCAGAGCGCCCATCAGTGGATGGATAAGATCCAGAGCTGCATCTCCGACGCGTGACCTCTGAACTCCCCAGCCAGGGCGTGGTCGGGATGTGGTCAGGTCACTGCATTAACACTAAGTGCAGCAAGGTGGCTGAGGGCAGAGACTGTGGGCACATATATACAGTGCATATTCAGCTCAGTCACCATGGGAGTGGCTTTAACATGAGGACCACAGTGATCTAAGTGCCTGTTTGTGGAGGCTATGCCGTACATCCATCCATCCTGCTGCCTTGCAGGACTTCAGGCAGTCTTCACTCTGTCTGCCTGACAGCTTTAGCAGGAGTTGATGAATGTGTCCTGGTCTCTGCCGTCAGCTCTCTCTGTACTGTACCTTGTTACTGCTACAGGGATCAACACTTATAGTGAAAAGTAAATGGCTGAAACGGATGGCTGAGCACTACTAAGGATAGTTTATGCCATTTCAGTTGTAAATAGATAAAAGCAATAGCACTGGCCATTTTAAACTGTGGGTTCAATATATAAATGAAAATATATAAAACATACAGGAGAATTTTTATTAGATATTTTACAATGAGCAAAAGGTGTTGCTGCTTGACAAAAGGTCTAAACCACCAAAAACGGAGGTTTTGAAAATGCACAATATGACAAGGCAATTTGTTTGCACTTAGTTCTATAATATGCACTCCATATAGAATGATAGATTTTCTTACTGAAGCGAACAGCCAGGCAAAAGGCATTACTTTATAACGATGTATAAAAGGACCTTTTCCTTATCAAGACAAATTGGAAGAGAGAGAAAACACTAAAGTTCAACACATTTTTCTGACATTTTATATTTAAGTGATGTCCTCTATTTTTAAACATACACTATGAATGTTTTTTACTCATGGATAACAGTTTGTTTGTTCTTGTGATGTAAATTATTTTTTTTTAATTAAGAGTAACTCATTGTTAAAGTGTGGTGGCTTAATGTTTTATGTAAATACTCATGTGATATTCCATTTGTATTTTATTTGATATATAACGTGTGTATGCTTTTCTAATTGTAACTGTACTAAGACCATGTCTTATGTGCCAATATAGTGACCTTGTTTCCTACCTTTGATGAGACTGACTGAGCCATTGTGTCTTTAGATGAAGAGGAGTCGACTCGTTCTCAGAATATCCAGAAAGGCTCTGTCGTAAGGACTTTTAAATCAATCAGTCAGACGGTGTTTTGTTTCATCTGTTGTCTGCACCTTCCAGTTTGAAAGAACAAAGCAAAAGAAGAGCATCAAAGTCATTTCAGAAGCTATATGTTACTGTGTCTTTTGTACCATGTTTTGCATTGATACTAATGTTTGGTTTTGTTTATAAATCAAGAGTACTTGAACAGATGATTAGTGTGATTATTTTACAGTAGATATGACAGCTGCATATTTGAGATTAAGAGAATTTACAAATGATGAATTGTGGCTTCTGACGAGTGTTTTCTTTTTTTCAATCTGACAATAATAGCCCTTTAGATGCCACCTACATCTAAAAGGGATGAGACTCAGGTGCCAGTAAGTCTCTATTGTAGGTTGCAAAATACCTCATTTATTTGCAGATAATAGGTCACAAGATATATGGCACAAACCTGAACCTAACCTAAGCCACTTGAAATGGGTTTGGCTTGTTATGAACCTCTCCTCTCATGAAAGGTAAGCAGACACCACTCCAGCAGAATAGTTCATAAGGCCCGAGCCAAAAACTAGTCTTGGCAAGGATGTTTCACTTCCAACAATGAGTAAGGAACTGGGCGAGAAACCCAACACAGAGCCACTGGCGCCTGCTTGGCGAGACTCGAAGGCACTCCTGGTCCTGGAGAGACCTGTCCCACAGCAGGAAGGCGGGAAAGCCCTGAACTGAAGTTCTCTAGAAGACATTGTGGACGTATTCCTTATCCTGAGCACTCTCTCCCAGCTGGCTTGTACTGCGGACAGGTGCCGCGCTGGCTAACATCTGGACAGACGCTTCTCTGGCAGGTCTCTCCATATTTAGCTGCCCCCTGGAGGAGTGGATTTACGCCTCCGCCCATGACGAGAGGGATGAGGCGGAAGTGGGGTTCCGGTTGGATTTTCAGGAATGGAGCCGTTGGAACTCTTCAGTCCCTTAAGGAGAGTTAGTGGTTTAAAACTCACTCAACAGGCCGAGGATGAATCCAAATTCACTGGTTCACCGCTGTGATCGTAGTTCATTGACTGTTCTATGACTATTTCACAAATCTGTGTTAGTAAATAATCTATTACATGAGGCCTGGTTAATGTTACACAATTGTCCAGATGCAACAGTATACAGTGCATTTGGTAAGTATTCAGAACTATTCCCTTTTTCTACATTTTGTTACGTTACAGCCTTATTCTCAAATGTTCCTCATTGATCTACACACAATACCAAAGCAAAAACCGGTTATTAGACATTTTGAAAAAGTATTAAAAAACAGATACCTTATTTACATAAGTATTCAGACCCTATGCTATGAGACTCGAAATTGAGCTCAGGTGCATCCTGTTTCCACTGATCATCCTTGAGATGTTTCTACAACTTGATTTCTAAACATCCATTGATTGGAAATTATTTGTAAAGGTCCCACATTTGACAGTGTATGTCAGAGCAAAAACCAAGCCATGAGGTCGAAGGAATTGTCTTAGAGCTCCGAGACAGGATTGTGTTGAGGCACAGATGGGTACCAAAAAATGTCTGCAGCATTGAAGGTCCCCAAGAACATGGTGGCCTCCATCATTCTAAAATGGAAGAAGTCTGAGGTCCTGAGCGCTCTGGAGCAAGTTTTCATCAAAGATCTCTCTGCACTTTGCTCTGTTCATCTTTTCCTCTATCCTGACTAGTCTCCCAGTCCCTGCCACTGAAAAACATCCCCACAGCATGCTGCTGCCACCATGCTTCACCGTGGTGGCAGCAGACCATCCAGACATGATGTTTGACATTCAGGCCTAAGAGTTCAATCTTGGTTTCATCAGACCAGAGAATCTTGTTTCTCATGGTCTGAGAGTTCTTTAGGTGACTTTTGGCTAACTCCAAGTGAGCTGTTGTGTACCTTTTACTGATGAGTGGCTTCTGTCTGGCCACTCTACCATACAGGCCTGATTGGTGGTGTGCTGCAGAGATGGTTGTCCTTCTGGACGATCCTGGAGCTCTGTCAGAGTGACCATCTGGTTCTTGGTCACCTCCCTGACCAAGGCCCTTCTCCCCCGATTGCTCAGTTTGGCCGGGCAGCCAGCTCTAGAGTCTTGATGGTACCAAACGTCTTCCATTTAAGAATGTTGGAGGCCACTGTTTTCTTGGGGACCTTCAATGCTGCAGAAATGTTTTGGTACCCTTCCCCAGATCTGTGCATTGACACAATCCTGTCTCGGAGCTCTAAGACAATTCCTTCGACCTCATGGCTTGGTTTTTGCTCTGACATACACTGTCAACTGTGGGACCTTACATAGACAAGTGTGTGCCTTTCCAAATCATGTCCAATCAATTGAATTTACCACAGGTTGAGTCCAATGGAATTGTAGAAACATCTCAAGGATGATCAATGGAAACACGATGCACCTGAGCTCAATTTAGTCTCATAGCAAATAAGGTATTTCTGTTTTTATTTTGAATACATTTGCAAAAAATCTAAATCTGTTTTTGCATTGTCATTATGGGGTATTGTGTGTAGATTGGGGGGGGGGTAATACATTTTAGAATAAGGCTGTAACATAACAAAATGTGAAAAAAGTCAACGAGTCTGAATCCTTTCCGAAGGCGCTGTAACTGCAAAAGGTGCAACAACAAAAAACTATTATTTGTGCTGCAACTGTTGAGACAAACGGTGTTTAATTGTAAAGTTATATAATACTGTAAGATATCATTACAGTTTTGTGCTTTCTGAATGTTTTCCACATTAGCTCATAGTAATTAGTCCTGGTGGTTTCGGTGAATAATCCCTTGAATGAGAATGGAAATCAAAACCTACTGCAAGTTCAAGATTCCGATTTTAATTTGTATCATATCTAGTGTCGTAAGTTACAGTTCTTGCTCCCATCCCAAGAAATTAATTCTAAATATAAGTTATAATTGTAGGACTATGAACCTAAAAATAACTCCCTATTGACTGGCGATAAATACAAAACAAATGTTTTTTTATTGGCCCCAAGTTCCCGTGGTTGTTTTTCATTTACAGGGCACATCAGCAATCAGCATGTCCTGGAAGAATTTGAGCTACACTAAAGCTACCCTTAAGAAACTAAAGTTACTTTGAAAAAGTAGTTTACTACATTTACTACATACTACATACATTACTACAACTAAATTATCATACCTAAATCTGAAATTGCAAGGTCAGATCACTCTGGAGTCAGATGTTAAATAGAATATATAATTTAGCATAAAAAACACAATGTTTCAAGTGAGAATTAGGCAGGTCAGATTTAGAAAAATAAAATCTTGCCTACTACTTTACCCATATTTTATTTTATTTCTGCAAAAAAGTAGTGTGTAATTCCAGTAGTCAGCTACACTGCTACATGGTAAAAAATGTATGAACTACTGAATATTTAAATTTAGTTCAACTACTACTAAGCTACAGCAAACTGATGAAATGTCTTCTAGTAGTTCACTACTAACCAAAACTGGCTATTTCAGTGTGACCCAGGATTGTACATGGGTGATTGACAGTTCTGAGAACCCCATAGTTTCACGGGGCTTTGGCCCTCACAATGCACCTGCTCCAACACTCACTAAATACTCCTCCCACCATTGATCTTAACTCTGGGCGATCCATTTCCGCTCTTCAGAAAGGATGAGAATATAACCGTATGACAAAGCCAGTTCAGGGAAATCATGTTTGTGAATCATTAGGACAATCATGGAATGTTCTTATCTGGACCTCACCCCTCGACCCTTATTTGGAGCATGATTTTAACCTTAATTTATAACCATAACAGGCAGATTCTCCTTGTCTTTGGGGGGTACGACGAGTTTTCAGTGTTGGCTTTTCCTCGGCCCACTTGGTGTCATTTGTCTGAGGCCATCCATGCACTTATGTCAATCCACCCACGTTGTTAGTGACCCTAACTTCTACCCTACAGAGCCCAGGGTCCACCATGTGCACTAGTCAGAGCTGTGAGGTCACTCTGGGGAGACATTTCAACAAGAAACCAGGCATCTGCAAGAGATTTATTCATTAGCAGACCATCCGAAAGAATGTTCCCATTTCAAATGTATTGAGATGAGAATCTGTTGGACAGGCGTCAGATAAGCTGGATGCGGGTATTAAGGTTCTTTAAGACACGTGGGGCCGAGGTTAGACGGGTCAGAGATATTTTTGCCTTATTTTTGGAATGTAGAGGCTTGTGCAATAAAGTCACAGAGATGAAGTCCAACATTCCCCAAGGGCGAGTACTGAGAACGGCCTGAATCCCTTCTGAATCCCCTGCCTGCATTTTTCACATCTGGATATTAGATTTATTTGTTTATTTGGATCCCCATTAGCTTTTGCTGATGCAGCACCTACTCTTCCTGGTGTCCACAAAAACGAAACACATGACAAGTAACAAAACACTGATAGACAACGACGTTCACACAAATTTCAAATACAACAACATACAAACAATACACCAAAATGTGCGTGTCCCCACTGCCGTTCCATGAACTGTTGTTTAACCTGTTGTTTAAAGGACATTTTGCGGTTTGCTTGAGTAATTGGAGATGGAAGTGAGTTCCATGCGTTCATAGCTCTGTATAATACTGTGCGTTGCCATGAATTAGTTTTGGACATGGGGACGGTGAAGAAACGCCTGGTGGCATGTCATGTGGGGACGTGTTCCGGGTAGCCTCAGAATAATATCGACGTATACGCTGAATCGGTGAGGCAGTTTATAAGGAAGTGCATAGGAGATGTAGCCACTGTGACTATTAAAACCTACCCTAACCAGAAACTGTGGATAGATGGCAGCATTCCTGCAAAACTGAAAGCGCAAGCCACCGCATTTAACCATGGAAAGGTGACTGGGATTATGGCTGAATAAAAACTGTAGTTATTCCCTCTGCAAGGCAATGAAACAAGCGAAATGTCAGTACAAAAAGTGGAGTTGTAATTCAACGGCTCAGACACGAGCCGTATGTGGCAGGGTCTACAGTCTATCACGGACTACAAAAATAAAACCATCCACGTCATGGACACAGACGTCTTGCTTCCAGACTAACTAAACACCTTCTTTGCCTGCATTGATGATATTACAGTGCCACCGACGCGGCCCACTACCAAAGACTGTGTGCTCTCCTTCTCTGTGGCCGACATGAGTAAGATATTTAAACTGTTAACCCTCACAAGGCTGCCGGCCCAGACGGTATCCCTAGCCGCGTCCTCAGAGCATGCGCAGACCAGATGGCTGGTGTGTTTACCTGACATATTCAATATTTCCTTATCCAAGTCTGCTGTCCCCACATGCTTCACATGTTCTCTATGTTCAGTTAAGGGCAAGATGTACTGCTCTATTTTGAGCCAGCTGCATCTTTGCAAGATACACTACATGGCCAAGCGTATGTGGACACCAATCTTTACAGTTGGCACTATGCATTGGGGCAGGTAGCGTTCTCCTGGCATTCCCCAAACCCAGATTTGTCCGTCGGACTGCCAGATGGTGAAGCGTGATTCATCACTCCAGAGAACGTGTTTCCACTGCTCCAGAGTCCAATGGTGGCAATCTTTACACCACTCCAGCCGACAGTTGGCATTGCTGTTTCCATAGCTGTTTCCATGGCTGCTCCGCCATGGAAACTCATTTCATGAAGCTCCCGACGAACAGTTCACGGCTGAGACGTTGTTGCTCCTAGACGTTTCCACTTCACAAAAAACAGCTCTTACCGTTGACCGAGGCAGCACTGGCAGGGCAGAAATTTGGCAAACTGACTTGTTAGAAAGGTGGCTTCCTATGACGCTGCCAGGTTAAAAGTCACTGAGCTCTTCAGTAAGGCCATTCTATTGCCAATGTTTGTCTATAGAGATTGCATGGCTGTGTGCTTGATTATATACACCTGTCAGCAATGGGTGTAACTGAAATAGCCAAATCCAATAACTTTTAACTGGATAAACGTTAGCAGCAAATCTACACTGCTCAAAAAACATCCTAGATCTGAATGAATGAAATATTCTTATTAAATATTTTTTTCTTTACATAGTTGAATGTGCTGACAACAAAATCACACACACATTATCAATGGAAATCAAATTTATCAACCCATGGAGGTCTGGATTTGGAGTGACACTCAAAATTAAAGTGGAAAACCACACTACAGGCTGATCCAACTTTGATGTAATGTCCTTAAAACAAGTCAAAATGAGGCTCAGTAGTGTGTGTGGCCTCCACGTGCCTGTATGACCTCCCTACAACGCCTGGGCATGATCCTGATGAGGTGGCGGATGGTCTCCTGAGGGATGCCCTCCCAGACCCGGACTAAAGCATTCGCCAACTCCTGGACAGTCTGTGGTGCAAAGTGGCGTTGGTGGATGGAGCGAGACATGATGTCCCAGATGTGCTCAATTGGATTCAGGTCTGGGGAACGGGCGGGCCAGTCCATAGCATCAATGCCTTCCTCTTGCAGGAACTGCTGACACACTCCAGCCACATGAGGTCTAGCATTGTCTTGCATTAGGAGAAACCCAGGGCCAACCGCACCAGCATATGGTCTCACAAGGGGTCTGAGGATCTCATCTCGCTACCTAATGGCAGTCAGGCTACCTCTAGCAAGCAGGCTACCTCTGTGTGGCCCCCCAAAGAAATGCCACCCCACACCATGACTGACCCACCGCCAAACCGGTCATGCTGGAGGATGTTGCAGGCAGCAGAACATTCTCCACGGCGTCTCCTGACTCTGTCATGTCTGTCACGTGCTCAGTGTGAACCTGCTTTCATCTGTGAAGAGCACAGGGCACCAGTGGCGAATTTACCAATCTTGTTGTTCTCTGGCAAATGCCAAACGTCCTGCACGGTGTTGGGCTGTAAGCACAACCCCCACCTGTGGACGTCGGGCCCTCATACCACCCTCATGGAGTCTGTTTCTGACCGTTTGAGCAGACACGTGCACATTTGTGGCCTGCTGGACGTCATTTTGCAGGGCTCTGGCAGTGCTCCTCCTGCTCCTCCTTGCACAAAAGCGGAGATAGCGGTCCTGCTGCTGGGTTGTTGCCCTCCTACGGCCTCCTCCACATCTCCTGATGTACTGGCCTGTCTCCTGGTAGCGCCTCCATGCTCTGGACACTACGCTGACAGACACAGCAAACCTTCTTGCCACAGCTCGCATTGATGTGCCATCCTGGATGAGCTGCACTACCTGAGCCACTTGTGTGGGTTGTAGACTCCGTATCATGCTACCACTTGAGTGAAAGCACCGCCAACATTCAAAAGTGACCAAAACATCAGCCAGGAAGCATAGGAACTGAGAAGTGGTCTGTGGTTACCACCTGCAGAACCACTCCTTTATTGGGGGTGTCTTGCTAATTGCCTATAATTTCCACCTGTTGTCTATTCCATTTGCACAACAGCATGTGAAATGTATTGTTAATCAGTGTTGCTTCAGTTCTGGCGCCGACAGAGATGGCCGCCTCGCTTCGCGTTCCTAGGAAACTATGCAGTTTTTTGTTGTTTTTTTACGTGTTATACACGTCAAATTGGTCAAGTAGAAAAATGCTCTGTATTATTTGCAAGCATCTCATGACCTATTCCCAGACCCTCTGAAATCTAAGGGACACCAATGTTGCTTTTGAGGCTTGAAATATTTCTTGTGCTTTGAACAGAAAAGATATATGGTAAGTTCCCCAAACTACTGTATCCCAGGCATCAGTTAAAAAGCATGTTGACAAAGTTGCTAGTTCTCAATGGGGGCCTTGACATCACGGGGCAAAACGCAGTACTGATGAACTGTCTGTTTCCCTAGAATATGGCAAAAAGTACTGCGTTTTGCCCCGTGATGTCAAGGCCCCCATTGGGAGCATGGATGCTGGCTGCAGCTGATGCCCACATATGATACACTCGCAGTAACATCTGCTAACCATGGGTATGTGACAAATAAAATTTGATTTGATTTGATTTCCAAAGTGGACAGTTTGATTTCACAGAAGTGTGATTGACTTGGAGTTACATTGTGTTGTTTAAGTGATCCCTTTATTTTTTTGAGCAGTGTATTAATATTCAAAGGCAATTAAACATTGAGTCCAAAAACGGTGTTGTAAAACATTAAGGAAGTACATGTTTGTGTGTAGTGGTGTTTGTCCATTTACTGCTGGATCCCATCAGTCATTGTGTTCAGGACAAAAATAGAAAAGTTTACGGAAAAAGTTAAGCTCACAGGGACCCAGCAATCTGATTCAAACGTCATCATTGTGAAAGACAAAGCCTTGAAGTATATTATTTGAATGATGGTCAATCATACAAACAAACCATGCCATAAATGGAGCTGGTGTAACTTGTTGCATTATCTTTTGATGTGCCACATTCCAGGTTGATGTGACAACCAAGAACTGGAGTTTCAGTTTGAGTGAGAGCACAGGCCTGTAATTTTTATGTGTTGTCTTTTGCCCAAGCTAGTGCAGGTCCCTATCTCCATTGATGGCCTTGACTGGCTTGTGGTGGTAGTAGTAGTTGTCAGATTGGTGCATTGGATGCCTGTCATTGTTGTCAATCCTGGCCTTGGGATGAACTGTCTGTTTCCCTAGAATATGGCAAAAAGTACTGCGTTTTGCCCCGTGATGTCAAGGCCCCCATTGGGAGCATGGATGCTGGCTGCAGCTGATGCCCACATATGATAGTTTCAGATAGTTTAATAGTCCTTCTCTGTTACCGCTGACTCCAGGCGGGAAGGAGGAGACGCTCCAGTGAAGAGAGGGGGGGCAGAAAGGTGTGTATGAGGGCACCTCCCCTGTCAGATGCCAGGAACACAATGATGGTATTGTCCCGTCTTCCCATTCTTGATAAAGAGACCTGGGCCCTGCATGTCATGTGTGCAGCTTAAATGATGCATCATTGTAGCTGTCCATGGTTTATGAGAACTAGCAACTTTGTCAACATGCTTTTTAACTGATGCCTGGGATACAGTAGTTTGGGGAACTTACCATATATCTTTTCTGTTCAAAGCACAAGAAATATTTCAAGCCTCAAAAGCAACATTGGTGTCCCTTAGATTTCAGAGGGTCTGGGAATAGGTCATGAGATGCTTGCAAATAATACAGAGCATTTTTCTACTTGACCAATTTGAACACAAAGCAAAAGGTTTGTTTTCCAATAATTATTAATGGCCAAGATACATTTTAGAGGACTCATATTTCAGACATGGCCGACATGAGCAACAGAGCGGCAGTAGGATAGACTTATATAATTAAAGTGGAATAGCCATCAACAGTCACAAAATGTAAACCTCAGTCTGTATCCATTTGAGTCTGTCTGATCTCATCCATCAACCCAGCCTAAGTATTCACACAGTAATTGCCTGGTCCATGTTCTGGCAACACACGGTTTTGCTGGGACAGTAAAATATCAAACTCATCCCCAAAGCCAACACCTCTTTGGCCGCCTTTCCTTCCAGTTCTCTGCTGCCAATGACTGTAACACATTTCAAAAATCGCTGAAGTTGGAGGCTTATATCTCTAACTTTAAGCATCAGCTATCTGAGCAGCTTACCGATCGCTGCAGCTGTACACAGCCCATCTGTAAATAGCCCATCCAACTACCTACCTCATCCCTATATTGTTTTTATTTACTTTTTTTTGCTATTTTGTACACCAGTATTTCTAGTTGCACATCATCATCTGCACATCAATCACTACAGTGTTAATTTGCTAAATTGTAATTACTTCACTACTATGGCCTATTATTTGCCTTATCTCCTTACTCCATTTGCACACTAAGTATATATAGATTTTTCTATTGTGTTATTGACTGTACTTTTGTTCATCCCACGTGTAACTCTGTGTTGTTTTTGTCGCACTGCTTTGCTTTATCTTAGCCAGGTCGCAGTTGCAGCCCAAAGGACCAAGCAAAACCATGAATGAAACTGCAGGTGAACTCCCTAAAATATTGGGTACTATATTATCGAAGTCATTTTGACACATAATAGGTTAACTGTCAAGAAACAGACATTTCAAAGCTTTCAGAACAGGTCATGAGTCATCACTTATGACACATCCCTTTGCTACCTTCAGTGAACACAAACCATGTTCTGACCATTGTCTTATTTAGATTCCATGTTGTACTGAGCCTGGTGCTTGCTTATCCGTGCCAATCATGACACCTAGTGGTCACAAAGCCTCACAGATCATTTGTATTCATGGAGTCGCAGCAAGAAATGCTTTTCACCAACATTTATTTTTATTTTTACAATCACACATTTATGTATAGTTACCGCTCACCTTCAGACAAAAGTTAATCATGTTCATTGTTTTCTCAGCAGTTTCACCAATTATCAAAGGAACAAACATCAAGCAATGCTCTCACTCTGAGCCAATAACAGTTAGGCGCAGTTACCTGCAGCTACCTGGAGTTAGAGTTGAACTGGGGTGTGGACATGAAGCTAGGATTAGGGTTAGCTTTACGGTGGAGCTTGTGGTTGAGGCTAAAGTTAGGGTTGAACTGGGGTGTGGACATGAAGCTAGGATTAGGGTTAGCTTTACGGTGGAGCTTGTGGTTGAGGCTAAGGTTAGGGTTGAACTGGGGTGTGGACATGAAGCTAGGATTAAGGTTAGCTTTACGGTGGAGCTTGTGGTTGAGGCTAAGGTTAGGGTTGAACTGGGGTGTGGACATGAAGCTAGGATTAAGGTTAGCTTTGGAGCTTGTGGTTGGAGCTTGTGGTTGAGGCTACGGTGGAGCTTGTGGTTGAGGCTAAGGTTAGGGTTGAACTGGGGTGTGGACATGAAGCTAGGATTAGGGTTAGCTTTACGGTGGAGCTTGTGGTTGAGGCTAAGGTTAGGGTTGAACTGGGGTGTGGACATGAAGCTAGGATTAGGGTTAGCTTTACGGTGGAGCTTGTGGTTGAGGCTAAGGTTAGGGTTGAACTGGGGTGTGGACATGATGCTAGGGTTAGAGGGCTAGGGGATCCAACAGAATCCAAGTTATCTAGATTCTACTGTATTGTGCCGGAGTATGGTGCAGAGGTAACGTTTCTGACTCTGGACCACACATACCCCCATGGTGACGGGATTTAGAGACCTTTTGTCTTTATCCCTACTACTACTATCTGTATTTTCCACTGTCTCTTTTATAAAATAGTACAATACTTACTGTAAGGAGGTCAGTAAATAAGATATTTTTCAATTTTTAAAAAGGGGGATATTCTGTGTGATCTGATCTGTACACCCACCTCCCCCTCACAAAACATGTCATAACTATCATAACTATCCAAAACAATACATAAAGATCAATAAATGGACAATTGTGAGTTTTTGTGACATATGTTGTGGATTACACTAAATCAGAGTTTGGCCCGCAAGGGATTTTGTATAAAAAGAAATATTGAAAACTTTTTTTTGTGGTTGTTTTTTTAGAAATGGTTATTTGGGGTTTAAAAACTCCAGACAATTTCGAAATCCTGATGTGGCCCTCAAGCCAAAAACTTTGCCCACTCCTGCTGTAAGTGATGGCAGCTGGAACCTAATTGTCTCTTTGTAGATGGCTCTGTTCTTTAAAGAACACTTACTGGCTGATAAACTCTGATCAGTTCTTCCTCAACCCTCTGGCTGTCATCAGCCAATTGAGTCCTGCCATCTATCTACAGGGAGAGGCTACCTGTCTACCTGTCGCCCAACCTGTCTTTGACCTCGTCAGGCTATATGTCATCATGTATTAGTCATAATCACTCTTTATACTGTCTGGCAGTGTCATTCCATGTACAAGCACATCATTGAGACAGAGGGGCTGCCTGTCATACAGTATGTCTATGAGACTAAACTTGTGTGTTTTAGACATTAAACAGACTACTAAACATCTCTCCACTGCTCGACTCCAGAGAAATCGAATGCATGCCAAAAAGGGCATGACTGGTAACTCATTGCATGCCCTATGAAAGTGACACAGATAACACAGTGCAAATAAATGTGTATGGAGAAGTTGCCAATTAGACTCGTATCACACCAAAGACACAGTAGATGTTTTATGTCCCCTGTGCGCGTTTGTGCCTAGGTTGTGGACGTTTGTGGGATGTAGTGATTGTCAAATAAGCATATTAGGGTTGTAAGACTGTCCCCACTCTGCAGTAAGAACAAAGCAAGCAGCATCCATCCATGATGTTACAAAAAATATATATAAATAGTAAAGCACCCTTTGCTGGCTCTAACAGCCGTCCAATCAGTTGGCTGCTTGGTCTTAGCAAACTGATGGAGAGAATTGTGTTTGAACAAATACAATGCTACTTTTTTTTAAAGGTGAACTACTGACTTTCAGCATGCATGTATGGAAGGGCACTCAACTTGTACTGCACTGACTCAGATGACTGATGATTGGCTAAAATAAATGGCCGGTAATATGGTAGTTGGAGGTGTGCTGCTAGATTGCAGTGAAGCCTTTGATGTTATTGATCATCATTTGTTATTGAAAAAACTTGCTTGTTATGGCTTTACAACACTTGCCATCACATGGTTGGAGAGTTACTTATCCAATAGAACTCAGAGAGTTCTTCTCTTTCATCAGATATTTACAGTGCGGTATCACTCAGGGCAGTCGCCTTTAGCCATTACTCTTCTCTATTTTTGAAAATGATCTGGCACATAAAGCTAAAATTTCTATGTATTCGGATGATTGCACAATGTACACATTAGCACATACAGCCAGTGAGCTAACAGAGACTCTTACCAAAGAGTTACAGTCAGTGTCAGAATGGGTAATTAACAATAAACTGGCCTTAAATAAACCTAAAACCAAAAGCATTGTATTTGGTTCAAAGCATTCTCTTAGACCTAAACCTCAAATTGAGTTGTGCATAAATGGTGTGACCATTCAAGTTGAAGAAGCTGAACTCCTATGAGTACCATTGGATGGTTAGTTATCATGGTCAAGTCATATTGACAATTTTTGTGAAGCTGGGGAGAGGTATGTCTGTTATAACAAGATCAACTGCGCTAGTTCTTTAGGCTTCGATTTTGTCCAATCTTGATTCCTGTCCAGTAATATTGTCAGATGCAGCAAAGACCTAGCAAAGCTGCAGCTGGCTCAAGACCAAGCAGCATGCCTTGCCCTTAACCAGTGGTGTGTATTCATGGATGCCAGTGGAAGTCAGGCTTCCCCAATAAATTCACTAAGAAAATTATTATTATCTTTCGTCACTCTGTGTTTCAGAATTGTCCTTCAATTCACAAGAGGCTGAATATTTCTCACTGGAGAAAGCTTCCAAGTGAGTGAAACAGCACCCCTCTGTCTCTGTATGTGTAGGCCATCTTTCTGATGCTGTCTGGTCAAAAAGAGAATGACTTTGCCTCCTGTGGTATTGAATGAAAGGGAAGCCAGCGAGCATTTGGCCTTGATATAAAATAGTATAAAATAATAGACAATCAGCATTTATCTCAACTGTGAATGGTCCTGGCACACCAAAATAAAGTGTCAAGGGAAGCCAGTTTGGATTTGGCTTCACTCCAATCACATCGAGAGTATACGTCATTAACAGAAACAACTTTAATTGTTGCATCTCTTTGTGTTGTTGTCCTCCAGTGGGTAGATAGCTAGCTAAAATGGTCCCTTTGCTAAATTTGCCATGGATGGAGATAGGGATTTGGATTTGTGTTTTTACTTAATTCTCTGTACTGGCTAATCATTATAACAGCGATTCTGATCCAATCATTAATTCATACATTGTGCCCCTGGTCTGAGAGGTAAGTTCAATATGTAGCTATATGTAGAAGGCTAATGTTAGCTAACTACCGTTGCCCTTAAAGGAAGTTAGGCTAGCGAGCAAGCATTTTAGCCAGGTAGCCTAGGACAACAAAAAATAAAAGTGTGTACTTGTGAAAGAGAGGGGAATGGCATTGGCGTTTCTCTACAAGTAGGGTGAGTCAACATGTTTTTCTACTTGCACACACGCACGCGCATACACCCACAGAAATTAGAACCATGGACAGCCACATAATATTTAGCTTACATTGATTGGGCTCAATTGTTTTTGGTATCTTTCAGTTGTCACTGTATTAAGCTAAGCCTAGGTGACTTGATGATGTTGAAATGTTGAAATTGAAATGGTGCTGGAAAAGTGGAGGCAGCTCGTGTTTTCTTTGCGACTTGCTGTAACTCTCCGGGGTAGTAAATCAATAGTTGTTTAGTAGTCCGAAAATGACGAAAACACTAACTTGCTTGACCATAGGTCGTGTAACTGTTTGTTACATGCAATATGCTTTGTGGACAACGGTTGCTCTCTGGTTTTGTGATGAAACAAAGGTGTGGTTGAATTGATTCTGCCTCTGTTGCATCTCATTGTCTCGGCCTTTGGCCTATATATCACAGTCGCAAAGCATATGAACTAACAGGTTATAGATCAAACGACGCAATTATCACAACACAGGTTTTAATATGGCATTTATTTCTATGTTGGCTTCCCCAGTGATTTTACCCATGCACCGCTACTGCCCTGAACTGCACACACAGAACTAACATCAACAACATGGATGATAGTATTTCATGGTTGAGGTTTGAGGAGAAATTGACTACTTCTCTTCTAGTTTTTTAAAGAAACATTTGTGTGTTGAAAATGCCTAACTGCTTGTATAATCTATCTGCATATACTTCAAACAGACATGTGTAATGAGCCGAAAACAAAGTCACTAAAAACAGACACCCCTTTATTATTTTTTATCTTTTTAAAACAATTTCTTTATGTATTTGTCTTAATTAATCTAAATGGTATATTCTACATGCTTTAGCGTTAGTAGTACATCAGGCCAATAGATGGCGCTGTTGCGCTGTGTAGTTCAGAACAGCACATTCTGGCCAAGCGCGCGCATCATTCTTCAGAATAAATTAAGCGCCAGAACTTTGCAGACGTAAACTTATGTCCGTTCTTTTTACTGTTACTGACCACCTCAGCTACAGACTGAGGCCAGTAACACATACATACCCCACCAGACACACAACTATACGATTCGTTACGGTACATAAACCAAAAACGTATTTAATGCGTCGCTATGTCCTCATGGAATCAGAGGTGGCAGTTTTTTTTTTGTTGGCTTTAAAAAAATATTTAAAAAACATATCATAGCACCTCTTTCTAAAGATCTAATTAAACTGTACTGTATATAATAATATGAATACGTATATATGAATAGAGTGTAAATATAATGTTTGCTGTCTCTTGGTGTCTTTCCTATATATAACTATTTTGTCTTTCCTATATATAACTATTTTGTCTAACTCTTCTGTACTTTGTTACGTATTTGTATGTTTTATGTGTACCCCAGGAAGAGTAGCTGTTACATCTGCAGTAGCTAATGGGGGTCCTAATATCCAAAAACCAAAACTGTGGACCCCGTCCTCTACTATTCAGCCTAACTCTTGTCTCCCCTGAGTCTCACTCACTGACCTTTACTTCAATCCACCAGCCTCTTTCTGGGGGTGGTGAGTAGGGGGGAGCAACCTCTCTTAAAAACAGCTGTCCCCTCAAGGTGAGTCACCTCCCTCTGTGTCTTTACCCACCTTGCCAAGGATATTGATCTTCCCTTGCTCTGCTTTCACTCATAACCATGATCAATAGACGTGATGTTCGCAAGCAGTGAAAAGAATAATGTTCTGATTTTCACTGATGGCTAAACCTCCTGTCCACAATTGTAGAGTATGGTACAGCTCCAGCCGGTCTGTATTGCCTGTATGAGTCTGGCTAATGGACATACAGCTACCAGGGACTGGATCCACAGCCTATTATGGTCACTCTAGAACTCAAAATGATGATAATTGGTGTGTTGCTATGGATAGATATGGGTGATGTTCGCAGTGTGAGACTACTGAAAGGTGGGCATGACTACTGAAAGGTGGGCATACTATATGTTATATGAGTGTGTTGACTCTTAGAGCACATGAATAACACATTTTATGAGCTAAATTTGAAGACATTTCCTTCTTTGCTGTCTGTTTTAATAGGTGAACCCTCTTGAGGGTGACAGTGACTTAGCCTTCAGCAATAGTTGATACTGGCTTGACAAATAAGCAGAGATATCCAAAACCTTTTGGAGGTATGTGCATTCCATGCTACTTTCTCAAATCCTGTGAATCTCTCTAATTTGACCTGCATCCTGAATCCTGTACTCCTGTTTAGATGTAGTGCAGGCAACAGTATGTTTCTATTGTGCAGGATCAGCAAGGGTTCACACAGATTTAAGGGAATGAGAACAGATGATCAAACACCCATTAAGATACCTTGTCTGGGAAAGTGGCAGATTAGAGAAATTTAAAAAGTGAAACAATGCCATTGTGGTATCACGTGAAGGGCTTTCATAGAAATCACAGATCAAACCTTATCGCACTGTTTACATTGGCATGTTTTAGTTCTACTAGATTAAACCCATATAGAATGTATCTTTTCTTCTAAGTCTCAACTCCTACTCCATCATAGACCATTCAACAGTAAAGATGTCCTGTCTGTCACATTCAATATTAGTGCTGTATAAGTGATTGAGCTATAAATTGATATCCGGGACCATGATTTCAGTGACACATACAGTAGTAGAAAGGGCAGCAGTTACACAACGAGTGAAACTAGTGCGAAATGGCTCGCTAGTTAGCGGTGCACGCTAGTAGCATTTCAATCGGTGACGCCACTCACTCTGAGACCTTGAAGTACTTGTTTCCCTTGCTCTGCAAACAGCATGGCTTTTGTGGAGCGATAGCTAACAATGGTTCGTGCGAAGCAGTTGTTGATGTGTTCAGAGGGTCCCTGGTTCGAGCCCAGGTTGG
This sequence comes from Oncorhynchus masou masou, assembly GCF_036934945.1. Lineage (NCBI taxonomy): Eukaryota > Metazoa > Chordata > Actinopteri > Salmoniformes > Salmonidae > Oncorhynchus > Oncorhynchus masou. The sequence goes on from NC_088213.1 coordinate 35,024,928, forward strand.
AGCAAGTAGAGGGACGGCAGCAACACTGTTACATATGGATATTTATAACCATCAAAAGGGCCATCAGAAATACATAAGACACCACGGCAACGACTGAAGGTTGAGTTCTACAAGTCTTTCCATATCAGGCATTTTACTCCACTAGTCAACTGTGGTATTTTTTTGTAATAATGTTAGGTACATGTAATATCCTAGTGCATGGGACATATACTATCTATAAATATGACAGAACCTATGGTATCTTCATCACATCACTTTCATTCAGAGACATGTCAACTGTGAGAGCTTTCTCTGTTAAAAAGCATAAATATGCAGTTTTAGCAAGACAAGACAGGCATTCCATTTGTCAATGCTGATTTAAAAGAATTGAAAGTCCCATGACAGAATGTGTACAGTATAAGTCCCTTAAAAAGCATGCCTACACAGTTACAGTCATCAATTGATGGCTGATTGATGTACGCAAATGGCTTTTCAGACTCCTGTCTTCATGAAGGTGTTTGGAGGGCTTCTCTGGTACAGGCTTGATTATATCCAAGTAAAGATATATGGTATGTAATGATTCAGGCCAACACCTATGCAAGTACTGCACATATGTCTGTTATCATCCTGCCACAGTGAATGGTGGATGAGTAGTCCATGACAGAGTATAGCGCATGACGATCAATATCACTTTTTCAATCACGCTAATGTCTGGCAAAGATCCCAATCATGCAAGTAGCACAGACCACAAGTACCACAACACAAACAAAGCAAACAAGAGATCAATGCTGGGGACAAATACTGACACAGAACGTCACAGTAAACCACAACTAGAAGTGTTTTGGCCATGACTTAAGAATCATTGACAGTAGAGCAAATTCAGACAATGGTCTTTAAAGCTGGAATCCTTAGTTGCTGCACCCATTTTTGGACTTATAAATTAATGATACAGTATATACCCATTGATTCTTGAAAAATCTAACTTGGTAATGCCTCAATGAGCTTATTTCAACTGTCCTACTCCATCAGAACCCAAAATACAAGCTTATTTTACGTCAGTGTTTGTAAACAATGTAAATGTAAACAAACACTGTATAGCCTCAAAACATGGTTAAAACTATCATTTTGATATCATGGATGTTCAGTCGTGACTATGAATTTGAGAGCGGTTATCTTTCTCCAGGCTCATCCCTCAGCCTTTTACCAAAACACAGGTGGGGTGTCCGCTTTGCTGTTGTTTCAATGAAGGATTCCAGCTTTAAAGATGTGTGGGATTTTCCTCTATGATACAAACAGCACCAACCCATAACACAAATCCATGCAACTGGTATCATACAGCAGTAGTGTCAGTCAGTCCTGTGGCCTGTATCTCACTGTTAGGACAGTGTGGATATAAGTATCAGATCCTACAAGTCTAAAAGCAATGACGTCACAATATGTTTACAGGTGCCACCACTGATAGTCCATTTGCTGTTCGTCCTTTGTGCGTGTCCCATTAGTCTGGCAAGCCCTCTATCACCTGTCCTCTCTCCAGCAACGCCCTGACCCTCCTGACACAGGTAGAGGTCAGCTATAAAGTCCTAAAAGACTGCTGGTGTGATGGGGTGCCAGTGCGCTGTCTCCACCTGTCCCTGCCTGCACATGTCCCTCCAGTGTCCCTGTCCTGCCTCCGGGGCCTCGCAGCCAATCAACACACGGCCCAGCATGCTGCTCTTCGTGTAGAGCCGCCCCTGTTGAAAAGATGGATGTTTTGTTGGTTGCTCTCTGACCATATACAGTAAAGTAGTCTGAGACATTTCTGTCTTTTGTAGAAAAATAACATACAGATAGTTGTAAGATGCAAATGCACAGAAGATACATTTGATGGAAGACTTGTAACATAATTGAGGATGTAATAAAAACTGTGGACAAACAAGTAATTACATTATCTGTTATTACATTATCCGTGGTTGCACTCTCCTAATTCTTCACCACTGAGTCATTCCTACCTGCATGATGATGAACTCCAGAGCAAGAGGCAGCTGAGTCATGTCACCAACAGGCAGGTCAAAGAGAAAGGGAGCGTTCCACACAGCGTTGTGTCCCCCGCCCCTTTGGTCTCCTTCGTACTGATCACCTTCCCATCCTGACGCAGGTTGATGACTACGTAGTGATCTGTAGGGACATGAGAGCAACAATCAATATGAGAAATGGAGAGAGAGAGAGTGCGAGAGAGAGAGGGGAAATGACAGGAGGCCCATCAGTATCTGTAATCTCATAAGGAGCTCAATCAGGGCTGCAGGGGCCTGGGAATATGACTGTGACTAAGGCTGGGACTGGATATGGGATTGTGAGGTTGAGGGCTTGACTGGGGTGGTTCTAAATAATGGCTCAGTTGCTTAAAGCAACACCAGAGTTGTGGTATTGATTCCTGCATGTGTATCACTGTCAATGTCGAAAGTTCTGTATGTTGCTTGGGATGAAAGCTAAATGGACCTATCATACCTGCTGCTCCTGGCATCCGGGAGAGTTTGGCCAGGTTCTCAGCCTTGCGGACCATCACCTTGATGCGGTGGGCCAGTGTCTGGTACTGCAGGAGAATGAAGAGCTGACCCAGGGCCCGTGGAGCAGCACAGAGCGAACTCTTCCTACGACCTAACGTCTCCTGGGAACTCATACTCTGGGAGGGGAGAGGCTGAGTTAATAAGAAGAAGAGACGAGCACAGTGTGTTGTTGTTTTATTAAGCACATGTTCTTCTTTGTGTCCTGAGGTAACTAAAGTAGAATACACAGCGTAAAAAGAAGGACATGTTGTTGCCGCTAAATTACCATCCTTATTAAGAATCTCGTCTTTTACCCCATGAGGTTTCCATGAGATTCATGACATAAAAAGCACAACGAATCTCATTAGTTGCTTATGTAGAGCCGACAGCACCCTGGGCCCAGACCTAGTGAGCATGCAGCTGTAAGCCTGCCTGTGTTTGTGAGACCAGTGGAGTCTAATGGGAGATCACCCAACAAGGGAGACATCACTTGCTCTGTCTCTGTCAGTATGTCCCATCAGGCTAAAGCATGACATTGCAGAGTCAAATGCTGAGTAACCTGTAAGTGGGCTGACGAACCCATTGATTCTGGACGTCACAAACTAAAGTGACCATCCTGTCTGTATTCTGCACCAGCTCCAAACCCTGCCACATCAATCCCTGGCCTCCCACATCATGTCAACAATAGTGTTATAATGCTAACAGATTACAGTAATATGGCAACTTTTATCTGATCTCCCACTACAGTACCATTAGAGATCACAACTACATCATCACACCACCTATCAGCTACCATCTCTCTACTTCTATTGTTTTCTCATTGGGTGATAACTCATTGAGCTTCATACATGTACAGCATGCATGACATCTCTCTGTGCCTTGCAGCTGAGATCAGAGGTGCCTGCATGCTGCCACCCAGCCTCACGCAGAGATCCACTGATAAGACATGGTGTCTACATAATGTCCATTCATACATCACCATGCTCGCTCAGCCCGGCGCCTGAGGCCTAGCTCTGTCCCTCTCACCCACACCCTCGCCAGCTCAGGCTGTCAGTAATGCCTTCTGGCACAGCCACCACAGCACCACAGAGGACACGGCCCACTGCTCACTGCACTCCACATGTTTGCTCTCCAGTCACAAACTACAATGTCACCATGTCCAACAACAGTGGAAAAGCTGCTAATGGCCCAGACCTTGTTCTGATTAGACTAGCCTGACACATTCCCTCATAGATAAAACACGATATGGACTATTCATAGCCCCAGTGTGTGTAGTTTTTCTGTGCTTAAAGTTAACTGAAAAAAGAGGTCTAAGATGGTGGGGAGATAGATAGTGATTGTGAGGCTATAGTGCCCATAGAAATAGAATGACTATACAGTATATCTATCTTGACGTTCTATTTCTATGATAGTGCCCTAGGCTTGTAAAATGACAGGCATAATGTGTTACCTTTTTCAGCCTACTCCTGGTGGGGGTGAGCTCCCTGGTGTAGGGGACAGTTGTGTCTGGCTCCCAGTCCATCTCCCCACAAGGCATCTCCAGCTCCCCCAGCGCTGTCTCTCTCAGGCCTGAAAAGTCCCTGCTGAACACAGCCAGCCGGAGGGTGCAGGCACGGAGCTCCTCCACAGAGCCCACCAGTAGCACAAGGCTCTGGCACTGTATCTCTGGGCTGAGGCTGAGCCGCCGAGACGCCCCCTGCTGGGGTGAGGGGCAGAGCGGGGGCAGGCTGGCTCGTACGAACACCCCACTGCGCCGCCGTGCCGCCCCGGATAGGCCCATGATGTTGGTGGTTAGAGTGCACCGTGCCGGGGAGAAGAGCAGGGAGAAGTGCAGGAGAGGAGCAGGCTTGGTGGGGATGGATAGGGAGCTGGAGCCGTACTGTGGCTGGGACAGCTCCCCCTGAAGGCCAGGAGACTGCATGGCATTGCCAGGGCTGGTCAGGCAACTCTGTTCGCTGTACAGGAAGTTGTCACCGGTCACGGTGCAGCGGCGTTCCAGTGCCCGACGGGTCTTGGAGACTAGGCCCAGTTTGGAGATAGAGGGCAGGGAGGCACGGCCATGGCCTGAAGGCTTGTAGTGGGAGGAGGAGGACACACTCGGGGTGCTGAGGCGACGCATGGGAAAGCAGGACCTGGGGGAGGACCTCAGCTGGGAGGAGGACGAACGGGGGCGAGGTTCAAAGGGCAGGGCGGTGAGGTCATCCTCAGAGGGGGAGGAGCTGTTATTGGGGGAGGGGAGGTCCAGGACATCCCCGTCTAGCTCCTCATACTGCTGCTTGATGGGTAAGGTGCCAGAGGAGGGGGTCAGGGACACTGTAACCCGTTCACAAGTGGCTGAGGAAGGGGATATTGCTGCCTCTTTGTCCTCTGGTGGATGATACTTCCCTCTCCGCCAACACAGTAGACAGCTCAGCACCAGGCAGAAGCAGAAAACTGCCAGACCCACTGCCAGCAGAATCTGCAGGTGGACTGGACATAGGAGGGGTTACGTTTCAATTACATTAGTGACTGAAAAACACAGAGTGAAAAAGAGAGCAAGAGAGAGGCCACCATCAATTTGCTCCTATTCATTATGAATCATTGAACATAATTCTATTTACCTTATTTATTTGCCAATACAGCCCTTAATTTATTATGTTTCTACACCCGTCATCCATTATGAGATTAAACAGGAAATGTTTTGGGTCCGAATCCTAACTAATTGTCCCCTATTGGAAATGGAAATGATGGGCTTTGATTTAAACCAGAGCAGCAGACTGATCTGAATGCGGTGGAGTCACATTTCCTGCTTTCCTGAGGCTTAGTACATGTGTAGGAGGCGATATCAGCTCTCATCTCATCTCACTTGACTACAGATTTATAAGCAATGTAATTGGGACACCAAGGGATGGTACCCTATTACTTCTTTAGTGCACTACTTTTGATCAGGGCCCTAGTCAGAATCAATGCACTATAAAGAGAATAGGGTGCCATTTCAGACACCACAAAGTAACTTGTCCTGTAACATAAACACTTTGTGACAGACAGTCTCTGACTATGACTCATCCATCAGGCCCAATCTGTTTGATTGAGAATGAGAAGCTCATATATATATATATATATATATATATATATTCAAGGAGAATGTGAACCAGAGATCACTCTGATCAAGACTCACTAGGGCATGAGCCATTCAGAGACATTATCATGGCCAGATGGTGGATGGAAAAGATGAGCCAATGATCCTTATCAGGAAAAATATTATTGCCTGGTGTAATTTATTGCACGGGTCCATTTTAGTCATTGCTGAAACACAGCCATTGATAAGACAGCTACTAGCCTAATATAAAAATTGTTATGCAGTCTGTTACCACAAATGAAATACAGTATGCTTCAAGCTAGTGTTATTAGACATTACAGGGTCAGGGATGATGTTGTTAGCCAGTTTACATACATCTCTAAAGTGAAGGCAATGCCTCTTATAAAGAACTGCGCCAGCTAATTCCTATGCTAATATGACTACAAGGAAATCTGTTGGTCTCTATAAATTATAAAACAGAGAGCAACAGATTTCCTGTGTCTCTTTGCATTACATGGCCTGCTAAACCACTACATATCATAAAGAGGCAGAAAAAGACCAAATAAAATGAATACTATTTAATACATTATTTTATATAGCAACATGTATGCATTTATAACCAGATGTATATAAACTACACCAGAACATTTCCACTAGTCATTTTTAGCTTACACAATCGAATTTAAATTAAATCCATTAAAAGGTGTACCACATTGTTACTGTATTAGACGTCATTTTCATGCTGTTGGTATTTCCTGCTGTTTGCAACCTGTTGGTCCTCGATGTCTTCATCAAATAATATTTACAAAGCCACGTAAAATTGTGTATCTATTAGTATGCAAACTATGCACCACCTTAACAGAAGTTGAATTATAAATTTATAAATTGAGATCTGGTTTTCATAAAGTATTAAGCTTGTCATTTTTTTCCATCTTGAGATGAAGATAAGCAAATTCACAATAAGACATAACTCGTATCAATTTAACTTGAATTTCAAAGTACAACAGAACTGACCAAAATTATAATTACGTTTCTTACCTCCAAGAACATATTGCGTCATTTTTTAGATGTTATTTTTATATTCCACCGACATCAATGTGAACGCGGTTTGTGCGTGAGATCCATTCCCGCTTTATCCTGGGAATTTCCTTAGCACAGTGGGTCACTGAATTGACATGACAGACCGGCCCTTTAAGCCAATCAGAGGAGTCGGTGACTAAGCTTTTATTCCTATTCTATACGTGGGAGTCCGTGGGAGGATATGTTGGACTAAAAGTAAACCATTGCTGCTAATTAGCATCGTATATCTTGTTGACAATATTATCTAATACAAACGTAGCTTGATACAAAAAGCCAGATAAAGTTATTAATTAAGCATCATCTGACATTTTAAGACATCAATTCAATAAGCATTAAATAGTGTAGCCTCATTAGAGAATACACACACACACACACACTCTGTGTATGACTCACAGAGAAAGACCAAAGGCTGCGCCAAGAAAGCTCTTTCCTCAGATCTCACTTATCCTTTATTAAATGGTACAGGCATTTTGCCTACATGGTACCCATTACTTAGAGATTGTCATCTCCCATCATCTGCAACTACCTCTCCCACTCTTTGTCCTGTGTCAACCCCCTCTCCATTTCCCTCTCACATTCAACATGGACATACACACACACACACACGCATGCAGTATGATCCCCTTCCTAATGTATCTCCCCCTTGTATAGGGAAAGACCGTGATGAATATATATTTAAAGTATGCAGGCTCTTGGCTTTGGGCAGAAAATGCATCCTACTCCTCTTTGTGAAGAAGCTTCCCTGACTCTTTGAGAGGTGGATGAGTAATCATTGTAACAGTCTGCCTGCGTGTGCGTGTGTATGCTTGCGTGTGTTGTCAGTCCCTTTCAGATCTCTTTATTTCTCAATGTAAGACACAGCAAATCCAATTAGTTATCACGTATTCACATGAAGACAATCCATCATGTCATCTTCATATGCCATCACCACTGTCCAGCCTTCTAGACTGCAGTTGCCCAAGCAACTAGTGTACGGTTATTTTAATTTCATAAGAAGATTCCTTCCAACCACATCCACTTTCATGCTCTGTAAACCTTTATGAGGATGAATAGGTCAATATTTCCTTATCTCTAATGACCTCAGTGGAAAGAATGCACAAGCCTGCCTGCTGATGGCAGCACACATCATATGGTTTAAAGTTAGAGTTTGATTGTCTATGAAGCATGTGTGTTGTGCTATGGATATAATCCCTTGAATATGATCACGGCCATATAGTAAAAACATTCAATCAGAATAGAGCAACAGAAGAACACTGCCTTGCCTAAAGTATTTTGTGAACTTTTTGAAAGCGTTTGCGTGGGAGCTAGATAATCTGTTCAGTGAGTACAGATGAATAGGCAGGCATAAATCTAATTCTAACCATTTTAGCTATTTAGCTATAACAGTGTGAGTAAAATGTTTGTTCTTGTTGCACAATCAGCAGAGCTACCAGACAAGCAGTCACTGTTGTGTGAAAGGTACATCATGCACATTAGAGCAATATCAACAATATTTCAGGTGTTATAAATATCCAGGAGCCTAATTAATGTAACACTCATACTACCAACTGGGGTAATTCTGATCTCAGAGACACGTTTTTGATCATAGTCCAAATTCTTCAAAATTTCTTGACTTTGTCAATTAACTTGTTAATAATACATCTAACTCATTGTTTAGTGTTTCTCAATCAAAAATATGCCCCCCCTCCCCCAAAAAAAACAAAAAAACAAGTCCTTTAGGGTAATTATGACACCAGCCAAAAATCAGAATTCTGCCTAATTTAATAGATAGGAACTTTATTTGAATCTACAGTTAACTGCCAAAATAAAGGAAACACCATTATAAAGTTTCTTAATAGGGCTTTGGGCGACCATGAGCCACCAGAACAGCGCCATGGCACGATTATTCCTCCAGAAATTCCATCATTTTGAGTTTTTCTGATACTAATACTAATACTACTTGATTAAAAATCTAAAAGTATCTGGTTTTAAATGTACTTAAGTATAGTGGTAGAAAAAGTACTCACGTGTCATACTTTAGTAAAAGTACAAAGTAAAAGTAAATGCTCTACATCAAATTCCTTATATTAACCAAACCAGACTTCACAATTTTCATATTATTTTTAATTATGGACAGACAGGGGCACAATCCTACACTCAGACATAATTTACAAACACAGTATTTGTATTCGTGAGTCTGCCAGAACAGAGGCTGTAGGGATGACAAAACTTTATATTGATAGGTGCCATAATTCTGTCCTGCTTGAGCATTCTAAATGTAACAAGTACTTTTAGGTGTCAGGGGAAAATGTATTGTGTAAAAAGTACATTATTTTCGTTATGAATGTAATGGAGTAAATGTAAAAGTTGTCAAAAATATCAATAGTAAAGTAAAACACAGATACCCCAAAAAACGACTTAATAAATAGTACTTAAAAGTATTTTTACTGAAGTACTTTACACCACCTGTCACACCCTGACCATAGTTTGCTTTGTATGTTCTATGTTTTGTTTGGTCAGGGTGTGATCTGAGTGGGCATTCTATGTTGGATGTCTTGTTTGTCTGTTTCTGTGTTTGGGCCTGATATGGTTCTCAATCAGAGGCAGGTGTTAGTCATTGTCTCTGATTGGGAACCATATTTTGGTAGCCTGTTTGGTTTTGGGTTTTGTGGGTGATTGTTCCTGTCTTTGTGTTTGTGGCACCAGATAGAACTGTTTCGGTTTTTTCACATTTCTTGTTTTGTAGATTGTCGTATTTTCATCTTTATTAAAGATGTACAAAACTAACAACGCTGCATATTGGTACGCCTCTCTTTCACCAGAAGAAAACCGTTACACCACCGCTCAAGCCCCACCTGTTTAGCTACAAAAAATATGTACCAGTCAAAAGTTTGGACACACCTACTCATTCTTTATTTTTAGTATTTTCTACATTGTAGAATAATAGTGAAGAACATCAAAACTTTGAAATAACACATATGGAATCATGTAGTAATCAAAGAAGTGTTAAAAAAATCAAAATATATTTTATATTGAAGAGTCTTCAAAGTAGTAACCCTTTCCCTTGATGACAGCTTTGCACACTCTTGGCATTCTCTCAACCAGCTTCACCTGGAATGATTTTCCAACAGTCTTGAAGGAGTTCCCACATATGCTGACCACTTGTTGGCTGCTTTTCCTTAACTCTGCGGTCCAACTCATCCCAAACCATCACAATTGGGTTGAGATCTTGTGATGGTGGAGGCCAGGTCATCTGACGCAGCACTCCATCACTCTCCTTCTTGGTCATATAGCCCTTACACAGCCTGGAGATATGTTGGGTCATTGTCCTATTGAAAAACAAAATTATAGTCCCACTAAGTACAAACCAGATGGGATGGTGTATCGCTGCAGAATGCTGTGATAGCCATGCTGGTTAAGTGTGCCTTGAATTCTAAATAAATCATAGACAGTGTCACCAGCAAAGCACCGCCACACCTCCTCCTCCAAGCTTCACGGCGGGAACCACACATTCACCTATTCTGCATCTCACAAGGACACCGAGATTGGAACCAAAAATCTCAAATTTGGACTCTCTGACCAAAGGACAGATTTCCTCTGGTCTAATGTCCATTGCTCGTGTTTCCTGGCCCAAGCTTGTCTCTTCTTATTATTGGAGTCCTTTAGTAGTGGTTTATTTGACCATGAAGACCTGATTCACGCAGTCTCCTCTGAACAGTTGATGTTGAGAACTCTGTGAAGCATTTATTTGGGCTGGAATTTCTGAGGCTGGTAACTCTAATAAATGTATCATCTGCAGTAGAGGTAACTCTGGGTCTTCCTTTACTGTGGTGGTCCTCATGAGAGCCAGTTTCCTCATAGTGCTTGATTGTTTTTGCGACTGCACTTGAAGAACCTTTAAATGTTCTTGACATTTTCTGGAGTGTCTGACCTTCATCTCTTAAAGTAATGATGGACTGTCGTTTCTCTTTGCTTATTTGAGTTGTTCTCAACATAATATGGACTGGGTCTTTTACCAAAAAGGGCTATCTTCTGTATACCACCCCTACCTTGTCATAACACAACTGATTGGCTCAAACACATTAAGAAGGAAGGAAATTCCACAAATGAACTTTTATCAAGGCACACCTATTATTTGAAATGCATTCCAGGTGACTACCTCATGAAGCTGCTTGAGAGAATGCCAGAATGTACAAAGCTGTCATCAAGGCAAAGTGTGGCTACTTTGAAGAATCTCAAATATTAAATATATTTTGGATTCAAAATCAATTCGGTTTCAACATGATTCCATATGTGTAATTTCATAGTTTTGATGTCTTCACTATTATTCTACAATGTAGAAAATAGTACAAATAAAGAAAGCCCTTAAATGAGTAGGTGTGTCTAAACTTTTGACTGGTACATATGTCATTTGTTGCTGTCAAAAATCAGTTTGCAAACAATGTAAAAAATACCAACATGGTCCGTTTTTTGCTTTCTTGAGTAAAGCAGCCCAAAATGCAGGTGTTTCAGCTGAGCTCAGTGCTTTCAGTGGTGGTGGGGCAGCCAGCAGAAAATACAGAGTGTATGGTAATATTCTCTAGTTGGGCCATGATTGGCTCAGTGTTCTGTCTTTGATTGGGACATTACGTCACCACAAAATCTATGGGAAGAGCTCGGATATTCAAGCCCCTTGGCTGCTCAAGTTCATTGGCCACAGATAATATATATTATTTTTTTTTTTTATATTTTTTTACCCCTTTTTCTCCCCAATTTTGTGGTATCCAATTGTTATAGAGCTACTATGTTGTCTCATCGCTACAACTCCTGTACGGGCTCGGGAGAGACGAAGGTTGAAAGTCATGCGTCCTCCGATACACAACCCAACCAGCCGCACTGCTTCTTAACACAGCGCACATCCAACCCGGAAGCCAGCGCACCAATGTGCCGGAGGAAACATTGTCTACCTGGTAACCTTGGTTAGCATGCACTGCGCCCGTCCCGCCACAGGAGTCGCTGGTGCACGATGAGACAAGGACATCCCGACCGACCAAGCCCTCCCTAACCCGGATGACGCTAGGCCAATTGTGCGTCGCCCCACGGACCTCCCAGTCGCGGCCGGTTACGACAGAGCCTGGGCGCGAACCCAGAGTCTCTGATAGCACAGCGCCCTTAACCACTGTGCCACCCGCAAGGCGGCCACAGATAATATTACGTAAAATCTTGTTATGTCTACATTAGCTTTGATTGGACTGACTTTCAAAATCTTAGCTAGCAAGCTAGTAGTCATCATCATGAATCAAGTCAGCAATCTACTGACAAATCCTTTTCAATCCTTGTAATATGAAGAAAATTACGAAGAGAAATTATAGATAAAACCTATCGATGCTCATCGGCCATTGGACATAAACATTACACAAGTTGGAAATCGCAAATTCCACAATGAGTGGTTTGGAAGGAATCAGTGGGTATCTGCAAGCATTGCAAAGCAATCACTAGCCTGCTATTCAGTTGTGTGGGTGTGTGGTCCAAGTTTGTGTTTAAGGGTCTCTTTCCCAAGCTTAAAAGAATAAACATTCAACATTGGCCATGCTGTCAATCCAGCATGATTTATATTGTGTTCAAAACAACTGGAAACTGGGAACTCTCAGACTTCAGTAAGTTTAAGACAACTGGGAACTCTGAAAAAAATGAGCTCTGACTGGGAAAATACGTTTTGAACGGTAATCCAACTTGGAATTCCAAGTCGGGAACTCGGGCCTCTTTTTAGAGCTCCGACCTGAAGATCACTGACCTCATAATTCATCTTTGTTTTTTTCAGAGTTTCCAGTTGTCTTGAACTCACTGAAGTCTGAGATTTCCCAGTTCTGAGTTTCCAGTTGTCTTGAACTCACTGAAGTCTGAGATTTCCCAGTTCTGGGTTTCCAGTTGTTTTGATCGTGATAGAAGTCATGCTGGATTGACAGCATGGCCAATGTCGAATGTTTATCCTTTTAAGCTATAAATCCAGAGAATGCCAGACAAAGGACCGCCACACCTCCTTCCTGTTCAAGTGAGCACAGCACAACAAGCACAACAAGGTGAGTCCAAAAATGTATGTATCGGCCATGTATCGTGAGATTTTGAGTGAAAACCTCCTTCCATCAGCAAGGGCATTGAAGATGAAACGTGGCTGGGTCTTTCAGCATGACAATGATCCCAAACACACCACCCGGGCAACGAAGGAGTGGCTTCGTAAGAAGCATTTCAAGGTCCTGGAGTGGCCTAGCCAGTCTCCAGATCTCAACCCCAAAGAAATCTTTGGAGGAAGTTGAAAGTCCGTGTTGCCCAGCAACAGCCCCAAAACATCACTGCTCTAGAGGAGATCTGCATGGAGGAAGGGGCCAAAATAGAAGCAACAGTGTGTGAAAACCTTGTGAAGATTTACAGAAAACGTTTGACCTCTGTCATTGCCAACAAAGGGTATATAACAAAGTATTGAGATAAACTTTTGTTATTGAGCAAATACTTATTTTCCACCATAATTTGCAAATAAATAAATAAAAAATCCTACAATGTGATTTTCTGGATATTTTTCTTCTAATTCTGTCTTTCATAGTTGAAGTGTACCTATGATGAAAATTACAGGCCTCTCTCATCTGTTTAAGTGGGAGAACTTGCACAATTGGTGGCTGACTAAAAATACTTTTTTGCCCCACTAAATATAGTAAACAACAATAACGGGTAAAAAATAACATGGCTACATACAGGGAGCACCAGCACCGAATTGATGTGCATGGGCTCGAGGCAATTGAGCTAGCTATATACATATAGGATGTACAACAGGATAGATAATAGCCTGAGCTGTAGCAGCAGTGTGTGTGTGTGTGTGTGTGTGTGTGTGTGTGTGTGTGTGTGTGTGTGTGTGTGTGTGTGTGTGTGTGTGTGTGTGTGTGTGTGTGTGTGTGTGTGTGTGTGTGTGTGTGTGTGTGTGTGTGTGTGTGTGTGTGTGTGTGTGTGTGTGTGTGTGTGTGTGTGTGTGTGTGTTGGGGTGTCAGTGTAAGTACTGTGTGTGTGTAGAGTCCAGTGGGTGTGCATAGAGTCAGTGCCAGGGAGTTTGTTAAAAGAAGGGTAGCTTGTTTAGTAGTCATATAGCTTGAGGGTTGAGGCTGTTCAGAGTTGGTCCCAAACTTAGTGCACTGGTACCACTTGCTGCGCGGTAGCAGAGGGAACAGTCTATGGCTTGGGTGGCTGGAGTCTTTCAAAAGACTCTGACACCGCCTGGACTCCTCTGACACCGCCTGGTATAGAGGTCCTGAATGGCAGGGGGCTCGGCCCCAGTGATGTACTAGGCCATACTCACCACCCTCTGTAGTGCCACGCAGTTGCCGTTCCAAGCGGGGATGCATCCAGTCAAGATGCTCTCAATGGTGCAGCTGTAGATCTTTTTGAGGATCTGAGAGCCCATGCCAAATCTTTTCAGCCTCCTGAGGGGGAAGAGGCGCTGTCGTGCCCTCTTCACAACTGTTTGGGCGTGTGTAGACCATGTTAATTCCTTGGTGATGTGGACAGAGAGGACTGGTCCACTACAGCTCCATCGATGTGGACACAAAGGAACTTGAAGCTTTCGAACCGTTCCACTACAGCCCAATCAATGTTTCATGTAGCCACGATCAGCACCTTTGTCTTGCTGACGATGGGCGAGAGGTTGATGTCCTGGCACCACACAGCCAGATTTCTGACCTGTAGTCAACAAACAGCATTCTTACATAGGCATTCCTTTTGTCTAGCTGGGTCAATGGGAAAGGGGATATCTACTCAGAGACAACTGAAATCATTCAACCGGGGAACAGTTGTTGTGGGGGGTTAAACTACCTTGCTTAAGTGCAGAACTCTGCCATTCAGAGAAGCAGTGAACTCTTCACTGGCCCATGGCCAGCATTTAGATTGCATTCAGTGTTCACCTCAATTACTGCTATGGAATACAATGTGTGTGTGTGTGTGTGTGTGTGTGTGTGTGTGTGTGTGTGTGTGTGTGTGTGTGTGTGTGTGTGTGTGTGTGTGTGTGTGTGTGTGTGTGTGTGTGTAAAAAAGAGGGGGTATAGCAGTTCAATGTCTTCATTATTGTCCACATATAGGATTGTGATAATATGATCCAGAATATCAAGTCTTTCATATCTTGTAGGACTACTTTATTAACAACGCTGCAATGCTGGCTGCTGTTCCATTCCACTCCACATTCTATCCAGATCCAAATGGCACAATATTTTAAATGGAGATACACTGAGTGATAGAATATTCTAATGATTGTGTCCACAGTCAGTTTAAAAAAAAACATGTTTACAGGTGGGGAAGACCCTCAAACCTATATCATGTTATCCAAGTACTGTAACATCAAACTGAGAGATGCAGGGTCATCACTAAGCTGGGATAATGCTGCCATCTATTGGTAAGCAGTAAAAAAAAATATTTTACCCCACAAACAAATAAAAACATGGATGTTTCCCTCTGAGGAAATACTGGTTCACTTACTCCTTTGACCCACTAAAAGGCTCAATGTTGTTTAAAGGGGAATGGAAACACTTTAGGAAGTAAAGTTAAGCGAAGATATGCATTCACTCCACTAATATTAAGCATGTGCATTTAACATAGAAACATCTTTATTTTTTGTATTTTGATCTTGAACAATGTTTATTAGGTATGAGTAGTCACGTAGAGCTAGTGATGTAGAGAATTGTCATAGTAATGACTGGTGCCAATGTCTCATTGGAAGTAATAAGCAAATTGTGAGTTCTAGAGACTGTGGAGGCTAGTGGAAAGTCCCCCAAATGTTTGAGGTACCCCTACCCGAAGTATAACAAAGCACAACCATGTTTATCCATATCTCTAAGGTATCCCCTATATGAAATGGATGGTTGTATAAAAACATTCTACTGCAAAAGTGGTTAAATTAAATAGATAGTGACACACCACTTAACTCAAACAGTCTTTTTGATGTAATTGTTTTCATTGCAAACTGTACAAAATAATATGCTCATATTGACAATTTGAAGAGCATTTATCATTATGTAGCTGGCTAGTGATAGCTATTTAACAGTCTGATGGCCTTGAGATAGAAGCTGTTTTTCATTCTCTCAGTCCCAGCTTTGATGAAACTGCATTGATCTTGGCTTCTGGATAATAGTGGGGTGAATAAGCAGTGGCTCAAGTGATTGATGTCCTTGATGATCTTTTTGGCCTTCCTGTGACATCGGGTGCTGTAGGTGTCCTGGGGGGCAGGCAGTGTGCCCCGGGTGATGCGTTGAGCAGATCAGCCCAATAGGATGTTCTCAATTGTGCATCTGTAAAGGTTTGTGAGAGTCTTCGGGGTCAAGCCGAATTTCTTCAGCCTTCTGAGGTTGAAGAGGCGCTGTCGTGCCTTCTTCACCACACTGTCTGTTTGGGTGGACCATTTCAGATTGTCAATGATGTGTACGCCGAGGAACTTGAAGCTTTTCACCTCCTCCACTGCGGTCTCGTCGATAGGGGTTAGGGGTGTGCTCCCTCTGCTGTCTCCTGAAGTCCACGATCAGCTCATTTGTTTTGTTGGCATTGAGGGAGAGGTTATTTTCCTGGCACCACTCCCCCAGGGTCCTCACCTCCTCCCTGTAGGCTATCTTGTCATTGTTGTTTATCAGGTCTACTGCTGTTATGTCGTCTGCAAACTTGATGGTTGGAGGTGTGCGTGACCACGCAGTCATGGGTGAACAGGGAGTACAAGAGGGAGAGCACTGTCACGCTGGTATAAAGGATTTGGAGACAGGCGCAGGAATACACAATAGGGGTTTTTAATACACCCAAAACAATCAAGTATACAAAAACACTGGGTTGTACCCAAACAAAAGAGCGAGGGTAAACCTCGTTAAACGACACGGGACGATACCCGTAATAAAGCACGCAGCATAACAGCTGCACCAACGCATGGGTACTCACAGGGTAGCCTAGTGGTTAGAGCGTTGGAATAGTAACCGGAAGGTTGCAAGTTCAAACCCCCGAGCTGACAAGGTCCAAATTGTCGTTCTGCCCCTGAACAGGCAGTTAACCCACTGTTCCCAGGCCGTCATTGAAAATAAGAATTTGTTCTTAACTGACTTGCCTGGTTAAATAAAGGTAAAATAAAAAAAAAAACAAAAAAAACAACGGACATGGGAACAGAGGGCACATATATAATATACTAATCAGGGGAAATGGGAATCAGGTGTGTGTAATCAGACACGGGGTTGATGATGATGATGATAATGAATCCCGTTCAGTGAAGCCTAGAAAGCCGGTGACGTAGACCTCCGGAACTGGTGAACAGAATGAGCAGCAGTACCAGGGGGATCCATGACAAGCACGCACCCTTGTGGAAACATGCCCATTTGTAACAAGCATGGTAACAAGCATTCATTGTTACACATCTGTAATTACAGAGCGCAATTACTACCAGGTACATGTTGTTATTACATTGTAACTACTTGTTACACAACTTCAATACTTGTTACAGAGTAATTACACTGTAATAAGGACAGCTTAAAAGGTAGTGTTACCAAATGGATGGTTTTGACCGCTTAAAACCTTTGGAAATTAAGCTTTTGGAAACGCATATACAGCGATTAGTTTCTCTCTCTTTCATACAGACCTATAACGAGGAACGCCCACAATGTGTTTTGTGCTTAGTAATGAGTCTCTCATAACGAACAAATTAATAAAACGACACGTCCTGACCAAACATCCACAGCGTGATATTAAACCCAGGGAGTTATTTCAGAACGGGGCATAATGCTTCAGGAAACAGTGCTTCGACAAGTCAACAAGCAAGGCATTGTTGTCATGTTATAACAGGTGATGATAAGCAGAAATAATGGAGTACTAGCTACCTACCTCTCATAGTAGTAGATGTGAGTTCCTCTTTCAAACAATCCCACATTTACATTTACATTTAAGTCATTTAGCAGACGCTCTTATCCAGAGCGACTTACAAATTGGTGAATTCACCTTATGACATCCAGTGGAACAGCCACTTTACAATAGTGCATCTAAATCATTTAAGGGGGGGTGAGAAGGATTACTTTATCCTATCCTAGGTATTCCTTGAAGAGGTGGGGTTTCAGGTGTCTCCGGAAGGTGGTGATTGACTCCGCTGTCCTGGCGTCGTGAGGGAGTTTGTTCCACGATTGGGGGGCCAGAGCAGCGAACAGTTTTGACTGGGCTGAGCGGGAACTGTACTTCCTCAGTGGTAGGGAGGCGATTACCTGGCCTTGTACACAGCTAATCTCTAACATTCTCCAAAACTAGCTAGCTACTGACCCTAGTAACAGTACAGACGAAGATGAAACATGATCAGGCCTACTGCACCTCTTACTGTAGAAATGATTGTTGAAAACTAGTCTAGGTTGGAATTGTTGCTGTTAAAACACAATAATAATTGTTATTCTTAACTGGAATAAACTTGATTGAAGCAAGATGCTTTTGAGGCAAACACACTCACACAGTTCTGGGTTGTTCATTTTATTTTTGTTCAGAATAAAAAAATATGTATTGTATTTTAACAGCAACAGTTCCAACCTAGACTTTCTTTTAACAATCATTTCTACAGTAAGATGTACAGTAGGCCTGATCATTTTTCATCTGTACTATTACTTAGAGTTGCACTATCAAAAAGCCTGTGTGTGGGTGCTGTTACTCATCTGTGTGATGTGATCAATCTGTTTATTCCAATTCAGAATGAAAATGATTTATTGTATTTTAACTAAAACAGTCTAGTTCCAACCTAGACATATATGTAAGAGTGTTTTTAATGGGGGGAAATAAACATGAATAGATATTTAATTTCATTGTTATTTATTTTTTGTCTATATTGCATTTGTTTTAGACATAAGAGCAATGAAATGTACTGATATTTATGTATAGTTGCATATTTTCCTAGGTTGGGTCCCAGGAAAACACAGAATTTCTCATTATGGTCCCAAGCTGAAAACGTTTAAGAACCCTTGTCTAGACGAGTCTCGCGTTCTCTGAAAATAGGCTAATATGGGTAGTCAATCAAAAATATTACCGACTGAAGTATGTTTCACTACAGAACAATTAAGCTACTTTGAGGCTACTGTACTTGATTGAAAATTGAAGACAAGACTAG
This sequence comes from Oncorhynchus masou masou, assembly GCF_036934945.1. Taxonomy (NCBI): domain Eukaryota; kingdom Metazoa; phylum Chordata; class Actinopteri; order Salmoniformes; family Salmonidae; genus Oncorhynchus; species Oncorhynchus masou. The sequence continues at coordinate 35,043,661 of NC_088213.1, forward strand.
ATGGAAGACCAGACTGTATGTATACAGAAAAGTCCCCACCCCTGTGTTGTATGATAAATCAAAGTGCCTACTGTTTCAAGTAATTAATTGCGGAGAGACTCAGAAAAGTATGTGTCCGCTCGCGCTCTTTGCGGTCTTTTTAGGACAATTAATTTTTTCGGCGAAAGCTTCGACCCTTACCCACAAACCTAGAGTGACATTGACAGACAAAGGTAAAGTAAGCTTTTTCTTTTAAATCAATAGTACAAGTATTGAATGACGACGGCAGGGTTGAATGATCAGGGCTGTTAGGAGTCGATTTATATTCAATAGCTACTAAAAGTGTATTGAGTCCACAATAGCCAAATGGGTCGATTTATATTCAACACTAAACCATTTGGAGGAAAAGTGTATCGAGTCCACAATAGCCAAAAGGACTCGACTCTCTTTGAGTTCTTTTTCTCTCTCTTGATTTGGAACTGCTATCAAAGACCCGACTGTTCTCGTAGACTAGACGTAACATAGTAAAAGTAAATCCGGGACACTCAAATTAGTACGTTATATATGTTATGTTTGGTATGATTACACAAGACCAATGTCGATGTTTGGAGTGATGTAAAAACACTTTAAAGTACTACTACTACTTTTGGGTATCTGTACTTTACTATTGATATTTTTGACGAATTTAACTTCACTACATTCATAAAGAAAATTATGTACTTTTTACTACTCCATACATTTTCCCTGACACCCAAAAGCACTCGTTACATTTTTAATGCTTTGCAGGACAGAAAATAGTCAAGTTCACACACTTATCAAGAGAACATCCCTGGTCATCCCTACTGCCTCTGATCTGGCGAACTCACTAAACACAAATGCTTTGTTTGTAAATTATATCTATGTGTTGGAGTGTGACCCTGGCTATCCATAAAGAAAAATAAATTTAAAAATTGTGCCGCCTGGTTTGATTAATATAAGTATTTTTTTTATTATTCATACTTTCCCCTTTCCTTTTGATAGTTAAGTATATTTTAGCAACTACATGTACGTTTGATACTTAGGTACAGTACCCGTTAAAAGTTTGGATATGTAACTGATGTGCAACGGCTAGCTAGTTAGCGTTTGGGTAACGATGCTTCGTGGGTGACTGTTGTTGATGTGTGCAGAGGGTCTCTGGTTCGCCCCCAGGTAGGGGTGAGGGAACGGTCTAAAGTTATACTGTTACAGATACACCTGCCCATTGCAGGGTTTTTCTTTATTTTTACTATTTGCTACATTGTAGAATAATAGTGAAGACATCAAAACTATGAAATAACACATATGGAATTATGTAGTAACCAAAAAAGTGTTAAACAAATCAAAATATATTTTATATTTGAGATTCTTCCAAGTAGCCACCCTGTGCCATGTTGACAGCTTTGCACACTCTTGGCATTCTTTCAACCAGCTTCATGAGGAATGCGTTTCCAATAGTCTTGAAGGAGCTCCCACATATGCTGAGCACTTATTGGCTGCTTTTAAAGTTATCACAAACAGCCATGTTTGGGAGTCCCATAGGGCTGCGCCCAATTGGCCCAGGGTCGTCTGTGGGCATCTTTGTAAATAAGAATGTGTTCTTAACTGGCTTGCCTAGTTAAATAAAGGTTACATTTGGAGAAAAAAAAATACAAAACTTAGTCCACTCTGTTCGTAGCATATTGTAGTTTTGGGAACAGAAAATTGTATTGAAATTTAACAGAATGTCAGCCAAAATCTATCTTGTTCCATCTTCTCACACGGCAGGCAACTGGGCTTCGGTAGTGAGTTGAAACGCCAAGCGGAAGCTTCACATTTATACACCCAGTGAAATATCTGTCTCATTGTTCTATCTGTGATAGTACTGTCTGAAGATAGGCAGGAACTGCTTCTCCAATAGAAATCCCAGATCACACTTGTAGGCGATGTCATGGCGACGTTGGCTAGCTAAGCTCATGCAGGCCATCAAATCAAAGGCACACCTTCGATATAAAGTTGTTTTTGACTGAAATTAAAATATGTAATTCTGTCACTTTCACAAGGTTGGAATAATAACATATTAAAATACTTAAAGACATTTCACTTCTCTCATTGACTTCTCAAACCCCGGCCTGGTCTGCTTGGTCTGTTTCCCAAATGTTCCCGGAAGTCTCGCAATGTTGGGTCTCTGGGTTTAGAAACTCTGTGGTGCTATGCCAGAATGTGAAAACATACCTCAATCCAGGGATGGAATATGTCGTTCTACTCATACTCATCCCGAATCGAGAATATTTAAATACTGCTTGTTTTTAATTAAACTGACGTTTTCACCAGCATGCTAGGCTAGCTAATGCAATAGCAGCCATTGAAAGTGCAACGCCTAGAGTTGGGGTGAGTAGCTACCGGAAGTGTTATTGAATCCAATGGGTTGCTTTAGCATTAGCTTGCTGACGAAAATGGCAGTTTAATAAAAGAATGAACAGTATTTCAATCTTCTCGATTCACCTTTCATCATTTCGTGATGATTAGAAGTACAACGATATATTCCATCCCTGGATTGAGGTATACTGTGACGGGCTCTGACTGTCCACATTCTGACATAGTACCGTTCTGACTCAAGGGAGAGAAATGAAAGAGAGTAGGTTCCTTTTTGCGCTTCTCCAAAAGTACAAGAACATGAACCATATTTCATACCTTTGTCATTAGCCAACTCTGGTAAGGAACACAAACTATTTATACAAGCCTACATTAATACTGAGCTTGAACATATTTAATGAGGAATGTCCATCATACAGCCTATCACAGTGGTGAGATACAAGGACAGTAGGCCTATCCTTAATATAATATGGAAATATGCTATGCTACGGTAAAGTTAGAAGGATAAACTCATCTGGCACAACGTGAATCATTAACCCTATTCAAATTCAGTCACTGGGTACCTTCTTTTATTTAACTCTGGCAATGTCAGTATATACTGTGTGAACAAAACATTAGGAACACCTGCTCTTTCCATGACATAGCTTTCACCTGGTCCGTCATAAGGATCAATCATGGTTTCTAAGAAGTTATCCTAGTTCCAGAGTGTAATCTCAATGAGCACAGTTTTTGCATGAACACATATCCAGTCCGGTCATATGTTTGCTTAATGATTTATATCTCTGTGTCCTCAGATGTGAGCTTCCTAAGAATCCACCTGTCTGGGAATAACAGCCGTATAGAGCTCCTGCAGGGCCCTCAGGACAACATAGTATATGCTACAGACCACATGAACCTGTTCCAGACAAACTTCAACAGTTCTAAGACCTCTAGAATGCTAGTATGACTGAGTTACATACCCTTACTGTAAACCTTACTTGTGTATTGTGTTGCTTTATATTGATTTAGCTCTATTCAGGTTGTGCTCTAAGTAGGATTGTCCAATACAGTTGCTGTAATGTAAATGATGGTAATAACAGAGGGAGGGATATTGATATTTTACATGAAATATTTAGCTGAACAGTCCTTCCCCTCTTACATGCTGTGGACTAGATTATGTTGAAATGGATGTATTGAACATTGTACTCTACATGTACAGATGTAGGATCTTACTTTGATCACTATTTTGTTGCTGCACAGCAAGAAATGCAAACTTGTAGTATATTCAATGTTTAAAAAGGCTTTTAAACTTTGTAATATACACTTTAAAATGTCACTTGATTTACCCTAACGAAAATGTATCAATGCCTACAAATAATGTCCATTAATTATAATCCACATGTCCTGTTGTATTAAACTCACTCAAATGAAGGTCCTACATCTGTACATCTGTACCTGTACAATCTTTTTAATGATTTTAATTTTTTGCCTTTGCAGAGTCCTGTGTTTCGAGAGGAATGTAGAAGTAATGATTCCACATCACCAGTGAGTTTCTGAAAAGATGAGAGGATGTTGGTTTTATAGCATAGTTCATTACAAAAGTTGCACATATTTGGTTTACAACCATGTAACACAGTTCTGTTTTCTCCTTCAGGACTGTCACTATAACATCACTGTTTTACACAAGACTAACGATCCAAACCAACTGTTCCTGTGTGGAACCAATGGACAACAACACACATTGTGCTGTTACATGGTATGGGAAATACTTGTCATTATATAAGTATACAGGACTTTTCATGATACCATTTTGCCATTGGCATGTTAACACAAAATGATTCCACTGTAGAACCCATCAGACGACCCGTTTAACTGCACTCGATCCAAGGCCATCCAAAACATTCAACAACACATAAATGAAACAGAGCCATCACTCCTCATTGGTGAGGAAAATGTCTAATTGGAAAACATTACCCTATAATATGACCTAATGTTCTTGAGTGGTTATTGAGCTAATGTGTTGTGTCTCCAGGTTCTTCTGGGGTAGAGGAGTTCTACACCACTCACTCAGGCACAGAGGGTTCCGTGGGGATCAACAGGTTCGGGAAGAACAGACTATGGACAGACAACAGTGGAACAGGTATGGAACAGGGCGAGAGAACAAGACATGGCCTGACATGGTTTTGCATAGTACTGTATATCTGATCAGACTGTCCATGGACTGTCATTATTTCTCCTGTTCCTTTCCTTAGAACAGAGATATGTGAGTTTGGTGGCTAGCAGCCAGAGAGAGGATCGTCTGCAGGACAGACTATATGCTTTCTACATAGAGAAGAACCGACACCCGCGTTTGGACTCTGATCTCTGGGTTCCCCGGGTTGCTCAAGTCTGCATGGTAAGCACCACAGGAGGTTGGTGGCACCTTAATTGGAGAGGACAGGCTTGTGGTAATGACTGGGAGGAATCAGTGGAATGGTATTAAATACATCAAACACATGGTTTCCAGGTGTTTTAATGCCATTTCATTTGCTTCGTTCCGGCCATTATTATGAGCCGTTCTCCCCAGCATCCTCCACTGGTAAGCACTACATACTGTAGAACATGAATCATGCCTGCACTGTATGTAATCACCAGTGTTGCAGTTTAGTTCAGAACATTTTTGTAGCTCATTCATATTCGGTACGACTCCATTTCTGCCCATTTAAGCCCTTAATTAAGACTAATTCCATCGGGGGGCTCCTTGAGTGGTGTGTGCACTGCCCACTGTGATTATCTTAACATGTCTGTGGTTGCCTGTGTGTTCCAGGCCGATCGTGGAGGACCTAAGGGTTATCTGCAGTTCAGGTGGACCTCCAAGCTGAGTGCCAGGCTCTTCTGTGGAGACCAGGACAGCAGGCTGTCCTTCCCCCAGCTAGTGGACGTGAACACTGTTCTGGCAGAGAGGTGGCAGGATACCAGGGTCTATGCACTCTTCAGGAATGGCTGGTAGGACGACATACTGTATGTAGATAGATCATAATGGACCTTAGTAACATACACAAATCATCAATAACATCACAACAGGCGCTGGTAACAGAGACTCATAGTACAGTTTATGACATGAAGTTGCAGTGCCGTTAAGAAAATAAATCAAATTTGAAAGAGAAAAAAAATAACTGAAAGTGACACAACGATTAAGAAAACCCAAATGTCATAGTCTTTGTTTTGTTCTTATCACCATGGAAGTTTGGGTTGTGCTTCCCCTCTCCCCTTTTCTGATCTCGAGAGTCAGCTGTTTCTCTGACCTTCACTGAAAGCAGATGTCGTGAAACATTGCGAAAGAGACCTTTAGTAAGGGGTTAGTTGAAACTTGCTGAACCCTGTGTCTACCCCTAGGGGTATGAGTGCTGTATGTGTCTACACCGTAGAAGATATTGACCGCATCTTTAAAACCTCCAACTTCAAGGGACACACGGGGTCCGTCCCAATCCCACGACCTGGGAAGGTATGCTCAACAATATGACTTTCTAGTCAGCTCTACTCCTTTACTCTGTATGTTTACTATATTGGACTGTATTCTGTGTATGTCTTCGTATGTTGAAGTATACATAAAAGTGTCCATCCTCTTGTAGTGTGTTGAAGACAGTACTAGACTCCCCATGGAAGTCCTGAAGATGGTGGACAAGGTTTCAGAGATGGAGGAGTGGGTCACCAGTAGGCCTCTCCTGGTCACTCACCACTATTACCACCACATCCGTGTGGACAGAGTCCAAGGCAAAGGGAATGTCCTGTTTCTGTCTCTAGGTGAGAAGTTTCGATCTCTAGACGATGAATCAGAAATGATCAGTCTGAAAGGAATGACGGGAAACCTTATGTTTGGAGACCTTTAACATAGACCTCTTATGACCCAACAGCAAGTGATGATAGGGAGCCGTATTGTGTATACGTACAGCATATTTATAGGAATGTGGATGAGGTGAGAACATTTCCATCTTATACTCACACCAGTTTTAAGAGACAGGCTTTCAGAAGGTTGAAATACTATTGACCGTACATGGGTGTAAAGTGATACTTTTTTTCATGCTGACTACCTGACACTGATCTTTTGTAAGGTGTAAAAAAGGCCTGTCTGAGCGGTTTATTTTTTAGTTTAAAAAGATAACTAAGCGGAAGTATACTCTTATCACACTGTGCTGGGAAACCAGGGATGCAGTTTCATTTCCCATCATTAGCACACATAGACTTATTCAAACAACCCTAACTTGAGATTCACATTTGCACAACATTTTGTAGGTTGTGGTTAGCGTCAGAGAAGTACAATCCAAACATGAGACTGATGAATGTAATTGAAGTACAGTATCAGAAGCATTACTAGAGCAATATAGTCATAGATACTCATAGATATGTGTCCTTAGGGCGAGTCTATGCCTCACCATGCATCTGTACTGTGAGTGGTGTAATATGACTGGAGGATGTCTCAACATTATGTTGAAACATGAACTATTGTGTGTGTGTGTTATGCTTAAATGACTGTGTTGACATTTCTTACACAACTTTCTTTTGTAATGTTTGACTCTCACTCATAACCTCAATGATCGATAACTGCTGTTTGACACACTGTGTGTGTGTGTGTGTGTGTGTGTGTGTGTGTGTGTGTGTGTGTGTGTGTGTGTGTGTGTGTGTGTGTGTGTGTGTGTGTGTGTGTGTGTGTGTGTGTGTGTGTGTGTGTGTGTGTGTGTGTGTGTGTGTGTGTGTGTGTGTGCGTGTCTACACTAGGGAATGGAGGGATTCATAAGGTTCTGGAGAAGGATGGTCATGCCTTCGTCATCGCTGAGTTACATCCTTTTAACTACAGAGCACACATCCTCAGTATGATGTTGCACTCCTCCACGGTGAGTCAAGGAACACAACCCACACCGAAACCTCCCCACAGATCCAACAGTGGTAATAATGAAACATGGAGTGGGATAGACAATAGTCAAAGAGATCCCTTTCAAACCATGTTTATATCTCTATAATAATATTGTAAAATAAGTGGTGTTCTTATTGTAAATCAGCAACTTTCTTCTGCAGTCAACAGTCATTGTTTGAGTACTTCCTACAATATTAGGTTCTCGATAGCACCTTTTTTTCCAAAGAGTGTACTAATGTTCTTGTTGTGTTCCAGGGGAAGCTGTATGTGGGCTCCAGCAGAGAGCTGGTTCAGATTGACCTGGGCAGCTGTGAGCAGTATGGAGCCCAGTGTGAAGACTGTGTCCTGGCCAGAGACCCTTACTGTGGCTGGGATGGCCATCACTGCACCACAGCAACAAAGTAAGACCAAACACAGCCCGCTTGCAGCTTATAGCATCCCCTATATAGATATTTAATGGTAGTGATTCAAAAATACATTTTTCATTAATGGTTTCCTCTCTGGTTTCCTGTCAGCCTTACAGTTTATTTGGAACCCTTCATAGTGTTTGTCAAAAATGCTAATATAGAGTGGTGCATTATTTTGGCCAATATACTAGACCTTATTTTCCATCAGTTCAGTTAAACATGGCCAGAGCCAGTTTTTCCAGAATTATGTAAACACACATGGCCCTTGTTCAAACAAATGTGGTGTCAGATGAGGCCTTGAAAACAAACAAAATATAGTTCAAACAAGTGTGCTGTCAGATAGAGGCCATAAAAGAAAACAAAATATACTTCATTTGATTAAACATAACATACAAGTCTGTCTGCATTGTGTGTCAGTGGGAAATGTTAGTTCTCACTTCCTCACTCTGATCCCCACCTTCTGTTAAAAGTATACTACACTTCCTCCTCTACACTCCCCCAACACATGCTACACACACACACGATACTACATACTACCTGTTGTGTCGTCAAATGCTCTATGCTCCGTTGGTGTGAGACCGTGTGTTTTCAGTTCATCTTTGCATTTTCAAATAACTATCACTGCCAACCACAAGGTAGACACTCTACTGGCCCATAAACAGGAATAAGCAACCTCTGAGTGAAAATAGACATTCACTATTTTCTGGTTGAGTTGCTTGTTGAGACTCCTTAACTCATATGTGCTTGTCTTTTTACAGTAAGACAATTCAGGATGTGGAGAACGGGAACCATCAGGTATGCAGCAACATATCCAGAGGAGTTACTGCAAGTAAAGGTGTGTAGTGTGTTAGTCACCCTTGTATGAATACAAAACCATTTATTATGACCATGTACTATAATAAAGGATGGAAACCACCCACAAATGGTTAGCTATGGAAGTCTAAAAAGCTATGTTTTGTTCTTAGTTTACTTTCTAAGGTCATCAGGTGGCGCTGCAGATGGAATCAGAGTTTCTCAATCTTCAAAGTACTTCCTCCATTGCCCAACCTTGTCCAGCCACGCTGAGTACAGCTGGAGGCACCATGGCAACACCACAGCAACACCGTGCATCTCCACAGGGTCAGAGCACCAGTGTCTCCTGCTAATAGAGAGCATGGGCCCTGAGCAGCAGGGAACATACAGCTGTGTGTCTGAGGAGAGGGGCTACCACAGGACTCTGGTGCAGTACCAGTTACAGCTGGACAGTGGGGCCTCAGGCCTGGACTCTCACCGCCTGCCCTGTCTTGGTCTGGGTCTGGTACTAACACTGGTCCTGACTTTGCTCTGCTAGCATCAGCTCTATTGACTCTCACCCCAGCCCTATGACCAAGCTGACTTGACTTGGACATCCCTGCACTTGTACTTTTGTCTTCCTTACACCCACGCTACCTCAAGAATAGTTCATGACAGTCAAAGTCCGAGCCATTTCGCTGAGCTGCTTCCTTTGTTACTTTCACAATCAATTGGTAAAAAACAGAACGCTGTAGAAGTTAAAGCTACTGCACTTTTGCGGAGTTAAGGATTTATTGGCCTTATGCACTTTATAATCATGCTACGTTATCCAATATGGAACTTTTCAGGGGTTTAAAATATTTAATGTGAAAATCTGAATGTACAGTATATATAGCAAAAACAGACTTAAATTTGTTACATTTTAGAAATACATTTTTTAATTAACTCCTAACTTTCTTGCTAACAGCATGATGGTTGTAAATATATACAGTACCAGTCAAAAGTTAGTACACACCTACTCATTTAAGGGTTTTTCTTTATTTTTACTATTTTCTACATTGTACAATACTAGTGAAGACATCAAACCTATGAAATGACACATATGGAATTATGTAGTAACCAAAAAAGTGTAAAACAAATCAACTCAGCAAAAAAGAAACGTCCTCTCACTGTCAACTCTATTTAATTTCAGCAAACTTAACATGTGTAAATATTGGTATGAACATAACATTCAACAAGAATACATAAACTGAACAAGTTCCACAGACATGTGACTAACAGAAATTGAATAATGTGTCCCTGAACAAAGGAGGGGTTAAAATCAAAAGTAACAGTCAGTATCTGGTGTGGCCACCAGCTGCATTAAGTACTGCAGTGCATCTCCTCCTCATGGACTGCACCAGATTTGCCAGTTCTGAGATGTTCTAGGGTTACTATACATAACTTTAACCCATTTTATAAGAGATTCTCCAAAATGTAAATATTCCGGGAGCAGGTGCAATTTGCAGTTCAAGATCAAGCAAACGTAGCAGAATTCAAAGTTGGGCTGTACAACATGCAAAAAGGTAGGGAGCTTCGGTCAAAAATTACTGGAGGTATTAAACTAGCAAAGGAGTGGGTGGAATGTATGGTAAATTAACATCCTATGCATCATATGTAAAAAAACAACAACAACAAAAAACAACAACAGCAAGCCTTGTAGAGGACACCCAGGTTAACACTCAAAACTGTAATAAAAAATAGACACTACTGCCAGAGTCTTCAGAACAGCCTTAGGAGGATGCTAAACATCACAGCCACATGCCTGCTCATGGCTTCGAGCAAGAAGTTGACATGGTAGGGAAAAAAAATAGTTTCAAGTTTGTAATCTGAATATGAGCCTCACATTATCACATATAAATTCTCAAATGTGTGTTCTGCTGTTGCCTAAATGTATTTAAAGTTAAATTATGATATTTTGATATTTGTTTTACTTCTACATTGTCTTGAAAATGACATGAAATTCGGGTCTTGAAAGCCCCACAGCTAAGTATGTGTGCATATGTCTGGTGTTCTCCAGTGTCGTCTAAAAATGTTACTGTACATTGATGAGGCTATAAGAAATTCAGACTTGTGTAAGCCCCGCATCTACACTCACATCAGTGAATTCTAAAATGCTTTGAATAATTAGCACCTTGGAGAGTGCTGTCCATTTCACCACCATAGATAATAGGCTACTTGGAGAGTGCTGTTTCACCACCATAGATAGTAGGCTACTTGGAGAGTGCTGTTTCACCACCATAGATAGTAGACTACTTGGAGAGTACTGTTTCACCACCATAGATAATAGGCTACTTGGAGAGTGCTGTTTCACCACCATAGATAGTAGGCTACTTGGAGAGTACTGTTTCACCACCATAGCTAGTAGGCTACTTGGAGAGTACTGTTTCACCACCATAGATAGTAGGCTACTTGGAGAGTGCTGTTTCACCACCATAGATAGTAGGCTCCTTGGAGAATACTGTTTCACCACCATAGATAGTAGGCTACTTGGAGAGTGCTGTTTCACCACCATAGATAGTAGGCTACTTAGAGAGTGCTGTTTCACCACCATAGATAGTAGACTACTTGGAGAGTACTGTTTCACCACCATAGATAATAGGCTACTTGGAGAGTGCTGTTTCACCACCATAGATAGTAGGCTACTTGGAGAGTGCTGTCCGTTTCACCACCATAGATAGTAGGCTACTTGGAGAGTGCTGTTTCACCACCATAGATAGTAGGCTACTTGGAGAGTGCTGTTTCACCACCATAGATATAGACTTGGAGAGTAGTGCTGTTTCACCACCTTGGAGAGTGCTGTTTCACCACCATAGATATAGCTACTTAGGCTACTTGGAGAGTGCTGTTTCACCACCATAGATAGTAGGCTACTTGGAGAGTGTACTGTTTCACCACCATAGATAGTAGGCTACTTGGAGAGTGCTGTTTCACCACCATAGATAGTAGGCTACTTGGAGAGTGCTGTTTCACCACCATAGATAGTAGGCTACTTGGAGTGTACTGTTTCACCACCATAGATAGTAGGCTACTTGGAGAGTGCTGTTTCACCACCATAGATAGTAGGCTACTTGGAGAGTGCTGTTTCACCACCATAGATAGTAGGCTACTTGGAGAGTGCTGTTTCACCACCATAGATAGTAGGCTACTTGGAGAGTGCTGTTTCACCACCATAGATAGTAGGCTGTTTCACCACCATAGATAGTAGGCTACTTGAGAGTGCTGTTTCACCACCATAGATAGTAGGCTACTTGGAGAGTGCTGTTTCACCACCATAGATAGTAGGCTACTTGGAGAGTGCTGTTTCACCACCATAGATAGTAGGCTACTTGGAGAGTGCTGTTTCACCACCTGTTTGTTTCACCACCATAGATAATAGGCTACTTGGAGTGTGCTGTTTCACCACCATAGATAGTAGGCTGTTTCACCACCATAGATAGTAGGCTAGAGAGTGCTGTTTCACCACCATAGATAGTAGGCTACTTGGAGAGTGCTGTTTCACCACCATAGATAGTAGGCTACTTGGAGAGTGCTGTTTCACCACCATAGATAGTAGGCTACTTGGAGAGTGCTGTTTCACCACCATAGATAGTAGGCTACTTGGAGAGTGCTGTTTCACCACCATAGATAGTAGGCTACTTGAAGAGTTCTGTTTCACCACCATAGATAGTAGGCTACTTGGAGAGTGCTGTTTCACCACCATAGATAGCTACTTGGAGGCTGTTTCACCACCATAGATTAGGCTAGAGTGTACTGTTTCACCACCATAGATAGTAGGCTACTTGGAGTGTGCTGTTTCACCACCATAGATAGTAGGCTACTTGGAGAGTGCTGTTTCACCACCATAGATAGTAGGCTACTTGGAGAGTGCTGTTTCACCACCATAGATAGTAGGCTACTTGGAGAGTGCTGTTTCACCACCATAGATAGTAGGCTACTTGGAGAGTACTGTTTCACCACCATAGATAGTAGGCTACTTGGAGAGTGCTGTTTCACCACCATAGATAGTAGGCTACTTGGAGAGTGCTGTTTCACCACCATAGATAGTAGGCTACTTGGAGAGTGCTGTTTCACCACCATAGATAGTAGGCTACTTGGAGAGTGCTGTTTCACCACCATAGATAGTAGGCTACTTGGAGAGTGCTGTTTCACCACCATAGATAGTAGGCTACTTGGAGAGTGCTGTTTCACCACCATAGATAGTAGGCTACTTGGAGAGTGCTGTTTCACCACCATAGATAGTAGGCTACTTGGAGATAGTAGTGCTGTTTCACCACCATAGATAGTAGGCTACTTGGAGAGTGCTGTTTCACCACCATAGATAGTAGGCTACTTGGAGAGTGCTTTTTCACCACCATAGATAGTAGGCTACTTGGAGAGTGCTGTTTCACCACCATAGATAGTAGGCTACTTGGAGAGTGCTGTTTCACCACCATAGATAGTAGGCTACTTGGAGAGTGCTGTTTCACCACCATAGATAGTAGGCTACTTGGAGAGTGCTGTTTCACCACCATAGATAGTAGGCTACTTGGCTTCTATGTTGTGTTTGACACTTTTTTGTGTTCCAGTAGCAGAGCCCCCCATGATAATGTAGGCTATACCATAGAAATAAGATGTATTTTTAGTTTTTATTTAACAGGAAGCAGAGAAAGTCAAGGTTGCCAAGAATTAAGACATTCAAGAGCGCCCATCCCTGCAAGTTAAAAGACTGCAATTTAAATTCTGCATAACGGCACAGCATTTCGTCAACTTCACTGTGGGAAATGTGATACTGTATGCTTCAGTTTGCTGCCATATGACTGGTTTCACATTTGTCTCTTAAGGTAAAATATATATTTTTAAATGTCATTTATATTTACAATTCCCTTATCCAAACAGATTTCTTATTTACCTATCTCTTATTAATAGCTCTTATCAAGTTGTAAATTACAGTGCATGGAGATCGGTGTTAATTCTATCGGGAAGAAGATTTAATGCTTTATATTCCTGGAACCGGTAGGTTCACTCGACCTTATTTATGGTTTCGTCACAAGTAAAGGAAATTAAGTCGAGATCACATCTTCATTTATTCGGTCTACACTCCAAACAAATGGTGGATGAATAGCATGCTGTGTGGGTAGCTAACAGGAACCCCACACAATGGAAAGTCAGCTCTTGCGGAGGTGGGGGGCTTTTGCATGCTGAATCATTTCCGAAACCTACAAAATACCATAAAATGTTTTAGGGTTATCCACGATACAAAAAATCTGACACCTCATTGTAAGAGCCCCTTATTAGTATGCCTAATCCATGCTTGAGTAACAGGAGGCTTAGGCCACTGTAGCAAAATAGGCCTCAACTTCCCATGAAGAGGAAGCGGGGGAAGCAGTTTGTAATCACGAACGTTTTAAAACTGTGACAAAATGTTATCAACTATTTTCATGCCACATTCCTGCGTCCGAGTCACTTTCCCACTCTAATCTCTATGTTGCAGCTGCTGAGACATGGCTCCAAGTCCTGTATCATTCATGTGCAAATGAAAATGATGTGCCAATGAAAATCATGTTAAATGGAGCTGGTGAAGAAGGCAGACGTTTTACGTGCCCCCAACTGATTGTGTTTTTTGTCTATTTGCATTGTTTGTAACTCATTTCTTTTACTTATTTTGTAAAAAATGTTGCCGTTACCGTCTCTTATGAATGAAAATAACTTCTGGACATCAGGACTGCGATTACAGACTGGCAGAATCATTTTTTTCCTATAACGTGTCTGACACGAAATATATACTGCTTTCTCGGGAACAGGCCCAGATCCCCCTGATGTGTGAAGAGGAGGTGGGGGGAAAAGGGGCCTGAGGGCGGGCTGCCTTCTGAGAATTCGTAGGCGATCGAATAAACCCCCACTTCCTTCCATTTAGCTAACAAACATGCAATCTTTGGAGAATAAAATAGATTACCTACGCGGAAGATTAAACTACCAAAGGGACATTCAAAACTGTGATATCTTATGCTTCACGATATCTAAGGAAGTCTCAAGCTATTGCTCGCCTAAGGTAGAGTCTCTCATGATAAGCTGTCGACCACACTATCTATATAGAGAGTTATCTGGATTTTTCATAGCTACATACCACCATAGTCACAGGCTGGCACCCAGACAGCATTGAATGAGCTGTATTCCATCCTAAGCAAACAAGAAAACGCTCACCCAGAGGCGGCGCTCCTAGTAGCCAGGAACTTTAATGCAGGGAAACCTTCGTTCTACTAAATTTCTATCAGCATGTTAAATGTGCAACCAGAGGGAAAACAAACTCTACACCCCCTTTACTCCACACACAGACTCGCATACAAAGCTTTCACTCACCTCCATTTGGCAAATCTGACCATAATTATATCCTCCTGAAAAATTTAAACAGGAAGCACCAGTGATGAGATCAATAAAAAAGTGGTCAGGTGAAGCAGATGCTAAGCTACAGGACTGTTTTGCTAGCACCGACTGGAATATGTTCCGGGATTCCTCCAACGGCATTGAGGAGTACACCACATCTGTCATTGGCTTAATCAATAAGTGCATCAATGACGTCATCCCCACAGTACATTTATTTAGATTTTCTTTAAACCTTTATTTATACAGGTTTTTCTCATTGAGATAACATCTCTTTTCCAAGAGAGGCCTGGTCCAATAGCAGCAGGGGGAACAGTGTTTCAGACAAAACAACTTACATACACTAACACAACATTAAACAAAACTAAAAACACACAAACAGTACAACAAAAACATTTTATCTAAAAAACACGAAAGTATTTACTAAAAACAGCTGTCCTAAAGACAATTACACTCTTCTATGATATATACATCGATCAAGTGTTTAAACTCCACCAACGAAACTAGATCTTCAAATTTTAAAATGTTCAGGAGAGAATTCCAGGACCACGGAGCTAAGTAACAAACTATTTCTACCATGACCTGTTCTACTTTTTGGTACTGTTAGAAGCAAATGAGAATGGGACCGTAATTGATATTTATTTACCAACCTAACTAAAAAAGAACAGAGATAAAATGGCATTTTACCCAATATGGCCTATGTATACAAGTGTTTAAGCCTACGCAAGGTCAATGACGACCAGCCAACAGCGCTGTAGAGGTCACAATGATGTGCTAGATGTTATTGATTTGTAATGAACCTGAGGACTGACTGCATGAAACACTGAATCAAGTGCTCTCAGGGTAGTGGTTGAGACCTGCATATACACTACTCAAAAAAATAAAGGGAACACTTAAACAACACAACGTAACTCCAAGTCAATCACACTTCTGTGAAATCAAACTGTCCATTTAGGAAGCAACACTGATTGACAATACATTTCACATGCTGTTGTGCAAATGGAATAGACAACAGGTGGACATTATAGGCAATTAGCAAGACACCCCCAATAAAGGAGTGGTTCTGCAGGTGGTGACCACAGACCAGTTCTCAGTTTCTATGCTTCTTGGCTGATGTTTTGGTCACTTTTGAATGCTGGCGATGCTTTCACTCGTGGTAGCATGAGACTACAACCCACAGAAGTGGCTCAGGTAGTGCAGCTCATGCTGGATGGAACATCAATGCGAGCTGTGGCAAGAATGTTTGCTGTGTCTGTCAGCGTAGTGTCCAGAGCATGGAGGCGCTACCAGGAGACAGGCCAGTACATCAGGAGATGTGGAGGAGGCCGTAGGAAGGCAACAACCCAGCTGCAGGACCGCTACCTCCGCCTTTGTACAAGGAGGAGCACTGCCAGAGCCCTGCAAAATGACCTCCAGCAGGCCACAAATGTGCATGTGTCTGCTAAAACGGTCAGAAACAGACTCCATGAGGGTGGTATGAGGGCCCGACGTCCACAGGTGGGGGTTGTGCTTACAGCCCAACACCGTGCAGGACGTTTGGCATTTGCCAGAGAACACCAAGATTGGCAAATTCGCCACTGGTGCCCTGTGCTCTTCACAGATGAAAGCAGGTTCTGTGTGGGTGGACCATTTCAGATTGTCAATGATGTGTACGCCGAGGAACTTGAAGCTTTTCACCTCCTCCACTGCGGTCTCGTCGATAGGGGTTAGGGGTGTGCTCCCTCTGCTGTCTCCTGAAGTCCACGATCAGCTCATTTGTTTTGTTGGCATTGAGGGAGAGGTTATTTTCCTGGCACCACTCCCCCAGGGTCCTCACCTCCTCCCTGTAGGCTGTCTTGTCATTGTTGTTTATCAGGTCTACTGCTGTTATGTCGTCTGCAAACTTGATGGTTGGAGGTGTGCGTGACCACGCAGTCATGGGTGAACAGGGAGTACAAGAGGGAGAGCACTGTCACGCTGGTATAAAGGATTTGGAGACAGGCGCAGGAATACACAATAGGGGTTTTTAATACACCCAAAACAATCAAGTATACAAAAACACTGGGTTGTACCCAAACAAAAGAGCGAGGGTAAACCTCGTTAAACGACACGGGACGATACCCGTAATAAAGCACGCAGCATAACAGCTGCACCAACGCATGGGTACTCACACAACCAACGGACATGGGAACAGAGGGCACATATATAATATACTAATCAGGGGAAATGGGAATCAGGTGTGTGTAATCAGACAAGACAGTCCGGGATTGATGATAATGAATCCCGTTCAGTGAAGCCTAGAAAGCCGGTGACGTAGACCTCCGGAACTGGTGAACAGAATGAGCAGCAGTACCAGGGGGATCCATGACAAGCACGCACCCTTCTGGGGCCCCTGTGTTGAGGATCAGTGTAGTGAAGGCATCGTTTCCTACCTTCACCACCTTGGGGCGGCCTGCCACGAAGTCCAGGACCCTGTTGCACAGGGTGGGGTTCAGACCCAGGGCCCGAAGCTTAGGGATGAGCTCGGAGGGTACTATGGTGTTGAAGGCTGAGCTATAGTCAATGAACAGCATTCTTACATAGGTATCCCTCTTGTCCAGATGGGATAGGGCAGTGTGCAGTGTGGATCTATGCAAATCTCTCAGACACCCAGCACATCCACAAGGGATCCCAACTTTTGTCACAGCTGTTAATGAATCGATTGCAGCTGAGAAGAAGCGAAACAATAAATTGGTGAATTTAGTGGAAACATTTGTAACAAGCATGGTAACAAGCATTCATTGTTACACATCTGTAATTACAGAGCGCAATTACTACCAGGTACATGTTGTTATTACATTGTAACTACTTGTTACACAACTTCAATACTTGTTACAGAGTAATTACACTGTAATAAGGACAGCTTAAAAGGTAGTGTTACCAAATGGATGGTTTTGACCGCTTAAAACCTTTGGAAATTAAGCTTTTGGAAACGCATATACACCGATTAGTTTCTCTCTCTTTCATACAGACCTATAACGAGGAACGCCCACAATGTGTTTTGTGCTTAGTAATGAGTCTCTCATAACGAACAAATTAATAAAACGACACGTCCTGCCCAAACATCCACAGCGTGATATTAAACCCAGGGAGTTATTTCAGAACGGGGCATAATGCTTCAGGAAACAGTGCTTCGACAAGTCAACAAGCAAGGCATTGTTGTCATGTTATAACAGGTGATGATAAGCAGAAATAATGGAGTACTAGCTACCTACCTCTCATAGTAGTAGATGTGAGTTCCTCTTTCAAACAATCCCACATTTACATTTAATTGGTGAATTCACCTTATGACATCCAGTGGAACAGCCACTTTACAATAGTGCATCTAAATCATTTAAGGGGGGGTGAGAAGGATTACTTTATCCTATCCTAGGTATTCCTTGAAGAGGTGGGGTTTCAGGTGTCTCCGGAAGGTGGTGATTGACTCCGCTGTCCTGGCGTCGTGAGGGAGTTTGTTCCACGATTGGGGGGCCAGAGCAGCGAACAGTTTTGACTGGGCTGAGCGGGAACTGTACTTCCTCAGTGGTAGGGAGGCGATTACCTGGCCTTGTACACAGCTAATCGCTAACATTCTCCAAAACTAGCTAGCTACTGACCCTAGTAACAGTACAGACGAAGATGAAACATGATCATGCCTACTGCACCTCTTACTGTAGAAATGATTGTTGAAAACTAGTCTAGGTTGGAATTGTTGCTGTTAAAACACAATAATAATTGTTATTCTTAACTGGAATAAACTTGATTGAAGCAAGATGCTTTTGAGGCAAACACACTCACACAGTTCTGGGTTGTTCATTTTATTTTTGTTCAGAATAAAAAAATATGTATTGTATTTTAACAGCAACAGTTCCAACCTAGACTTTCTTTTAACAATCATTTCTACAGTAAGATGTACAGTAGGCCTGATCATTTTTCATCTGTACTATTACTTAGAGTTGCACTATCAAAAAGCCTGTGTGTGGGTGCTGTTACTCATCTGTGTGATGTGATCAATCTGTTTATTCCAATTCAGAATGAAAATGATTTATTGTATTTTAACTAAAACAGTCTAGTTCCAACCTAGACATATATGTAAGAGTGTTTTTAATGGGGGGAAATAAACATGAATAGATATTTAATTTCATTGTTATTTATTTTTTGTCTATATTGCATTTGTTTTAGACATAAGAGCAATGAAATGTACTGATATTTATGTATAGTTGCATATTTTCCTAGGTTGGGTCCCAGGAAAACACAGAATTTCTCATTATGGTCCCAAGCTGAAAACGTTTAAGAACCCTTGTCTAGACGAGTCTCGCGTTCTCTGAAAATAGGCTAATATGGGTAGTCAATCAAAAATATTACCGACTGAAGTATGTTTCACTACAGAACAATTAAGCTACTTTGAGGCTACTGTACTTGATTGAAAATTGAAGACAAGACTAGATGGAAGACCAGACTGTATGTATACAGAAAAGTCCCCACCCCTGTGTTGTATGATAAATCAAAGTGCCTACTGTTTCAAGTAATTAATTGCGGAGAGACTCAGAAAAGTATGTGTCCGCTCGCGCTCTTTGCGGTCTTTTTAGGACAATTAATTTTTTCGGCGAAAGCTTCGACCCTTACCCACAAACCTAGAGTGACATTGACAGACAAAGGTAAAGTAAGCTTTTTCTTTTAAATCAATAGTACAAGTATTGAATGACGACGGCAGGGTTGAATGATCAGGGCTGTTAGGAGTCGATTTATATTCAATAGCTACTAAAAGTGTATTGAGTCCACAATAGCCAAATGGGTCGATTTATATTCAACACTAAACCATTTGGAGGAAAAGTGTATCGAGTCCACAATAGCCAAAAGGACTCGACTCTCTTTGAGTTCTTTTTCTCTCTCTTGATTTGGAACTGCTATCAAAGACCCGACTGTTCTCGTAGACTAGACGTAACATAGTAAAAGTAAATCCGGGACACTCAAATTAGTACGTTATATATGTTATGTTTGGTATGATTACACAAGACCAATGTCGATGTTTGGAGTGATGTAAAAACACTTTAAAGTACTACTACTACTTTTGGGTATCTGTACTTTACTATTGATATTTTTGACGAATTTAACTTCACTACATTCATAAAGAAAATTATGTACTTTTTACTACTCCATACATTTTCCCTGACACCCAAAAGCACTCGTTACATTTTTAATGCTTTGCAGGACAGAAAATAGTCAAGTTCACACACTTATCAAGAGAACATCCCTGGTCATCCCTACTGCCTCTGATCTGGCGAACTCACTAAACACAAATGCTTTGTTTGTAAATTATATCTATGTGTTGGAGTGTGACCCTGGCTATCCATAAAGAAAAATAAATTTAAAAATTGTGCCGCCTGGTTTGATTAATATAAGTATTTTTTTTATTATTCATACTTTCCCCTTTCCTTTTGATAGTTAAGTATATTTTAGCAACTACATGTACGTTTGATACTTAGGTACAGTACCCGTTAAAAGTTTGGATATGTAACTGATGTGAAACGGCTAGCTAGTTAGCGGTGGTGCGCACGAAATAGCGTTTGGGTAACGATGCTTCGTGGGTGACTGTTGTTGATGTGTGCAGAGGGTCTCTGGTTCGCCCCCAGGTAGGGGTGAGGGAACAGTCTAAAGTTATACTGTTACAGATACACCTGCCCATTGCAGGGTTTTTCTTTATTTTTACTATTTGCTACATTGTAGAATAATAGTGAAGACATCAAAACTATGAAATAACACATATGGAATTATGTAGTAACCAAAAAAGTGTTAAACAAATCAAAATATATTTTATATTTGAGATTCTTCCAAGTAGCCACCCTGTGCCATGTTGACAGCTTTGCACACTCTTGGTATTCTTTCAACCAGCTTCATGAGGAATGCGTTTCCAATAGTCTTGAAGGAGCTCCCACATATGCTGAGCACTTATTGGCTGCTTTTAAAGTTATCACAAACAGCCATGTTTGGGAGTCCCATAGGGCTGCGCCCAATTGGCCCAGGGTCGTCTGTGGGCATCTTTGTAAATAAGAATGTGTTCTTAACTGGCTTGCCTAGTTAAATAAAGGTTACATTTGGAGAAAAAAAAATACAAAACTTAGTCCACTCTGTTCGTAGCATATTGTAGTTTTGGGAACAGAAAATTGTATTGAAATTTAACAGAATGTCAGCCAAAATCTATCTTGTTCCATCTTCTCACACGGCAGGCAACTGGGCTTCGGTAGTGAGTTGAAACGCCAAGCGGAAGCTTCACATTTATACACCCAGTGAAATATCTGTCTCATTGTTCTATCTGTGATAGTACTGTCTGAAGATAGGCAGGAACTGCTTCTCCAATAGAAATCCCAGATCACACTTGTAGGCGATGTCATGGCGACGTTGGCTAGCTAAGCTCATGCAGGCCATCAAATCAAAGGCACACCTTCGATATAAAGTTGTTTTTGACTGAAATTAAAATATGTAATTCTGCCACTTTCACAAGGTTGGAATAATAACATATTAAAATACTTAAAGACATTTCACTTCTCTCATTGACTTCTCAAACCCCGGCCTGGTCTGCTTGGTCTGTTTCCCAAATGTTCCCGGAAGTCTCGCAATGTTGGGTCTCTGGGTTTAGAAACTCTGTGGTGCTATGCCGGAATGTGAAAACATACCTCAATCCAGGGATGGAATATGTCGTTCTACTCATACTCATCCCGAATCGAGAATATTTAAATACTGCTTGTTTTTAATTAAACTGACGTTTTCACCAGCATGCTAGGCTAGCTAATGCAATAGCAGCCATTGAAAGTGCAACGCCTAGAGTTGGGGTGAGTAGCTACCGGAAGTGTTATTGAATCCAATGGGTTGCTTTAGCATTAGCTTGCTGACGAAAATGGCAGTTTAATAAAAGAATGAACAGTATTTCAATCTTCTCGATTCACCTTTCATCATTTCGCGATGATTAGAAGTACAACGATATATTCCATCCCTGGATTGAGGTATACTGTGACGGGCTCTGACTGTCCACATTCTGACATAGTACCGTTCTGACTCAAGGGAGAGAAATGAAAGAGAGTAGGTTCCTTTTTGCGCTTCTCCAAAAGTACAAGAACATGAACCATATTTCATACCTTTGTCATTAGCCAACTCTGGTAAGGAAAACAAACTATTTATACAAGCCTACATTAATACTGAGCTTGAACATATTTAATGAGGAATGTCCATCATACAGCCTATCACAGTGGTGAGATACAAGGACAGTAGGCCTATCCTTAATATAATATGGAAATATGCTATGCTACGGTAAAGTTAGAAGGATAAACTCATCTGGCACAACGTGAATCATTAACCCTATTCAAATTCAGTCACTGGGTACCTTCTTTTATTTAACTCTGGCAATGTCAGTATATACTGTGTGAACAAAACATTAGGAACACCTGCTCTTTCCATGACATAGCTTTCACCTGGTCCGTCATAAGGATCAATCATGGTTTCTAAGAAGTTATCCTAGTTCCAGAGTGTAATCTCAATGAGCACAGTTTTTGCATGAACACATATCCAGTCCGGTCATATGTTTGCTTAATGATTTATATCTCTGTGTCCTCAGATGTGAGCTTCCTAAGAATCCACCTGTCTGGGAATAACAGCCGTATAGAGCTCCTGCAGGGCCCTCAGGACAACATAGTATATGCTACAGACCACATGAACCTGTTCCAGACAAACTTCAACAGTTCTAAGACCTCTAGAATGCTAGTATGACTGAGTTACATACCCTTACTGTAAACCTTACTTGTGTATTGTGTTGCTTTATATTGATTTAGCTCTATTCAGGTTGTGCTCTAAGTAGGATTGTCCAATACAGTTGCTGTAATGTAAATGATGGTAATAACAGAGGGAGGGATATTGATATTTTACATGAAATATTTAGCTGAACAGTCCTTCCCCTCTTACATGCTGTGGACTAGATTATGTTGAAATGGATGTATTGAACATTGTACTCTACATGTACAGATGTAGGATCTTACTTTGATCACTATTTTGTTGCTGCACAGCAAGAAATGCAAACTTGTAGTATATTCAATGTTTAAAAAGGCTTTTAAACTTTGTAATATACACTTTAAAATGTCACTTGATTTACCCTAACGAAAATGTATCAATGCCTACAAATAATGTCCATTAATTATAATCCACATGTCCTGTTGTATTAAACTCACTCAAATGAAGGTCCTACATCTGTACATCTGTACCTGTACAATCTTTTTAATGATTTTAATTTTTTGCCTTTGCAGAGTCCTGTGTTTCGAGAGGAATGTAGAAGTAATGATTCCACATCACCAGTGAGTTTCTGAAAAGATGAGAGGATGTTGGTTTTATAGCATAGTTCATTACAAAAGTTGCACATATTTGGTTTACAACCATGTAACACAGTTCTGTTTTCTCCTTCAGGACTGTCACTATAACATCACTGTTTTACACAAGACTAACGATCCAAACCAACTGTTCCTGTGTGGAACCAATGGACAACAACACACATTGTGCTGTTACATGGTATGGGAAATACTTGTCATTATATAAGTATACAGGACTTTTCATGATACCATTTTGCCATTGGCATGTTAACACAAAATGATTCCACTGTAGAACCCATCAGACGACCCGTTTAACTGCACTCGATCCAAGGCCATCCAAAACATTCAACAACACATAAATGAAACAGAGCCATCACTCCTCATTGGTGAGGAAAATGTCTAATTGGAAAACATTACCCTATAATATGACCTAATGTTCTTGAGTGGTTATTGAGCTAATGTGTTGTGTCTCCAGGTTCTTCTGGGGTAGAGGAGTTCTACACCACTCACTCAGGCACAGAGGGTTCCGTGGGGATCAACAGGTTCGGGAAGAACAGACTATGGACAGACAACAGTGGAACAGGTATGGAACAGGGCGAGAGAACAAGACATGGCCTGACATGGTTTTGCATAGTACTGTATATCTGATCAGACTGTCCATGGACTGTCATTATTTCTCCTGTTCCTTTCCTTAGAACAGAGATATGTGAGTTTGGTGGCTAGCAGCCAGAGAGAGGATCGTCTGCAGG
This sequence comes from Oncorhynchus masou masou, assembly GCF_036934945.1. Classification (NCBI taxonomy): domain Eukaryota; kingdom Metazoa; phylum Chordata; class Actinopteri; order Salmoniformes; family Salmonidae; genus Oncorhynchus; species Oncorhynchus masou. The sequence continues at coordinate 35,067,554 of NC_088213.1, forward strand.
ACAGACTATATGCTTTCTACATAGAGAAGAACCGACACCCGCGTTTGGACTCTGATCTCTGGGTTCCCCGGGTTGCTCAAGTCTGCATGGTAAGCACCACAGGAGGTTGGTGGCACCTTAATTGGAGAGGACAGGCTTGTGGTAATGACTGGGAGGAATCAGTGGAATGGTATTAAATACATCAAACACATGGTTTCCAGGTGTTTTAATGCCATTTCATTTGCTTCGTTCCGGCCATTATTATGAGCCGTTCTCCCCAGCATCCTCCACTGGTAAGCACTACATACTGTAGAACATGAATCATGCCTGCACTGTATGTAATCACCAGTGTTGCAGTTTAGTTCAGAACATTTTTGTAGCTCATTCATATGCGGTACGACTCCATTTCTGCCCATTTAAGCCCTTAATTAAGACTAATTCCATCGGGGGGCTCCTTGAGTGGTGTGTGCACTGCCCACTGTGATTATCTTAACATGTCTGTGGTTGCCTGTGTGTTCCAGGCCGATCGTGGAGGACCTAAGGGTTATCTGCAGTTCAGGTGGACCTCCAAGCTGAGTGCCAGGCTCTTCTGTGGAGACCAGGACAGCAGGCTGTCCTTCCCCCAGCTAGTGGACGTGAACACTGTTCTGGCAGAGAGGTGGCAGGATACCAGGGTCTATGCACTCTTCAGGAATGGCTGGTAGGACGACATACTGTATGTAGATAGATCATAATGGACCTTAGTAACATACACAAATCATCAATAACATCACAACAGGCGCTGGTAACAGAGACTCATAGTACAGTTTATGACATGAAGTTGCAGTGCCGTTAAGAAAATAAATCAAATTTGAAAGAGAAAAAAAAATAACTGAAAGTGACACAACGATTAAGAAAACCCAAATGTCATAGTCTTTGTTTTGTTCTTATCACCATGGAAGTTTGGGTTGTGCTTCCCCTCTCCCCTTTTCTGATCTCGAGAGTCAGCTGTTTCTCTGACCTTCACTGAAAGCAGATGTCGTGAAACATTGCGAAAGAGACCTTTAGTAAGGGGTTAGTTGAAACTTGCTGAACCCTGTGTCTACCCCTAGGGGTATGAGTGCTGTATGTGTCTACACCGTAGAAGATATTGACCGCATCTTTAAAACCTCCAACTTCAAGGGACACACGGGGTCCGTCCCAATCCCACGACCTGGGAAGGTATGCTCAACAATATGACTTTCTAGTCAGCTCTACTCCTTTACTCTGTATGTTTACTATATTGGACTGTATTCTGTGTATGTCTTCGTATGTTGAAGTATACATAAAAGTGTCCATCCTCTTGTAGTGTGTTGAAGACAGTACTAGACTCCCCATGGAAGTCCTGAAGATGGTGGACAAGGTTTCAGAGATGGAGGAGTGGGTCACCAGTAGGCCTCTCCTGGTCACTCACCACTATTACCACCACATCCGTGTGGACAGAGTCCAAGGCAAAGGGAATGTCCTGTTTCTGTCTCTAGGTGAGAAGTTTCGATCTCTAGACGATGAATCAGAAATGATCAGTCTGAAAGGAATGACGGGAAACCTTATGTTTGGAGACCTTTAACATAGACCTCTTATGACCCAACAGCAAGTGATGATAGGGAGCCGTATTGTGTATACGTACAGCATATTTATAGGAATGTGGATGAGGTGAGAACATTTCCATCTTATACTCACACCAGTTTTAAGAGACAGGCTTTCAGAAGGTTGAAATACTATTGACCGTACATGGGTGTAAAGTGATACTTTTTTTCATGCTGACTACCTGACACTGATCTTTTGTAAGGTGTAAAAAAGGCCTGTCTGAGCGGTTTATTTTTTAGTTTAAAAAGATAACTAAGCGGAAGTATACTCTTATCACACTGTGCTGGGAAACCAGGGATGCAGTTTCATTTCCCATCATTAGCACACATAGACTTATTCAAACAACCCTAACTTGAGATTCACATTTGCACAACATTTTGTAGGTTGTGGTTAGCGTCAGAGAAGTACAATCCAAACATGAGACTGATGAATGTAATTGAAGTACAGTATCAGAAGCATTACTAGAGCAATATAGTCATAGATACTCATAGATATGTGTCCTTAGGGCGAGTCTATGCCTCACCATGCATCTGTACTGTGAGTGGTGTAATATGACTGGAGGATGTCTCAACATTATGTTGAAACATGAACTATTGTGTGTGTGTGTTATGCTTAAATGACTGTGTTGACATTTCTTACACAACTTTCTTTTGTAATGTTTGACTCTCACTCATAACCTCAATGATCGATAACTGCTGTTTGACACACTGTGTGTGTGTGTGTGTGTGTGTGTGTGTGTGTGTGTGTGTGTGTGTGTGTGTGTGTGTGTGTGTGTGTGTGTGTGTGTGTGTGTGTGTGTGTGTGTGTGTGTGTGCGTGTGTCTACACTAGGGAATGGAGGGATTCATAAGGTTCTGGAGAAGGATGGTCATGCCTTCATCATCGCTGAGTTACATCCTTTTAACTACAGAGCACACATCCTCAGTATGATGTTGCACTCCTCCACGGTGAGTCAAGGAACACAACCCACACCGAAACCTCCCCACAGATCCAACAGTGGTAATAATGAAACATGGAGTGGGATAGACAATAGTCAAAGAGATCCCTTTCAAACCATGTTTATATCTCTATAATAATATTGTAAAATAAGTGGTGTTCTTATTGTAAATCAGCAACTTTCTTCTGCAGTCAACAGTCATTGTTTGAGTACTTCCTACAATATTAGGTTCTCAATAGCACCTTTTTTTCCAAAGAGTGTACTAATGTTCTTGTTGTGTTCCAGGGGAAGCTGTATGTGGGCTCCAGCAGAGAGCTGGTTCAGATTGACCTGGGCAGCTGTGAGCAGTATGGAGCCCAGTGTGAAGACTGTGTCCTGGCCAGAGACCCTTACTGTGGCTGGGATGGCCATCACTGCACCACAGCAACAAAGTAAGACCAAACACAGCCCGCTTGCAGCTTATAGCATCCGCTATATAGATATTTAATGGTAGTGATTCAAAAATACATTTTTCATTAATGGTTTCCTCTCTGGTTTCCTGTCAGCCTTACAGTTTATTTGGAACCCTTCATAGTGTTTGTCAAAAATGCTAATATAGAGTGGTGCATTATTTTGGCCAATATACTAGACCTTATTTTCCATCAGTTCAGTTAAACATGGCCAGAGCCAGTTTTTCCAGAATTATGTAAACACACATGGCCCTTGTTCAAACAAATGTGGTGTCAGATGAGGCCTTGAAAACAAACAAAATATAGTTCAAACAAGTGTGCTGTCAGATAGAGGCCATAAAAGAAAACAAAATATACTTCATTTGATTAAACATAACATACAAGTCTGTCTGCATTGTGTGTCAGTGGGAAATGTTAGTTCTCACTTCCTCACTCTGATCCCCACCTTCTGTTAAAAGTATACTACACTTCCTCCTCTACACTCCCCCAACACATGCTACACACACACACGATACTACATACTACCTGTTGTGTCGTCAAATGCTCTATGCTCTGTTGGTGTGATACCGTGTGTTTTCAGTTCATCTTTGCATTTTCAAATAACTATCACTGCCAACCACAAGGTAGACACTCTACTGGCCCATAAACAGGAATAAGCAACCTCTGAGTGAAAATAGACATTCACTATTTTCTGGTTGAGTTGCTTGTTGAGACTCCTTAACTCATATGTGCTTGTCTTTTTACAGTAAGACAATTCAGGATGTGGAGAACGGGAACCATCAGGTATGCAGCAACATATCCAGAGGAGTTACTGCAAGTAAAGGTGTGTAGTGTGTTAGTCACCCTTGTATGAATACAAAACCATTTATTATGACCATGTACTATAATAAAGGATGGAAACCACCCACAAATGGTTAGCTATGGAAGTCTAAAAAGCTATGTTTTGTTCTTAGTTTACTTTCTAAGGTCATCAGGTGGCGCTGCAGATGGAATCAGAGTTTCTCAATCTTCAAAGTACTTCCTCCATTGCCCAACCTTGTCCAGCCACGCTGAGTACAGCTGGAGGCACCATGGCAACACCACAGCAACACCGTGCATCTCCACAGGGTCAGAGCACCAGTGTCTCCTGCTAATAGAGAGCATGGGCCCTGAGCAGCAGGGAACATACAGCTGTGTGTCTGAGGAGAGGGGCTACCACAGGACTCTGGTGCAGTACCAGTTACAGCTGGACAGTGGGGCCTCAGGCCTGGACTCTCACCGCCTGCCCTGTCTTGGTCTGGGTCTGGTACTAACACTGGTCCTGACTTTGCTCTGCTAGCATCAGCTCTATTGACTCTCACCCCAGCCCTATGACCAAGCTGACTTGACTTGGACATCCCTGCACTTGTACTTTTGTCTTCCTTACACCCACGCTACCTCAAGAATAGTTCATGACAGTCAAAGTCCGAGCCATTTCGCTGAGCTGCTTCCTTTGTTACTTTCACAATCAATTGGTAAAAAACAGAACGCTGTAGAAGTTAAAGCTACTGCACTTTTGCGGAGTTAAGGATTTATTGGCCTTATGCACTTTATAATCATGCTACGTTATCCAATATGGAACTTTTCAGGGGTTTAAAATATTTAATGTGAAAATCTGAATGTACAGTATATATAGCAAAAACAGACTTAAATTTGTTACATTTTAGAAATACATTTTTTAATTAACTCCTAACTTTCTTGCTAACAGCATGATGGTTGTAAATATATACAGTACCAGTCAAAAGTTAGTACACACCTACTCATTTAAGGGTTTTTCTTTATTTTTACTATTTTCTACATTGTACAATACTAGTGAAGACATCAAACCTATGAAATGACACATATGGAATTATGTAGTAACCAAAAAAGTGTAAAACAAATCAACTCAGCAAAAAAGAAACGTCCTCTCACTGTCAACTCTATTTAATTTCAGCAAACTTAACATGTGTAAATATTGGTATGAACATAACATTCAACAAGAATACATAAACTGAACAAGTTCCACAGACATGTGACTAACAGAAATTGAATAATGTGTCCCTGAACAAAGGAGGGGTTAAAATCAAAAGTAACAGTCAGTATCTGGTGTGGCCACCAGCTGCATTAAGTACTGCAGTGCATCTCCTCCTCATGGACTGCACCAGATTTGCCAGTTCTGAGATGTTCTAGGGTTACTATACATAACTTTAACCCATTTTATAAGAGATTCTCCAAAATGTAAATATTCCGGGAGCAGGTGCAATTTGCAGTTCAAGATCAAGCAAACGTAGCAGAATTCAAAGTTGGGCTGTACAACATGCAAAAAGGTAGGGAGCTTCGGTCAAAAATTACTGGAGGTATTAAACTAGCAAAGGAGTGGGTGGAATGTATGGTAAATTAACATCCTATGCATCATATGTAAAAAAACAACAACAACAAAAAACAACAACAGCAAGCCTTGTAGAGGACACCCAGGTTAACACTCAAAACTGTAATAAAAAATAGACACTACTGCCAGAGTCTTCAGAACAGCCTTAGGAGGATGCTAAACATCACAGCCACATGCCTGCTCATGGCTTCGAGCAAGAAGTTGACATGGTAGGGAAAAAAAATAGTTTCAAGTTTGTAATCTGAATATGAGCCTCACATTATCACATATAAATTCTCAAATGTGTGTTCTGCTGTTGCCTAAATGTATTTAAAGTTAAATTATGATATTTTGATATTTGTTTTACTTCTACATTGTCTTGAAAATGACATGAAATTCGGGTCTTGAAAGCCCCACAGCTAAGTATGTGTGCATATGTCTGGTGTTCTCCAGTGTCGTCTAAAAATGTTACTGTACATTGATGAGGCTATAAGAAATTCAGACTTGTGTAAGCCCCGCATCTACACTCACATCAGTGAATTCTAAAATGCTTTGAATAATTAGCACCTTGGAGAGTGCTGTCCATTTACCACCATAGATAATAGGCTACTTGGAGAGTGCTGTTTCACCACCATAGATAGTAGGCTACTTGGAGAGTGCTGTTTCACCACCATAGATAGTAGACTACTTGGAGAGTACTGTTTCACCACCATAGATAATAGGCTACTTGGAGAGTGCTGTTTCACCACCATAGATAGTAGGCTACTTGGAGAGTACTGTTTCACCACCATAGCTAGTAGGCTACTTGGAGAGTACTGTTTCACCACCATAGATAGTAGGCTACTTGGAGAGTGCTGTTTCACCACCATAGATAGTAGGCTCCTTGGAGAATACTGTTTCACCACCATAGATAGTAGGCTACTTGGAGAGTGCTGTTTCACCACCATAGATAGTAGGCTACTTAGAGAGTGCTGTTTCACCACCATAGATAGTAGACTACTTGGAGAGTACTGTTTCACCACCATAGATAATAGGCTACTTGGAGAGTGCTGTTTCACCACCATAGATAGTAGGCTACTTGGAGAGTGCTGTCCGTTTCACCACCATAGATAGTAGGCTACTTGGAGAGTGCTGTTTCACCACCATAGATAGTAGGCTACTTGGAGAGTGCTGTTTCACCACCATAGATAGTAGACTACTTGGAGAGTACTGTTTCACCACCATAGATAATAGGCTACTTGGAGAGTGCTGTTTCACCACCATAGATAGTAGGCTACTTGGAGAGTACTGTTTCACCACCATAGATAGTAGGCTACTTGGAGAGTGCTGTTTCACCACCATAGATAGTAGGCTACTTGGAGAGTGCTGTTTCACCACCATAGATAGTAGGCTACTTGGAGAGTGCTGTTTCACCACCATAGATAGTAGGCTACTTGGAGAGTGCTGTTTCACCACCATAGATAGTAGGCTACTTGGAGAGTGCTGTTTCACCACCATAGATAGTAGGCTACTTGGAGAGTGCTGTTTCACCACCATAGATAGTAGGCTACTTGGAGAGTGCTGTTTCACCACCATAGATAGTAGGCTACTTGGAGAGTGCTGTTTCACCACCATAGATAATAGGCTACTTGGAGAGTGCTGTTTCACCACCATAGATAGTAGGCTACTTGGAGAGTGCTGTTTCACCACCATAGATAGTAGGCTACTTGGAGAGTGCTGTTTCACCACCATAGATAGTAGGCTACTTGGAGAGTGCTGTTTCACCACCATAGATAGTAGGCTACTTGGAGAGTGCTGTTTCACCACCATAGATAGTAGGCTACATAGATTGGAGAGTGCTGTTTCACCACCATAGATAGTAGGCTACTTGGAGAGTGCTGTTTCACCACCATAGATAGTAGGCTACTTGAAGAGTTCTGTTTCACCACCATAGATAGTAGGCTACTTGGAGAGTGCTGTTTCACCACCATAGATAATAGGCTACTTGGAGAGTACTGTTTGACCACCATAGATAATAGGCTACTTGGAGTGTACTGTTTCACCACCAGAGATAGTAGGCTACTTGGAGAGTGCTGTTTCACCACCATAGATAGTAGGCTACTTGGAGAGTGCTGTTTCACCACCATAGATAGTAGGCTACTTGGAGAGTGCTGTTTCACCACCATAGATAGTAGGCTACTTGGAGAGTGCTGTTTCACCACCATAGATAGTAGGCTACTTGGAGAGTGCTGTTTCACCACCATAGATAGTAGGCTACTTGGAGAGTGCTGTTTCACCACCATAGATAGTAGGCTACTTGGAGAGTGCTGTTTCACCACCATAGATAGTAGGCTACTTGGAGTGTACTGTTTCACCACCATAGATAATAGGCTACTTGGAGAGTGCCGTTTCACCACCATAGATAGTAGGCTACTTGGAGAGTGCCGTTTCACCACCATAGATAGTAGGCTACTTGGAGAGTGCTGTTTCAGTGCTGTTTCACCACCATAGATAGTAGGCTACTTGGAGAGTACTGTTTCACCACCATAGATAGTAGGCTACTTGGAGAGTGCTGTTTCACCACCATAGATAGTAGGCTACTTGGAGAGTGCTGTTTCACCACCATAGATAGTAGGCTACTTGGAGAGTGCTGTTTCACCACCATAGATAGTAGGCTACTTGGAGAGTGCTGTTTCACCACCATAGATAGTAGGCTACTTGGAGAGTGCTGTTTCACCACCATAGATAGTAGGCTACTTGGAGAGTGCTGTTTCACCACCATAGATAGTAGGCTACTTGGAGAGTGCTGTTTCACCACCATAGATAGTAGGCTACTTGGAGAGTGCTGTTTCACCACCATAGATAGTAGGCTACTTGGAGAGTGCTGTTTCACCACCATAGATAGTAGGCTACTTGGAGAGTGCTTTTTCACCACCATAGATAGTAGGCTACTTGGAGAGTGCTGTTTCACCACCATAGATAGTAGGCTACTTGGAGAGTGCTGTTTCACCACCATAGATAATAGGCTACTTGGAGAGTGCTGTTTCACCACCATAGATAGTAGGCTACTCGGAGAGTGCTGTTTCACCACCATAGATAGTAGGCTACTTGGCTGCTACGTTGTGTTTGACACTTTTTTCTCTCAATGTGTTCCAGTAGCAGAGCCCCCCATGATAATGTAGGCTATACCATAGAAATAAGATTTATTTTTATTTAACAGGAAGCAGAGAAAGTCAAGGTTGCCAAGAAGTAAGACATTCAAGAGCGCCCATCCCTGCAAGTTAAAAGACTGCAATTTAAATTCTGCATAACGGCACATTTCGTCAACTGCATTTCGTCAACTTCACTGTGGGAAATGTGATACTGTATGCTTCAGTTTGCTGCCGTATGACTGGTTTCACATTTGTCTCTTAAGGTAAAATATATATTTTTAAATGTCATTTATATTTACAATTCCCTTATCCAAACAGATTTCTTATTTACCTATCTCTTATTAATAGCTCTTATCAAGTTGTAAATTACAGTGCATGGAGATCGGTGTTAATTCTATCGGGAAGAAGATTTAATGCTTTATATTCCTGGAACCGGTAGGTTCACTCGACCTTATTTATGGTTTCGTCACAAGTAAAGGAAATTAAGTCGAGATCACATCTTCATTTATTCGGTCTACACTCCAAACAAATGGTGGATGAATAGCATGCTGTGTGGGTAGCTAACAGGAACCCCACACAATGGAAAGTCAGCTCTTGCGGAGGTGGGGGGCTTTTGCATGCTGAATCATTTCCGAAACCTACAAAATACCATAAAATGTTTTAGGGTTATCCACGATACAAAAAATCTGACACCTCATTGTAAGAGCCCCTTATTAGTATGCCTAATCCATGCTTGAGTAACAGGAGGCTTAGGCCACTGTAGCAAAATAGGCCTCAACTTCCCATAAAAACCTTGTGACAGCTGTCATATGAAGAGGAAGCGGGGGAAGCAGTTTGTAATCACGAACGTTTTAAAACTGTGACAAAATGTTATCAACTATTTTCATGCCACATTCCTGCGTCCTAGTCACTTTCCCACTCTAATCTCTATGTTGCAGCTGCTGAGACATGGCTCCAAGTCCTGTATCATTCATGTGCAAATGAAAATGATGTGCCAATGAAAATCATGTTAAATGGAGCTGGTGAAGAAGGCAGACGTTTTACGTGCCCCCAACTGATTGTGTTTTTTGTCTATTTGCATTGTTTGTAACTCATTTCTTTTACTTATTTTGTAAAAAATGTTGCCGTTACCGTCTCTTATGAATGAAAATAACTTCTGGACATCAGGACTGCGATTACAGACTGGCAGAATCATTTTTTTCCTATAACGTGTCTGACACGAAATATATACTGCTTTCTCGGGAACAGGCCCAGATCCCCCTGATGTGTGAAGAGGAGGTGGGGGGAAAAGGGGCCTGAGGGCGGGCTGCCTTCTGAGAATTCGTAGGCGATCGAATAAACCCCCACTTCCTTCCATTTAGCTAACAAACATGCAATCTTTGGAGAATAAAATAGATTACCTACGCGGAAGATTAAACTACCAAAGGGACATTCAAAACTGTGATATCTTATGCTTCACGATATCTAAGGAAGTCTCAAGCTATTGCTCGCCTAAGGTAGAGTCTCTCATGATAAGCTGTCGACCACACTATCTATATAGAGAGTTATCTGGATTTTTCATAGCTACATACCACCACAGTCACAGGCTGGCACCCAGACAGCATTGAATGAGCTGTATTCCATCCTAAGCAAACAAGAAAACGCTCACCCAGAGGCGGCGCTCCTAGTAGCCAGGAACTTTAATGCAGGGAAACCTTCGTTCTACTAAATTTCTATCAGCATGTTAAATGTGCAACCAGAGGGAAAACAAACTCTACACCCCCTTTACTCCCCACACAGACTCGCATACAAAGCTTTCCCTCCCTCCATTTGGCAAATCTGACCATAATTATATCCTCCTGAAAAATTTAAACAGGAAGCACCAGTGATGAGATCAAAAAAAAAGTGGTCAGATGAAGCAGATGCTAAGCTACAGGACTGTTTTGCTAGCACCGACTGGAATATGTTCCGGGATTCTTCCAACGGCATTGAGGAGTACACCACATCTGTCATTGGCTTCATCAATAAGTGCATCAATGACGTCATCCCCACAGTACATTTATTTAGATTTTCTTTAAACCTTTATTTATACAGATTTTTCTCATTGAGATAACATCTCTTTTCCAAGAGAGGCCTGGTCCAATAGCAGCAGGGGGAACAGTGTTTCAGACAAAACAACTTACATACACTAACACAACATTAAACAAAACTAAAAACACACAAACAGTACAACAAAAACATTTTACCTAAAAAACACGAAAGTATTTACTAAAAACAGCTGTCCTAAAGACAATTACACTCTTCTATGATATATACATCGATCAAGTGTTTAAACTCCACCAACGAAACTAGATCTTCAAATTTTAAAATGTTCAGGAGAGAATTCCAGGACCACGGAGCTAAGTAACAAACTATTTCTACCATGACCTGTTCTACTTTTTGGTACTGTTAGAAGCAAATTAGAATGGGACTGTAATTGATATTTATTTACCAACCTAACTAAAAAAGAACAGAGATAAAATGGCATTTTACCCAATATGGCCTATGTATACAAGTGTTTAAGCCTACGCAAGGTCAATGACGACCAGCCAACAGCGCTGTAGAGGTCACAATGATGTGCTAGATGTTATTGATTTGTAATGAACCTGAGGACTGACTGCATGAAACACTGAATCAAGTGCTCTCAGGGTAGTGGTTGAGACCTGCATATACACTACTCAAAAAAATAAAGGGAACACTTAAACAACACAATGTAACTCCAAGTCAATCACACTTCTGTGAAATCAAACTGTCCATTTAGGAAGCAACACTGATTGACAATAAATTTCACATGCTGTTGTGCAAATGGAATAGACAACAGGTGGACATTATAGGCAATTAATTAGCAAGACACCCCCGATAAAGGAGTGGTTCTGCAGGTGGTGACCACAGACCAGTTCTCAGTTTCTATGCTTCCTGGCTGATGTTTTGGTCACTTCTGAATGCTGGCGATGCTTTCACTCGTGGTAGCATGAGACTACAACCCACACAAGTGGCTCAGGTAGTGCAGCTCATCCAGGATGGAACATCAATGCGAGCTGTGGCAAGAATGTTTGCTGTGTCTGTCAGCGTAGTGTCCAGAGCATGGAGGCGCTACCAGGAGACAGGCCAGTACATCAGGAGACGTGGAGGAGGCCGTAGGAGGGCAACAACCCAGCTGCAGGACCGCTACCTCCGCCTTTGTACAAGGAGGAGCACTGCCAGAGCCCTGCAAAATGACCTCCAGCAGGCCACAAATGTGCATGTGTCTGCTCAAACGGTCAGAAACAGACTCCATGAGGGTGGTATGAGGGCCCGACGTCCACAGGTGGGGGTTGTGCTTACAGCCCAACACCGTGCAGGACGTTTGGCATTTGCCAGAGAACACCAAGATTGGCAAATTCGCCACTGGTGCCCTGTGCTCTTCACAGATGAAAGCAGGTTCACACTGAGCACATGTGACAGACGTGACAGAGTCTGGAGATGCCGTGGAGAACGTTCTGCTGCCTGCAACATACTCCAGCATGACCGGTTTGGCGGTGGGTCAGTCATGGTGTGGCATTTCTTTGGGGGGCCGCACAGTGCTCGCCAGAGGTAGCCTGACTGCCATTAGGTACCGTGATGAGATCCTCAGACCCTTTGTGAGACCATATGCTGGTGTGGTTGGCCTTGGGTTCCTCCTAATGCAAGACAATGCTAGACCTCATGTGGCTGGAGTGTGTCAGCAGTTCCTGCAAGAGGAAGGCATTGATGCTATGGACTGGCCCTCCTGTTCCCTAGACCTGAATCCAATTGAGCACATCTGGGACATCATGTCTCGCTCCATCCACCAACGCATCACAGACTGTCCAGGAGTTGGCGGATGCTTTAGTTCAGGTCTGGGAGATCCCTCAGGAGACCATCCGCTACCTCATCAGGAGCATGCCCAGGCGTTGTAGGGAGGTCATACAGGCACGTGGAGGCCACACACACTACTGAGCCTCATTTTGACTTGTTTTAAGGACATTACATCAAAGTTGGATCAGCCTCTAGTGTGGTTTTCCACTTTAATTTTGAGTGACTCCAAATCCAGACCTCCATGGGTTGATAAATTTGATTTCCATTGATCATTTTTGTGTGATTTTGTTGTCAGCACATTCAACTATGTAAAAGAAAAAAGTATTTAATAAGAATATTTCATTCATTCAGATCTAGGTTGTGTTATTTTAGTGTTCCCTTTGTTTTTTTGAGCACTGTATATAACATCACTAAATTCTAAAAAACGCCAGTAATGTACATCGTACCAGCTCCTTCCTGGCCCCAAAAGAAAAACAAGCCTTATGCCAGTAATAAAAACCTATTCTCAGTCTGAGCTTCCTTATAAAGTTATCTACATGCACAGTCAAGCTCAGCTTATCATCAAACCACACACCCAAACATTTGTACACTTTAACGTACTCTATAGTATGTCCAGCCAATGATAGCAATGATATGATTAGTAACATGCCTGACATTTGAATATACCATGCATTTTGTTTTACACATTTTGAACCAGTTTTAAATCATTCAGATTATGTGGTATGATGTTAAATGCTCTTTAGGCATTTTCAAAAGCTAAACTACTACCACTTGAATAGAGAACAGTATCATCTGCATAAAAATAAACATCTGCTGTTTCAATAAGATCCCCCAATGTTGTTGATATACAAAATTAACAACAGTGGGCCCATAACAGAACCTTGCGGAACACCTGAGCACACGTCTATGGACTCAGATTTACAACCATCCGCCATTACACATTGTGTACGATTTGATAGGTAATTTATAAACCAATCTAGAGCATGGCCAGTAACTCCACAACATTTTAACCTTTGCACTAACACAGCATAGTCCACGGTGTCAAAAGACAAATCAAAAGACAAATCAATAAAGACAGATACACAGTGTAACATCTTATCAAGAGCACAACGGATGTCATTTAAAATCTTTAATGTTGCTGAAACAGTGCTGTGTCCAGACCTAAAACCTGATTGCATTCCATTTAAGATGTTGTTTTCTTGGAAGTAGGCTTTTAGCTTCCTACTAAGGACTCCAGTACCTTAGGCAGTACAGACAATTTTGATATGAGTCGATAGTTGTCCAGTAGCGAAGGATCTCCACCTTTCAGGATAACTTGGGGATTTCCTTAACATCAAGCGTGACGTTAAAAATACATGTTAAGGGGGGAGCAATGATGTCTGTAGCTAGGTGCAGGAAGCGGGGGTCTAGTTCATCAGAGCCAAGGAATTTCTTTCCATCAATTTCTTTCAGGGCTCGACACACTTCTGAAACAAAGAAGGATGAAAAGGGGAACCTGGTGAAGGAGTGCACAGGGGTGTGAGGTAAATTCATAGGGGGCTCACTTATACCTTTGACGTTTTCAAATAAACTGTCTGCATCTAAAAAAAATGCTGATTCAAGGCTTTCAAAACAGAGGTTCTCTCAGTTACAATATGTGTGTCTAACAAGAATTGCTTGGGAAGCTGTGTATCTTTTTTGCACTCCAAACCTTTCACCACTTGCCAGAATTTGGATGGATTATTTAAATTATGTGAAGTAGATTTCAGGTAGTGGTCTGCTTTCAATTTACGGATCATAGCCACACCCATATTCTGAAGACGTTTAAAAGCCATCCAATCATCTGCCAAATCAGTCCCTCTTGCTTTAGCCCACATAGTATTTCGTTCCCTTATGATTTTTGTAAGTTCCTTAGTAAACCAAGGGTTCTCTCTGCCCTTAATCATGAATTTAAAAAAGGGGCATGCCTATTGCATACATCCTGGAATGCGTCGTGTAAGTAAGAAAAGACTAGTTGAACATCAGGGATTAATTCCAGTCTATTCCATTCAATGCTAGATACATCATGTAAAAAACCTTGAATATCAAACCGCTTCCAGTTTCTTTTCGTAATGACACGTGGATATTTCTTAGGAATTTTATCATCTCTCATACAGGCAATAGCACAGTACATACATACCCCAACCAGAAGCCATGGATTATAGGCAACATCCGCACTGAGCTAAAGGCTAGAGCTGCCTCTTTCAAGGAGCGGGACTCTAACCCGGAAGCTTATAAGAAATCCCGCTATGCACGCCGACGAACCAACAGGCAGGCAAAGGACTAAGATTGAATTGAAGACTGGCTCTGACGCTCGTCGGATGTGGCAGGACTTACAAACCATTACAGACTACAAAGGGAAGCACAGCCGAGAGCTGCTGAGTGACACGAGCCTACCAGACGAGCTAAACTACTTATATGCTCGCTTCGAGGAAAATAACTCTGAAACATGCATGAGAGTACCAGCTGTTCCGGAAGACTGTGTGATCACGCTCTCTGCAGCCGCTGTGAGTAAGACCTTTAAACAGATCAACATTCACAAGACCACAGGGCCAGACGGATTACCAGTACGTGTACTGCGAGCATGCGCTGACCAACTGGCAAGTGGAAGGAAATTCAAGCCACACTTCACAAAAACCACACACACAGATAAGATATAAAGTAAAACTTTATCATGACATACAAGTTTAAAGCCCTGAGAACCATATCTTTATATTACTAATGTGAACAAAACTGAATGTCAAAATCACTTTGGAAAAGTGCTCCTCTTTTAAATACAATCAGCACAAACCAGTTTTACAAGCATTTACGTTGTCCCAATTTTGTTTTAATCAAAAGAGAAAACTATAATATCATTACCATGTCCATAATAATAACAGTACAAAAATATGCACAAACCTCACAGATTTATATACGGAGCATTGTACAAGCCAAAAACAACATAGAATTGATAAATGAGGTATTCAATAACCACTTGCATATGCACTTGTATTACACAGATCAGGTTAGATTTAAATAATAAAAAAATCTAATAAAATCCAAACCATCCAGGGACAAGGTTCTGCAGACTTTCAACTTCACAGTTTCTTGAGTGATGTGACCTTGCCTGCAACTGATGACAAAAATCAAAAAGCGACAAAAACCGAACCAGTCTAAAATAGCATTTAGCGAGTCAGTTGAGACAGATTTTGGGTCATCCAAGATTTGAATGTGTCCCTCAGTATACATGCCAATTGCATAACTTCAATATCAAATGCAACAATGACAGCAGCCCAATGCCCCGAGGTAAGAGGTGGGGGTCTTCAAGAGCTCTCTCACACACACACCAACAATTGTAGCCCACATAAGCCTGAGCTGTAAATTGAATTCCCAGTAAATGTGGTTTTAACTTGTTTCCCACCCTTGTCATGGTGTGGTATTAGAGAACAGCACCACCTGCAGTCTCCTACATGGCATTACATGGTTGTTACACACCCTCCTCTAGCATATTCTGAACTTGCTCTCACACTCATACACACACTCCCCCTCTCTCATGCAAAGGCTGTAAGGATACACTGTCAGACAGTCATTGACTAGACTGATTGGAAAAAACAGAAATGTCCGTTTCTAAAACGAGAGAAACGAAAAAGGGTTTTTGTGACACCACCTAAGTGATCAAGCTAATTCGGTCCATCAGAAGAAGAAAAATCAACACAAATAAATAGCATACCTTGGTTTTGAAACCAATAACATGATTTATGAATGCCTTAATGCCTGACTGAATTCATAAAGATCATGGATATATAGTTTACTCTTCAAAGGATTAAGCTTGAAGATAAAACAGTCATTCCTAGCAGAGAGTCCTGAAAGGTTCACTGTTCTCTCACAGCTGATTTTAAGGCAGCATGTGGACATAATATTTCATCACGATTGCAGGTGTCTCTTTAGTCATTGTATATATGTTGTGGTGGTCCTGTAATCCTGGTCGGTGGTCTGCACCGCAAAAAGTCCACAAAAGCCAACAAATAACAGCTAAAACACAGCTTACTAAAAGCAACAAGGCCCACCTCAGAGATTACAGGAGATCAGGGGTGAAAGGTTTAGAAACAGTTAAATGCCTCACAGATAATGCTAGAAATTAATTTCATTCAAATCATGTTCTATTAAAAAATGCAGAGTAATTACCTGAACAGTTTGAGAATGGAAATACTGTAACTGTGGATGTGTCTGAGAAATTTGTGAGGCCTGAACTTTGAATTGAGACAGAAACCAGTTGTCAAAACAGCTACCCTTTCTGTCTTATTCAATGTAGAGATTAGGCCAAAGGGCCTTGTGTGTCATGCACTGTTCACTGCAGCATAACTCACTGAGGTATATCCCTGGTATGTCAGGTGATGGGTGCCCATGCCAGGCAGAACCATACCGGGCCCAAGACACAATCACAGGTAGACAAATGTCTGATTAAGAAGCTAAGGAAAGCAACATGACCAGAGCTGACAACTTTAACAGTATGGACTATAGAAGATGGGCGAGCATAGAACCCATTCTTTACTCCACTGTATCCTACCTAGTGGTTCAACTAGCCTATTCAGCTAACCCACAGCAGCTAGCCCATAACAGCCTGGGCAGGAGACAGGGCTAGTCTTTGGTATTCAGCTGTGCAACGGCCAGAGGCTACCACACAGCAGAGGATTACGGTGTAAAATACTGGCCACCTGATTGTACACATGCAGAGCAATACTGTTAAATAGGTTTTGTCTCATAAAATGCAGTATGAAGTAAACCAAACAAATACAGAGAAAACCGGAGGAGAGCAAGCCCATCCCAGTTCAGCTTGGTATAATAATGTGTCCCCAAGAAAACCCAGTAGTCAAGTCTACGTATGTAGTCCAGCATTCGGGAGGGGTCCACTCCTGTGGACCGTTGCTCGTCGCAGGGACTCAAACCACCAGGTCAAGTCATGCTGGCTTTGCAGCAATGAGGTATGTAGTGTACGTCTCCTTCTAGAGAGTCTGAGGTAATCTTTGAAGACAGTCTGTTAGACTTGCGCATTCTTTCGGTGGAATCCTTTTTTAAATGACAAAGCGAGTCCATAATAAGAGACTTCACTATGCTTCCTGAGAAAGGGCCCTCTCCCACACGGAGAGGTGAATATGAGGTTTGAAAAGGTATGTGGTTAGAACACTTCAGGTCTTGTCTGCCAGTGTTGGAGGAAAACCATTGATGGGTGATTTGTCTCTCCTCTCTGTTGAATTGAACTAGAGACACACACTGATCCCAGAGCAGGGACTAGAACACCTTCACTACCTTTCTGATTATTAGATAGATCCGGGGTGGTGAGATTGGGGCTTGCTAGTCCTAAACAGATAGACGGATCAGTCAGTTCTTATGACCTCATACCGTGTGTGAAAAAATATCCAAAGCTAATTCTGATCCTCAAAGCCCTTTAGACACATTGCCCATCAGTTTCTTGTGTTAGATTGAAGATTAAGTACATCATTCCAAATAGGCTGAATGAGGGGGTGACTCCCTGGTATTGATTGTAGGAGTGACTACTGTATATGAGGTATTACATGGCGATCTGTAGGATCAATAAAGTAGTGCACTCAGAAGCAAAAAGGCTACGGCCCGTCGTCATGGCAACTCGAGCGTTGTGATAGGGTTACGGTATGAATGCGTAGGAGGTGTGCTGAGGTGAGTGAGGTTCCGTTGTGAAATTCCCAGAAATTCCCCTGATTTCAACAAGATCAAAAAGGATACAAAAATAAAGTTAATTCAGGTGAAGTATACCACAGCTCCTGAGGTAAAGATACCACTGCAGGTTACTTGATTTGAGGTATGTAAAAAGATAACTAAAAAAATAGTATTAATAATAATAATAATATTAATTTGAAAAAACTAAAATCAAAAAAACAAAAAGCCAACAAACAAACAAAATAAAACTCTTCAAGTTCAGTTGTGAACACCTGTCAGTGGGTTTTGGCTGAGCTCTGATTGTGTTTAGCATGTGTTTGGGATAAGAGTGTCTGTGTGCTGGGTGTCTGTGAAATGCATGTGTGTATGTGTACATGTGTGTAAAATGCATAGGTGTGTGTGTGTTCATGTTCTCTTGAGATGTAATTGGGTGTGTGAATTGTGTATTCATAAACGGGTAGCCAAGGTTGACAGGAGCAATGAGGTATTTGTTGTGCACCAGTTTCTTTTTTTCTTATCGATTTATCAATGTACTGTATTCATGCTAGGCCTCGGTGTTGATGAAAAGCCTAGAGAGTGGGTTGTAGGGCGGCCTGAGCTAAGGGGAGCCACTGGTGGAGGGCTCGGCTGAGCAAGGCCCCTTGGAAGAAGAGGAAGAGCTGGGACTGTGGCTGTGGGCAGAGGTGGCAAACCCAAACCCAGCGCTGGGTCCAGCAGGGGGCACTGTTGCTGCAGTGGACACGCTAGTCCCTGGTGCGCCTGACTTCTGTGCAAACAGGGTTCCTACAGGACAGAAGAACAAACAGAATATTACAGCAAGATAAACAACACAACCAAATCCGTTTATTTCTTACACACACACACCTGAATAGAGTGTGCCGTTGACCTCCACAGACACACTGATGCTAGCAGATCCATTGGTGGAGATGCTCAGAGCCATATCCTGCTGCTTCTCATCTGGAAAGAAAGAGGAAGAGGAAGTGTAAACCAGTGTGGGCAGAAAGCAGAATCAGGTACTGTACAATAGCATGCAGTAAGTGAGAATTGGGTGTCACGAACATTTCCTTGTGGGTGTCTTGCAGCATACATCTGCATAACCCACTGAGGAGAGAGAAACACAATCATGTCACAGTGACCCCAGGAAAACCCAGGAAAACATTCTGCACTTCCCCTCTCAAAGCTTTTCTTGTGTAGCAGTCATAATGCGTTGATTGTTGTACTCTCACACACACATTCAACACCCATACAGGCTGAACCTCTACTGTGTGTGTGTGTGTGTGTGTGTGTGTGTGTGTGTGTGTGTGTGTGTGTGTGTGTGTGTGTGTGTGTGTGTGTGAGAGAGAGAGAAAGAGAGACATGGGGAATAACCAGCATGTGATAACATTAAGGCACCAAACAAAGCATGTGTTATGACATATATACAAACAGCCCGAAGCTGAGCTGAAGAGGCACAGGTCAGTGAGTCAGCTAGCAGAGTGGGCTGAAAGCCTTTATCTCTGTTGTGCAGTGACCGCTGCGTTGCCTTTATAATGGCTTCTAAATGTCATCCTCCTCTATCTCACGGGGGAGCGGAGGGAAGCTGGTGTAGGCTGTGCGTTTTTTCATGGTGCTCAGAGAGTCAGGCATTGAGGGAGCTTCAGTGTACATCACTAGTCTACTTAAATGTATGCGTTTCCTTGAGAAAATGATTTCTAGTGCATATCAGGCAATTACTCCAATCTCGAAAACGTATGGAATGTACTGCATGTGTCGGATACAAACTGACTATGATATGTAACTGTATAGAGTGCCCAGGGGGAGTCAGCCTGGGCACGTACCTCTAGCGGTGGTGTTGTTGCCCAGGCGCAGGTTCATGGGGACCTGGGAGGCCATGGCAAGTAGGTTGTGTTGGAAGGCCTGCTGCATCAGACGCTGCTGCTGCTCCTCTGCCAGGCGTGCCATCTTCCTCTCAGGGCCCTCGCCAGTCTCCAGCTTCTCCCTCAGCTGCTCCAGAGTGGCAGCCCGCGCCAGCCCTGCCACCTGCTGCTGCCCCAGCGACAGGGACATGGAGGTACCACGAGCTGCTGCCATCACGGAGGGGGTGACCTCTTCTAAAGAGAGGCAGGGTAGGAGAGGTAGGATATGTTACTTTCATGGAAACAAAATGAGAATAAATTTCAGTATTGTAAAATATGAAGAAAATATTTGATAAAATGGCAATTTAATGTGGTAAAATGAGGCCAAAGAAAGGGAGGGAGATCTGTTGAAACAATAACTACCTCTTTTAGAAAAAAAAACCCCAAAAAACACAGCAATTATGTGGGCAGTATTTTCTGTAACTGAGCAGCATTCCAATAACATCAAAGGTAAGATCAGATAAGAAAAACAGGTAATGGTAGTGATCCAGCCAGATCCTATTGATGAGGACAGACAGCTGTAATCCAGGCTGGCCGTAAAGTGTCCTGCTGTCTGTGGGAAACATGTTATTAATCAGTAGTAAATGGTTAAGAGACAGTGAACAGCCCAGGGTCAAACCCTCAGTCACACTCAGTCGCTTTGATCACAAAGGGAGTGCATAGCACATTGATCGTCACACAATCTACAGTACAATACACACTGGAGAACAGTGGAGGCTGTTGAGGGGAGGATGGCTCATACTAATGGCTGAAATGAAAGGAATGGCATCAAACACATGGAAACCACATGTTCTGTACTTTTACCCCTTTTTCTTCCCAATATCGTGGTCTCCAATTGGTAACTACAGTCTTGTCCCATCGCTGCAACTCGGGAGAGGCGAAGGCCAAGAGCCATGCGTCCTCCGAAACACAACCCTGCCAAGCCGCACTGCTTCTTGACTGCCAGGCGCACCAATATGCTGGCTCATGGGTCTCCCAGTCACTGCCGGCTGTGACACAGCCTGGGACCGAACCCAGGTCTGTAGTGACGCCTCAAGCACCGCAATGCAGTGCCTTAGACCGCTGCGCCACTCAGGTGGTGGAAACCATGTGTTTGATGTATTTGATACCATTCCGCTCCAGCCATTTCCACGAGCCCGTCCTCCCCAATTAAGGGGTCACCAACCTCCTGTGCAGCAGATATTACATAACACAAAGCCTGCCAATGAGTGTGAAGTGTGTAAAGTACAACATACTTCTGTAAATGACCATTAAGAAATCAGAGCATTTCTTCTTGTAATACTTGTACTGTACATAATGTCTGACTCTCTACAGTCTGTAGGCTGTGGTGTCTAATCCTATCCAGACAATGAAAGAAAATGATCCTGTAGTTCCTAACCATTGCGACAGAGAGCGCTAAGGCACTATGGATATTTGTTGAGGGTTGCGCTCCGATCAGTCCGATGCGCAAACCCGGAGCACAACTCTCACTTCTATCTTATTTGAACCCAATAGAGAACATGGTCTTTCTTTTCCTTTTGTCAAGATGCCTACTGTGTGTTTAGGCTATATCTTAATTCCAGTATTTATTTGAATTAATTATTTATTTCCAGTTTCTTTTGAGAAGTTGCTGATCCTTTAATACTCACCTTTTTTGAGAGAGTGGACGGGTGAGGCCAGCAGGCCGTTGAGGCTCCCAGCGGCTCCGGCACCCAGTGCAGACAGGTGCATCTTGGGAGGGGAGAGGATGTGAGGGGCTGTGCTGGGGGAGAAGCGGAAGAGGCTGCTGCTGTAGCTGGGGCGACGGCCCTCCCGGCGGTTACTGTCGATGGCGGCCTGAAGCTCGCCTGGCGAACTTAGACCTTTCCTCTCACACTCAAAGGGATACAGGTACTTCATGTACCTGAATGAGACAAACATTATGATATAAGATAAGATATGCAATTTAGCAGACCAAAGCGACTTACAGTCATGCGTGAATACATGGGTCTTCAGATCAGAGTACACACACACACATTATATATGCAAACGTATGTGGACACCCCTTCAAGTTAGTGGATTTGGCCATTTCAGCCACACCCGTGGCTAACAGGTGTATAAAATCTAGCACACAGCCACACAATCTCTATAGACAAACATTGGCAGTAGAATTGCCTTACTGAAGAGCTCAGTGACTTTCAACGTGGCACCGTCATAGGATGCCACCTTTCCAACAAGTCAGTTCGTCAAATTTTTGCCCTGTTAGAGCTACCCCAGTCTACTGTAAGTGCTGTTATTGTGAAGTGGAAACGTCTAGGAGCAACAACGGCTCAGCCGCGAAGTGGCAGGCCACACAAGCTCACAGAAAGAGTCCGCTGTGTGCTGAAGCAGGTAGTGGGGTTGCAACATTCACTACTAAGTTGCAAAATGCCTTTGGAAGCAACGTCATCACAAGAACATTGGGAGCTTCATTATACCGATTTCCATAGCCAAGCAGCCGCACCCAAGCCTAAGATCACCATGAGCAAAGCCAAGAATTGGCTGAAGTGGTGTAAAGCTTGCCGCCAATGGACTCTGGAGCAGTGGAAACGTGTTCTCTGGTGTGATGAATCACGCGTCACCAACTGGCAGTCTGAAATCTTAACGCTACAGCATACAATGACAATCTAGACAATTCTGTGCTTCCAACTTTATGGCAACAGTTGGGGAAGGCCCTTTCCTGTTCCAACATGACAATCCCCCTGTGCTCAAAACATAAATGCTTTGTCAAAATCAGTGTGGAAGATCTTGACTGGCCTGCACAGAGACCTGACCTCAACTCCATCGAACACCTCTGGTATGAATTCGAACGCCGACAGCAAGCCAGGCCGAATCGTCCAAAATCAGTGCCCGAACTCACTAATGCTCGTGGCTGAATGTAAGCAAGTCCCCGCAGCAATCTTCCAACATCTACTGGAAAGCCTTCCAAGAAGAGTGGAGGGCGGGGACCAACTCCATGTCAATGCTCATGACTTTGGAATGAGATGTTCGATGAGCAGGTGTCCACATACTTTTGTTCAGGTAGTGTAGATGCAGTGGCAGAGAGGTCAAAGTGTTACCTAACAGAGACCATGGTATGTAACAGCCTGTGAGCGTTCAGTAGCAGCAGCAGCATGGGTATTTTTCCACCCCATAAAAATGTATAAAAGCGAAGAGCATAATAGAGAGAAAGAGAACACTGAGGATCAATACGGAGTGAAGAGCACTATCCATTAGATAAGACCAGTGGACCGTTGCTGCTGGAGAGAACAGGCAGGCTGATTAGGCTAGCATTAAAAATACATAAAAGGTTCATTAAGGCTCTCTGGTATACAGGCAGTAGTATAGAGCTAAAGCCCTACACAGGGGCTTACAGAACGCAGAGCGCTCGCCCCTCAGTGAAAGTCCACCTCAATTGCTGTGAACTCTGACCCAAATCTCATCACAAAATCTACTGGATCAATGGTGATGTAATGGCTGGAGGATGGAATGCAGCGAGAGAGAAGGTGAGTAGTTAAGAGGGATGCACGCACACACACACACACACACACACACACACACACACACACACACGGTCAGGATGAATGGACACATGCAAACAGACACACACATAGACGTCATAGAAAGAGACACACATCATAGGGACACACGACTAAGCAGAATGGGGTAGAGAGAGAGAGACTTACTGTGTGCGGAGGGTGAAGGCAGCAGAGGTGATAGAGGTGGGCAGGCTGAGGCCCTTGGTGATCTCTCTCCAGATCTTCTTGTTGATGACCTCCACCAGGCCGCCCTTCTCTGTCACCAGCTTGTAAAGCATGTACAGGTCCAGAACCTGCTTGGCCATGATGGGGATGCGGTTCACTGGAGTCCCTGAAGGTAGAACCAC
Organism: Oncorhynchus masou masou; assembly: GCF_036934945.1. NCBI lineage: Eukaryota > Metazoa > Chordata > Actinopteri > Salmoniformes > Salmonidae > Oncorhynchus > Oncorhynchus masou. The sequence goes on from NC_088213.1 coordinate 35,091,301, forward strand.
ATGCATCAATATGGATCCAAATATCCTGTTGACGTTACATTGCTGAAGGAGCTGGAATGGTGTGGGTGAGGAGGCTTGTTGCACGTTTTAACAACCTGAAAACTACCTAAACTGTTATTTTTAAAACTCAATATTGTCATAGCACTGTAACATGCTTCCAACAGTTAATGAAAGTACATTTTCACCCCCCATGGTTTGCTGAAACAAATACACAGGTGATATCGTTACTGCCCTCGGTGACAGAGGCCCATAACTCAAAGAGCCGGTTGAATTAGACTGGGAAATGTAAACACATCGGTATAAAATGACAAAGAGAACATATTAGCCAAGTTAAGGCAAAAACAGTTTGACCTGGAAAGAGGGATTTGCAAACAACAAAGTGAACCTGCTCCAGACTTTTGATACAGATGCATTAATCTGGTTAACAGCTTATCTGCAGTAAAGCGTGTAGAAAGTGTGTGTGTCGGGGGAGGGAGGGAGGGGCGGGGCGGGGAGGTGGAGCCTAGCCCTGGCCTAGTGTGCACCAGCATCAAAAAAGTGCTACTCTCCAGCCCAGATAGGGGTTGTAGGTCTGCTAATCCTTGGGCTTGGGGGGGGGGGGGGGCATGGTTAGCCCGGTATAATGAAGCTCATTTAGAGGATTGTGGAGAGTAAATCCACACCCCTCGGCTGTTAGCTGTTGTGCCAGTGCTGCCTGGGGCCTGGTGCTGAGTGGCTGCTGGGCAGAGAGGACAGACAGCCTGAAGCCAGGCCAGCTTTGTGGCACGATGGTTAATAGCAGCCAATCCTCCCAGCCTCCGCAGGCTGCTAGCTAACCTGGAATAAGACCCATTAATGTTGTTTTTTTTTTTAAATAGCAATGTGATCGGGCCAGGAGGAGATAAGCCCTGGTCCTGATTCAATGTCTCAAGTTAGCAGCAGACCAGTCCTCCGAGGCACAGATTGTCTTTAATTAAACCATTAGAATCATTGGCTCTGACTGGAGGACACATGGGCTAGCTTGTGTAAGTGTTGCTAGCTAACTCTGAGGCGGGGTGTAGCTGTAGAGGCATTACCTCTCATCTCATGTCAGAGAGGAACAGAGAAATCAAAATCCCTATTCCTACAAGACAGTGGGAAGTCTCAGCTTTTCCCAGAATTCCACATTCTGATTTCAAGAGACAATTAACAGACTACTTTTGCCAAAATAGCCACGTTCTATAGTACAGTAGTAGTAGTAATAATAAATAAAACACATCTGAAAGGAGAAAGACATTTCACAAAACTAGGGTACAATATACACATAATATAACATTAACTACAGATTGTACATGGCTGCTATGACATAATATCAGTTCCCTGTAAGATTAAGGAAGTGCCAACAGCCCAGTAATGTGTCCGGAGTCCTGTCTCTCTGCGTGGTGGATGAGATGACATCAGGCAGGATGTTTGATTAGCACAGAGAGCAGTGTCACTACCACCAGCCACCACACAGCCCAGCCCAGCACAAAGAGAGAACAGACAGAGAGACACAGAGACAGAGAGAGACACAGAGAGACAGACACAGAGAGAGAGACAGAGACAGACAGAGACAGAGAGAGAGAGAGGCCGGGTAGAGGGTAGATAGATCAGGAGCCAGTAGCCCTGTGCTTCCAGAACATACAGCCTATCAAAAGCAGCAGGAATGTGGTGTAAAAAGGCCAGCCTGAGCCCTGGTCAGGCCACAGTTATTTAATGCAGCGCTGCAAGGACATCAATCCTGCATCAAACAATTAGTACAACTGCAGGGGTCAAAGGTTGGCCAGGGGTTATTGATGTCTGAATTAAAGTGCAGGTCAGCAGGAAGCCGTTTTCATACACAGCCAGCCGTATGTCCCCCTGGACAATGAGGCCAGAACAGATAAGCACAATAGACCTGACCTGCACTGACAACCCAGCATTTAGGCTTTAATTCACACCAATGCCTCTATTCCATTCCAGGAGACTAATATCAATGTCAGGAAGAGGACCATCAGGAAGCGATGTATAGAAAGAAGCGAATCAGTATTTTAAATTTAGACAATAGATTTATACTCTGAATTTGTAATAAATACAAACACTACAATAAACCTAACGGTACAATAAACCTAATGGTACAGAATCAAATGAACACGTTTCAACAGGATCTGATGAAATGTGAGCAAACTGCAACACCCCATTTACGAATATGATTAAATGACGTAATTAACCAAAGCCCCTTCAGCTGGACTGGAGGAGATAGAGAAACATTAGTGAGAACTAACAACCCACCAGTCTTTGGTGAGAAACATCTGCTCCAGCTCTTTTAGGCCTGTGGGCACAATCACTTTAAACACCTCATGTTTAATCTGGGAAACCCAACCCCCGAGTCAGTCGATGTAGAAATGAGTAGCAGAGCAGAGTAGCCATGATAGCAGGCCACAGAACAGCTGAAGCATTAGCTCAAGCTAGCGTTAATGCTGGCCACTATTGGCTGCTTTCCCTCAAAGGGCAGCAGGGATTTGTCCACAGCAGCACCGAAACAATTTGTAATTGGCTACAGGCTTCACCTCCCATCGTCCTTTGCCCTGGACTGATTTTCCCCCTGGGACAAGGCCATCAGGAGGCAAGTGATTAATGGCTGTGGAGGTCAGGGGTCATGGTGGTGGGAAGTGCTGTGGTGGTGAAGGCTCCCTGAGCCACTCCCTAACTCCTTCCTCCAGTCGTGGTACTTCCAGTGTTCAGACAGGGCCAGGGCCCAACCGAGAAAGGCCCCCAGGAGGCACCCCACTGGGAGGGAGTTACAGTACAGTAATTGAGGTATTATTTTCAGTAGTGAGCACAGTCCAGCTTAGAAGACATTATGCTGGATAGAGAACAAGACCGAAAGAGAGACTGAGACCAGCCTACTGCAGTCTAAACCAGTCAAATCAGTGAGTCACAGTTCCAGGATTGAAAAAACACACCAATGAGACGGGTGTTGAAGCATCCCCTCATCACATGATAGGTTTAACCCCCTTCACCATCCACACTGCTCCCTACAGTTCCAATCATGCGTTCCATCTCCGTGAGACAAAAAACAAGTTCATTACATGATGATCACTGACCAATTATTTTGTAAAACAGCTGTCTGCATTAAAGAGTTCTATAATAAATAAATGATATATAGCTGATTTCACATTACTGGCACTCCAGCTGACAGGGGCTGGGGAGAAGAGACAGGAAATGCATTTTCTACAGAATGTGCTGCCACGAGGTGTGGGGTTTCACTACCATCCTGCTCCACCTCTTCGGAAGTGAGGGAGGAGGAAAAGAGGAAGGAAAGAGAGGATGGAGAGAGGTGAGAGAGAGACAAGGACAGGCAGGAGCGCATTTATAAGCCCATCATTATCTAAAGGATATATTGCTTTCTGTGGAACCCCCATGCTCTGAGAGTGAAGGAGCAGATGAGGTGGATGGGACAGCCAGCTGGATAAAGCCTGGATTACTGCTATAAAAAAAGGTGTCAGCCAAAACACAAATGGCCTCTCCCTCATGTCAGTGTCTGAGTCCTTTCAGATGATCACCCTCCCCCCAAACCCCTTTGGATCCCAACCCACCACCAGCAATATCCAAGATTAGACCAAACAAGGGCCTGCAGCTCCCCAACACTGTTTTGTTCTGCCTCAGACCCACTACAGTCCACAAGCAGCCCTTACTGCTCCTGCTGGATGTTTAGTTTACCCAGGGACCCACGGCCATTTGGTTTACATGTTCATATGTCGAGCCTGGTATTGTCAGGGCCTGCTATGCTGCTGCTGGAGCAGTGTTTGTTTGATTTTCAATGCCGGGCCGAGGGACATAGAAGGTAAAGTCCAACGACGGTATGGAATTCTTCATCTATCTTTAGTCTGGGGAGAGCCATTCATATGCATCACATGACTGACCAATTCAGATCAAGTGGTATGGAACACGTACGTGGACACACAGCAGCCAACCAGCCCTCCTATCTATAGCGAGAGTTAAGATCACCCCCTATATATGTAGGAGGCCAATAACACCAAACAGGCAGGGATATAAAAGCACAGCTGGGAGGGGGGGTAGTGTCTCATGACAAACCATGAAAAATAAACCCCACAACAAACATTTGAGAAGTAAAATTACAAAGAGACCTTCCATTATATGTTAAACTCAGTACACAACATGTAAATCACTAGATTGAGGCCTGGGAACAAGAGCCTTTTTTATTTATAGGGCAAATCCTTTGATACATCAAGTCTCGTCAATGATAAAAGAACAACAGTAACAACTCACGGAGTAGACCGTGATCTGGCTGCAGTCCAAAATGGGGACGGTAATCTCTCTCTCCTTGGGAACAATTAGTTCAGTAAGAAGATCAGTGATAAAGGGGTGAGAGAAGGAGCAACAGAGAGAGAAACCTGACTCCGTCCTCTCAGGTCATAAAGATGGGTCACAAAGATGGGTCACCTGGTGAATTGGGGGAGGGGGATTGAAAGGGCGGAATGTGGATAGCGTGAAAAGTGAGACTGTAACCCAAATCCCTTTGGTCCCTCGAGGCCAAGCGGGGTCTGGCTTGGACTACTGGCTGACTGGACTATAATCAAGAGTGCATCAGATAAAGAGGTAAACATGGCCCGGTAGACAGAAGAGATCTAGCCCTGATCTCAAATCCCTCAATCTCAACCGGAGATCAAACCATAGCCTACACTTTTACATTTGTATTCAGTTTCAGTAGTCTAATAGCCAAATTGCACTGGCGGGTAAATCTCTGTCAGTTATTTAGTTTTTTAAAGCAAAAATTGGCTTGATGAAATTTGACATGATGAGCACATTACTAGACGGCTTTTTGATCTCCACTGTGCTTCTATGTTTACTCTCCCCGCCAAAATATGAATCGTCATCATTCTCGTCTGAGGTAATCAAGTGAGACACGTCTGAAATCAGCTGCTCCTCAAATAACAATAGAGCAGTGACCACAGAGGCACAGAGGTGGTCAACTAGAACAGGGCTGGTTTAGAGGGCAGGTAGGGGACAGAAACCTCTCCACCGGCAGGTGGACCATTGACAGGGCCTCAGTGGACCTCTGCTCCCCCCCACTCCTCACTTTATTTCATAGATAACTGCTCCCAATCAATGGACACCCAGATTGACAGATAAAGCCATCAGCTGGCGAGCCTCATTTGGAGCCCAGCAAGAGATGATCAATACAGGAGCATCAGCTGCTGTGGACTGGGGATAGCATAGGGTCTGGAGGAGAGGAAACCAGGCACCCCTCACAACTCAATACAAAACCCTCTCTATGGTAACTGCTGATTGGAACATTGAGCTGGAATGGAACAGTCTATATACGTGGACCATAGTAGCGTGGGCCGACATTGTAACCTAGAGAAAGCAATAAAAAGGTGCAGGATCGATACTGTACCACTGACTGTGTGCGTAAATGAGTACAACATGCACTAAGGCTCTTTTGAGACATCCTTTATCCCCCGACAGTACAGACATCTGTCATTTCTTGTTTCTCTTGAAAACCCAACGTGTACCAGTACATTACTGAGTCGTATGTAACGGTACTATATACACCATACTGTATGTCAGTGCAGGGCTATTGTGCTGGTGAAGATCTCCTTCAGGGGCCGTTAACTATTTCAGTCCATCCATCACTGGATTGCGATGGAGAGGAATCCCAACTCCAGTGCACACAGAACAGGACACATATGTAGAAATGGACAAAGAGAGAACTATAGAGAGAGAAATACAGAGAGAGAAATATAAATGTTACATTATCGTTACAACGGTCAGATTGAAACTTTGTCAAATAGAGTAGGGAATCGTCACAGCTCCATTCATTTTGTTTCTGTCTGCAACATTTACATCACTGAATACACCCCACAACCAAGTAGATTGATTCAGGAAAGGACAGGAAGAGGTGGGGGTGGGGAGAGGAAGAAAGAAAGACAGACACTAAAACATAAAAGAAGGGCGAGCCCCTGATGGTACCGAAACTAAAAACAAATAGGATGGAGTAGATTCCCATCGAGCTAACATCAGGAAAACCCCAATTTCCTTTGGTTTTGAAGTGGGGAAAAACAGAGGACAGACGGGTCTGCCTGTGGATGAGCCTGCATCTAAATACAGCTTTGTAATTTGGGCGGGCGGGGTTTTAAAATTACCCGAGACAATCTCAGACCTCTAACATATCAACACGCTGACCACATCTTTGATCAAAAAAAGAGAGAAATGTCTGCAGCTAAGAATACTTGTCCTTTTTGGCATCTGTCAAGATTCTATAAGGCATTTATTATAAAGCAGTGGCTCTGACTGCGCTGGGCTGGGGTTGGCCCTGCGGTTCCCACCCTTTCCTCCCTCAGGGGCCCACTCGACTAGCCCATCCCCAGCTCCTGCCTGTCTGGACCAGCCCCAGACCCAAACTGCATCTCAAATAGCACCATATTCCCCATATATTGCAGAACTTTTAACCAGGGCACAGGTCAAAAGTAGTGCTCATAGGGCTCGGGTCAAAAGCAGTAAACTATATAGGGAATAGGGTGCTGTTTGGGACACAGCCCCAGTGTCTGCTCCAGTGACAGATCGCCCATTTCCAGGGGAAATGAAAGACTGTGGCCTTGTTTCCAAACACGCAGGTCTGATGCCTCCCTTCGCTCCACTTCCCCTCTGATGCCTCTGTAGTTGTGGCACCCTCTCCCCTCTCCCCTTTCCCTGTTCCTCCTCTGTCTGTTGGTTACCTTCATCCCTCTTGCAGTCACGTGGCGGCCTTTCCCTAGTCTGCTGTCCGTCAGTGTTCCCCCTATCAAAAAGGCGGGGCACCCCAGTTTTAGGGGCTCATTAATCATTCTCTTCGGGACAGGAGGCCCCTTAATCCAGCCCCTCCCCCTACCGCCTGCCCTGCGCACTACCCTCAGCCCCTATCCCCCACGGTCTTATCAAGTTTCAGTGGCTGTAACTGTAGCACAATAAACAGAGGGAAAATGGGGTGAGGGGAGAAGAGAGGGAAAATGGGGTGAGGGGAGACGAGGGAGGAGGACAGAGGAGAGATTTTCCAGTACCATCACATTTCTATTCTGGTCCCAGTCACTGTTCTTTACAGCCATGTTTCACACACTTCTCACAAGGAGCTGAATCTGTGAGCTAGTCATCTATATAACGTGTTGCTATACTCACGGTTGCTACACTCATGGTTTTGAGTTAGTAGCGTAGTGAAACCAGAATGAAATTCAAATAAATGGTTTCTAAATCAGTGCACCATATGAGTAGCCTGACGTTTTACCACCTCTCAGACCAGCGGGGGAGGTTAGATTCAACAGGTTTGGATTCCGTTGGAAACCATTTTGCTCACACAACACCTACTATAATAGTATGGACAGATGTGCTCATATGAAAGAGCTGGTAAAACTCTCAGGCAAGTCATTTCCAGAAACTGTTAAATGAAAATAAAGCCCTATTAAACAGGCCACAGAATGTTCCCATTGTAGCTCTGCTAAAGTGTGAGTGTGTACAGCACAGCGCGCCTCCCTGTCCTGTATGGTGGGGGGGGGGGGCTCTGTAGCGTGAGTGTTAGCCCTGCTCAGAGTGGTAATGTAATGCATACATGGATCCCCTGGAGCCCATTCGTGGTGTAATTGGTGTGGACAGAGCACTCCGTCTCTGGGTTACTGTTAGGGACTTCGTTGCGTCCACTGTTCCCACGCCGCTACACTACGCAGCCCGGCCGCCAACACGTCGCCAAGCCAACGTGGCCCGGCCCTCAGTAAACACAGCTGACTGACCGACAGCCTGGTAACATTAAGACGATTAGGGCACAACTACTGTCAGCCTCGAGATTCAGTCACTAGCTAATAGGCCTGGCTGTGCTGAGCTGGCCGGCGGAGCTACTGTAGTTCAAAGAGAAGCCTGCCTTCAACAAATCCAAATCAATTCAGAGTTTATTAGTCACATGCACAGGGTCGCAGATGTAATTGCAGGGTACAGTGAAATTCTTAAGCTCAGAGTTCCAACAACACAGGTTAAAAAGAAGTGAATGAAACAATAAAATAATACTAAGTAAAATAACAGAATAGAAAAAGATCACAAGACGACATATATAGTGTACAAAACATTTCCATGACAGACTGACCAGCTGAATCCAGGTGAAAGCTAGGATCCCTTATTGATGTCACTTGTTAAATCCACTTCAAATAAGTGTAGATGAAAGGGAGGAGACAGGTTAAAGAAGGATTTTTAAGTCTTGAGACAATTAAGAAATGGATGTGTGTCATTCAGAGGGTGAATGGGGGTGAATGGACACAAGATTGAAGTGCCTTTGAACAGAGTATGGTAGTAGGTACCAGGCGCACCGGTTTCAGGAAGGTGACTTTTATATTTGGTGTACTCAGTGTATATTTACAACTAGTTTTAAATTCTATACAGCTGCTGCAGTTAAAAGTGGTGATGTGCGTAAACAAGGATACGTGTCCATAGAATGACGAGTGAGTAACAAGAATACATGTCCATTGGGGTTGAGTGAGGGAAACAAGTAGCTGACCAGTGGTGGCTACTCATTATGCAAAACCACCATCAGATCCGTTTCTGTCCCTCTCTCCAGTCCAGTCCTGACTGTTCTGGTTAAATGGCACAGACAAGGCCGGCTTACAGCATTTCAATCTAAATCTTTAATACAGAGGATTTCCCTATAATAACATCTTACTCCAATAGCCAAACAAACCCCCAGCATCAGGTTTTTTGACGCATCAACTTCCTACAGTACACTCGACACTAAACCATGTTTGGGCGATATACAGCCGTGGCCAAAAAATATTAGCAACCTCGCACTTTTTTCAAGTAACTCACAATTTACCCTAAAATAAGTTGAAATTGAACAAAGTATTTGGTCTCCACAATTCTTTATTTCACTGTTAATATTACAGAACCTTTGTTTTTAATTCAGAACCTAATATATCCATTCAACAGAAATGACGTTGACAAAATTATTGACACTAGACTTAATATTTGGTAGCACAGCCTTTGGTCAAAATAACTGCCATCAAGCGCATCCTATAGCCATCGATGAGCTTCCTGCACCACTGTACTGGTAGTTTGGCCCACTCCTCTTGGTCAAACTGCTCCAGTTCTCCCAGATTAGAAGGGTGCCTTCTCCCAACTGCTGTTTTCAGATCTCTCCACAAGTCTTCAATGGGACTTCGATCTAGACTCGTTGCTGGCCACTTCAGAACAGTCCAGCGTTTTGTCTTGAGTCTTTCAAGGGTGCTTTTTGAAGTGTGTTTTGGGTCATTGTCCTGCTGGAAGACGACTACCATTTATACTGTATCAAATCACATTTTATTTGTCACCGAATACAACCGTGAAATGCTTACTTACAAGCCCTTGACCATCAATGCAGTTAAGAAAATCGAGTTAAGAAATAATTTAAATAAACTAAAGTAAAAAACAAAAACAAAAAAAATAACAATAAGGCTATATACAGGGGCTACCGAGTCAATGGGCGGGGGTACAGGCTAGTTGAGGTCATTTTTACATGTAGGTAGGGGTAAAGAGACCTTGCATAGAAAATAAACAGTGAGTAGCAGCAGTGTAAAAACGAGAGGGGGCCAGGGGTGGGTCTATGCAAATCGTCTGGGTGGCCATTTGATTAATTGTTCAGCAGTCTTATGGCTTGGAAGTAGAAGCTGTTAAGGAGCCTTTTGAACCTAGACGTGGCCCTCCGGTACCACTTGCCATAAGGTAGCAGAGAGAACAGTTTATGACTTGAGTGACAGGAGTCTGACAATTTTTCGGGACTTCTTCTGACACCGCTACCGTATACTAGGGTATTTCATAATACCAAACGGTATGATTTAATACAATTATAGGGAGTTAGGGGCACAGCTGCAAGGGTGCACGCTACACCACCCACTGCTTATAAATATAAGAAATCTAAGATGTGTCAAATGAATGATATCCTGCTCTGGGCTCCAGCTATTCATTTGGTCTGCTAGCTAAGTGGCTAGATGTCAAGATCAAGCTTCATGGTTACAGCAAAGACATTAAATCACCTCATGGATCAAGATTGGTCTTGTCAAAACTGTTTTGTGTGTATTTAAAAATAAATTTTTTAAATGATACACACACACACACACACACACACACACACACACACACACACACACACATATACATACATGCATACATATTTCTTTGTTTGTTTGTTGCCACATTCAGTAATAGCGTATACCCACCCCGGTGTGGTACAGTATGAAAGTCTGGATACTGCCCAATCCTACACTAGAAGCTCTACTATATAAGCTTCCCAATTACTAAACTTTGTTGTTAAAGTATAAAAACATGAGATCCCAAACCCGTTAACACGGTTGCTTAACTCTTGACGTTCCTCGGGTCTCCTCCGAACAAAGTAAATACGCTGTTAGTTTTAACGTTCCACATGTTTTGGAATCACTTACAAAATGCATTACATTTGGATTCCCTGGTTCCCCTAGAGCAGTTTAAACCCCTGATGATAATTTTTTACATTTGATTTCACCTTTATTTAACCAGGTAGGCAAGTTGAGAACAAGTTCTCATTTACAATTGCAACCTGGCCAAGATAAAGCAAAGCAGTTGAACACATACAACGACACAGAGTTACACGTGGAATAAAACAAACATACAGTCAATAATACAGTAGAAGTGAGCAAGTGAGGTGAGATAAGGGAGGTAAAGGCAAAAAAAGGCCATGGTGGCAAAGTAAATACAATACCGCAAGTAAAACACTGGAATGGTAGATTTGCAGTGGAAGAATGTGCAAAGTAGAAATAAAAATAGTTCACCAAGGTATGCAACTGTTATGATATATTGACTTTAATAACTTATTTATAATGGCTGTGATGTTTGTAATGTTCTAATGTAATGCACTTGTTATTCTATCTTGTAGTTTATCTTTATGTCATCAGGGCACCATCGAAAATGAGATTCTGGTCTCAATTGGTCTCCACTGAATAAATAAAAGTTAATGAATAAAAAATAAAAATAAACTATATGACACGACACTGCTTCACAGGCAGCAGGGACAACTGGGGTGGATCAAACCATTCTCTAGTTTGGAGGGGTCTATCTTTTTGTTGGAGAGGTGTGTGTGGGGGGGTTAAACACTTGTCTTAACCCCACTCTCTCCGTCCCGTGACTCCCTAAACAGAAGTCTCTCACACTCGTTCTGTCCATCAGACCTAGGCACCATTAATCATCTCAAGTGGACAGCGGTGACAGACAGTTGGCTGCTTTGCACTGTTTAAAAAAAAAAAAATGTAAGTGCCCATTTCTCCTAGTCTCCCTTACTGTTCCCTCCCAGCCCCCATCCCATCTCAGAGCAAGAGATGGAGGGGAGGGGTGTCAAACCAAAACAAACAATCACCCATCTGCTTAAATCGAAGCCTTTAAGACAGTTAATAGCAACACAACAGTGTCAAAGTTTTTCTCCACGTTCCCAATGAGAGAGAACGCAGGAAGTGAAACGGATATGATAAACAATCAGGCTACAGGAAAACACGGCAGCTAAACACTCCTGAGTCCTCAGCCACCAATTGAAGAGGAAACGCTGCTGCTGTTGCTGCTACTCTAATGTGGGGCGTGTCAATGGGCCTCTTCATAGGCTCATTGGGTGTATGACAGCTGGTGAAATTCCTCAACAATGAACACACAAACACGCCTGTTTTTAGGCACACAAGGCCAAATGGGATTCTCTCGTAAGCTTCCTTTCAGTTATTTCCCACTTCCCAAGGACTTGGGGGGGGCATGAAGTGGGTAATTGCTCCTCCATTTGGGCCTCTCAACCTTCCCATTTTCTCTTTTCTTTCTTTCACTCCTCAGCAACTCACACTCTCCTCTCCAACTAACATATTTGATCAGCTGTCAGCTGTCCAAATATATTCAATATCATTAGCTTAGAATGTTTTATCCTACTTCAAAACAAGGTAATAGTGAGAAAAATGTCTGACACTCAAAGCACAACTGAAAATGAAAAGCAGTATCCAAGTATAAATCGGTATTTTCATTTGATGGTGCAGCAGAAGCCACAAAAAAAAAAAAAAATGGAGTATAGTGCCTCATAACAGGGCCGGACATCATTTTGTCAGAGAGATCACTGGCCTGGCCTGCGAGGCAAGCGGCTGAGGGCTGCATCTCACGGTAGTCCTGGGGAATGTGTGCTGTGCTGCGGCCCTGTTCTCACAGCCGAGTGGGAAGACAGCCAAGCAATTTGTTCGCCATGATTAAGGCCCCGATTTAGGAGACAGCGGAGGTCAGCCAAGTGCCGCTTATTGAAGTAGAAAAAAGGAGAGGGGGGTTCTTTCTCTCTCAGGCCACAAAAGAGGTATTGACAGGGTAGCCACGTAGGTGAAATTCTTTGCTGCACCATGGTAATGACAGGATAGAGAACATCTCCGCTAAAAGCATTGACCTTCTGGTTCTAGAATGATCCTGTGATATCATCAATAAAGAAGCCTGGGGGTTATCACTCTCTCAGTGAATCTTATTGGAAACACAACACAGCTATAAATCAGGACTCACCCATCACCACTCACAATTATCTTGAATTACTTTTGAATAACTTATTTGACTCATCACTGCTGCTACTGTTTAATATGTAAATTTATTCCTAGTTATATGTACAGTACCAGTCAAAAGTTTGGACACACCTACTCTTTAATCTTACTATTTTCTACATTGTAGAATAATAGTGAAGACATCAAAACTATGAAATCATGAAGTAACCCCCCCCCTCAAAAAAAGATTTAAATCAAAATAGATTTTGTATTTGACTCTTCAAAGTAGCCACCCTTTGCCTTGATGACAGCTTTGCACACTCTAGCATTCTATCAACCAGCTTCATGAGGAATGCTTTTCCAATAGTCTTGAAGGAGTTCCCACATATGCTGAGCACTTGTTGGCTGCTTTTCCTTCACTCTGCGGTCCAACTTATCCCAAACCATCTCAAAATGGGTTGAGGTCGGTGATTGTGGAGGCCATGTAATCTGATGCAGCACTCCACCACTTTCCTTGGTTAAATAGCCAATACACAGCCTGGAGGTGTGTTTAAGGTCATTGTCCTGTTGGAAAATATATGAAAATGGGACTAAGCGCAAACCAGGTGGGATGGCGTATCGCTGCAGAATGCTGTGGTAGCCATGCTGTTTAAGTTCGTCAGTGATTTATTTAGAATTCAAGACTATGTCACCAGCAAAGCACCCCCACACCATCTCACCTCCTCCTCCATGCTTCATGGTGGGAACCACACATGCTGAGATCATCCATTCACTTACTCTGCATCTCACAAAGACACAGCTGTTGGTATCAAAAATCTCAAATTTGGACTCATCAGACCAAAAGGACAGATTTCCACCTGTCTAATGTCCATTGCTTGTGTTTCTTGGACAAAGCAAGTCTTCTTATTTGTGTCCTTTAGTTTTGGTTTCTTTGCAGCAATTCGACCATGAAGTAAGGCCTGATTCACGCAATCTCCTCTGAAAAGTTGATGTTGAGATGTGTTACTTGAACTCTGTGAATCATTTATTTGGGCTGCAATCTGAGGTACAGTTAACTGTAATGAAGTTATCCTCCGCAGAAGAGGTAACTCAGGGTCTTCTTTTCTTGTGGCTGCCCTCATGAGAGCCAGTTTCGTCATAACGCTTGATGGTTTTTGTGGCTGCACTTGAAGAAACTTTCAAAGTTCTTTTCCAGATTGACTCTTAAAGTAATGATGGACTGTCGTTTCTCTTTGCTTATTTGAGCTGTTCTTGCCATAGCCTTATTTTGGTATAAGACCAAGTCCATACTATCTTCTGTATACCACCCCTACCTTGTCACAACACACTGATTGGCTAAAATGCATTAAGAAAAGAACTTCCACAAATGAACTTTTAACAAGGCACACCTATTAATCAAAATGCATTCCAGGTGAAGGTGGTTGAGAAAATACCAAGAATGTGCAAAGCTGTCATCAAGGCGAAGGGTGGCTACTTTGAAGAATCAAAAATATATTCTGATTTATTTAACACTTTTTTGGTTACTACGTGATTCCATGTGTTATTTCATAGTTTTGATGTCTTCACTATTACTTCACTAGGTACTGTACACCTTTAGCTAACTCAATTACCTTGTACCCCTGCATATCAAATTGGTACTGGTACCACTTGTATATAGCCAAGGTATTTACTCATTGTGTATATATGCCAGACAACACTCCTTCCGTGGCCTCCAACTGCTCTTAAACGCAAGTAAAACCAAATGCATGCTTTTCAACCATTCACTGCCTGCACCCGCACGCCCGACGAGCATCACCACCCTGGATGGTTCCGACCTAGAATATGTGGACATCTATAAGTACCTAGGTGTCTGGCAAGACTGCAAACTCTCCTTCCAGACTCATATCAAACATCTCCAATCCAAAATCAAATCTAGAGTCGGCTTTTCATTTCGCAACAAAGTCTCCTTCACTCATGCCGCCAAACTTACCCTAGTAAAACTGACTATCCTACCGATCCTGGACTTCGGCGATGTCATCTACAAAATAGCTTCCAATACTCTACTCAGCAAACTGGATGCAGTTTATCACAGTGCCATCCGTTTGGTTACTAAAGCACCTTATACCACCCACCACTGCGAACTGTTTGCTCTAGTCGGCTGACCCACGCTACATGTTTGTCGCCAGACCCACTGGCTCCAGGTCATCTACAAGTCTATGCTAGGTAAAGCTCCGCCTTATCTCAGTTCACTGGTCACGATGGAAACACCCACCCGTATCACGCGCTCCAGCAGGTGTATCTCACTGATCATTTAGCCGCCTTTCCTTCCAGTTCTCTGCTGCCTACGTCTGGAACGAATTGCAAAAATCTCTGAAGTTGGAGACTTGTCTCCCTCACCAACTTCAAACATCTGCTATCTGAGCAGCTAACCGATCGCTGCAGCTGTACATAGTCCATCTGTAAATAGCCCACCCAATTAACCTACCTCATCCCCATACTGTTTTTATTTTATTTACTTTTCTGCTCTTTTGCACACCAGTATCTCTACCTGCACATGTTCATCTGATCATTTATCACTCCAGTGTTAATCTGCTAAATTGTAATTATTCACTCCTATGGCCTATTTATTGCCTACCTCATGCCTTTTGCACACAATGTATATAGATTCTTTTTTTTCTACTATGTTATTGACTTGTTTATTGTTTACTCCATGTGTAACTCTGTGTTGTTGTCTGTTCACACTGCTATGCTTTATCTTGGCCAGGTCGCAGTTGAAAATGAGAACTTGTTCTCAACTAGCCGACCTGGTTAAATAAAGGTGAAATAAAACAAATAAAACAAATATTATGTGTTTAACTTTTCTATTATTTCTCCACTTCTTTCTCGCTGCATGGCCTGTAAGTAAGCATTTCACTGTTCGTCCACACCTGTTGTTTACGAAGCATGTGACACAACAAATTTGATTTTGAAACTCATCCTGGCACCATGTTCTGAACAAAATGATGCATCATGAATGAAACCAGATTGAACTTGACTGGTTGTGAAAACAACACACTTGCAGTATGTAAGATAAAAAAGGAAACCACAAAAAACAACTGATTAAATCATCATCTATCCAGTTTTAGTCGGCTTGATGAAGATTCCCATCTGACCAACATAGTACAAGGGTCAGCCTTCCACTCCCCACTGTCAGAGCAGTGACATGCTAATTGGCCAATGACAGATCCTCTCCCTCTCTAACTAATACATTATCCCCCAACAAGACATCTAAAACACACGCCAGGCCAGCCAGGCCCAGGGACCAGGGTGGGGAGTCACTAGCTACTGCTGATTTCACTGGCCGTGTGAGGACACACACAAGGCTCTCTCTACAGGGACTCAAGTCATTTGACTGGATCGGAGTCTATGGTATCCGCCGTGACAATGTTTTGACAGTATCTTAGTTCACACACACACACTGAAACTAACATTTTACATGTGGCTCTATACTCCAGCATTTTGGATTTGAGATCAAATGTTTCATGAGGTGACAGTACAGAATGTCAACTTTTATTTTAGGGTATTTTCATACATATCTGTTTTACCGTTTAGAAATGCAAGTACTTTATGTATTTAGTCCACCCATTTGAGGAAGTGAAGTATCTGGACAAAATTTACTTAGTGTATTAAAGTAGTCAAAAGTTTAGTATTTCGGCCCATATTCCTAGTACACAATGACTACATCAAGCATTTGACTCTACAAACTCGGATTTATTTGCAGTTGGTGTTAGGTTTTGCTAAGTGCGTAACTTTGTGTTGCATATTATGGGTGGTCAGAGTCAATGGGTTCCGGGTTCAACACCCTTCATGGGGCAGGATAATAAAACAAGAAGAAATTGCCTTGAAATGTTTCTGGAGTATTTTTAAGGGAAAATACATCCAAAACTTTCCTGATAATTTGGTCAATATATCCCAACCACAACTGAAATACCAATCATTTCTGTATTACTTTAAAACTGTTGGTCTAACTCTAACAATTAAGAAAGAAACCATGCTTGACCATTTCTTGGTAGAATGACTGTGAAAGTCAGTTCTGGGGTTTGATTGAATGTTTGCTACGTTGTGTAACGGCTTGTACTGAATGACGCTTCCCCAAAATGTTCTTCAACTTTCTTGAACAGAATTTAAGGTAGCCTACATTTGCTCCGTTTGGTAGGTGTGTTGAGGTGTGGCTTGAAGCAATGAGTGACATATTTGAAGTGAAGCGGTGCATGTTGAATCCACAACAGAAACCCTCCCTGTTTTCAACCGGTCGTTCAGAACACCCCGTTTCCATTTAATTGAATGTTGTATTATGTTTTGTTTTTGTACTAAACGCAGCCCTGGTGAATTTTCTACAACAAAATTAATGAAAGTAAAATGGTGACACCTTTAAAATGTAATTTCTCCTTGAAAAAATGTGCCTAACAAAATATTGGTCCATATTAACAGGCTGGTGTGTTATTTAGCAATAAGCATTATAACCTGTAGCCCAAATTATGCAGCATAGTGGCTATAAATAAATAGGCAGAAACATGGGGTTGCCCATATGTATTTGTACTAATCATTAGCTAGAGCAGGGCTTCAAAAACTTTTTCAGTCATGGCTCCCTTTCATCTTGGGTGAACATCATTTTGGCCTTCAAATGTGTTTTCTAAACATAAATAAGGAGGATAGGTTGCTGCTGCTGGTCAGAGTCTATGAGACAAGCAGGCTGCCTCTGACTGGGCAGAGTAACAGGCTTGTTTGAGCCTACTGCCTGAGGTTCAGAGAAACAACTTTTCTCTAATTCTGTAGCCTACAACAAACCAGTTGTTTCAAAGTTTATAATACTACCAAAGTTGTCTTTGAACTCGCAAAAATGAGCCCAATATAACCATTACCAATTATCATGGGCTTTGAAAAATAACACTCACATGCGTGATGCTCATCATGTCACTTCGCAATACAAACTTTTCCATTTGAAAAATTGAATTTTATATACAATTCTTATTCGTGTTTACATTTGTTTTATTTATTTAAATAATTTCCAATTCATTAAATTCACCATGGTACCGTGCCTTGAGAAAGTATACACCCAGTCACTACACAGATACAGGCTCCCTTCCTAACTCAGTTGCCGGAGAAGAAGGAAAGCGCTCAGGGATTTCACCATGAGGACAATGGTGATTTTAAAACCATTACAGAGTTGAATGGCTGTGATAGGAGATAATTGTGGATGGGTCAACAACATTGTAATTACTCCACAATACTAACATGAATTAAAGAGTGAAAAGGAGGAAGTGACGTTCTTTGTGCTTCTAAATTTCTCACTGAACCGTGTCCACAATTAATTCACGATTATCCATAATCATGGTAGTATCCACATGAATGTAGAAGTGTTCAGAAACATTATATTCTCACTCACAATAAAAGTGACTCCAAAATGACAATACATTGGTCACCATTCAGTTCCTATTGGGCAAAACATAACCAGAAACAACCAACTACAAATGCATCCGAGTTTGTAAAGTCACAAGTTAAAGTTTTGACTACTTTAATACACTTTTAGTGAATTTGTCTAAATACGTGACTTCCTCAAATAGGGAGACTAGATACATGAAGTGCTTTCATTTCTAAACTGTAAAACAGATATTTATGAAAATGCCCTCCAATAAAAGGTGACATTCTGTACTGTTGCCTTATATGAAACACTTGATATCAAATCCAAAATGGTGGAGTATAGAGACAAATAAAAAAAATGTAGATTCACTGTCCAAATACATATAGAGAGGAGTGTACCTGGCAATTGAACATGACCTAAAAGCATTCTGAAAATGTGATATGACCACAGGGAAAAAGCTATGCTTATAAGATACTGGGAAAATACTGCAAATTACAGGTTGGATTGAACTGAGCCTTTTATCCCTTAGCAGTTCTGTAGTCTGAGGTGGTCTTTCTCATTTGAGTGACCATGTTTAGAAAGTAGACTGATTGTGGAGCCTTCCAGGCTGTTTGCTTAGTGAATTAGTCACAGCCTAAACAGGTCCTCTCAGGTCTGAGACTCGTGTGTGTGTGTGTGTGTGTGTGTGTGGGGGGGGGTCAGGGGGAGAGCAGGAGACTGATCTCACCTGACAGGCCCTCGGACACCTTTAACACAGTCGAAACAGGATTTACTGTGTTCTATAGTTTAAGTATATTTTCTAGTTGACTACTCTTTCCTCTGAGGAGAGGAAAAGCTTGTTTGTGTGTGTGTGTGTGTGTGTGTGTGTGTGTGTGTGTGTGTGTGTGTGTGCGCGCGCGTTAGATGGGACACCAAGAGGCTGATCTCACCTTTAACACAGCGAAACAGGATTTAGTGTTCTATAGTTTAAGTCTATTTTCTAGTTGACTACTTTCTCTGAGAAAGGGCTTGTTTCGTGTGTGTGTGTTCGTGCGTGCGCTTGCATGCGTGTGCTTGCGTGCGACTGAAAGTGGAAGAGAAACTACAGTGTTGTGAATCATACAGGCAAGACACAATCTGAGAATTTCAGTATCTCTACAAGTGAACCATAGTACATAGAAGAGGAAATGAATGTCGTCTAAATGGAAGTAGTAGGGGAAAGGTGCTTTCTAAACGTCAGTCTTCTTACCTCGTTTCTGCATGTAGGTGAACAGGTCATCCAGGAACTCCTTTCTGTTGGGGTCACTGTCAAGCTCATACAGCTGAAGGTGAAAGCCATTGAGTTACAGTCAGTCTTATCTTTTGATACTTTTAAATAATGCATTTAAGTCCAACCTGCATTTGTATTTATTGAATTGCTTCGAATCAATTGGCTAACTAAAGGAAAGCAGGAAGTATCATCAAGCAATCACTACTAATAAATAGTAAGGGTTCATTAAATAAAATCTGACCTGTGACCTTCTCTACGAGATTAATAACATTCTTTAAGGCTAGATAGGAATTTGATGACCTGTTGGAGCTGTGTTCTGAGTGCTAACCAAAGCCTGGTTCAGCCATAATGTGCTCCAGACCAGATACGTACCTTAGCAAAGTCTCTGGAGGCCTCTCCTCTTCCTCCTCTTCCACTGTCATTCTCATCTGCCCAAGCACCACTCCCATTCTGCAGAGAGATGACGCAGAGAATTAACATCCAGTACACCCAAACCTACACACGCTTAGGGCTGTGGCGGTCATGAAATTTTGTCCACCGTTTTCTTTCATGCAAATGACTGCCAGTGTCACAGTAAATGACTGAAAATTTAAAAAAAAACAGGTTAAGCATTTCAAAGACTCCACACATACAAGCCACTGATGCACGCCTATGGAACATCTACATTGAAAAAAGGATAATAAATCTATTTAACCCTTTTAGAACCCATAGTGGCTGTCAATGAGCTTTCTTTATATTACTATAGCACCTGCAAACTGCCTTTTTTTCCCGCAAAAATATCTGTGTCTTGCTAGCTAGCCTGTTAGGCAAGAAAAGTTGTGTGTGTCGGTAAATTTGGGCTGCACACGCAAAGTGTCAACCTTGTGCTTTGCTTGCGACGCTGTCACTTGGTCATCTCACTCCCTCCCTACAAAGACAACCAGCTAACTACGCCCATAGAAACATATTAAAAATTGCTTTAAACCTGTTAGGCTAAATTACAGAAGGTCATCTTTGCAATCTTTTACTTTCAACATTCTAAATAAATAAACAATAGTTGAAGTGTTGAATCTGTAAACCGTTCTGCCACATACAATTGAGGTCAGAATTTTACAGACACTTAGGTTGGAGTCATTAAAACTCATTTTTCAACCACTCCACAAATGTATTGTTAACAAACTATAGTTTCGGCAAGTCGGTTAGGACATCTACTTTGTGCATGACATAAGTAATTTTTTGAACAATTGTTAACAGACAGATCATTTCACTTACAATTCACTGTATCACAATTCCAGTGGGTCAGAAGTTTACATACACGAAGTTGACGGTGCCTTTAAACAGCATGGAAAATTCCAGAAAATGATGTCATGGCTTTAGAAGCTTCTGAAAGGCTAAAGGACATCATTTGAGTCAATTGGCGGTGTACCTGTGGATGTACAGCGGGGCAAAAAAGTATTTAGTCAGCCACCAATTGTGCAAGTTCTCCCACTTAAAAAGATGAGAGAGGCCTGTAATTTTCATCATAGGTACACTTCAACTATGACAGACAAAATTAGAAGAAAAAAATCCAGAAAATCACATTGTAGGATTTTTAATTTATTTATTTGCAAATTATGGTGGAAAATAAGTATTTGGTCATCTACAAACAAGCAAGATTTCTGGCTCTCACAGACCTGTAACAACTTCTTTAAGATGCTCCTCTGTCCTCCACACGTTACCTGTATTAATGGCACCTGTTTGAACTTGTTATCAGCATAAAAAGACACCTGTCCACAACCTCAAACAGTCACACAAACAGGACACCAGAAACAAAATTGTAGACCTGCACCAGGCTGGGAAGACTGAATCTGCAATAGGTAAGCAGCTTGGTTTGAAGAAATCAACTGTGGGAGCAATTATTAGGAAATGGAAGACATACAAGACCACTGATAATCTCCCTCGATCTGGGTCTCCACGCAAGATCTCACCCCGTGGGGTCAAAAAGAAAGGTGAGCAAAAATCCCAGAACCACACGGGGGGGACTAGTGAATAACCTGCAGAGAGCTGGGACAAAAGAAACAAAGCCTACCATCAGTAACACACTACGCCGCCAGGGACTCAAATCCTGCAGTGCCAGACGTGTCCCTCTGCTTAAGCCAGTACATGTTCAGGCCCGTCTGAAGTTTGCTAGAGAGCATTTGGATGATCCAGAAGATTGGGAGAATGTCATATGGTCAGATGAACCCAAATATAACTTTTTGGTAAAAACTCAACTCTTCGTGTTGAGGACAAAGAATGCTGAGTTGCATCCAAAGAACATCATACCTACTGTGAAGCATGGGGGTGGAAACATGTTTTGGGGCTGTTTTTCTGCAAAGGGAACTGGACGACTGATCCGTGTAAAGGAAAGAATGAATGGGGCCATGTATCGTGAGATTTTGAGTGAAAACCTCCTTCCATCAGCAAGGGCATTGAAGATGAAACGTGGCTGGGTCTTTCAGCATGGCAATGATCCCAAACACACCGCCCGGGCAACGAAGGAGTGGCTTCGTAAGAAGCATTTCAAGGTCCTGGAGTGGCCTAGCCAGTCTCCAGATCTCAACCCCATAGAACATTTTTGGAGGGAGTTGAAAGTCCGTATTGCCCAGCAACAGCCCCAAAACATCACTGCTGGAGATCTGCATGGAGGAATGGGCCAGAATACCAGCAACAGTGTGAGAAAACCTTGTGAAGACTTACAGAAAACGTTTGACCGTTGTCATTGCCAACAAAGGGTATATAACAAAGTACCAAATACTTATTTTCCACCATAATTTGCAAATAAATTCATAAAAAAATTCTACAATGTGATTTTTTTCCTCATTTTGTCTGTCAAATTTCAAAAACTTTGCCTTGATGACAGCTTATAAATGAAAAGACATTTTGGTTTTAAAAAAAAAACAATTTAAATGCTGGGTCCTACATGATTCCATATGTGTTATTTCAAAGTGTTGATGTCTTCACTATTAGTCTAAAATGTAGAAAATAGTACAAATAAAGAAAAACCTTGCAATGAGTAGATGTGTCCAAAACGTTTGACTGGTACTGTACATATGCACACCATGAACTGAGAAACAATCTGGCCACTAAAGGGCTACATAAAATAATTTTGATTGATTGATTTAAAGTGCTGTACAGCATCATGATGATACTGTTCACGGTGTGAGTGTGTAGAAGTCAAATGGGAGGCATGTAACTACCACACTATTTATTATGGAACCCCCTAAGAGGTGATTATTAGGAAGACAGTATGTGTATGGTTGAGAAAGAGAGGAAGGAAGAGAGAAACAGTGTGAGTGGGAGAGAGATTATGTTCCTGACCACAATTGTTTCCTATTTGTTGCTTCCCTCCCTCCCTGCAGGTCAGTGAAAGTGAGGGAAGTGATGTGGAGAGTCAGGGCTCTGCAGCAGAAGGCAGGGAGGAAGAGATGATTGGAGAGATAGAGATGTGGAGCGAGGAAGAAGAGGAGAGTGATGAGGGAGGGAGGTGAGGAGAGTGATGAGGGAGAGAGAGGGGAGTGATGAGGGAGGGAGTTAGTGGAGAGTGATGAGGGAGAGAGTGGAGAGTGATGAGGGAAGGCAGAGGAGAGGGATGAGGGAAGGCAGAGGAGAGGGATGAGGGAAGGCAGAGGAGAGGGAAGGTAGAGGAATATGGAGAAGAGGAAGTAGAGGGAGAGCACACCCAAGAGGGGAGCCTACATTTCCATGGAGTGTTTCTGCCCCAAGTCCCACCATTCACCCTTGTACCAACACCACCAGGGACTAAAGTGACAGTGGCGGGG
Source organism: Oncorhynchus masou masou (assembly GCF_036934945.1). Classification (NCBI taxonomy): domain Eukaryota; kingdom Metazoa; phylum Chordata; class Actinopteri; order Salmoniformes; family Salmonidae; genus Oncorhynchus; species Oncorhynchus masou. The sequence goes on from NC_088213.1 coordinate 35,114,212, forward strand.
GGTTTTGAGTTGAAGGAGACTGTTCTTTTTTCTTCACATCTGCTGTTTAACACCAACCTGTCTGCCACCACATCCAATTCACTGAATTTTTGTCAAAGTAGGCTACGATCCATTTTGTGTCAGGCTTAGTCTGTACTAAATCTTATTGAAATAGTCTCCGAATAGTCGTTTGCATTTTGACATTTTTACCTTAGGTATGACAGAATATTTGTTTTTACTGCTTTAAATTACATTGGTAACCAGTGTATAATTGCAGTAAGGCAGCTCGGGAGTTTGTGGCATATGGCCAATATACCATGGCTAAGGGCTGTATCCAGGCACTCCACGTTGCATTGGGCATAAGAACAGCCCTTACCGGTGGTATATTGGCCATATACCACACCCCCTCGGGCCTTAATGCGTAAATACAAACCCTCACAATAAACCATTTTTTACATTGTAGGCAGGTGCAAAGACACATGATATAAAGAAAATGTATTTCGGCCTACTGTATGTTATCTATGCACCATGCTATAGGCTAGTTCATTTTTTATTTTATTTCACCTTTATTTAACCAGGTAGGCCAGTTGAGAACAAGTTCTCATTTACAACTGCGACCTGGCCAAGACAAAGCAAAGCAGTGCGACAACAACAACAGAGTTACACATAAACAAGCGTACAGTCAATAACACAATAGAAGAATTTAGCTGACAAGATATGCTTATAAGCTCCGTGCAATTATTTTATATGATTTTATTGTAAGAACGACATAACCGAACTTAGCCGAATAAAATAGAAAGGATATTTTTCACATTCCGGAGTGAGTGTGCATATTCAGTGGCAATGCGTAAAAGTGTTCATTTGAAACAGGTCCTATACGCTAGATTTAGCATTATTTGGCAAATTTAGTTGTGAATGATACAAACCGTAGAAATGAAAACATATTGCAAATACAATATTGCACTCTGTTCCTTGCCTCAGGCTGCACACCATGTTCTCTCATCGTAGCAACATGTTTCCACAACGAAACAAATTTAAATAAACTGTTGACAGCCTCTCTCTGCTCCAGAAAGGACTGAGTAAGAGAGGATAAGAAGGAAATGCACGGTGGTGAGATATTTTGTAGCTAAAAAGGTAATGTGTCAGCATATTCTTTAAGAAAATATAAAAATGGCCTATTACTAGGGATGCACGATATATTGGTGAACAAATCGTAATCGGCCGATATTAACTAAAAATGCAAACATCGGTATCGGCCTGATGTCTAATTTAACGCCAATGTTAAAAACCGATGTCAAAACTACCGTTCATACCTAAACTCGCTGGCTATGGCAGAACACTGACATTCCTATCTTGCAGGAAATCACGCACAGAACAAGCAGTATGGCTGGTGGCATTGTCATGCTGGAGGATGTCTTCCCTGTTACGCACAGTGTTGAGATTGCCTGCAATGACAACAAGCTCAGTCCGATGATGCTGTGCACACCGCCCCAGGCCATGATGGACCCTCCACCTCCAAATCGATCCCGCTCTGGAGTACAGGCCTCGGTGTAACGCTCATTCCTTCGACGATAAACGTGAATCCGACCATCACCCCTGGTGAGACAAAACCGCGACTTGTCTGTGAAGAGCACTTTTTGACAGTCCTGTCTGGTCCAGCGACAGTGGGTTTGTGCCTATAGGCAACGTTGTTGCCGGTGATGTCTGGTGAGGCCCTGCCTTACAACAGGCCTACAAGGCCTCAGTCCAGCCTCTCTCAGCCTATTGCGGACAGTGTGAGCACTGATGGAGGGATTGTGCGTTCCTGGTGTAACTCTGGCAGTTGTTGTTGCCATACTGTACCTGTCCCGCAGGTGTGATGTTTGGATGTACCAATCCTGTGTTGTTACACGTGGTCTGCCACTGCCAGGACGATCAGCTGTCTGTCCTGTCTCCCTGTAGCGCTGTCTTAGGCATCTCACAGTACGGACATTGCAATTTATTGCCCTGGCCACTTCTGCAGTCCTCATGCCTCCTTGCAGCATACCTAAGGCACGTTCATGCAGATGAGCAGGGATCCTTGGGCATCTTTCTTTTAATGTTTAATGAAGATCTGTGAAGCTATTTGGATTTTTACAAATTATCGTTGAAAGACAAGTTCCTGAAAAAGGGCCGTTTCTTTTTTTGCTGAGTTTATATAATGTAGGTACAGGACTGAATGACGCCACACAAAATGTTGTGCTACAAGTGCAACACAGATTTCCTAACCTAGCTCACAATGTCTGCTGTGTGGATGGAGCAGTCAACAAGTCAAGCAGTCATTTGAAAGAGTAAGAACATTTCAGCGAGACAATTCAAAAGGCAAAATCCAGACAAGATAAAGGAATTCATTACCCTTGACAATCAACCGTTCTCTGTCGTGCGTGATGTTGGCTTTCGCCGACTGGTCGAGCACCAGGACACACTACCAAGTGCGCTATTTTTCAGATGCTACCCTACCAGAGTTACACAGTAATACCGTCACTGCTATTAGCTTCACGACATAGATACTATGGAACACCGTTTGAGTCTTTGCGCGTCAAAAAAGATACAGCACTGTCAAAGCTGTACAAAAAAAGTCTGCAAACAAGCAAAGACCTGCCATGAATGATGTGTCTTCAATACCGTGTTAATAATAAAGCATAATTTGTTCGACTGCAACTTCTGGGGTAGCTAGCTTTAGCTTGGTACCTAGTTAGCACCAATACAACCAGCCTGGAAACAATGACCAGTAGAAACTGCAGTCATTTTCATTATTCTTAACAATGATTTAGGAATCCTTGTGAGTAAGCATTAGCTAGGGTGCCACTTGTTGTTCGCCTATTGAAATTGAACTGAATAGCTAGCCAGCTACTTAACCCTATTGCCCAAAGCTAAGCAGCCAGCAAGTTTCATCTGGCTAATGAGGCTTGATCGGACCGGTTATGTGTTGTGACGCTAGCCACAATAAGGATTAGGCACAATAGTGGAATTTGCCGTTTGCCTTCAAAATAAAATTGTCATTGACGCAAATGAATACAAATTGTAGAATTATGCCATAATTTTATTTTGAGGGCTAATTGCAAAGTCCACTATTATGGCTAATCCTTATTGTGACTAGCTTCAAATAGATGGTCCCACCACCATTAATCAAATAAGAACTGTTTTATAAATTAGGGTTATTTTAGACGATGACACCTAGTTAGCTAACTAACTATATAACTAGGTGTCACACTAACTATAGCTACTGAAACAGATGTCGTTTTGCTTTGTTTTTGGGGAAGAACATTGTTTGCATCCATCAGCTAGCTAGCTTTTTTACGACTAGCACTGTAGGTGCGCGAGACAACTTTACCAGCATTATAGCATACGTATCGATGAATCATTGTGACATATGAAATACGAGTGATTGATTACACTATGTGTAATAACTACGTAAAAATGTATGAACGCGTTAAATTATTATTTGACGTGCAGTCACATTCAGGTCCTGATTGGTCAACAAGCTTATTTGACACGTCAAAGTGTGTTATTTGACGTGTATCTTTTGAGACACGCAAACGGTGTTCCATAGAAATCCTGGTTGAGAATGAAACAACTGAACAACGAAACAGTACAGCAAGTAAGTGAAAAAAAATAGGTTTTGATTATGTTTTACTGGTAATGGGGACATACGTGAATGCCAACAAAATATATTTTTGGTCAGTGTGGTGTGTATATGTGTAACCTTTATTTTACTAGGCAAGTCCGTTAAGGACAAATTCTGATTTACAATGACGGCCCGGACGACGCTGGGCCAATTGATTGTGCGAGCCCTATGGGACTCCCAATCACGGCCGGATGTGATACAGCCTGGATATGAACCAGGGACTATTGTGACGCCTCTTGCACTGAGATGCAGTGCCTTCGACTGCTGCGTCCATGTGTGTGTTTTAACTATTTAACTGTACTAGAATGCTCTAATATGCTGCTAAAATTTTAAATATTGGTTATCGGTATCGATTTTTTTGGCAAGAAAAATATCGTATATCACTCTTAGCCCAAAATGTAATATCGGTGCATTACTACCTATTACTAGGCTATTTAAAATAAAATACAAATTCACTATAATTGTAGGCAAACTCTAAGCCGCCCTGCACAACTCAGTGAACCAACAGCATCGCCTAGGCCTATACACGTTCTCTCCCAGACTCATACAAAGTTTGGAGCGTTTCATAAGTAGCTAGTCCATCCAGTAGGCTATGCATAATAATACAGTCCACACTCAAAGGCATTTACTAAAATTGGTTTACATTTTGGAGCATAGGATAGACCAATTATGTACCAAAGACATCTTAAATCTTTTTATTTTTAATGTTTTTCTTCCATGGGTAATATACAGTGATGGATTTTGGATTGCATTTGCATTGATGTCAAAGTGATTAGAGGGACAATAGAGCACTGAGTACCAGCCATTAGGACCTGATGGTCGTTAGCGAGTTAGGTACTACCAATACATGCCCAGAGTGCATAAGAGGAGATTAGTGACTCAATGGCCACGTGGAATTTGACTGCGGTCATGACTCATGACTGCCAGTGTGGCGGTAATACGGTCATCGCGACAGCCCTACAAACACTCACAAAGCATTTATTTGGATCTGTGAGTGAAGCCTGAGGAGTTAGTGTGTTCCTCAGAAGCTCCTGTGCCCTTCCCCCATTAGCTAACATCTCAATTTCACCTAAACCATCTACATCTGGGCCCGGACCAAGACCTGCCCCCCCACCAGGCCTTCCAACCCAGCTGGATACCTTGGGGCCCCCCCCATCCCTCAACCCAAAAGCAGCTGCAGCAGGCGGCCAGGTTAATGGGGTGTAGCAGGGCTGACAGACAGGCTGGTCAGTAGCCCTAACCAGAGGCGGACTGGTCATAAGAGGCGGGGGCGGGGGGGGTCACTCAGTGGCCCCACAGGATGGAAGATAAAGGAACATAGGGGTAGAAGGTAAAACAGGATGTGCAGAACAGGAATTTCTCCTTTAAGACAAACCCAATAAAAGTATCAGGAATCAAAACAAGATCCGGACAGGAGAGAGAAGAGAGGGGCTGTTAATAGCCCCAAGCCCATTGGTCAGTACGGAAGAAAACTCCTGAAAACGAGAGGCAGGAGGCCAAAGGCTGTCAAGGCCCCAGAGAGTAAGTTATTTTCACTCGCTCACTCACTGGGCATGTGAACATCTATATCTTAATGGTTGCCAATGGTCATGCAGTTTAAATAGATATTGATATCAGCTTACAACACATATAGATTTCAATCCAGTTCTGATCCAAATATCCCTCTTCGTGTTTCTAAGTAACAGGTCAAACAAATATATTTTTACAATAAAAATTTTGCATAGTTTTCCTTATCAAACACTTTAGGTGTAAATTTCCACTAAGGGCTCAGACACACCAATAGCATTGGCTGGACTTTGCACCTCTGAACAGAGCAACGGCTGTGATTTGCACACCATTTTAACATTTAGAATCTGTGAAAATGTCAGCAGTCAGACACCCACCAATGGGTGGTCCAGAAAACACAGCGCGCTTAACAATCGGCAGATGAACGCTAGACCCACATTCGGTGCAATGTGTGCGAGCCTTAAGTCACAAAGATTACAACAGGACCATCAAGACAGGACAAATGCAAAATAGTACATTTAGAAATCTTTATTGACCCCCCTTGCACACTATTTGGTTGCTTTTGTTCAAGTTGGACCATTAGAAATGATAACATAAGATAATTCATATTATGACCATGCTGAATCCCACATACTTGTATTTACTTTTTCATTCAAAATGTTGCGATCTGTATTTCATAATCAACATTGTTGTTATCTTTTCCATGGCCCAGAGGTCATTGTGATGTAAAAAGCCATAAACCTATATCTGTCACAATCATTTCACTAGTCTGGTACTGAATACACTGAACTCTCAAAGTCCTTCTGACTTCAGAGTCTGGAATGGCTCTTTGATGTTATAGGCACAATGCTTTGATAATGAAGGAGGCTGTGCTTTTACTGGTCGTCTCTCCTCTGTCTTTCTCACTCAAACACCCAGACGCACAGCCCCTCCGAGAGCCGCCCCCTTCCATTACAACGGCTGGATTTTCAAATCCAAACAGAGCGAGGTCTCAACCCGAGGGGGAAAAAAAATACATTTGAGAGAACCAAATCTGAATGTGTGAGTGACTCATCACTGATGATTTAACTACCAGTAGCCCCCTCCCTCTCCATAGGGTGAATATATAATATAACTATTGACAGTGAGCAGTGACAGTTGGGTTATCGGCGGCCATTTGTTAGAGTACACACATGCACACATCTCCCCAAGCGACACTCCGTGCTGCACTGCGCTGTGAGAGCGGGGGTCAAGGTGTGTGGCATCACAGGGAACAACGATCTGTGTGATAGAATGTCACTGCTAAATGACAGACTTCCAGCGTCTGGGCCAGCCCACCTGTCCACTGACCCACGCCCCTGTCTAGGGTACTGCCTACCTGTCTGACCAACTGTCTGCTCCAGGGGCCAGAGGATTTCCCCTTCCCTGGACTTCCCCTCCTAATGGACAGCTAATGGGTATACAGGCCTGTAAATTCCTCTGTCTATATTCTGTCTGTATATTGTGTATTGCTAACAGCACCACTTCACCAAGTCAAATTCTGGATGAAGGTGATTGTGATTATGCTCCGGGCCTACAAACACACCTGACTCAGTAAACTATTCAAAATGAATTAGTATACAGTGCCGTGCGAAAGTATTCGGCCCCCTTGAACTTTGCGACCTTTTGCCATATTTCAGGCTTCAAACAAAGATATAAAACTGTATTTTTTTGTGAAGAATCAACACTAATGACTAATGATGATAAATACAATCCACCTGTGTGTAATCAAGTCTCCGTATGAATGCACCTGCACTGTGATAGTCTCAGAGGTCCGTTAAAAGCGCAGAGAGCATCATGAAGAACAAGGAACACACCAGGCAGATCCGAGATACTGTTGTGAAGAAGTTTAAAGCCGGATTTGGATACAAAAAGATTTCCCAAGCTTTAAACATCCCAAGGAGCACTGTGCAAGCGATAATATTGAAATGGAAGGAGTATCAGACCACTGCAAATCTACCAAGACCTGGCCGTCCCTCTAAACTTTCAGCTCATACAAGAAGAAGACTGATCAGAGATGCAGCCAAGAGGCCCATGATCACTCTGGATGAACTGCAGAGATCTACAGCTGAGGTGGGAGACTCTGTCAATAGGACAACAATCGGTCGTATATTGCACAAATCTGGCCTTTATGGAAGAGTGGCAAGAAAAAAAGAAAGAAAAAGAAAAAGTGTTGTTTAAAGTTTGCCACAAGCCACCTGGGAGACACACCAAACATGTGGAAGAAGGTGCTCTGGTCAGATAAAACCAAAATTGAACTTTTTGGCAACAATGCAAAACGTTATGTTTGGTGTAAAAGCAACACAGCTCATCACCCTGAACACCCTATCCCCACTGTCAAACATGGTGGTGGCAGCATCATGGTTTGGGCCTGCTTTTCTTCAGCAGGGACAGGGAAGATGGTTAAAATTGATGGGAAGATGGATGGAGCCAAATACAGGACCATTCTGGAAGAAAACCTGATGGAGTCTGCAAAAGACCTGAGACTGGGACAGAGATTTGTCTTCCAACAAGACAATGATCCCAAAACATAAAGCAAAATCTACAATGGAATGGTTCAAAAATAAACATATCCAGGTGTTAGAATGGCCAAGTCAAAGTCCAGACCTGAATCCAATCGAGAATCTGTGGAAAGAACTGAAAACTGCTGTTCACAAATGCTCTCCATCCAACCTCACTGAGCTCGAGCTGTTTTGCAAGGAGGAATGGGAAAAAATTTCAGTCTCTCGATGTGCAAAACTGATAGAGACATACCCCAAGCGACTTACAGCTGTAATCGCAGCAAAAGGTGGCGCTACAAAGTATTAACTTAAGGGGGCTGAATAATTTTGCACGCCCAATTTTTCAGTTTTTGATTTGTTAAAAAAGTTTGAAATATCCAATAAATGTTGTTCCACTTCATGATTGTGTCCCACTTGTTGTTGATTCTTCACAAAAAAAATAGTTTCATATCTTTATGTTTGAAGCCTGAAATGTGGCAAAAGGTCGCAAAGTTCAAGGGGGCCGAATACTTTCGCAAGGCACTGTAAATCAGATTGAGGCTGGAACAAAAGCCTGCACAAGGGCAGATTTCCAGAGGGAGGGTTGGTCACCCCAGTTGTAGGGCTTTATCCCAAACAGACATCAAATATGGGCCAATACAAAAGGAACCTCCTACTCATGGGCAGACATGTTGGCTCTTGTAGGGAAATGGTCAGCCCAGGAATGTTAAAACTATGTTGTTAGTGTGGAGCACAGCCTTTTGGACCACTTTGTATAAATTGCCCATCTCTGCCCCTTCATCAACAAGTACACACTCCACCCCAAGTTCCACATTTATCATGAGGCTCCCACATCCTAAAAACATATAACAGGGTACTTACTACCTCTGATGGGGTCTGGTGTATGTGTGGGTGCACGCGCATGTATGAGACATGAGTGTGTGTTGCTGAGGCTGAAAACTTTTTTCTCTTTCCCTCTGCCTCTCTAGTCTTCCAGCGTAATGCTGTTAGCAGGTTTACTGGCCAGGCGGTAGAAGGGATAATCACATTATGGCCATACGTGTCTGACTGGCCCAGCACCAAATAAGGGATGAGAATCATCCAGATGAACATCCATGTGTTAGTGAGTCACCAGGAGGGAACAAACAAGCAGTCTGTCTGCCACAGCTAAAACGACATCTCAGAGAGGAGAGAACTGGACTGATGACAAAAGAGCACTACGCCTGGGGACGATTACACACACACACAACACATACATAAGGACACTCTTTGAGCAGCTCAAAGAGCCACACTTATGTTGAGATGGAGGAACCATGCCATAAATGCAAATCATTTGGAGAGAAAAAAATGGCCCATTTCTGGCAAAACAAATGCAGTGTGTTTTATTTTGAGTGGTAAACATAATACTTGAAATGGACTTGACTGTAAATGGATAATACATCTCCGGGAAATAAGCATTGTGTATTGCAGTGTGTAATGTGTTTATTTTCTTTACATATATGCTTCAATCAACATCTCACACACACAAACAGGTTTACAATCCCTCCTCCTAGTTGAATGTCGACACATACCTGAGGGGGAACACAAAACAGCCATTAAAAACAAATGTTTGGAGTCACGCCTCCATTTTGGTGGAGGAAGCCAGGCGAGTTGGAACAGGAGGGGTTAATGGCAGGCGCTGGGCAGCTTTAAAGGGGGGAGGGGACAGAATTGATTGCTTAGGATGTTGACAGCAGTTCTCCAATTTGATAAGCAGCTGTTATTAGATGAAGAGGCTAGTTTGCAATAAAAGCACTTTGTGATGTTCCTTCATTTCTCCAGAGGGGCTTTGAGGGACAGAGCTAGTTCACAACATGATGTGGTGTGGCTCTGTGTGGTGCTTACAAGGGGAAATACATGAAAAAGAGAAACCTTGGCTCTGGGCAAATCCTCTCTACAGCAACACTACACAAGCAGGTCAACCTGCAGCACATACTGCAAGAGAACATCCTATTGAACTAGGTCATTGTCATGTTGTAGATAACTTAGCAGATAACACTGAACACTAACACTGAATGCTTGTGGGACGGGGTGGAGCGCAGGGAAGATCATTTTCTCATTGGTTGGTTTAAATGAGTGTCTGGCTGGCTGGCTGGCTTGCATTTCTGGTTTCCAGAGTTACATTATGCTTGTATGGAGCTAGGCTAGGGTTAATCAACGAAGGCATGTGTGTCTCGGACATATCAGAGTCGTATTTAACCTCTCCACTCCACTGGACCTAGATGCCACAGTCCCGCCCACAGCTTCATGCTACAGGCCTTGGCTCTTTCCCCGGGGGCCTGGCCAGCGATCGAACTGAAGCCCAATCAATAGCTCTGGATGTGCAAACACGGTGAACTTCCCAACACCCCCCCCCCCTCCCCCGGACACAATCTCACAGCACGGGTCAATACTCATCATCCTCATACTACTGTGCTATGACCAGGGAAATTGAGATTGGGGAAAATATCATTGTGACGACTCTGGTGTGACTTCAACCGATCACCTTGAGCAAGAGCCTCAAGTTTGGGACAGGGGGATTTCCATTGGAAAAACTCATGTCCCCTAGCTGGCTGAATTAATAATAAAAACCCATAATCACCTACAAGTTGGAGCAAAGAGTCACTACCATCCTTTAAAAAAACACACCGAATACAACGGTGAAATGCTTACCAACAACCAACACGGCAGCTTAAAAAAAAATACAGATAAGAATAAGGTGATAAAAGTAACAAGCAATTAAAGAGCAGCAGTAAAACAACAATAGCGAGACTATATACAGGGGGGTACAGAGACAATGTGCAGGGGCATCGGTTAGTTGAGGTAGTATGTATATGTAGAGTTAAGGTGACTATGCATAGATGATAACAACAGAGAGTAGCAGTGGTGTAAAAGAGGGGGAGGAGGGGAGCAAAGCAAATAGTCTGGGAGGCCATTTGATTAGGTGTTCAAACAATATCGCTATGGTAACCACAGGTTGTAAATCATGGCTAGAGAAATGCCATTGTACTCCCAGCTTGACCTAGTCAACAATGGCAGGCAGACTTTACTAAAATAGAGCAACAGTTCACATCCCACTGTAAATCTACAGACAGTCATGGGATCTCACAACACTGGGGGAGCAGAGCAGTCACCATCTCACAGCCTTCTCTAGGTCACACTCCTCTTACTAATCTTTTTCCCTAAAATGACTAGCTGTCAAACTGGAAGATTGAGGGAAATCTCTAAAACAGACATGGGAAGGGGAGGTAATTGAATCATATTCAAGGTTATCTCTGGGCTAAGCATACCACAAGACTTCTGAGACCGTTCTGGAACCCAGCCAAAACGCTGGAGATAAATGACAAGAAACATGCAAATGTGCATGTCCATAGTGAACTCTCTACACCATAATTATAGAACTATGCTAAAAGTCTGGTTCTTTCTATGAGGTCCAAAGACCCTGTGCTAAAATAAACATGCAGTGGTTAAATGTTCCTTATGTTGTGTCTCACATTAACAGTAAATGCCTATAAAATTAAGTTAAAGTCAAATAGAATGTTTCCCAGTCTTTCTATAATTTAACTTGGTTCCACCATTGTGAGAGAAAAAAAAAAAAACTTCAATTTTTTGCTTTGTACATTACCCAATTACTGGTTGGGAAGTGAAACCTTGGATTAAAGCAGATTATGTGTACAGCAAGCACCTTCTGTGTTACTGAACTCATACTGCGTTGTCACTCTCCTTGGTATTCCCTACAGCTGCAAATCCACTTCCCTATGTCGGACAGTGATACTGCGCTTTCAGCACACTTAAAAAAATATTTTTTATTTTTTTTTAAACTGGCATTGCAGTGGGCTGCCATCTTTAATCCAAATCAAATAATTGGGCTTTATCCCTCTGCGGGACTCATATAATCCTTTATAGAGCCTCTTGCTGTGGTGGGGGAGGGAGTGCTGAGTGGATAGGGCTGTAAAGGATCTCATGGTGAGCCGGCCATACGCTATGCTAGCACAAAGGTTCTCACTAATCACAATTCCATGTGCACAGGGAGTAAATCTCACTGCCAATGCTGGAACATATGGTGGAATTCCTCCACACACATACGACCGGATTCTCTCTGATCACATTTAGAACTACCACAACGCATTCAAAAGCTCATACATCACCACATGAAACGCAGCAGGGTTCTGAATCAGATCAGAGCCTGCCTGCCTCTGGATGTCCAGTCATGTTGGAGGGAGATGTATTTCTTTGGGGAGCAGCAGACAGAACGGCGGGGAGCCAGGGACAAGGGGCCAAACGTCCAGAGGGGGGAGCATGTCGCTACCTGCCCATCCTGCGCTTTGTCTTGCACCTCTAAAGAGAAGAGGCATGTGAAAGGCAGGTAGGCCCCAGGACAGACCACCATCCTCCATTAAATCACTCCAATTACAGAGCAAAGAGAGAGACAGAGAGGACAAACCAGACACTGACTGACCAACTTTTTCACCTTGTCCTACTTGGCTTCTTCAGACTCTCCAAGTCACTAGAAGTAAGGGTTTAAAACTCAGAGGACAAAGGCAGGGTCTTAGAGAAAGCCAGGGTGTATCAACATTCTGGGTAAACATTTCTACTGCTGGTGACCAGTAAGTCTGGTTCATCAAATAAACTGTCTGCATTTGTTCAGCTCCAGCCCTTTCACCAAGATACCACATTCCTCAGGCAGAGAGAAATCCCCTCCCCCACTGCCTCACTCACTCTCTCTCACCCGCTGCCCCCTTCCCCCGCCTCACGCAAATGCAAAAGGTTTACAGGCTGGCATGGCCAGAAGTTCACACTCATTGGTTGAAAGACCCCTTCAGAGCCAAAGTAAACTTATAAAATCATGCACCATACCACTGCCACTTTAGGAGTGAATGTCTGAGAACTGAACTGTAAATGGGTTGACTTTTCCAAATCTAACTACTGTATGCACAGATTTGCGTGAGACCCAGACCCCCCTTTAATATAATTGGATTTGGAACTATTACCTTTGTTCTCTGAAGTGTAGTGACCATTTTATTTGAAGTGCTCTCAGAGGTGGGGGAACGAGAAATCGTGCTAAAGCAGATCCAGTGAACAAACAAGTGGGAGCTTTTAAGACTAGAATCTAAGTACATTATACGTACAATAAAACTACATTTATTTGATACCATTAAAGTCAAGACTGCTCCAAGCAAACACTGCTCTACTCAGGTCAAAAGAGACATTAGCCTTTTTTCTTGGGTTAAAAGCTTTGGCTAAAAATATGTTGCATATCTCACATCAATCATCCACCTCACCCCAGTGCTAATGGTATCTGTAGACATCACATGTCACTGGTCGGCTTTTATAGCCATTCTCATTACACTGCAGAGCCAAAGGAATTCAATACATTCAGAAATAAACAAAGGCCTTTCTGCTATTAAGCCACATCACATCTAATTACATATGAAATGGGGCCAGGGCCACAAACCCGGCTGTTAAATGAGAAAATTACTTCTTTGTCTGGTGGGGATATAAAAAAAAACTGAGTGCCTCATTCAGAGCAGAGGCTTTCCTTCTTAACTCCTAACGTCACATAGCAGCTAGCAGGAAGAATTTCCCCCATTCTGAAGTATCAGATGGCGCAAGTCATTTTCACAATTCAAACACAGCCCTTTTGCAGAGCAGAACGTGGCAAGGTCTAATCAATAGGGACTGATTTCCCTTTTCAGTGGCTGTGGGTATCGGTTTTGTCTCAGCTAGTGTTAAGTGTGTGGGGGTGTTCCACCTCTGACAGTCTGGTCGGCTCCCTAGAGGACCCAGGCTGGTGTTCCACTGTGGGCCCGCTGCCGGTGTTGCGCTGAGAGGAGCTGCGGCCCCGTGGCTCCTGCATCGTCCACCCAGGCCTCGGCCGTCACGCATCTGGAGCTCATCTCCAGGCCCCAGGGAGGCAGCAGAGAGGAGTCCAGCTGCTGCTCACTGGCTGCTGCAGCTCTATTCTACATTCTCACAAAGTCACTTCATGTGGCGGGCTAATACAGTACACAAAGGGAAGCGTGTTACATCAAGTCTCACATAATAATTCACTTGGATGACTAGGCATCAGGATGTCAAGTGAAAATGTCAAGTGAAATGTACTACTTTCCTATAGCCTGCGGTTTAATATTAGTTACAACACTGAGTAACAGAAGTCATTGAAGTCACTTTGAAAATACATTTCTAAAGATTTATTTCGGTCCAAAGTGAAGCATTTAACTTGTACATGCCCTTTAGGTTTCATGTTTCAAGTTTTATTGTCACATGCACAAGTACAGTTAAATGCATTCTCGCGCTTTCTCAACAATGCAGTAATCAAGATCAGCAGTACTATACATTTTATGAAAAAGTCAAGTAGAACAAAAAACACAAGAAATATAAATAAGACCACGAGAAAATAAGTAAGCTATATACAGGGTCAGTTCCAGTACCATATTTCCAATGTGCAGGGATACTGGAGTGATAGAGGTAGATATGATTAGGGGTAAGATGACAAGGCATCAGAATATATGATAAACAGAGTAGCAGCAGCATATTTGGTGATTGTATATGTATATACATACATACACGAGTCAGTATGAATGTGTGTGCATGTGTGTGCACCCTACCTACCGCCCCGACAGATCCACATATGATGCAATCTCTATTGCATCCACATTGGCCTCTCCCACCTGGACAAGAGAAACAGCATTCTCACATAGGTGTTCAAAGACTACAGATCAGAATTCAACACCATAGTGCCCTCCAAGCTCATCACTAAGCTGAGGACCCTGGTACTGAACAACAGCTGCAACTGGTTCCTGGACTTCCTGACGGGCCCACCCCCAGGTGGTAAGGGTAGGCAACAACACACACGCCACACTGACACCCTCAAAACGGGGGCCCCTCAGGGGTGTATGCTCAGTCTCCTCCTGTACTCTCTGTTCAACCACAGTTGTGGCATGGATATGTGCCCTCAGATCCTCAATAACGTTCTACAGCTGCACCATTGAGAGCATCTTGACTGGCTGCATCGCCGCTTGGTATGGTAACTGCTTGGCATTTAACGGCAAGGCGATACAGAGAGTAGTACGTACGGCCAAGTAAATTACTTAGGCCAAGCTCCCGGTCATCCAGGACCTCTGTACCAGGCTGTGTCAGAGGAAAGCCGTACAAATTGTCAAAGACTCCAGCCACCCAAGTAAGGATGGGCGATATGGAATAAAAATCAATTCTCCATTGTTTTCTAAAAGTTATGGGCGATTCACAATATAGATCTTGATTTCGTAAACTGTTCTCGAAATAAGCTTGTTGTAAAATACACTGCATTACAAAACAGTCAGCAATAATCGAACAAATTCAGGGGTTGTGAAATGATACATAGCATAGGCTAAATACAAGACTTCCACAATTATAAGACCAAATCATTATTTATTGACTCAAAATAGTTTACATGCTTTTTTTGCAATAATCACTGATCTGGCTTTCAGGTCTGTCTATAAAAACACAATTTTTGTAACAAATTTAACCACAAAACACGCATAACGCACATTCACTAATAATGAAAAATTCTGGAAGCAGGCATAGAATATTAACACAGGTAGGTCTCAATCTCTCAAGCACAAACCCACATGCTAGTGAGGACACAAGCTCATTTTTATACTTCAAGTTTTGCCAACTTGTAATCTATTTGCTAGCTAACAAGGTAGAACAGTAATTGTTATGGACATAATCTTCAGTCCATCTCTAACTGTTTGAACATGCTAGCCTGTCCACTTGGTTCAGATGATGAAAATCAAGTGACCTACCTTATTTCTCAGAATGACAAAACTTGCCAATTCCTTGTATAATAGATTTTTATGCTCATTTCACATTTATAAATCACAGATTAGACAGCTAGTATAACAGTCTTTGGCTAAAATGCTGCTAGTGGTACGTGGTACCCCAATGCAGCTCAAAACAGAAACTGAGCATTTATTTTCCATAATCAATGTTCATTGACTCTCCCGTTTTGGTAGTCTGCTCTTCATACAATTTCAGGAGTTGAGACACAAGGGTATCATAAAAAAAAACTTGATTCTTGCAATACAGGCATCTATCTGTATTGACCCTTTTTACATAAACTCTTGACTGATCGGGGCGGCAGGTAGCCTAGTGGTTAGAGCGTTGGGCCAGTAACCAAAAGGTTGCTGGATTGAATCCCAGAGCTGACAAGGTAAAAATCTGTCACTCTGCCCCTGAACAAGGCAGTTAGCCCACTGTTCCCCAGTAAGCCGCCATTGTAAATTTGTTCTTAACTGACTTGCCTTGTTTAAATAAATCACATAACGCTGCTGGAACCGTTTATTGCCTAGTCACTTTATTCCTAAATACAGTGCCTTCGGAAACTATTCAGAACCCTTTGAGTTTTTCCACATTTTTGTTAATTTTATTCTAAAATGTATTAAATAAAACAATTTCCTCAGCAATCTACACACAATACCCTATCATGACAAAGTGAAAACAGGTTTCTGGACATTTGCAAATGTATTAAAAACAAAAAAAGAAATACGTTACTTACATAAGCATTCAGACCCTTTGCTATGAGCCTCGAAATTGAGCTCAGGTGCATCCTATTTCCATTGATCATCCTTGAGATGTTTCTACAACTTGATTGGTAAATTCAACTGATTGGACATGATTTGGAAAGGGACACACCTATCTATATAAGGTCCCACAGGTTGCCAGTGCCTATCAGAGCACAAAACCAAGCCATGAGGTCGAAGGAATAGTCCTTAGAGCTCCGAGACAGGACCAAAACATTTCTGAAGCATTGAAGGTCTCCAAGAGCACAGTGGCCTCCATCATACTGAAAATGAAAAGAAGTTTGGAAACCCCAAGACTCTTCCTAGAACTGGTCGTCTGGCCAAAACTGAGTAATCGGGGGAGAAGGGCCTTGGTCAGGGAGGTGACCAAGAACCCGATGGTAACTCTGACAGAGCTCTAGAGTTCCTCTGTGGAGATCAGAGAACCTTCCAGAAGGACAATCATCTCTGCAGAACACCACCAATTAGGCCTTTACGGTAGAGTGGCCAGGGAGAATCCACTCCTTAGTAAAAAGGCATGACAGCCCAGTATGAGTTTGCCAAACGGCACCTAAAGACTCTCAGACCATGAGAAACAAGATTCTCTGGTCTGATGAAACCAAGATTGAACTCTTTGGTATGAATGCCAAGCGTCACGTCTGGAGGAAACCTGCCACCATCCCTACGGTGAAGCATGGGGGTGGCAGCATCTTGCTGTGGGGATATTTTTCAGGGACTGGAAGGCTTGTCCAGATTGAGGCAAAGATTAAATGGAGCAAAGTACAGGAGATCCTTGATGAAAACCTGCTCCAGAGCGCTCAGTACCTCAGACTGGGGCGAAGGTTCACCTTCCAACAGGACAACGATCCTAAGCACGCAGCCAAGACAACTCAGGAGTGGCTTCGAGACAAGTCTCTGAATGTCCTTGAGTGGCACAGCCAGAGCCCGGACTTGAACCCGATTGAACATCTCTGGAGAGACCTGAAAATAGCTGTGCAGCAATGCTCCCCATCCAACCTGACAGAGCTTGAGAGGATCTGCAGAGAAGATTGCAAGAAACTCCCCAAACACAGGTGTGCCAAGCTTGTAGCATCATACAAATCAAATTTTATTTGTCACATACACATGGTTAGCAGATGTTAATGTGAGTGTAGCCAAATGCTTGTGCTTCTAGTTCCGACAATGCAGTAATAACCAACGAGTAATCTAGCTAACAATTCCAAAACTACTACCTTATACACGTAAGTGTAGAGGGATAAAGAATATGTACATAAAGATATATGAATGAGTGATGGTACAGAGCGGCATAGGCAAGATGCAGTAGATGGTATCGAGAACAGTATATACAGAGGAGTATGTAAACAAAGTGGCATAGTTTAAAGTGGCTAGTGATACATGTATTCCATAAAGATGCAGTAGATATAGAGTACAGTATATACATATACTAATGAGATAAATAATGTAGGGTATGTAAACATTATATTAAAGTGGCTAGTGATATATTTTACCATCAATTCCCATTATTAAAGTGGCTGGAGTTGAGTCAGTGTGTTGGCAGCAGCCACTCAATGTTAGTGGTTGCTGTTTAACAGTCTGACGGACTTGAGATAGAAGCTGTTTTTCAGTCTCTCGGTCCCAGCTTTGATGCACCTGTACTGACCTCGCCTTCTGGACAATAGCGGGGTGAACAGGCAGTGGCTCGGGTGGGTGTTGTCCTTGATGATCTTTATGGCCTTCCTGTAACATCGGGTGGTGTAGGTGTCCTGGAGGGCAGGTAGTTTGCCCCCGGTGATGCGTTGTGCAGACCTCACTACCCTCTGGAGAGCCTTACGGTTGTGGGCGGAGCAGTTGCCGTACCAGGCGGTGATAGAGCCCGACAGGATGCTCTCGATTGTGCATCTGTAGAAGTTTGTGAGTGCTTTTGGTGACAAGCCGAATGTCTTCAGCCTCCTGAGGTTGAAGAGGCGCTGCTGCGCCTTCTTCACGATGCTGTCTGTGTGGGTGGACCAATTCAGTTAGTCTGTGATGTGTATGCCGAGGAACTTAAAACTTACTACCCTCTCCACTACTGTTCCATCGATGTGGATAGGGGGGTGTTCCCTCTGCTGTTTCCTTGAAGTCCACAATCATCTCCTTAGTTTTGTTGACGTTGAGTGTGAGGTTATTTTCCTGACACCACACTCCGAGGGCCCTCACCTCCTCCCTGTAGGCCGTCTCGTCGTTGTTGGTAATCAAGCCTACCACTGTTGTGTCGTTAGCAAACTTGATGATTGAGTTGGAGGCGTGCGTGGCCACGCAGTCGTGAGTGAACAGGGAGTACAGGAGAGGGCTCAGAACGCACCCTTGTGGGGCCCCAGTGTTGAGGATCAGCGGGGTGGAGATGTTGTTACCTACCCTCACCACCTGGGGGCGGCCCATCAGGAAGTCCAGTACCCAGTTGCACAGGGCGGGGTCGAGACCCAGGGTAAGCAAATTGGAGTGGGTCTAGGGTGTCAGGTAGGGTGGAGGTGATATGGTCCTTGATTAGTCTCTCAAAGCACTTCATGATGACGGAAGTGAGGGCTACGGGGCGGTAGTCGTTTAGCTCAGTTACCTTAGCTTTCTTGGGAACAGGAACAATGGTGGCCCTCTTGAAGCATGTGGGAACAGCAGACTGGGATAGGGATTGTCTGAATATGTCCGTAAACACACCAGCCAGCTGGTCTGCGCATGCTCTGAGGGTGCGGCTGGGGATGCCGTCTGGGCCTGCAGCCTTGCGAGGGTTAACACGTTTAAATGTTTTACTCACCTCGGCTGCAGTGAAGGAGAGTCCGCATGTTTTGGTTGCGGCCATGTCAGTGGCACTGTATTGTCCTCAAAGCGGGCAAAAAAGTTATTTAGTCTGCCTGGGAGCAAGACAACCTGGTCCGTGACTGGGCTGGTTTATACCCAAGAAGACTCGAGGCTGTAATCCAGGGGTGGGCAATTCCAGTCCTCGAGAGCCTGATTGGTGTCACAGTTTTGCTCCAGCTAACACACCTGACTCCAATAATCACCAAATCATGATCTTCAGTTTAGAATGCAATTTGAATAATCAGCTGTATTTGCTAAGGATGGAGAAAAAGTTACACCAATCAGGCACTCGAGGACTGGAGTTGCCCACCCCTGCTGTAATCGCTGCCAAAGGTTCTTCTACAAAGCACTAATTAAAAGGTCTGAATACTTATGTAAATGTGACGTGTTATTTTTATGTGTTAATTTATTTTTAAAAAGTTAGCTTTGTCATTATGCAGTATTGTTTGTAGATTGAGGGGGGGGGGGGAACTACGTAATCAATTTTAGAAAAAGACAAACTACAAAATGTGGGAAACGCCAAGGGGTCTGAATACTTTCCAAAGGCACTGTATACATCTACCAACCTCAATTACCTAGTACCCCTGCAAATCGACTCTGCACTGGTATCCCGTGTTCCACTGTGTATTTATTCCTTGTTATTATTTTGCTCTATTTAAAACAAAATATTTCTCTAGATTCTTGGGCTTGTAAGTAAGCATTGGAGTGTGTTGGAGTGTCCGTGTGAATGAGTGTGTAGAGTGTGTGTAGAGTGTGCATAGAGGGTCAAAGCAGAAAACCGGTGACGCCACTTTGTTCGCTATTTAGCAGTCTTAAGGCTTGAGGATATAGATGCTGTTCAGGAGCCGTTGGTGTCAGACTTGTTGCTTCGGTACCGCTTGCCGTGAAGAAGCAAAGAACAGTCTATGGCTTTGGTGGCAGGAATCATTTTCCGGGCCTTCCTTTCACATACTCTACTGGGTGGTTCAAAAATAGAGTTCCTGCTAAATAAGGAAATAACTATTTATTTAGCAGTTAAATCATAAAAGTAAACAACCCACTGACATTTACTATATTGATGCTATAAAGCGTACAGAACGATAAACTGACACTTTCAACATTTGAGTAATGCAGTTAAACAAGTTTGACAAAAATGCTCCTGAAATGTTGTACTTTCTTCATATTCTTCATAAACCAATCGTCCAAACCTAATCTCTCTATCATAATTCATTATTGGTTTTAACCCTTGTAGGATGGCCAAAATTAGGGTGACAAAATCAATGTAGGCCAAAGAAAATTCTGGAAAACGCATTGTGTAAACTAGGCTAGATGCTGTGCGATAATTAAGGCTAACTGACAGGCCCACCGTTGTTGAACTCGTCATTTTTCTTTTCGAATCCAGAGGACATAAAAAAAAAATGTGAGGTAAGATAGAGATACATTTTGGTATCCACTGTTCATGTGAAATTCCTGTTATTTTTAAAAACAAGCGCATCTCTAAAATGTCAACGGTGAACTGTGTGTACCGCAACCTTTACATTCTCAAAGTCTCTTCCATTGAATTCGTGTCATGTAAATTCTCCTCCTTTCCAGACCAGTGTGGTCACAGTTCTCCCTGCGCTGTGAGTCACGTTAGTCGCGTCAACCATTCTAGGTTAATTGTTCGTGGAGGATTAAAACATTTATTTGAGTCAGGCAGGTCTGACTGGATGTCTTTTGTTTGACCAGATGGTGGACCAATCTAGGCTAATTCAGGTGAGGAAAGAAAACAGCCTCCACAGTCCTCACATTTAGATCCATGCAAATGTCTGATTTCTGAAATCTGCATGGATCCAAAACTTGCAAAGGCTCTTTTTTTCAGTTGATGTTTTTATCTTCCTACTCATTCCATACCTTATCAGGTATACCACAGTATCCTCCATTTTATACTGAACATAATCTTTACCATTCAATGCAGTCCCAACTCTTTCTCTTCAAAGGCTTGAGTTTAATAATTAACATTTTTGGACCAACCTTTTAAATCATTTACCAACACGGCTTTTGAAATGATCGACTCCAGTTGACATGGTTCATAGTTCTATTGAGAATGTGATTGTCTACTAACTAGATCAGCAAAAAATAATCACAGGTTGTATTTCCTAATCTATCAAACCCCCATTTCTATATCTCACATTTAATATAATCTGAATCTCTAGAGTCAGGAACTGTTCACCATATTCTGACTGATATGGACATCAGACAAAAGTAGTTTGCTTGATTTCAAAGTTGGGAGTAGGGTTGTTTTAGTTGAGAAACATGAGCCTAGAAAGACAAGCCTCAAGAAAGACCTTCGCAAGTCCAATCTATCCATGTGCCTGATTTGCAAGTGAAATGTCTCTAAAATACAAGTTTCACTGCTTCACAACAACACAGAGAACGCAATATTGAACTGTTTTTTAGTTCAGAAATAGGGTGAAACACGACTCGACATGGTGAAAATTCTCAGATTTCCGAATGTGTGAAAACATCAGCTGGCACAGCAAAGCAGACATTGGTTTTGCTGCGAAATATTACGTTTACCACTATAAACGAGTGGCGAATTCTCTCTCTCTCTGCCTCCTCTGCAAGAAACTGGTGCTGACAAGCGGGGGTGATTACACGGAGGCCTGTATTGTGAAGACTTGGCAGATTAACAACCTGGCCACACACTTGCGCTGTAAAATACTGTACGCTACACAGGAGGTTGGCAGGCAGGTCGTCTGCACATGCCGTTAGAGCAGGGGGTGGACTGCGGTGAGGTGGGCGGAGAGAAAGGCAGCAGTGAAATGAAAGCCTCCCTCCTACACACCTCCTGCTCCTCTGCCTGGCTGGGTGCCAGGCTCCAGTCAGCTGCGCTGCTGCTTCAGTGTTGTTTACCCAGGGCCTCTGGCACAGCGGGTCATTTAGCAACTCAGGGCCCGCCTGCCACTGGCCTGGACCTGAGCCAAACCACCGCCAGGGTTCGGAGACGGCCAAGACTGCCACTAACAATAACGAAACGCCTTTCACTCCTCACCTCCACATTGTGCTTTCAATAGGGAGCGCAGCCCGGTTTCGACACGCCAGGATTAAACTCAGACCCGACCCGGACCACCCTTCCCTCCGGTCTGTTCTAAAGACATGCTACGGATACTAAATAGTCAGTGGTGTTAGTGAGAATTCACTCACTTCTAGACGGAGATAGAAATGTTAAGTTTAATGACGAGGCTCTGCTGTGACATCGGAGCTCAGCTTGGCTCTGTTCCCTGGCTGCAGCCATGGTGGAGGCCTTTGTTTCACTTGGCCATTTCATCTCATCTGTCTGTGCATAGGGGGCTTCATTAAAGAGCAGGTGTTGAGATATGTCATAGTGGGAAGGATATGGTCATTGAGGGTGAAGAGAGAGGGAGAGAGAAAGGGAGAAAAAAATGGGGCGCAATAGAGAAGAGGGGGGAGAGGGAGATAGGGAGCGGGGCTTGAGGTTGCTGCTGACTGATCAGATTACACCAGCCATCAGTAGCTTTCCAATAAGGGCTAAGGAAGTCAAATCCTCCAGGTCAATTTATTTTTTGGGGGGGGGGGTGATAGCCCTAAGGGCATGTGCCATTTGCATTTAATATGTGAGAACTTTTGCCTTGGTAAACTTTGTGCTCAGCATTGCAACCGATACGAACTAGAGATCAGATTTAAGCAAGCCATACTCTTATTGTCATTATCAAGAACATACATTTGAAACATCACTGAGGTTAGGGCGGCAGGTAGTCTAGTGGTTTGAGTGATAGGCCACTAACCGAAAGGTTGCTAGTTTGAATCCCTGACGGGGGGGGTCTGTGACCCAACTCTGAGGGTGACTTAGTTGGGATATGCGAAAAACACATTTCCAATTCACACGAGTATTAATACACACTTGTACATAGGGCTGGGCAATATATAAAATTAAGAATCTAGGTAATTTATTTATTATGCGTGTTTATGGCCACTTGTTCTCACGTTGTCTTCCCATTTACACACATACACACCAAGCTCCTCCCCCTGCCACTAATGACAAAGTTGAGAGATCACTTCTTCCTCTTTGACAAGCAGTTTCAACTCGCTATTTGCATTTGAGGTTTGGTCCAACAGAAACATTCATACGGACACCAAAACACATTGAGACAATATTTTACCATAATAAAAGGGGAAGTTACCCATTTTCATGTCGCAACTCCTCACATTGTGGTTGTATCAATGAACATTGACTCTGGAAATGTAATGCTCAGTTTGTCACGTGTGGCATTGCGCTACCACGTACCGCTAGGAGCATTTTAGCCAAAGACTTATACTAGCTGTCTAGTTTTACATACAGTGCCTTGCGAAAGTATTTGTCCCTCTTGAACTTTGCGACCTTTTGCCACATTTCAGGCTTCAAACATAAAGATATAAAACTGTATTTTTTTGTGAAGAATCAACAACAAGTGGGACACAATCATGAAGTGGAACGACATTTATTGGATATTTCAAACTTTTTTAACAAATCAAAAACTGAAAAATTTGGCGTGCAAAATTATTCAGCCCCTTTACTTTCAGTGCAGCAAACTCTCTCCAGAAGTTCAGTGACGATCTCTGAATGATCCAATGTTGACCTAAATGACTAATGATGATAAATACAATCCACCTGTGTGTAATCAAGTCTCCGTATAAATGCACCTGCACTGTGATAGTCTCAGAGGTCTGTTAAAAGCGCAGAGAGCATCATGAAGAACAAGGAACACACCAGGCAGGTCCGAGATACTGTTGTGAAGAAGTTTAAAGCCGGATTTGTATACAAAAAAGATTTCCCAAGCTTTAAACATCCCAAGGAGCACTGTGCAAGCGATAATATTGAAATGGAAGGAGTATCAGACCACTGCAAATCGACCAAGACCTGGCCGCCCCTCTAAACTTTCAGCTCATACAAGGAGAAGACTGATCAGAGATGCAGCCAAGAGGCCCATGATCACTCTGGATGAACTGCAGAGATCTACAGCCGAGGTGGGAGACTCTGTCCATAGGACAACAAATCAGTCGTATATTGCACAAATCTGGCCTTTATGGAAGAGTGGCAAGAAGAAAGCCATCCATAAAAGGTTTTGTTTAAAGTTTGCCACAAGCCACCTGGGAGACACACCAAACATGTGGAAGAAGGTGCTCTGGTCAGATGAAACCAAAATTGAACTTTTTGGCAACAATGCAAAACGTTATGTTTGGTGTAAAAGCAACACAGCTCATCACCCTGAACACACCATACCCACTGTCAAACATGGTGGTGGCAGCATCATGGTTTGGGCCTGCTTTTCTTCAGCAGGGACAGGGAAGATGGTTAAAATTGATGGGAAGATGGATGGAGCCAAATACAGGACCATTCTGGAAGAAAACCTGATGGAGTCTGCAAAAGACCTGAGACTGGGACGGAGATTTGTCTTCCAACAAGACAATGATCCAAAATATAAAGCAAAATCTACAACAGAATGGTTCAAAAATAAACATATCCAGGTGTTAGAATGGCCAAGTCAAAGTCCAGACCTGAATCCAATCGAGAATCTGTGGAAAGAACTGAAAACTGCTGTTCACAAATGCCCTCCATCCAACCTCACTGAGCTCGAGCTGTTTTGCAAGGAGGAATGGGAAAAAATTTCAGTCTCTCGATGTGCAAAACTGATAGAGACATACCCCAAGCGACTTACAGCTGTAATCACAGCAAAAGGTGGCGCTACAAAGTATTAACTTAAGGGGGCTGAATAATTTTGCACACCCAATTTTTCAATTTTTGATTTGTTAAAAAAGTTTGAAATATCCAATAAATGTCGTTCCACTTCATGATTGTGTCCCACTTGTTGTTGATTCTTCACAAAAAAATACAGTTTTATATCTTTATGTTTGAAGCCTGAAATGTGGCAAAAGGTCGCAAAGTTCAAGGGGGCCGAATACTTTCGCAAGGCACTGTATGTGCAACATGGCAACTTGTTCTCATTCTGAGAAAAAAAAAAGGTAGGCTGCTTGACTTCAACATCTGAACAAAATGGACAGGCTGTTCAAACAGAGACGGTGTGTTCATAACTTAAATGAACAATAATTAAATTATTAGTGGGTCTTGTGGTTGTGGAAAGCCGAGGTATAATTTCACAAGCGGTGAATTCAATAGCTTATTGCTGACTGCTTGAAATGCAGTGTATTCTACCTTTAAATTGTACAATGAAGTTTCTTTAGAGAATTTTTAAAAATTAATCGAGATGTATCGTATTAAATCGAGATATATAATTAAATCACCCATAAGTTTAAAAAAATTAAATTGGGATACACTACATGTATGTGGACCCTTCCAACTTGCGGATTCAGTTATTTCAGCAACACACATTGATGACAGGTGTATAAAATCGGGCACACAGCCATGCAATCTCCTTAGATAGACATTGGCAGTAGAATGGCCCGTACTGAAGAGCCCAGTGACTTCAGCATGGCACTGTTATAGGATGCCATCTTTCCAGTTGGTCAAATTCCTGCCCTGCTTGACCTGCCCTGGTCAACTGTAAATGCTGTTATTGTGAAGTGGAAACGTCTAGGAGCAACAAGAGCTCAGCCGTGATGTGGTAGGCCACAAAAGCTCACAGAATGGGACCACTGAGAGTTGAAGTACGTATCACTTAAAAATCATCTGTCCTCGGTTGCAGCACTCACTATCGAGCTCAACTGCCTCTGGAAGTAACGTCAACACAAGAACTGTTTGTTGGGAGCTTCATGAAATGGGTGTCCGTGTCCGAGCAGCCCCACACAAGCCTTAAATCACCATGTGCATGTCACGCCTTGGTCATTGTATTTTGTGTTTTCGTTATATATTTGGTCAGGCCAGGGTGTGACATGGGTTTATATATTGTATTTTCGTATTGGGGTTTGTAGTATTTGGGATTGCGGCTGAGTAGGGGTTTTCTATAGGCTTGGCTGCCTGAGGCGGTTGTCAATCAGAGTCAGGTGATTCTCGTTGTCTCTGATTGGGAAACGTATTTAGGTAGCCGGGGTTTCTCTGTGTATTTCGTGGGTGATTGTTCCTGTCTCTGTAGTTTCACCAGATAGGCTGTATTTAGGTTTCACGTTCCGTTTTGTTGTTTTGTATTTGTCTCAGTATTTTCATGTATTCGTCATTTGTTTCATTAAACAACATGAGTAACCAACACGCTGCATTTCGGTCCGACTCTCTTGCGACAAACGAAGAACGCCGTTACAGTGCAGTGCAAAGCATCGGCTGAAGTGGTGTAAAGCTCGCCGCCTTCGGACTCTGGAGCAGTGGAAACGCGTTCTCTAGAGTGATGAATCACACTTCCCAATCTGGTAGTCAGACAGACTAATCTGGGGTTGGCAGATGCCAGAAGAATGCTACCTGCCCAATGCATAGTGCCAACTGTAATGTTTGGTGGAGGAGGAGTAATGTCTGGGGCTATTTTTTAATGGCTCGGGCTAGTTTGGGGAAGGCCCTTTCCTGTTTCAGCATGACAATGCCCCCATGCACAAAGCAAGGTTCACACAGAAATGGTTTGTGAGATCGGTGTGGAAGAACTTGACTGGCCTGTACAGAGCTCTGACCTCAACCCCATCAAATACCTTTTGGATGAATTGGAAAGCGGACTGCGAGCCAGACCTAATTGCCCAACATCAGTGTCCAACCTCACTAATGCTCATGACTGAATGGAAGTAAGTCCCCGCAGCAATGTTCAAAAACCTAGTGGAAAGCCTTCCCATATTAATGCCCATGATTTTGGAATGAGACGTTCAACAAATAATTTTGGCAAATATAGAAACACCCACCAAATTATTATTATTACATATGGTGGCAGAAAACACCATCTTCAATAATATTTGGCCTCTTTTTGGTTCATGTGGCCATAGTGCTGGAGCTGCAATCAAGAGCACGGATCTTGAAATTCAACAACTCCTTTCTTCCCTGTAGCCTCAGACAAAAAACACTATGCCAATCCATGGTCGGTAGACTCAACTATGCCAATAAAGCTGAGGTTGAGTGGGCCAAGCTCTGGTCAGGTCAGCTGGTACACATCTTTAGCACAGCATTGTCAGTCTGTCTGTCTGAGAGAGAAGTAGAGAGGAGCCATGAGGGTTCCCCAGACCAGACCAGCCTCCCCGGGAGGGCTCTCTCCCAGCAGCAGCAGGTGTGCCCTTTGAGACGGAGATAAATAAAATAAAGTGTCTTTCCTTGCACCAGCCCTCCCCTCCCGCTCCTTTTTCTTTTACAGCTCCTGTGACAATGACTAAAATAAATTAAAAGATCACCAATCACGGCCCTGACAGAACAGCACAGATACGCTACCCCACCCCCCCAGCCTCTTGTAGGAGCCACAATGAGAATGCTCACTGTTTGAACAGTTAACTCTTTAATTCCGTCTGGAATGTTTCCTTTGGGTGGGGCAGTGCAATGTTGAGACAAACCAATATCCCCCTGACCCCACCCCTCCACAACGTCTCCCCCTTCATCTCTCTACCTCTATTTCTAGGTTAGCGGAATATAGGAGCAGGATACCACAAGCAAACTCCCACAAAGGAGCCTTCCTACAGCCCCATGGTTCGATCATCTCACGAGATTACTCAGGCTCACGTCTCCTTTCTAAATCTCTGTAAATCTGACACCTAAACAGGTTCTGTATTGGTTTCTATACCAAGTCAAACTAGCACAGTGACATTTAGTACAGACTACTCTCTGATGAAAAGAATGCTATTAGAATGGTGGAGTCGGTGCTAATCGCGTGTTGCCTCCTACACCCAAACCACCCAGCCAGGGCCCTTTGTTAATGAGGCACAACGAAGGCCCACAAAGCACTGGTCCACAAACAGACAGAAAATCCCACTACAGACGCAAGGCACCATGTGAAGCAAACGTATAAACACAGCGCCGAGTCTGTTTAAAGAGTTTGAAATGCTCCATCACTGAAACCCAGGTTATGAAAATAAAGATTGGATTAAAATACACAAGAAAAACATCAACATACATAATTCATTAATGTGGACTGACTGAAGCATGAAAATAGAAACGTATACAAGGACACTTAGTTCAAACACACTGTTAAAGCCACATCTTAAATCAGCCTAACACAAGAGCAACATAAACTACGGATATCCTAATTTATATAATCATAAACTTCTCAAACTGTATTATCATAAATCCTGGCTCCAGCCACAATCTCACTGGGTAGTTGTCCACCACAAACTAAAACTAAAGCTGGAATCATGGAGGCCCTGAGCAGTCTAATCTGTTTTAAGACAAGCTCTGAAATTAACAGGCCAAATTAGGCAATGTTAACCCCTTAGCGCTCAGCCTATCAATCACATGAATCACATTAGGACACATCAAGAAAGCCCAGATCATAGGATGTGTGTTCTCAATCGGTTCTTATTCTGTTAGTTCCTGTATTCTGAATTGAAAAGAAACTCCAGCACATTGGCGATCTCGATGGTCCACAAAAAAAGTTATGGATCTTATGTAACTAACGATTCAGTCTCAATAGAACACCAGAAATGAAAAATGTAAAGTTAGTTACTGTATTGCCAACTCCACAAGAGACGTCCATCTGAGTGGACAAAAGACTGTACAAACATTCTTCAACAGGACTAGGCTATACTTATTCAACCAGTCTTTAAACACAACCATTAGAAAACCTGTGGAGAACGAATGAGACACCTTTGTGTGTGTGTGTGTTTTTTTTAATGCTTTCAGCTGTACAACAAATAGGTGTTGCACAATGGTTCTATAAATAGATGTGAAGAATTATCTAGGCCGGGAAATTCTGTTGGTTGAAAAAGGCCGTGTGAGAAGAACTCTAGCCTGTGGCAGGTAAGAAAATAAACTAAAAGCAGACTGTGTTCACTTAACTAAACACGGCAAGAATCTGGCTTATAATAGCTACAGATCCCTAGTAGTAGCTGTCAATAGGAGAAAACAAACAGGATGTTGCTAAACAAAGGAGATGGGAGGGTTCAAACTGAACAAGTATGCAACATCATTGAAAAACAGGTAGTAAGTGGCATTGGATAGTGAATACAAACAAGGCAACATTGTGAAGCCTTTAACAAGGTCATACTGATGCCGTACACCTGTACTGTATCACAGACTAGGCAAGGAGGGAGAGAAGCCCCATGATTCCAACCACAGCCTCGATCTCTGAGAACTGAAGCCATGTCACCGTGCAAAGAAACCATTTCTCATACATTTCCAGTGGTCTTCCCAGCACTCTGCTGGGCAGATGCATCAGGCTGCATTTGATCCACATTTCATTGTCAAAATGCATAGTGGAATACATCTGCTAAATATGTCACCATAAACGAGGCTTAACATTCACCCCCTCCTCCCTGCTCTAAAAGCAGCTCCCACAACCTCCATCGATCGCATCGCAGGCAGCTGCAGCTGTGCAGCCAGCTCCCCATTTCCTGACTGATGCGTTGCTGGGGCGACAGCTGAATTATGCAACAGCATGCATTCTACAAACATGTTTTAATGCCTGGCCAGTAACTAGCAGCAGCCAGCAGTAGAAACCAGCAGTGCTTGGAGTTTAATGATGTGATGAGAGAGGGGCTCTGAGAAACCATGTCACAGTGCAAAGAAACCATTTCTCACATTTCCAGTGGTCTTCCCAGCACTCCCTCCTCGACCCAGCTTAGCGCTCCCTGACTCGGTCATCACTACAATGCAAATGAAGCCCCAGTCTAAGTTTTGTTGATTAGGTCTCCCTTGACACCAGAAAAAAAGGAACATCAACGATGTAAACATGAAGAAATGGCAGATAAACCAGCGAAACCAAAACTACCTCTAGTCTACCACAAGTATTATCATTAGAAAATGCTCAGCTCAACCCCTCCAGTATGGAGCTGCTAGGGAGGGAGTTCGCTATCACTGTCCGACACACCAGGGCTCGGTCCACAGGCGTGATTATTACTCTATTAATCACTGGGAGATTATCATGAGGAGAGGGATACGAGAGGTCAATTAGTGGGCCTATAGCAGAGCCCAGACCGGGGGAAAGAGAGTGATCTGCCCAGTCCCAATAACACCCCGGCCACGCAATGCTTTTGTCCATCCTCTCGTTTGACAATTATTTACTCTGCTGTTTAGAGCAAGGGCGAGGTCACGACACATGCGTCAATGACAGAAAACACAAACTCTCCACCCCCGATCTTTACACCATGCACCTTTAACACAGAGTGCTGTCGTAGAGCAGTGTTTCCCAACTCCTGTACCCCCAACGGCACACATTTTTGTTGTAGCCCCAGACAAACTCACCTAATTCAACTCATTGAGGGCTTGATGATTAATTGACAAGTTGAACCAGGTGTGCTTGTCCAGGGCTACAATAAAAATGTGTGCTGTTGGAGGTTCTGGAGAACTGGAGTTGGGAAACACTTAGAGGACATTCAGTTGAATGCATTAGGTTGTAAAAACTAACTAGGTATCCCTAATTTCCCATTCTTGGCCAATATAACAATTGCATAATATCAAATCAGTGGTAGGTTGTTCTATTTGTTTTTTATAACCTTAATATAAAGTAATATAATAGGCTACTTCAAACCTTTGTGACACCCAGATTATGGTGTGCCATTGCTTTTGAAAATATTAATCAACACTCCCTCCAGAGAATGGTATTTATTGCATTTGCTGGGGCTTCTCTCCAGCCTCTTGAAGACAATACAATCAAAAAAGTCCCCCTTCAGCAGTGCAACCTAAAACTGCCACAAGAGATGAGCAGTCGTTAAATACTGCAGAGCTGACATTATGACAGGAAAGAAAGAGAGGAAAAAAAAAAAAACGCAGACAAATCCCTGTTTGACAATGCCTCTCCAACCCCCCAGGCTCAATCCCCTCTCCTAATAAAAGAACCATGCCACAGATAGCCAGGCCAGGGCTCTGCGACACCTCTCCTGCTCGGATCACTGGTGGCTGTCTGACAACTGGCCTAAACAGAGACATGTCGACCACCTCTAACCTACTGCAGCCAATGACGCATTTTTTTGTTCACAGTCACATAACAATGTGGTCAAACTTCTTTTCATTCAGGTTGTTTCCACTGTGATCTAATAATGTGGTAGCTAGAAGTCTACTACACCCTCTATCCTGTCCGTCTGTTCTTTGTGATAACTGTAGCCTACTCGAACCATAGCACTGCTGCTGCCTGCCTGCCTCTAATCCAGGGCTCAATCTGCTGTCATTTATTTACTTCCCCTTCCACCATCACTCCTGTGGAGCTAAATGTGGAAATAGACGGAGTGACAGTCCCAAAGCCATTTCCCCTTTAAATAGACAGTAATGACATCCTTGGAAAATGATAGTGCAGCACACGCAATGCAACGGTCAGTCACAGCAATAGATCTGTTCTGCCTCCTACATCTGTCAACTCCACTGCAACATGGCTTTTTATATCAACCACTGGTGGGCTGTTACACAACACATGCTACTTCCCTAGTGCTGACTCAATCATGAAGGATAGCTTGGATTCCACTCTGCATTCTGTCGCGCCGTGACAAAGTGGTGAGGAAATATTTACCTTAAATGGAAAAAGTACACTTGGCACAGTGCTGAAACCCTTCAGATGGGTAGCACCACTACTGTGCCTTAGGATACCTCTACCTCCTCACCCCATGTGCTGCATGTCTGCCAGGAGAGCACAAGAGAGAAATCACTGAGTGCGAGAGAGAGAGAGAGAGAGAGAGAGAGCGCAGAGTGAGTGAGAGCGACACACGTGCCTGGCCCTCTGCCAGTGCACACTTCTAGGATTTTTGGCCACAAAAGCCATAGAGCGGCTCAGCCTTCCCCAGTGATTGTAAGTGTCTCACAAAGATACTGGCTGAGAGGTCTGTGTCGAAGCTAAGATTAACCCACCCGCTCACAGCAGGAGAGGGCAGAAACAAATCAGACAAAACACACAACAGGAGACTGGAAAATAGTGAAAGGCTTTCCCCCTATATGACGCTTACTTACCAAGGGGGACATTTGTATTTTCATTATACAGCTTTGTGTTGACTCACTGTGTTTGGGGAAGAGATTGTACAACTTTGGATACCAGATTAGCTGCCGAGGGGAAATATTCAAAGAAATGTGGCTTCTTTCTTCATGTGGACAAATCTATTCATTAATGTCAAGGGCAGACATAACATTACATTGGGATTGGATTTTGAGAATATAGCTAAGAAAGGACAACTGACATACATTTATAAGGAGAGTAGAATGGCGGTAAGCCAAGGTGGCCTTACCTGTTTGAACTGATCCTCAAAGCTATTCCAGTCAGCCTGCCCGTTGGGGGAGGTGGCAGAATGGAGCCCTGCAGGAGAGCGGCTCTCGTCAGGCTCCTGCTTCACCCTGACAGGTGGCAATGGCACCTGCTGGGGGCCCGAGGTAGAGTAACTGCCAAATGGATGCGCTGGGAGGCGGGAGGCACCCTGTTGTAGAGCCAGTGTCTGCTTGCGGAGGTACTCAAGACCACTAGCCCCTCCCTCTTCCTCCTCGCTCCCCTCGTCTCCATCCATCATCTCCTCATCATCCCCTGAATCCCGGCCTCTGTCCTCCTCATCCTCCCTCTCTGAGTCCACACTGCTCTGGTTAGATACCCGGGACAGTGGGCCTCCTCTGGGTATCCCTGAACCACCTCCAACCAGGGCCTTGCCCATGAAGCCAGCTCCAGAGGCCCGGGCCGCGGCCAGGATGGCCTGCTGCGCTGCTACCTGCTGGGCATACATGATGTGGGCCTCGCGGAGCCGCCTCTCTTTGCACTCCATCTCCAGCCTGGCCTGCTGCTGGCGCTGCAGCTGCTCCATGACAGCCTCCAGCTTCATTCCTCCTGCAGTGCCTGCCTGAGGATAGACACCCCCCAGACCACTCTCCTGTGACATGCTGGGCTGGGAGAGGAAGTGAGGAAGACATCAATAGCCAACCATAAACCAACAACTCAAATTACCACTGGATGTCTGGCTTTACAGGTTCTAATAAAGACATGCATAACACAAAGTGGACTATTTAGACATAAAAAACAGGGAAGTCCCATATGTCAGGATTAGACTTAGTACAGTAGGCTACAACAAACCATCCACTTCATGGGGATAACATGGGTAAGTTTCAACATGAGCACAATAGATGAGGGAAAGGCTAATTGACATTGAGGAAAGGGGAGAAGACACTGCAAAATACTGTTAATAAACAAAACAACAACAAAAAGTACAACGAAATGTACTGCATGGAAAGGATTGTATGGTATGCAATATCTGATGCTACACGTGAATGTATTTACAAATATAGTAGTAAAATGCAGGACAGATTTATACGTAGGTGTAGTATAGGTAAATGATACAATGTTCAGCACAGCTGCACAGAATACAGAAGTTACAAGACCACGTTTCGTCCTGTAGATAGATCTACAGCATATTGCATTTATGCTTCTTATTTGAAAAAAATGAATTCGAGTGAACGCATAACACTCAATTGAAATAGATATGCACCACTTTAAGAATGAGCTAAAACAATGTAAACAATTGTATTTTAACAGAAACATCAGTAACAATAACAACTTTGAAATAATTGTGAACCATGTAGCCTCGTACAGTTGTTTCTTATCATCAAAAGGTGTTAATTTAGCTTAAATCCGAAACAATAAATCAACCCAGATGTATCCTACATTCAAAATTAACGTTAGATGATTGTTAAAGTTCGATTATAATTTTATCCAAAACACATAGGCCTACAGCCTCTTTTATTCGTGCAGTCAGTCAAAATTAGCCTTCCGGATGTATATGGCGAGGCTCCAGAAAACGTACATGAGTAAACAGCGTATAGTATCGTAGCTTGCTACGCACATATAACCCCCCCCCCCTATCTAAATCATATTAGGGGAGCAGATTACAGTGCATAAAAAATATGCATGCATTTGATCTATTTTATTGGGTTACGCACTATACATTATTTATTTGCAGTAGGATTTATAACTGTAATTAAAACAGGACATTGGCAATGACGTACGCTGAACTATCAAAACCAAATATTAATAAGGATTTCCATTTGTTTTAAGCGTTACTTTTGATAGGATAAAAGCACGAGACTATATTGCTCTGCAAATAAATGTTCGCGACATCGCTCCTATAGGCTATGACACAGCCGAGACCCAGCCAGGGCACAGCGCCAAACAGGGGGAAACAACTCACCATTTGTGCCTTGCTGCTACCGGAATTGTCCACCATCCCTCCTTCCTAGGTTATCCTTTTCCCTCTTCGCTGGCACGGTTTCAATTACTTGTAAACACAGAGAAATTGTGCATGCACGGGGGGGGGGGTAAATTTGTCCACCAGCAGATAGGCAGAATGTTGGCTGTGTAACTCTCAATTGTATCTTTCTCCACTTCTTTTTTTTTATTTAGAGAAAGACGAACATGAAATATGGCCCGATCTCATATCTCGAAAAACTAGCCGTTGAGGTAACTCCCTTGACTCGATTTTCCTTCACTTGAATTACACCCCCCGTCTAGGCGTACAACATCATTAGGGCCCGCCCAGTGACAGCAACAAGTTCCAGAGTTCCAGCGCAGCGTTGGCTGAATAGTAACTATGCGTATGCAAATCTCATGAGAATGGCAATTTTATGAGAATGGCAACATTGTCAGTCCAAGCAAACTAGAGCCTATTAAATAGTACATAATAGATCGCGTGTGGCCGTTATGCTGACAGGCGTTTTCCCTCAATACAATTCCATTTAACATGTGGATAACTTGCCTGTTGAATAATTAGCCGGCCCTACATTTGACAAACATTGATAATGCAAAGCTAAAATTATATAACTATTGAGGTACAGTACTAATGCAATTTATAATCCCAGATAAAAACTACTCTGCTGAGCGGTGAACTATAAAATAGCCTACAAAGACACATTTATACAGTGATGTACGTAACGCAAGTAATGACAGCCTGTTAGCTACTTCCCTCGCCATGAAATAATATTGTGACAACTCAATTCTGCCCCCAAATGGATGGAAATGGTATGGTACTATGGCCCCACTGTATGTGTGGTCTCTATGTTCAGTTAACGATCTATTTATTCCACGTGTCAAACTCATTCCACGGAGCGCGGAATGTCTGTGGGTTTTCGCTCCTCCCTTGTACTTGATTGTGGAATTAAGGTCACTGATTAGTAAGGAACTCCCATCACCTGGTTGTCTAGGTCTTAACTGAAAGTTTAAAACAAAAACCAACAGCCCAGTTTGACACCACTGATCTAACATAACCGACCTGCTTTTATCAAGATGACTTTCCAATAAACATATTATGCATCCTCAATGCTGTACATTCAAGCTCTTCTACATAACAAATATTTGACAGAGATTAGAATGATAGTACTCTGAATTCTGTGAAAATAACTTTCAATGGTCCAACATCCCCTCCAGCAAACCAGAAGAAAATTACAGCAGGAGGTGTGCATATTAATTATATTGAATATAGCAAAACAATCTTTATAATCCAATAAAAATAGTTTCCTATACATAACTCAAGTTAAAAAAAAAACAATTTAGCACTCAGTAAAATTTGGTATATTGTTTTAACTAGGATACAGAAGAAGATTGTCCCATTAGTTGCATAGTACAGGCGAGTGCAGTGTACTGACTGCACCAGTTGGTGTTGAGTGCAATATTTATCTATCTAGCACACAGGTCAAGCGCTCAATGGCTGCGTTTAAACAGGCAGCCCAATTCTGATATTCTTTCTGCTAAATTGGTCTTTGGACCAATCATGCCAGAACTTTCCACCGCAGCTCTTTTTCAAAGCTGATGTGATTGGTCAAAAGACCAATTAGTGAAAAAAATATCAGAATTGGGTCGCTAATGTAAACACCGCCAGACTGACACACACTTCCACATTAAGTCTGCACTGATAAACAGCAACTAGCAAACACACTTATCTTTAGCCACTCATGTAAGGGCTCGAGTGATGAGAGTCACCCATTCTAATGCCTGACAACACAGACAGAATTCTTCAAAATGTTTAGTGTACTGACAATGTACTGCTTGCTTTAAAAATCAGAAGATACCAAAATACTAACATACGAGTGTGTAAATTTACAATTTGCTGAGTGACATGCGAGTGAGTGATCAAAATGTAACAACAGGTAGGTGACTTGTCTGTTCAGATCGCCTATCGTATGCATGTCCCTGTGAGTATCCAGTAACTACTATATGTAGTAGGCAGAGGATCAAGTAGGTTATTGTGTACAGCATTGTCAGGAGGTAGTGGTGTACCTCAGTGACACCATGGGATGTAATGTTACCTCTAACACACAGGACAAGACTGACCAGTTCTCATTGCTGTAACATTACAGTAAAAACAGTGCCATTTTGTAACCCTTTAACATATAACTTTTTTGTGGAAAAAGCATTGAAAGGCAGCCTGACATGAGTAAGTGCTAGTTTCCCTATATAAATTTAAAGCATTAATTCACATACAAGTAAACCATGTAGCGTCAAAGCCACAGACAAGGGTTTGAGGTTAGACCCAAGATTAATACCAAGGATTTGCAACAGAAACAGGGAATTTTAGGAAGATGTATTAAAAATGCCAATCAATATATCTAAAGTTAGGGAATGTTCAGGTTTGTTTTCAAAGGGCTTACTTTGAAAGGGAATTGGAGCAAGACAAGCTTGCGGAAAAACTTTAGCGTTCAAACCGCTCTAGGACATTTGCTGTATGCATATCAATTTTCTATGTTTAAATAGACCTGGGAGAGATATGCCAAAGAGGACAACAAGACAGTGACCTTCTCCATCAGGTGAATGAGTATAGTGCATGTCCAGAGATGAATCACCCTGCACCTGTCTATTCAGAGGGGCTGCAGCATGGTTAGCATTTCATCTAGATCCAAAATAACACAGAGGTCAACCTTTGGGGTGACAGAGAGCCCTGGTTGGACAGTGGCTAAGGCTTAGGATGACTTCAGTCTATGCTTAAGGTTAGTTAGGGTGTAGAGAACACTGCATAAACAGTGGCTAGGCGTTTAAAGTGTTAGGGGGGTTCCATGCTTAGACAGTGGTAGGGTTTGGGTAACGGGAGGCCTTCCTTGACTTAAACAGTGGCTAAGGTCAAGGTAACAGAGGTCCAGTCTTTAAACACAGAGCTGCAGGGTCAGTCAGGTCACAGCACTAAGTGCCATCCTCACTGCACAGAGCACGACGGGGCCTCAGCGCAGCAGCAGGCTGAGGAACCCATGGCTTTAGGGGGAATAAGGTCCAGGTCCTCGTCGTCAGGGATCTCATCCAGCCGGTATCCATCCTGCAGCAGCTGCCTGCTCAGGTCTGGGTGCACCTGCAGAGAGGTCAACAGGTCAGCCGTGGAATGACAATTCAAAAAAGGTATGTGGACAGGAGGTGTAAGAAAAATGTGTGAGGAGAATATAAATTGTAGGTGGATTTCAGATTTTCTTTTTTACATTGTATATACTTGTATTGAATCTTGTTTAAATATGAATAGATGTGCAGTTGACTATAAGGGCAACTATTTTATATAAAAACTGAACCCTGTTCCCGATAGAGAGCACTGCTGCTCAACGAACAAGCCTTTCTATGTAGAAGCATGGTCTGAGTATAGTATACACTCTTTCACACTGGGCACACTCACCTCAGCTGAAGAATATCCCGAGGAATACTGCTCGACATCTAGCTCATCATCACTGCAAGGTCAAGACAAGATAATGTCATTAGGAAATCTCTTAGGCTGGGATTCAATCTGATCTCAGATTTGGACAATGTGCCACTTAAAGGTCATTTACGATTGAGTCAACATTTGCAGCGTTTACCATAAATGTGGTCTATGCAAACGTGGGAAAATTGCCTTTTAAAATGTGCATTGCTGACCAGGCGCACTTGGAATGAATTCCAGCCCTATACGGGCTCCAGAGTGGCACAGCGGTCTAAGGTACTGCATCTGAGTGGAGAGGCATCACCACAGACCCTGGTTCGATTCCAGACTGAATCACATCCAACTGTGATTGGGATTCCCATTGGGCGGCACACAATTGGCCCAGCGTCGTCCGGGTTTGGCCGTCATTGTTAATAAGAATTTTTTCTGACTTGCCTGGTTAAATAAAAAACAATCTCTAAAGACCCTGTCTGCAGTCAGTAGTGCCTTGCCAATAGTGTTTGCCAGAGAGAGTACTTAGCACCTCTGAACAGAGGCCATAATTTGCACACTGTCAGACATCCACCAGGGTGTGGTCCCTAAATCCCAGCACGCCGAACGATTGGCAGATCAACATTCGGCGCCATATGTGTGTAGTCCTTTACCTGTCTGAATCCAATGCTACCAGTGTCTCTTCAGCGTGCTGACTC
Organism: Oncorhynchus masou masou; assembly: GCF_036934945.1. Classification (NCBI taxonomy): domain Eukaryota; kingdom Metazoa; phylum Chordata; class Actinopteri; order Salmoniformes; family Salmonidae; genus Oncorhynchus; species Oncorhynchus masou. The sequence goes on from NC_088213.1 coordinate 35,152,568, forward strand.
AAAGCGGCATAGCCTTTGTTGAACTTCACACTTCTACAAGAGGAACAAGAGAAACGTGAATTGTAACAACTCGAATACCTCAAATTCCATGTTTGTAGGCATCCAATGATACACACCTACAAACATACATTTCTTACCTCTTTCCTCCTTGCCTGGGCTGTTGCATCACTGGACCCCCTGAGGTAAGGCCTTTTTTCTTCATTGCTTTACGGGCCATCTCACGGTGTTTCTCTAAAGCCAGGATTCAGTCACATGCAGAAGAACACTTTAAATAAAAACATGACACTGAAACACTGAATCATCACAAGGCTTTAAACAGGAATTGTGTCAATCTAGGGCCAGGGATGTGCTTACGTAGTTTCATGTGAATGGCTGGGGCTTTGGACATGATGTAGGGTCCCCTCTTCTCCAAAGGTCTGATGACCCCATCTGTAGCCCTTGGTCTTGAGCTGCTGCCATTGCCCGGACCCTTGACATGTGAAAATCAGGAACGTATGAAATGTCATGGCGGATTCTGTTACAAATAGAGGATCCCTGGAAGACAACTACAGAAAACAGCCTTGCCCTAATGCTGCTACACAACTACAAATTAGCCCTACCATTAGCCTCTCATTTGACTCAAAAAGATAACTAGCCAAGTATATTGCCACCAAATTAGAAAATGATTTTAAAAAATTATAAATGTTTTGCTCCATGAAGTAATCCAACAGAGAAGGGCCAGAGGCCAGACATAGAGTGTGAGAGAGAACAGGCAGGTAGGCAGGTGGGTAGAAGGCATAAGACATTGACATTGGGCTCTGGATAGGTAGGGGGCTAGGTGGTGGTCGCCCATCTGCCAGGCCCGTCTTCTGGTGGGATTGTCAGTCAGGTTGGGACTCGCTGTAGAAGTCAACCTTCTACCCACCTGCCTGTTCTCTCTCACACTCTATGTCTGGCCTCTGGCCCTTCTCTGTGCACCTGGTAACTGGTAAGTAAAGGAGGAGGATGGTCCCCGACAAAAGCATGGATCGAGGGCTGACTATCAATAGATCGCAGTAAGTGAGCTGCTCTGCTACATATGAAACTCTGACCCAGAATCAGGTCGTCTACGAGTGATTTAGTACCAGGTTCTCCCCCCCCCCCCCTTAAATGATTTAGATGTACTATTGTAAAGTGGCTGTTCCACTGATGTCAGAAGGTGAATTCACCAATTTGTAAGTCGCTCTGGATAAGAGCGTCTGCTAAATGACTTAAATGTAATGTAAATGTAATGTTTAAGCCACCGTTTTGTCTATTTAAAATCTTCTCACATTGTGCGTCACAGGTGAGTGCCATCATGATCATGACACTTCCCAAAGTGCTGCATGTCATCACGGGACTCACCAGTGTCGCTCAATGAGAGAAGGTTTTAAATTGACAAGATGGTGGCATAAACATGGTTGGATTACTTCATGGAGAAAAACATTTATTTTAATAACTGAGCATTTTCAAAATTTAAACGAATCACCTGCAACTGGTCACACCCGAATCAAGACCATAAAAAGTGTTATCAAATACAGGTTACTTCAAATCTATGCTGGCGGTTTGTAAAGGACACCCAAAATATTTGGTTATATCATAAAATTACCAGTGTTCTGTTTGGAATCAGTCGTGTCATTAACTTTGTGAAACTCTTCCGTTTCAATTGCTACCCTAGCTGTGCTTTTCATATTTCTTCTGCAAGAAACATTTCAATTTAGCCATTTCCATATAGCAATGGAGGCTGCTGAGTGGAGGACTGCTCATAATAACGCTTGGAATCTGCCCACTTTTAAGTCCCCAACCCAACCTCCACATTCTGAGTGATGCCCCCAGCCAGAGTCCGGGCCGTCCCTGCTTGGACTCTGAGTGCCCCCCGCCTTGGGGGAGGCCTCATCGTGCACCTGGTGACCTTTTGACTTCTACAGCGAGTCCCAACCTGACTGACAATCCCACCAGAAGACGGGCCTGGCAGATGGGCGACCACCACCTAGCCCCCTACCTATCCAGAGCCCAATGTCAATGTCTTATGCCTTCTACCCACCTGCCTGTTCTCTCTCACACTCTGTCTGGCCTCTGGCCCTTCTCTGTGCACCTGGTAACTGGTAAGTAAAGGAGGAGGATGGTCCCCGACAAAAGCTTGGATCGAGGGCTGACTATCAATAGATCGCAGTAAGTGAGCTGCTCTGCTACATATGAAACTCTGACCCAGAATCAGGTCGTCTACGAGTGATTTAGTACCAGGTTCTCCACAAACATGCGGTGCGCATCAGGAGAGGGGCAGCAACTTATCCGGCCGCACCCCAACCTCGTGACGAACGGCTCTACTCACCTGTCAAAAGAGTAAGGCTAACCCGGCACAACCGAAGATCTGCAGCGCTACGGTATCGTTACGTTTAGGGGGGATTCTGACTTAGAGGTGTTCAGTCATAATCAGTCACCATTGGCTCCTCAGCCAAGCACGTACGCCAAATGTCTGAACCTGCGGTTCCTCTCGTATTGAGCAGGATTACTATTCAACAACATATCATCAGTAGGGTAAAACTAAACTGTCTCACGATGGTCCAAACCCTGCTCATGTTCCCTAATAGTGGGTGAACAATCCAACGCTTGGTGAATTCTGCTTCACAATGATAGGAAGAGCCGACATCGAAAGATCAAAAAGCGACATTGCTATGAACGCTTGGCCGCCACAAGCCAGTTGTCGCTGTGGTAACTTCTGACACCTGCTTAAAAGCCAAAAATTCAGAAGGATCGTGAGGTCTCACTTTTCATACTGAAAATCAAGATCAAGCGAGCTTTTGCCCTCACTAAGCTCACCTGCGTTACCGTTTGACAGGTGTACCGCCCCAGTCAAACTCCCCACCTGCCACTGGTCCTGGAGCGGGTCGCACCCGGCGCGAGCACCCAGGGCTCACCTCCCCAAGTAAGTGGAAAAAGTAGTGGTATTTCACCGGCGGCAAACACCTCTCATGTCTCTTCACAGTGCCAGACTCGAGTCAAGCTCAACATGGTCTTCTTTCCCCACTGATTCCATCAAGCCCGTTCCCTTGACTGTGGTTTCGCTAGACAGTAGGTAGGGACAGTGGGAATCTTGTTCCTACATTAATGCGCGTCACTAATTAGATGACAATGCATTTGTCTACCTCAAGAGAATATCAATTATGTCCCACCTTTTGTACCTGCTTCATCGAATTTCCTCACTTTGACATGAGGTGGTCACAGCCACCCTGAAGGTGGATTGAGAGCGACCGCGAAGGCTAGCATGCTACGGTCAGATATCATCAAATTGACATCCATTCGAGTAAAACCCAGTGGTATCATCCTTTTCTATCTTACAAACTGGACATCAGTTGCCGCTACTAACCTTCTGCGGACTTTAACAGAGTTTTTACACCCAATCGACATCAAGTGCCAGCGCAATACTTATAGGCTTGAGAACCAAATAACCCTTGCAGTATCTAGCGGCACCATCGACCACCTTTACCAGCGCTTCATCGATATTCCTCACTTTGACATGAGGGGGTCACAGTCACTCCACGGGTGATTTGACTGCGACATTTGGGTACGCTCCTTTGAATTTCATCAAGTTGACATTCAGTGATCCGTCACCAGTGGGAACCTAAGCTTCTTCCATCCGTTTTATTGTTGCGCAGCAAATCAATGGCCGTGGATGGTACTACCCACATCAAATGTAGGCCTCCCTCCCCAGACAAGCTGGAGATACCTTTCCCCACTTCGTAGGGCATGAGCCAGATACATGCAATGCCCTATCACTGCAGGGCCAATGGGTTTAGTTTCCGCCTCAAGTCTAGTGAGTGTAGAGGAGACCTTCCCACCTACAATGTATGGGGCCGGCAAGCGCCATAGCTGGCGAGAAGGTCCCGGATCGTGTCCAGAGTTGCCACCGCCAACCGCTGGACCTAACCTCCCCACCGGTCCGCCTTCGGCCGGCCAACGGACACCACCCGGATGAACACCCACATACAGCCCCTTGCGAGACCACGCACGAGAAACCATGAGATGGGCCGCACAACTAACTTCCAATGATGGCGAGAGGAGGGCCTCCCTAATCTTCTACATTTGCAGTCACTGTACATAGATTTTTCTATTGTGTCATTGACTGTATGCTTGTTTATGTGTAACTCTGTGTTGTTGTTTTTAATCGCACTGCTTTGCTTTATCTTGGCCAGGTCGCATTTGTAAATGAGAACTTGTTCTCAACTGGCCTACCTGGTTAACTAAAAGTGGAATAAAAAAATAAACTAAAAAAGGGCGACAGAGCAACTGCTCCCCCAGCCGCGGCTCGAGCCCAGCCCCGCTTCGCACCCCAGCCCGACCGACCCAGCCCTAAGAGCCAATCCTTACCCGAAAATTACGGATCTTTTTTGCCAACTTTCCTTACCTACATTGTTATAACATGCCAGAGGCTGTTGACCTTTGAGATCTTCTGTGGATATGGGTACGGCCCGGCGTGAGATTTACACCCTCACCCCCAGATTTTCAAGGGCCAGGGAGAGCTCACCAGACGCCACCGAAACCACAACGCTTTCCAGGGCTTGGGTCCCTCTCCCGGGGCGAACGCATTCCAGGCGCTCTGCCCTTCACAAAAAAGAAAGAGAACTCTCACCAGGGATCCCGCCAGTTTCTCCGGGACCGGTCCCATTACCGCACTGGATGCCTCGTGGCACCAGTCTCCGCCAGTCCGTGGACAAGAAGTTTGCGGTCAGTGTGTCACATTACTATTGAGCTATTGAAGTTTGAAAAACTAATGTAAAAACATGTGAGATGAAAATGGGCAAACTAAAGTGTGTGCAATATGTAGGTCTGCTGAGTGTACATTTTGAACCTTGTTTGAAGTCACTTGGTCAAATGACCAAGGAGCTATTGAAAAAAAAAATATATATATATATTAAATAGTGCAAGATGTAAAAAAATAAAAAAGCGTGTGCAATGTGTGTCTGGCATCGGGTTAGCTCGAACCAGTTTTTAAAGTTTTGAGTAATGGTTAAAGAGCTATTGAAATTTGAAAATTAGATTTGTCACTATGTTGACTGCTAACTGCTGTTGGTGGAGGGAAGGAAAACTACAACGAATATCCAACCTGAATCTGGTTTACCTCGGTTGCAATATAGGCATATTCCCACGAGTGTAACGGGTTAACAGAATAGTTAAGATTATTTATACAAGATGTTTTGAAATATAAAAAAAACATATTGGTGTGTATTCTACGCAGTTGAACATACCCTCTTTTTAATATTTGTCAGTGAACCTAAACAAGTTGCTGGATAGGGCAAGTAGCCAAGCTGATAAGAGCGTTGGGCCAGTAACAAAAAGGTCGCTGGTTCGAATGCCCGAGGTGACTAGGTGGAAAAGATGTCGATGTGCCCTTGAGCAATGCACCTGTCCAGAGCAATTATGGTTAAGAGCGTCTTCTAAATGACAGATTTAAATGACGTTCTCAATATCTGGTGTACAATCTGTAACTAACATGGTTAACTTACAAACTTTTCTAACGTTAGCAGTAAAGTGTAAATAATAAACCAAGTAACGTTATACGCTGAGAGAATGGTAGCAAGATTGGCTGTCATTTGATAAATTGCCAGAAATCAGATTGCGTGTTATTGGTTAGCTAGCTAGCCAAAACATAGTTACCGGCGTCAAAACTTTGGATTCGGGCACAGCAGCAAGGAGAGTAACCCTCTCCTGTTCCTCCATAATGTTGTTCATGTTGGTGGGAATGTTCACGCTTTATACGCTAAAACAGGCATGTTGACTGTATTTCCAACCATCCATGAAAGGATGTCTTAGCGCTGCTACCTTTTCCTCCTGCTAGCTAGTCTAAAGACCACTTCCGCTTCCTGTCAACAGAAGCCTTGGACTACTTTCACCGTCCTTCCTTCATCCCTACCCCATGGTGGGAGAACTTCAGTGGTAGCAAACAGGTAACAAACTTTCTGGTGATAGTATTACCAATATCAAATTCTGTCTGATTATTGCAATATTCAACAAAAGGGGCCACCTAACAGGTCTAGTGCAAAATTACAATTTGGCTAGCATCTATTTATTTTTTATTTTTTCACCTTTATTTAACCAGGTAGGCAAGTTGAGAACAAGTTCTCATTTACAATTGCGACCTGACCAGGATAAAGCTAAGCAGTTAGACACATACGACACAGAGTTACACATGGAGTAAAACAAACATACAGTCAATAAAACAGTATAAACAAGTCTATATATGATGTGAGCAAATGAGGTGAGATAAGGGAGGTAAAGGCAAAAAGGCCATGGTGGCAAAGTAAATACAATATAGCAAGTAAAACACTGGAATGGTAAATTTGCAATGGAAGAATGTGCAAAGTAGAAATACAAATAATGGGGTGCAAAGGAGCAAAATAAATAAATAAAATAAATACAGTAGGGAAAGAGGTAGTTGTTTGGGCTAAAATATAGGTGGGCTATGTACAGTAATCTGTGAGCTGCTCTGACAGTTGGTGCTTAAAGCTAGTGAGGGAGATAAGTGTTCCAGTTGAAGGTAACTTCTTCCACGGGACCATTTTGTTAAGAGCCCCGACACTTGCTCTTAACGTTAACACTGATCGCTTGCGGTAAAGTTTTGGAAATAAGTAACGTATGTTCATTCATAAGTGTTAAATAATTTTGAGAAAACAAAATGTTAAATTACATAGGGTTAGTGTTCCCAAACGGCCGTATCACAGAACTTCAGGAAGACGACCACCAGTGCTAATTAGCAATCTAGCATGTGTAACATTAACGGAGGAAGCACGCAACATATGGCTATTTGCAAATCTGCTAGTTGATGTTAGTGTTTTAAGATTATTTCTCGCTAAAATGAGAGAAGGGCCATATTTCGAAAACCGGTCCACAAGCAATCATTGACGTTTAACAGCCAGCCGAGGGCGAAGTTAATCGCTGAACACCCTACACTACGGAAAGAAGGGTTTGAGAGCTTGTGCAAAACCTGACAAGAATTACAAGACCCCTCTGCATTGAATCAAAGTGAATGCTGACCAAACCCATTGTTGGAATTAATCCCTTTGTCCTCAACTTTCTTGAACTACCATCTTACATCAGTTTCGACCCAGCAGTGCTATGAGATGCATCAAAGTACATACTACTAGTTAGGTTAAATGTTTGGGTCTGCCATATGTTCATGTAAACATAAGATTTTGTATATGTCAGTGGTCTGAAAAGCCCATAATTGATTTAATTGAGCAACAGTTTGTTTGGAAATTGAACATTGACACCTTTTGAATTAATGGGTTTACTGCCAGTAAATCAAGCTTACCATTGAGACAGCAGCGTCAATAGATATTGCTTTATTAAATCCATAATTTTGTACACAACAGGAGAGTGGATTAAATCAACATCACACAGACACCAGGACAAGGCAGAGACTTGAAGAGAAGTGGTTCATCTCGTTGGCCACCAGATGACCTGAGGGGAAATGAAAAGGAAACATTTAATTAGTTGATTTAAAAATCAAGAGAACTGTGAAGGGCCCGAACATGCAACATGCGCTCCCAAAAGACCATGCAGAGAGAACATTCACTTATCGTGTCGTTGAGGCATGTGTCAATACTGATAGGATCAAAAGAAAGACAGCGCTGCTCTCAGGCCAGCTTTCTCCATTGACATCTTACCTTAAAGCTGCAGTATGTAACTTTCTGGGCAACCAGACCAAGTTCACATAGAAATGGGTTATAGATGTCACTCATTGAAAGCAAGCCTAAGATGCGGTAGATCTGTTATGTGCGCTATATCTATGCTTCCAGTTCTCAAGTTTAGTGTTAGTGTCTTGGTTTTTTACACCAGCTTCACATTGATATGGAAAAGTTATTTATTTCCGAGCAGTACAATGATTCTCTACACAATGACTGCTTGTTTTATCCAACTGAAATTAGACAAACTAGAATTTTAGCAACCAGGAAATGGCGGAGCGATTTTTCTGCACATTGCACCTTTAACATTAGAATTATTCCACAATACTGACGCTGTATCAGCTCCTAGAGATTATCACCTATGGCTGCTAATATTGAGGCAGCTTACCCTATAATGCACAAAAAAACTCAATTGGATAAACAGAACTAATTTAAATATAGGCCTATGTAGCCTATACTTTGGATAGGCTATTTGTCTTTTAATGCAGTCATCATCCTTTGCTTGTTTAATATTTGCAGAGACATTGGCAACTTTATTTGTATTCAACTTCGTTGTGAAGTTATGGGGTCACAGACTGAAACATCTTGATTCTATGTTTAGTGGGGATCTGTATAACATATTTAACGATGCACTTTGCTGTTCTACAAATGGTCTGGGCAGTTGGTAAATTACATGCATTTAAGTGCAACTTTAGGAACAAAGGTTTTGGGACATGGCTCAGAGATTTAACAATGCTCCTACAAAGGTTGTAACAATGAACTTAGCCTCGAGATACTTTTGAGAAACTGGGCCCAGAGCATTCACTTTTCAATGTGTAAGCACTAACCCAGAGGATGTCTATAATTTGTCCATGCCCAGATCCTCAGGTGTGGAGATACCCAGCTCAATCAGAGTGGGCTGCAGTTCTTGAATCAGGTATGGGTAGATATCTTTGTGGGGGCCAGATTTGTCCTGTAACAGAGAGAGGATGAAGTTCACCATAGGGAATATTACAAAAAAGGCATACAGGTTGAATATTGTGTACTATTCTATACGTTTCCTAAAATACAAATATGTGAATAAATTCAAAGGAAATTAAATCAAAATTATTTTACATGTTAAACCCAATTTCACAAAAAAGTGACATATACAGAACAAAAATAAACACTGAAGAAGTGTTAGTCCCATGAGCTGAAATAAGATCCCAGAAATGTTCCATATGCACAGAGTGTATTTTTCTCAAATGTTTACATTTTGTTAGTGAGCATTTCTCCTTTGCCAAGATAATCCATCCACCGGACAGTTGTGGCATATCAAGAACCTGATTAAACAGCATGATCGTTACACAGGTGCATCTTGTGCTGGGGCCAAAAGGCCACTCAAATGTGCAGTTTTGTCACAACACAATGCCACTGATGTCTCAAGTTGAGGGAGCATGATATTGGCATGCTGAATGCAGGAATGTCAACCAGAGCTGTTGCCAGAAAATGTAATGTTAATTTCTCTATATACAGTGGGGCAAAAAAGTATTTAGTCAGCTACCAATTGTGCAAGTTCTCCCACTTAAAAAGATGAGGCCTGTAATTTTTTATAGGTACACTTCAACTATGACAGACAAAATGAGAACACAAAATCCAGAAAATCACATTGTAGGATTTTTAATGAATTTATTTGCAAATTATGGTGGAAAATAAGTATTTGGTCATCTACAAACAAGCAAGATTTCTGGCTCTCACATACCTGTAACTTCTTTAAGAGGCTCCTCTGTCCTCCACTCGTTACCTGTATTAATGGCACCTGTTTGAACTTGTTATCAGTATAAAAGACACCTGTCCACAACCTCAAACAGTCACACTCCAAACTCCACAATGGCCAAGACCAAAGAGCTGTCAAAGGACACCAGAAACAAAATTGTAGACCTGCACCAGGCTGGGAAGACTGAATCTGCAATAGGTAAGCAGCTTGGTTTGAAGAAATCAACTGTGGGAGCAATTATTAGGAAATGGAAGACATACAAGACCACTGATAATCTCCCTCGATCTGGGGCTCCACGCAAGATCTCACCCGTGGGGTCAAAATGATCACAAAAACGGTGAGCAAAAATCCCAGAACCACACGGGGGGACCTAGTGAGTGACCTGCAGAGAGCTGGGACCAAAGTAACAAAGCCTACCATCAGTAACACTACGCAGCCAGGGACTCAAATCCGGCAGTGCCAGACGTGTCCCCCTGTTTAAGCCAGTACATGTCCAGGCACGTCTGAAGTTTGCTAGAGAGCATTTGGATGATCCAGAAGAAGATTGGGAGAATGTCATATGGTCAGATGAAACCAAACTCAACTCGTCGTGTTTGGAGGACAAAGAATGCTATTGAATGAGTTTCATCCAAAGAACACCATACCTACTGTGAAGCATGGGGTGGAAACAATGCTTTGGGGCTGTTTTTCTGCAAAGGGACCAGGACGACTGATCCGTGTAAAGGAAAGAATGAATGGGGCCATGTATCATGAGATTTTGAGTGAAGAAAACCTTCCATCAGCAAGGGCATTGAAGATGAAACGTGGCTGGGTCTTTCAGCATGACAATGATCCCAAACACACCGCCCGGGCAATGAAGGAGTGGCTTCGTAAGAAGCATTTCAAGGTCCTAGAGTGGCCTAGCCAGTCTCCAGATCTCAACCCCATAGAACATCTTTGGAGGGAGTTGAATGTCTGTGTTGCCCAGCAACAGCCCCAAAACATCACTGCTCTAGAGGAGATCTGCATGGAGGAATGGGCCAAAATACCAGCAACAGTGTGTGAAAACCTTGACCTCTGTCATTGCCAACAAAGGGTATATGACAAAGTATTGAGAAACTTTTGTTATTGACCAAATACTTATTTTCCACCATAATTTGCAAATTAATTAATTAAAAATCCTACAATGTAATTTTCTGGATTTTGTGTTCTCATTTTGTCTGTCATAGTTGAAGTGTACCTATGATAAATTACAGGCCTCATATTTTTAAGTGGGAGAACTTGCACAATTTGTGGCTGACTAAATACTTGTTTTGCCCCACTGCATACCCTGAAGAAGACAGCTTGGCTGTCGAAACGTTGGTAATAAATGTTTGCATCTGAGCTCCTAGAGTGTGCGGCTCTTATTTTCAAATGTTCATTTCTCTACCATAAGCTGCCTCCAACATCATTTCAGAGAATTTGGCAGTACGTCCAACCGGCCTCACAACCACGTCAGCCCAGGACCTGCATATCTAGCTTCTTCACCTGTGGGGTTGTCTGAGACCAGCCACCTGATGAGTATTTCTGTCTAATAAAGCCCTTTTGTATGAAAAAATAAGTCTGATTTGCTGGGCCTATGCCCACCCATATTGTGCCCATGCCGAGTCATGTGAAATCCATAGATTAGGGCCTAATTTCACTTTAAGTTGACTGATTTCCTTATATGAACTGTAACTCGTTAAATGTTGCGTTTATTCAGTATAGCATAAAAATAGATTATGCTGTGAACCTTCCAGCTAGTCTAATTAAATAAAAGGTATCAAGATAGTTGGCTACGTTGAAAGGGTGAGGAATTGGTACACCTACTAATTAAGGAGTTTGACTGTTCTTTTTGTACAGCTAGGTGGCTCATGTGAGGATTAAAGTCTGCTTCCACCCTTATACAAGAAATAGCCCAAACCCTAAAAGACAATAGTATGCATATTTCAGGGGAACCAGTTTTCAAAGCTACTGGAATATTAAAAAATGTGCTTATGGTGGATTTGTCTGAATGGAAGTCATTTAAATTTATGCTCAGCCATCTGTACATTTTTCTAATTTAACCATCTGGAACAAAAACACCTACTGAATAAGATAAAGGTGCTGCAACATGTAGAATGTCTCACCCATGTGGAAGCTAGGTGAATTGCAATAGGCCCACCTAATCAGAATGAGTTCTCCCCCACAAAAGAGAATGTTGCATTTTATATTTTTGTTCAGTATATTATGGACATTTTCAGAAATTACAATGCAAAAATTCTACATGTAGCTCCTTTAACCAAATGGCATAAATTGAAATGTAAAGAGATTTTCTTTTTTGACACGATATAAAAGCAGCGAGTATATCAACACTTACGTAGTTCTGTCCTTGAGCGGTTCTTGTCTACTAATGTTCTGTATTGTGTCATGTTGTGTGGACTCTAGGTAGAGTAGCTGCTGCTACAGCTAATGGGGATCCTAATACAGTGCAGTCGGAAAATATTCGGAACCCTTGACACTTTTTTCCAATTACATTCGTCTTATTCTAAGACCCCCCCCCCTAATTTACATGCAATACCCCATAATGGCAAAGCAAAAACAGGTTTTTACAAATGTTTGGGTTTACCTGTGTGTGTATATGTATATATACACACACTTACATAAATATTCAGACCCTTTACTCAGTACTTTGTTGAAACACCTTTGGCAGTGATTACAGCCTCGAGTCTTCTTGGGTAGTCTTCTTGGCACACCTGTATTTGGGGAGTTTCTCCCATTCCTCTTTGCAGATCTGTGGCTGGGCCACTCAAGGACATTCAGAGACTTGTCCCGAAGCCAAGTACAATTCCTTCGACCTCATGGCTTGGTTTGACATGCACTGTCAACTATGGGACCTTATATAGGCCGGTATGTGTGCTTTTCCAAATCATGTCCAATCAATTGAATTTATCACAGGTGGACTCCAATCAAGTTATAGAAACATCAAGGATGATCATTGGAAACATGAGCTCAATTTCAAGTCTCATAGCAAAGGGTCTGAATAGGTATGTTTTATTAGTACATTTGCAGAAACTTTTAAACCTGTTTTCGCTTTGTCATTATTGTGTGTAGATTGAGGGGGGAAATAATTTAATACATTTTAGAATAAGGTCAACATTACAATGTGGGAAAAGTCAAGGGGTCTGAACACTTCGACTGCACTGTAAAATTTCAAAAATACATAGTTTATTTTATTGAGATATGACTTCACTAGAAGTCAGTAGGGGAAGCTGTGTAGCTCACCTTGACTGCCTCGAGGATGCGGATGGCACTGGCCAAGTCATTCAACCTTCGGCAAGCACGAAGAGCTGAGTCGAGGATTTTGGGTTCAGGTACCAGGTCGTAGCCAATTAATGTGTTCATGCCTATGGGATGTGAAATGGGATTCAAGCATACTGTTAGCCTTTTTTTTCTCCGGCTATCCGTTAGTCTCCAACTCAAGGACTGAAAAAAATGACAGACCGGTCGGCAAAAGTGCAAACTTATTTTCAATAATCTTTAGAAGATCACCTTTCTTTAGCTCCCAGGCATCAATGTCTGGCTTGCTGAAATAAGTGACCCAACGGGCATCGAACTCCTCATCTGTCTCCACCTTGGCATGGGAGTAGCATCGGGAGGCCAAAGGAGCTGCAACATAGAAAATAAACTAATTCTAGATTATATAGGTCAAGGACTATTCGTAGATGCTTGACTGAAAAAAACCCACACCCTTCCATTCTCATGAAAAAGCAGGTGAGCCATAACCTACACTTTCTGTCAAGACATGTCATCTCACTACCAGCTGATTTCAAATACGATTTTTGCAGCCCAGTATGTTTTGAGTACTTTGCCTGTGTACTACACTAAGATCTATTCTAGGGGAAACTGACCTTTGACATATAAATGCATAATTGCAATATCCCCTTAGCTTGCAGGGAAGGAATGTATATTTACAGCAATCTGGTTAACTGGGCCAGAGGTCAATGACAAGACACTCAGTTTATTTTCACAGCACAAATCTAGCCATAACGGAGTGTACAGATCTCAAGAGCAGTCGATGGTGTAGGACATGACCATACACTGGTTTGACCGCAAGGTCTAGAATTGCTGCGCATTGTTGTGCACTTGTGATTCCCTCGACAAACTGAAGCGTGGGTCATCACAAGGACACATGCTAAAGTTTACTAGCTGTCTCATGGAATCTATACATTTACACTGGATATGACAAATTTATGAACGTGATGACACTACACTAAGGGCACCAATAAATGTTACTTTAGATCAAATGAAAATCAATGTCACCCTGACGCACAGTCCCATTGACTTAGCTTTAAGCTAGCTACATACAGCGAATACCATCTATGTGTAGGACCACAATACACAATTTAACAGTATTTGTGACTTAATATACGTACCGCAATGCATTGAATAAGCCTAATAGTGTAAATTGTCGAGTTTTGTGAGACTACCTTAACGTTACATACCATTTACGACTAACGTTAGCTAGCTTTGGCTATTTGCGATGGACAACTGGCTAACACGAAAGGCAAACAATTGTATGAATAAATAGACAATTTATTAGGCTTTGCCGTCAGTCTTACCCGAGTAACATGGTCGTATCCGCGCTAAACTCCGTACCCCAGAGGTTGAAAGTCGAACAACGGCTCTGAACATCTTGCCGACCGGTGAGAATCAGTGGCTAACGGTGTCGTGTGCTAAGGAACAGATTCAGAGGGACATCGAAAAGGGAAGCAATTGCGTCTGCGCAAAACCGCAGGGACTACGTGCTAGGAGACAACCGCGCGAGTGAGGTAGGCTGTTAGCCTCACCTTGAAGGTCTATCAACAACTGCCAGTTGGAAATAAATGCTTGCAATGCACATATACCTTAAGGTAATGCATTCATATAATGACACACTACTATGGTGGTGTTAACCTGCCTAATGCAGTAAATAAACTGGGGAACACTTCTCTTTTTAGCTAGGCTACATTACCCACTGATAATTGGGGCATTCGAACGCAACTCTAGGCTGGGTTTGCCAAAAGCATCGTAGCACTTATCTTCATTCTATAGAAACCAAGTGGACGAAAAATTATTTTAGGGCTACGATGCTTTTGGGAAACAGCCCAGGTTGACACACCGCCTGCCTGAACAGAGACCAAATAAAACTTGAACAGACAGAATAACCATTTCACCCCTTAAACTACAGTACGCTTCAAAACCCATTACTTATCATATAGAACAAATGGTTGGCATGCCAAAAACCGGTAGATTGTTCATGGGCCCTGTTAGCCCTTGATCATGACTTGGTTAAATTACATTACACACAAATCATTGGATGAAGGAAGGGGGAGTTTTGTTAAGAGCTGTGAAGCTCGGTCTGAACATTAAAGTAAAATTCCATCCAAAACTATTTTGGTATGTGTAATTCGCCCATTGTTGAGTCCCAACTTGCATGGCTTGTCAACAATGGACTAATGAAACAAATGCCAAAATATAGTTTTTGGGTGGAGTTTTCTTTTTAACAAGGAAACCCCTATGGGACTCCCGAGTGGCGCAACGATCTAAAGCTCTGCATCTCAGCGCTAGAGGCGTCACTATAGACCCTGGTTCAATTCCAGGCTGTATCATAACCGGCCGTGATTGGGAGTCCCGTAGGGCGGCGCACAATTGCTCCAGCGTCGTTAGTGTTTGGCAGGGGTAGGCCGTCATTGTAAATAATAATTTGTTAAAGGACTTGCCTAGTTAAATAAAAACATTGAAACAATGCATTGCTTGCAGTATGGTTTGGGAAGCATACAAACTCTCGTTCCAATCAGTGAGAAATAATTTTCGAAAAACAAAGTTTAAATTGATACATACCTTTTTATAGTGTTAGTGTTCCCAGACGGCCATATGTCCATGTTACTGCGCTTGTGTACGGACACAGGGAAGAAAGATTGGACGACCTTTGCTAATTAGCTATCTGCCTCTCTGAACACCTGTGTGTAAACGGACAGCCTGGTCTCATTGACTAGAGGTAAAATAGTACATCAAATCCGGGACACTCTAATTAGTATATGTTACGTTTGGTATGTTTACATGAGACAAAAGGTAACTTGGGTTTAGGATTTGAGCTAATTAGCAACTTTGCAACTACTTAGCATATTAGCTAACCTTAACTCTAACCCTAACTCCTAGCCTAGCTAAGGTTACTGTTAGCTACCAAGCGAATGTTAGCCACAACAATTTTTAATTTGTAACATATCATATGTAATATAAGGTCCTTGGACTAAGGAGTAAAGTTAGAGTCCAATATTGGGCTTGGGCCTGTCATGCCAAATAGTGTCCCCCCTACATACGTCACAATAGGATTCGATGAGTTCAAGCTTGCAACATTCTGACCGGATTATGTAATGAACCAAAGCCTCTGTTATTATGCTGGTTGCTTGGCTCTATTTGACCTCGTAGGAGGATGCGGGAAGTTCTAGTTATATTCAGTGTTGCCAACTTAGCGACCATGTCGCTATATTTAGCGAGTATTTAGACCCCTCTAGCGACACATTTTCAAAACAATCGACTAGCAACAAATCTAGTGACTTTTTCTGCTGTTGTTGGAGACTTTTGAAGACTGACGTGAAAGCACGCATCGTTCTTACTCTTCTCAACGAGCAGTGGGTGCTGCCGTGGGCCCCACCCTGTCCCAAAGCACTCACAGGTGGCCCAGTCCTCACACAGCAGTCCATCCCAGCTGCAGTCAGAGCAGGTGATGTTCACCCCTCCAAGTCCAGACTGCAAATGAAGCCGCCGCTGGCTGATGTAAATGTAAAATATTCTTTGTCTAAAATAAATCACTGCATTTGACTCACACAGCCTCAGTCACTTACCTTGTCCACTGTGTGCGTGCCTCTGTGACATATTCTAAACATCTAGCTGGCTAGCTCATCATGTCTCAGTCTAAACTGTACACTCAAAAATACAGAAAGGAGTGGGAATCAAACCCTGAATTCAAAGGCTGGTTGAAGCCGTTTATTGGAGATGATACACGGGCATACTGCCTGTATTTTAAGGCTGATTTCTACACCAAACTTGTATGTAAAAAAAAAAAAAAAACACATGACAACTCAAAAACATACTCAAATAAAGGCAAAGCCTTATTGCAGTTCCACCCAAAACAAGCTGCCATTTATGGTTAAAAAAATTACTCTGCAAAAAAGGCTGAGGCCACCATGACGTTAGCTATCACTGAACACTGTTCCATGCTAGCATGTGATCACATTGGAGAAGCATGTAGAGCTGCTTTCTCAGACTCCACTGCTGCTACCCACTTCAAAATACACAAGACAAAGTGCACATAAATGATTAATGGTGTTCTAGCACCATACTTTCTGAAAAAGTTGGTTGCAGATGTGGGTGACCAGCATTTCAGCCTCCTCCTCGATGAGTCCACGGATGCAAGTATTTCTAAGTACCTGGGGGTTGTGATAAGGTACTTTAGTGACACCAAGCAGACAATTGTATCAACATTTCTGGGGATGTTGAGTTGGAAGGAGGAGATGCTAAATCTATAGCCCGTGTTGTTGTGGCTTTCCTCGAGAAGTGTTGTCTTAAAGAGAAACTCCTGGGGTAGGGACTGACAATGCCTCTGTTATGACGAGGATTAACAATGGGGTCCATAAAGTGCTGGAGGAGGAGTATGGCCTCATATCTGGTTCTTATTCGCTGTGTACCACTCTGCAGCTTGCTGTAAGTCATGCTTCCAATGACGCCATCCCCCGTAGTATGGAGTACTTGGTACAAGAGACTTATAACTGGTTTTCAGTGTCTCCAAAGCGCAAGGAGGCCTACAAGGCCATATATGAGACCACCAACTATGGGGGGAAACCTTTACAGATAACCAAGGTGTGTGCCACACGTTGGCTCTCCATTGTAACCTGCAGTTTCACACATTTTGGACCAGTGGGAGGAGCTTAGGCTGCATTTCGCAGTCACCAAGTCCAGTAAACACTGCAACATGGCTGAGGTTTTATACTCCATGTACAGTGATCCTCAAAACATATTGGATATGACTTTTTTGAAGTCAGTGCTGGGTGAGGTACAGTTGGCCATCAAGGCTTTTGAGGGAGAGCTAGTAGATCCTCTTAAGCAACTTGACAGCTTGGTTAGCTTGATCAAGTCTGTGAGCAGCAGGGTGCTGAATCCACTGGCAAATGTTGATGTACTCAAAGGGCCAATAGATGGATACATCAGTCCCAAACCTTACCTTGGTTACCTTTTTGAGTCTAAAGCAGCTGAGCTCCACCTTGCGCCTGAGGATAAAACAATGTCCAAAAGCGGCGAGTAGCCTTCACCATCTCCCTCACTAATGAGTTGAGGGTGAGACTGCCGGACAACATCGAAGCATTGCAGTACATGTCAGTTTTCAATGTGGAGGAAACTCTAAAGCACAATAAGAGCCCTGGAGAAATAGAAAAAAAACCTCCCCTGCAGAGATAGACAAGATTGTCCAGCAATGGTGTGCCATCCATCTTAGTAAATGGAATGAGACAAAAACACACTGGGCTTCTGGAGTGAGATTTGGAAGTTCAGGAATGCAGCTGTTATCAACCCGTTTCAAGAACTTGCCATGGCTGCTGTGTCTGTGTTGCCCTTGCCACACTTGAATGCTGAAGTCGAGAGAGTATTCAGCCAGATGAGTGTGGTAAAAAGCAAACTTAGAAATCAGATGTCCTTGCAGACCCTTAACTCTATCCTGTACATTCGATATGGACTGAAACTGTCTGGTGAGGCTTGTTATGAGCACCAGCTGCCTGATAATGTTTTGCAGCTTTTTGGCACATCAGCTGCTTACTCATTTAGGTCAGCTCCCTCAGTTGCTGAACCTGCCATAGAGAGCCCTGACCAAAATGACGATGACCCACTCTTTCTGTGAGTCAGCACAGCCTGTGTGTGTGTGTGTGTGTGTGGAGAGGATATGGAGAAAAAAATAAACTGAATTAGGGCCAGACTAGTTACCATACTTTTCTCACATTGCCATTGACAGTTTTTTATATTGTCTCTTTTTGGTCCATTTAGATTGTTATTGTAGATTGTATACAAAAACATTTTAAAAATGGTCATATCAGAGAGCACACAATGTTTCAATATATCCCTTTTTGCCTAAAGGTCAGTATCCTGTCTAGCATGCCAGAAGTTTGAGAAGGCAAAGACTGGCACCGGAGTTGAAGCCCATCAAAGTTGTTTCAACATGGCACATGATCGGTAAGTGTTCCAATTAAATTTTTGCCCTGATAAGTTGTTTTGTAATGGTTACTTTATTTGGCAGTTCAATATCATAGAATGTGTGTGTCAGTATCCTTACAATTACACAAATCTGCACACTGTATGACAGATATGGGTAAGAATTAGGTCATCTTCTCTCTAACATTTTAAATGTTAGGGGTGGACCTCATCAGACCCTTCACGAAATCCAGGAATGGAATCAGCTGGTGTCTGACGGTGACCGATCACAATACCAAGTCAGTGGAGGCAATACCCATTAAGGTCAGTAAAGGAAGAGTACGTGCTTAACTCTAAATTCCCTTCTGTAACCCATTAAAAATGGTGCTTGGAACCAAAAATACATTTTTGTTTTGTATGATACCCATCAAGGACGAGATTAGCGAGGCCACCTCCAAGGCGATGGTGGACTATCTTCAACACCCACGGTTCTCCTGAGGTCATGACTTCGGTCTCCTGACTGAGGTCATGAACGGTGGAACAAGGTACAGATGTTATAGGTTATGTTCTGACACCAATGGTTTGTTTTATTTACTATTTGTTTTTCCATGGTACATAATCAGACATATTTCAATATCTTACATTGTCAATAGATATCGCTTTCTTACCCCCTCCTCCAGGTTTGGTAAATGGACCAACCAGACCCTCAAGACTGCCATGGGCAAGCCCCTTGATACCAGGAAGGGTGGTAGAACAGCCTGAAGGTAATTCTCTTTGCACACAACAGCAGACGGGAGCCGCAGCTGTTGACTGAGGTAAACAATGCAATTGTATATACAATTATTGCATATACTGTATTATTTCAAATTTGTGATTGACTTCGTGTTGTTGTTTTTGTATTGCTATTTTTGTATAACGATCTTTCAGACCACTGAAACCCCACCTGGAGTGGGGGAAGTTGTCGAACCAGATCAGAACGCCTTCAAGGACCACCTTCAGGCACGGACTGAGAAGGAAGTGGAGGTTTTTGACCAGGTAAATATGATTACCCGCTGTTAATTTATTTTTTAACACTGCACTAATCCATCAAATTTTCTCACAGTGAAGTGTAACCTGTGTGTTTGCTTGTTTACGTCTGTCTCCTACCTTTTTCCTTTTAACTCTGCTCCTGTTCTCCAGCAGCTAGAGGTTCTGCCCAACACCCAGATGTGGGCCACCTGATGTCCTCCATTACCAACCATCCTCCAACTTTTCTTTACATCATCTACACTGTTGTTGTCATTATCTGCTAAGAACGTTTCCTCGCTCTATCATACTGGACACATAATATGTGAGATACACAGATGAACTAAAAACACTAGCACTGTAAACACACAGAACAAAGAGAGCAGCAGTGTCTGGACTTTGCCGTCTCCCTCTTCAAATCCCCCTTCTGAGACTGGCTGCCTGTTGAGAACAAGTGACAGACAGAATTCCACACACCAGTATTTTAGTCTACGATTGCCATGTAAGTGTACAGAAAATCTGTGAAAATAAATGAATGACACAACTGTACCAAAACTATCAAAGTTTGTATTCAAATCTTTAAATATTGCCAGGTTGGTTTTCACAGCTGTTTCACAAGGTGTTCATTATTGTAAGCTGTAAGGTATCCTTTGATGGCATTTATTTGTTCTACATGATTCATTGTTGTATCCTAGGACAATACAATAGATGGAAGGGAAAAAAGGATCATAATAGAGTGATATTACTTCAGCGTAGATAGGGGGAAGTGCAGGTTCAAATAAAACATGACAGCCAGACAAGCCAGTGTATGAATCAAACGGATTTGCATATGAATGGAGTCGAAATTAGCTGACTTCGTGATCTGCAACGTAAGTACTTTCATGTGTCAAGCAGATGACACGTTTTCTTTGTCATTTCCGAAACGTAGTAACGTTTAAGACATGAATTTCATGTTGTAATGTTAACAAGGTACCCAAAAGTAGTTCAAATGAATGTTTTCATTTTATTAGCTAAACAAAACTTGTTTAATTAAACAGCGAAATTGTTGCGGAAATAAGCCTTGTTTGCATAGCGATTATGAAAATAAAGTAATTTAGTCTGTAACGATCTCCAAAATTCTTATAATTAGGTCAACACACCGTTGATATACCAACGGAAGCTAATAGTTTGTAGAATTCCATTGTGGCTTAGGGGGGGACATTATTTGGCATGACAAGCCCTATAAATTAGACTACGTGCGATAACTTGAGGATCATCAATCAATAAATGTACAGAACCATTTAAAAAAATGTACCGCCCTATAAATTAGACTAAGTGCGATAACTTGAGGATTATCAATCAATAAATGTACAGAACCATTTAAAAAAATGTGCCAAAACAAACATGTCTTTCCATCATCTAGTCCCTTTACGGCCTGAACATGAAGCATATAGAACTGTTATTTATTTACTGATGTCCTCTCAAAATGTAGGCCTCTAATATTTCACCTCCACCAGAGGGCAGCAACAGCCAGATCACATATCCAAATTGACAGCTTTCACAATTTTACAATAACCCATGTAACAGAGTGAGAGGCTGTTTCCCGGACACAGATTAATTTAGTCCTGGACTAACAATTTAATTGGAGATTCTCTGAGAATTTTGAGAAAGCTTCAGAAGACAGGCAAATAATTAAAACCACCATTTAGGCCAAATATTTTTTTTCTTCTCAATTGTCAATTTTCTCATTCAAATCATCAGCTTGCACATCAGAAATTGAATTTTGCGGTACAGATTAATTTGTTCTATACCAATTCCGTGAACCCTTGCAGCTCTTGCATCAATATAAAACAAACTAAAATCCCATAATTCTGTATTGTGGCCCTCTACGATTTTTGAGCATAAATATCAGGGGCACAATGGTCGCTGCAATTCTCATAATTTTTAAACTTTGAATTCTGGAAGTCATTTATTCATTCTTCATTATCTGCACTTACAGCTTTGACTTCAGCACTGCAATTACATCCTCAACTGCACTGATTAATCCAACATGGAGGAATTTCAGAAAAGTGTTTTTTGCAAAGACATTTCGAGACACTTACCAGGGAGGAGCTGTGCCCTGGTTTGTTCATGCAGATAGACCCCAGCCAGCCAGTTATATTGCAATAAGACGCTTTCAATTGCTGTTTGAGTGTGCCTCAATCCATGGTGTACAAAGTGAAGAAGGAAATAAGAGTGTGGGAGAAAAAAGTGATTAACTCCATCTATTCTATTCTTGACACAAGATGGAGGAGGTATTCCCCCCTGTCATAATCCATACTTTTCTCTATTGTTGAACATATTCCCTGTATGGTCATTCATTAATACCTCCGTGCTGCTCCCAGCTTAACCTTACGTTCTTTTCTGGCATAATCACATAATCAATCACTGTCCCATTCCCTAACTAGGGAGATGGAGAGTGAGAATGTGCACATGAGGAGAGGGGGGGGGGGAACTCTTCGGCCTGTCTTCTCAAGCAAGAGGAATAGTGTGTTCAGTCGGGCTAACACAGGCAGAAAGCAACATAGGCCCAGTAAATATTCAATTGAAAGGATTCCCAGATAAGGGAATGGAGGCAGCACCCATTCTTCTAGATAAGAAAAGATGGAACCATCTGGAGGCAGGGTGATAGCAAACTCCCACGCCATCCGAGAGACCTCGCTCCCATCTGCTGGAGAAATAGAGTGCACACTTTTATCACAAGTTCAAAATGAATTTATTCTCATTCTTTATGCAGTGGGAAAGGAAGAGGAAACGGGGATACCTGGTCAGTTCAACTGAAATGCGCATTCAACTGAAATGTGTCTTCAGCATTTAATCCAACCGCTCTGAATCAGAGAGGTGCGGGAGGCTGCCTTAATCCACATCCACGTCATTGGTAGGTTTTGGCAAACAGAAAAGGGTTATTATTAATCAATATTAAAATGTATTTATTATTATTAGTAGTAGTAGTAGTATACTGAACAAAAATATAAACGCAACATGCAACATTTTCAAAGATGTTACTGAGTTACAGTTCATATAATGAAATCAGTCAATTGAAAGGAATAAATTAGGCCCTGATCAATGGATTTCACATGACTGGGAATACAGATATGCATCTGTTGGTCACAGATACCATAAAAAAATGGTCTTGGATCAGAAAATTCAGTGAGTATCTGGTGTGACACCATTTCCCTCGTGCAGCACGACATATCTCCTTCACATAGAGTTGATCAGGCTGTTGATTGTGGCCTATGTAATGTTGTCCCACTCCTCTTCAATGGCGAAGTTGCTGCATATTGGCGGGAACTGGATGATGCTGTCGATCCAGAGCATCCCTAACATGCTCAATGGGGGACATGTCTGGTGAGTATGCAGGCCATGGAAGAACTGGGACATTGTCATCTTCCAGGAATTGTGTGCAGATCCTTGCTTCATGGGGCCGTGCATTATCATGCTGAAACAGTCAGCATGCCAATTGCACACTCCCTAAAAACTTGAGACATCTGTGGCATTGTGTTGTGTGACCAAACTGCACCTTTTAAAGTGGCGTTTTATTTTCCCCAGCACAAGGTATACCTGTGCAATGATCATGCTGTTTAATCAGCTTCTTGATATTCCACACCTGTCAGGTGGATGGGTTATCTTGTCAAAGGATAAATGCTCACTAACAGGGATGTAAACTAACAGGGATGCTCACTAACAGGGATGTAAACAACTGTGTGCACAACATTTGAGAGAAATAAGCTTTTTGTGCATATGGAACATTTCTGGGATCTTTTATTTCAGCTCATGAAACATGGGACACTTTACATGTTGCGTTTATACTTTGGTTCAGTGTAATTGTAGGCCTATATGTTTTAGGAGAATACCACTTGACGTGTTCCATACAAAAAGCTGTGGTACTTCATAGAAAACCAATGTCATTGGGGAAATAGTCTTCCAGCTTGTGTATTCTTGTCCACCACACACTCATATGGTACCTTGTTGTCTCATCTGATATGCTATTTCTCACCAGCCACATGTGATTTGGCTCTAGGGTAATGCTTTTGTCACAGTTTTTTATCTGTCCTCTCACTCAGGTATACACTATCCAGTTCTCCCTAATTACCCTCTCTGGATTTTACACTTGGCCCAGAATTTGTCATGCTTGATAACGGATTGAGCAGGTCGATAGGAGATTTACTTATAGAGCCTCTATCTATGTGACCAGCATCACTGACTGGCCGTCCCTCAGGCACCTCACTGAAAGCTGTTAACTGTATGATAACAGCGACCTGATGTGATAACCTTCTCCAGTCTTGAGGACACACGGTTTGTTCCATTTGGGCTTTATTGCAGTCGCAGCATTTCTTTATTCAACCTTGGGTTCTCTGCTTTGCTCAGATTGATTTAATGGGTTTGAGAAGGAGGTTAATGGCTGTGTCCGCTCTAGACAGTGAAACGCAGGCAGACATTTGCTACAAAAGCACTGTTTGGTATTTCATGAAAGATGTCATCTCAGCCAAAATATTAGGAGTGCATGGGATCACACTTCTTGACAAATTGCACTATGATCGGAATTGTTCAAATTTATTTCCAGAGCTCTAAAGCCATTTCGATAAATGGATTGTAATTAGGCCAATTGTTGTCCTTGCAGATTTTCATTATGATGAAGAGAAAGGACACTTAATTCCATTTGTAAAAGGTTATCATACTCAGCAGGCATGGCTGATTTAGAACTAATACCTCTGGGGAAGTGTGATCTTGGTTTGGGACAGTATCTTATCGTTTTTGATAAAGGAAAACCTTCTTACACTTATCAGTATTTTAACGAGTTGTCCAAAACGGATTGAGCAAGGACTCCTTGACTTGCAGATGTACAATATCCCTTAAGATATAGGGAAGGGGAAGTTACTCTGAAAATATAGTTTACCAAGCTACCAATTACTTCACACTAGAAGAAGTTTAGCCACACTAAAGCTACCCTTAAGAAACAGAGTTTACCTAACTGAAGGGTCATTTCAGCAATCCATGACACCCATCATATCAGATTGTTCTGAAATCATTTATGTAGGTCGAAACAGATAAGATGATCATTCCTGAAACATTATTTTGTTGAAATAAAGATAATTGATTGCGCCCAAATTGGCCATTTTAAGTTGTAGGATGTATATATTCTTCAATAAATATAGTACCTAATATCCGACTTGGACCATAATTCTACCTAACAATGATTAGACATGAGGAATCCAATAAAACCATCAAAAGCCACCCACGGACCCACACATCCCAACTCAACAACCAGTATACAATATCAGTTCTCTTTCTGATAGGTAGTATGGAGCTGCTGCTTGGAGTATTGCTTCTTCATCCTTATTAATGTATTCCATGTGAATCTGGTGATGGTCTTTTCCCCCTGTTAATAAGAGAAATTAGCCATTGAAGTCCCTTGCATTATTTACCGTAAATTAGGGTGAAAGTACCACGTTTTGCCCACTAGATGCCACTGTTCCTGCTACTGTCACCACACCCTTTAATCCATTTTGCTTGTCTCTTGTATTTATTAAATAGATCACAATTTTCTTTGGAACTTTGGGTAGAAAACCAATAACTTTTGCTCATGATGAAAATTAATTGTCAATCGTGTTTCTTGTGCTCTTTAAAGCTGGAATGACTCTAAAGTTACTTTAAAAAACATCCAATCTACTTCATGATAAATTATCATGACTAAATCTGAAATGTCATATACTGCAAATTGCAATAACATATCACTCTGGAGTCAGATTTAAAGGAAAATACTTCTCAAAAACAAACTTTTGGTATTTGTTTCATTAGCCCACTGTTGATACAGCCCCAAAATGTTTAGCAAAATGTTTCCTTAAACAGAATGTGTAATTTAGCCTATTCAACACAAAAACTGTCTCAAGTTAGAATTAGGCAAGTCTGATGCTGTGAAAGAAAGGAAATTCTTGCCTACTTCACCAATATGTTCTTTGTGTGTCGTTTCAGTTAGCCACACATCTAAAAAGTAATTAATTACTGAAAACACTACCAAGATTTTAATTGAGTTCAACTAACAAATGTAATTAAATTACAAATTAAATTACCCCCCAGGGGTACCTGCAATGCAGTCGGGGGTACGCCAAATAAAAATGTGATTAATTTATTGATAAAAAAAAAAAAAAATCTTCACATTTTAAAACAGTCCATTTAGATTTTCGAACGGGTCTATACATTTGGGTGAGGTTTTTTTCTCGCCTGAGTAGCCTTGTTTCACTGCCAAAAATGAAATTAAATCATCTAGTGTTCAGCAAAATAACAACACAATGTCAAATACAGGTAGCCTAGTCAAATAATTAACATCCAATCACGTTAACCGTTACTCTCTCGCAGGAATTCCACCGTATGTAGCCAAACGTAGCTGCTGCTCATTCCGTTTGCTCTAAAATGGATAAATAGTGCAGAAACCTTACTTATTTTAAACATGTCCATAGACACACATACCAGCTCTACTGGTAGCCCTGCTACTACCAGCAGTACTACAACTGCACCTGTCGACGGCACAAGTTGTTCTGCTTCCACGAGCACATCCAATGCTAGCATCAGTAATTCTACATTTGTTGTTAGACCAGCTAGCATGGACACTGACAGTTGTGTATCCAATGCAGCTAAAGAGCTACTGCCCCCTTACCCGGGAAAGCAAAGTATTGACACATTTGTTTGAATTGAGAGACGAGCTTAAAGTTGTCTTTACTGAGCATCATTTTCACTTGTCTGACCACTTGTATGATGACGGGTTGCTCACATGACTGGCCTATCTGGGTGATGTATTTTCTCGCCTGAATGATCTGAATCTAGGATTACAGGGACTCTTTCCCAATACAGATGACACAAACAACTGGATTCGTTATCCCTTTCATGCCCTGCCTCCAGTCCACTTACAGATATCTGAACAAGAGAGCCTCATTGAAATTGCAACAAGCGGTTCTGTGAGAATTTAAGTTAATCAGAAGCCACTGCCAGATTTCTGGATTGGGCTGCGCTCAGAGTATCCTGCCTTGACAAATCGCGCTGTTAAGACACTGATGCCCTTTGCAACCATGTACCTTTGTGAGAGTGGATTCTTGGCCGTCACAAGCATGACAACTAAATACAGACACAGACTGTGTGGAAAATGATTTAAGACTCAGACTTTCCAATACAACCCAACATTGCAGAGTTATGTACATCCTTTCAAGCACACTCTTCTAATTAACCTGTGGTTAATGTGTTATTCACAATTTTTGATGAACAAATAAAGTTTTTTATGTAAGATGGCTAAATAAAGAGCAAAATTATTGATTATTATTATATTATTATTTGTGCCCTGGTCCTGGTCCTACAAAAACTCACACTCATTATGTTTAATAAATGTATTGTATAGTGTGTGTGTGGCAGGCTTACATTGATGGCAAAAAACAACAACATTTGAGTGTGTGCTGACCCTGGTGATAGAGGGGATACGCAGCTGAAGGTTGAATGTTTGAAACTGGACCGGACTAAAAAAAGTTTGGGAACCACTGCTCTACCTGAACCCGAGCACTGTAGTAAAGGTATGGACTTGAGTCTGCTGCTATGGTTTCATATTCTGGAGGGACACTGACTGTGTGAATTTATATCAACCTTAGTTTTGATCCTTTTCTCTAGTGTGCTGCAATGTAGTGTTGTAATCTTAATGATAATCTGTCCCTGCATTTCAGCCCCCAGCATCTGTCAGGCTGCTTGGTTCTGGAGCTGCGTCTTATCAGGGGCCATGTCATTAAATCAGTCTCTTAGACAAATTTCACTCCCGTTACTCTTATCAACACATCAGCATGCTGTGATTTCCTTTTCAATCAGGACTTTGTACAGTACTATAGGCAAGTCTGAGGGATAAAAATACACAAAAAGGCTTTTCCTGCATATAGTTTATTTGAATGTTTGGATATTTGAAAACATGATACATTTGTCATATTATGGATAGTTTAGAAATGAATGCGCTTAATGTATATTCTCCCCCCATTTGACGGTGCCATAAGTATTTGGACAAATTCACTCATAGTGTAATAATAGTCTACATTTTATACACTTTAAGTGCCTTCAAATGGGGGACTAGATACATAAAGTACTTTAATTTCTAAACAGGTAAACAGATATGCATGAAAATACCCTCAAATCAAAGGTGACATTCTCTACTGTCGCATTTTGGATTTGATCTCAAATCCAAAATGCTGGCTTATAGAGCCAAATTAAACATTTTAGCTTCCCTGTCCAAATAAATACATAGGGGAGTGTAGATATTCTGTGTATTCATTACAATAATGTGGACCTACCTTGTGCATTTGAACAGATTTGCAGATGTAGGACATAATTAGGAAAACAGAACTACAATGTTCAAAAGGTATTGTCAGTCTACTGAAAGCAGAAATCTGGGATCTTAGGTGATTGGTCGCTCTGTGTTGTATTGATGTTTTAAAATGTGATAAGTGTGCTGTCATGTCTAAGCTCTTACAGTGTGACTTACAGTGTGACATACAGTGTGATGATATTAAGTATCTCTGGGCACAAATGCCAACGATTGATTGTGCTGAGAAATGGGTTCAATAAATGCTGTATCGACAGAGACAAGCTTTCAGGTCCTATTTTGACTGACCTCTGGAGGATGGGGTGGGCAGGGTGCTCAGTTCTCCTCAGAAATCACGGTTCTGTCTGAGTGAATGTTCTGATTGTTTCAGCACTGTGCTTCAGTGGAGGGCAGTGCAGAATGAACTCCTCTGATCCTTCCCACTCAACTGTTTGATACCAGTTCAGTCAGTCAGTTAGCCAGGGGGGTGGACAGAGCCAGAGTCCCCTCATCCAGACCCAGACACACTCTCTTAGATTCAGGTAAACTGCTGTATGGGGACAGACCAAGAGGTCTCTTGCTGGCTGTCTGTGGGGCATCCACACTGTCTCTGTCCTCCCAGAGAGCACTGAGAGTCTCAGGGGGCTGGTAGCCGGGCTCCTGGGGGTCCAGGGGGTCTTTGGACAAAAGGATGCTGATGGAGGGGACGGTCCTGTGAACGGTCATCTCCGATGCCCCCCCTTCGTGGCTCTCCCACACCTCCCTCACACCCTTGTAGCGCAGCTTGGTCAGCTGGTGCAGAGACCCCACTTTTCTCTTCATGATCTCAGCGCATGTGATGGTCTTGGTGACGGCACGACCCGACCCAGAGAAAACAACCTGCCTCAGGCCACTGCCTCCACTAAACCCAACACCACTGACATCCCCCTGCATGCGAGCCATGGCAAAACCCATGAGGTTACGGATCTTACTGCCCTCCTTGACACGCATCTCCAGCACTCCTGAGGCCAATCCTGGGAAGGGGCACGGGCTGGCCTCCTCTGTGCGACACACCTTCTTGAACCCACCCTGGCCCGGTTTGAGTGCGGCGGGAGGTGGAGGTAGAGGTGTAGGCACTGGGGTGGGCTGTGTGTTGGAAACACTGTTGACAGTGGAGGAGGGCTGCCCACTGTAAGGCTGAACCTGATATACTGGGCACCTAGCTGGGGTCACACCGGTTGCCATTGGGACCTGTGTATTCCCTCCAGGTCCGGTGCATGGTCTGACAGAGTCCCTGACCTGATACTGTCTTTGAATGCTGGCCACTCCAACTCCACAGCCAAAATACATCTCTTCACTCCTGTATCTTCTCCAATCATAAAAGTCCAGTCAGAGACCCTTACTCATATGGGATCCAGCACAGCATTGTTTTCTTATTCTTGTTAGAGGTTTTTTCTGTAGACGTCTGCGAAAGTTACAAGGCTTCAGACAGGAATATTATCCGGCTCGCAGAAAGTGCTTTCAATAGAGTCTTTCATGCTGCTTTACAAGACAGCTGAAAAAATAAGATAAACGCTGGGTGGTGAATTGAGAATACAAATGGGGCAATTCAAGATGTAAAAAAATAAAAATACTTGAAAATGCATAAATTCTCAGCTGAAGTGTCCTTTCTCTTGTTTTCTCTCGATGAGCCTTTAACCTTGTAACCTGGAGACTTTGATGCTTCAGTCTAACTTTTCAAGAGAAAATGGTTACTTTCGACAACACACTCAATACACCTCTCACTTAGGGTTCAGATCCAGCATTTATCAGTTGGATTCATATCATTCATATCATCTCACTTTCTGGGACGTCTAGTTGATTAGCATCTCTTCTCCTTTTGTGGACCTCTTGGCCAAGGTGCTCTGGGGGTGCTGTCCCCTGCAGGGCTGGGCCAGGGGTGGCTGTAGGCTGGAACACTGGGCGTCCTGCCTGGAACTCTGTGTCTCTGTCTCCAGTTATGCTCTAGAAAGTGTGCCCTCTGTTTCCCCACAAAGAGACGTAAGGCACAGAAGCTGCCTCACAAATGCTCGCAGGAGGAGTGTCTACTCTGTGTGGTTGGGGTGGGGGAGCATTAGGAAAAGGGGGGGACAGCCCTCTTAAAGGCACAGACCTTTCAAATATCAGATGAACACTTTCCCTCCACAATAGAAACCTGCCATGGAGGGGAGGGGGGTTATGTCCCTTTTAAGAGCCGTAGCGAGCACAGATCCCGGGCAACTTTGTCAATCTCTTTAGAGGACGTTCCAGTGCATGTGTTCAATGTACATGACTGATTAAACCTGATTTCTGAAATGGAGACTCAGTGAAGCTTTAAAAATGCATTTTCGGCTGTGAAACAATGAATTACATTAGCAAGGTTATAATTGAAAACATCATTCAAAGAGCCAGTTAAAGTCAGCGGCATTATATTGCACGGTACTTAAGCCTTTATCCTATTAGATGTTTTTGTCCATTATTATTTACATAATGTGGTGTTAATGGCTTCATTGTTCAAGCAATCATGAGTCCACTGAGGTGCATGTCTCTCATGGATGAGTTGTTATGTTGTTACCAGGTTGGAAACAACCTCATGATGATCAAGGACATGTGGATCACAGAAGCATAGAGCCATTACTTCTATTACCAAAGTATTGTTGTGATGGGGCAAGGGTAGGTCTGTACATTAGTGTGCTGGAGGCACCTCCAGGTGAGATGGTGTCGTAGTGGTGACAGGTGGGCTAATAAGCAGACTAATGGGCCCTCCATCACCAGAGGAGGGCGCTGTCACACTCTCCTGTCCCGGCCCAGACAGCTGCAGCGTCTCTGAGCCCAGCCTCCTGGAAGACAGGTGGATTTGTTTTGGCCTGTGACTGACAGATGGGAAAATTGGTAAAGACAGCCCACTGAGGCTGAACCTATGAGGCTAGGAGAGAGGCACAGAACTCCTAACTGTTCTCCAATCACTCCTCTGAGGGCACACACTAGGAATAAGAACCACGCTATATCTGGGACTAGTCCATGAAGGTAATTCACATTGGTGTGGATATTATTTTGGATCCCCAAAGGAAAATCAAAGAAAATAAGGAGGTTTGCTGTTTTCACATGCCATGGTGTTATTTAAATCCGTATTAAATGTTGTAAGTCGCTCTGGATAAGAGCGTCTGCTAAATGACTTAAATGTAAATGTAATGTATTCGAGTCCAAGTTTCTATGATTGAGAAGCAACATTTCTTCACCAATGAAAACTGAGAACACATTTGCCAATTTCTTTTATTTGTGCACAATTATGTTTATTTTCTCACCAACCACTTTATTATAGCCAATGTGTGCGTATCTCAAATGCATGGGACTGGAGATCTATTCATCTTCCGAACCCATTCTACCCACTGCTGGAGACATAGCAGCAAACGTCTCTGTTTTCTTTCTACTAGGATATAAAGAAGGAGGAGGGAGTTGGGGGACCAAACCAAAGTGATCATTCTGCTGTTTGGGAGAAATTACCCTCATCATTCATAAGGAGATGCACAGCTGCCTAAGGAGATCTGGTGATGTTACTGCATAATAAACTAAGAGAGAGAGAGAGAGAGGAAGAGGTAGAGAGAAAAGGGCTGATTTAAGTGCACAGAGGTTAAACTACATGATAAAAAGCTGCCAGTAATCACTCCCACTTCACAACCTGTTTTTAGCACATTTCACTGTGCATTTGAAAAATAATGATCTATCCTCTATTTTGTAAATAACTACATGAAAACATGGTACATTTCCATCAGACTGTACTTGTACCTTTTCGAGAGAGGGGAGCTTTTAGAATGGTGGTGGTGTTTAATGACAGAGAGAGCAGTAGCAGCTCACGCTTGGTCACTCACCCTCTCACACCTCCTCCACGGCTGCCCTCTGCTCCCACACCTCTCCAAACACTCACACCTTTATCTGTTCTCCTGACACCTCTGCTCTGACTGCAGGCAGGCAGGCAGGCACTCTATCTCTCCCAAATACTGTTCTCTTTACTCCACCTATAGTTTCTTCTTCTCTCCTGCACGTATACCAGCATTTATTCACGCACAAAAACAATGTATTCTTAAAGACTGTGACAAATAGCAGTTGTTCTGTCTAGCTCCTCTCTGCTTACCTTGGATGGCATAGCTGCTGGTGTTAGGAATTGTAACACGGACTCTGTTGTTTTGTTTCTGTACTGCAGAGTAGTTGGAGAGGGGCTTGTGTTGCTGACAGAACTGCACACAGCCTCACAGTTCTCGCTGTGCCAGCCTCTCGCTCGCTTTACGATAACCGCAAGAGTTTCACGGTCATCAACCAATGCTGGCCTGGAGGCTGTCATTTCCCTCAGTGTGGAGCTCGCCCGCGGCTCTGCTGACGTTCTGCCCCACAAACTCCCAGCCGGCCCCGGTTGGGCACCGAGTTGCTCTCCACACACACACACACACACACACACACACACACACACACACACACACACACACACACACACACACACACACACACACACACACACACACACACACACACACACACACACACACACACACACACACACACACACACACACACATGCTCAGCATAAGGCAGGCCGTTTCAGCAATTACAGGAACATGGCAGAACACAATGAAGCAGGGTCCCGCCATCAGGAGGGAAATAGAGAGAGACCAGGAAAAATGCTGATGCCATTAATAAGAGACTTTGAGGGAGGTGGGGGTGGAGGGGTACATGACCCTCTCAGTATTGTCATCACTTCAGGATGAGATTGATTGGTCTATGTGTTAGTGTGTGTCAAATGGCAATAATACCAAGGTGTCACCCATGACTCCATGATGTGGCTTCCCGGCCATCTCTCCTCTTCTCTCCCTCTTCCTCTCTCTCTCTACATGCACAATGAGTCCTCTCATGCAGCCACTGCTTTCTCCTCGGCACTGCAATGCAGATGTGAGCCTCACATGATGGCAGGAAACTTTCAGAGAGAGAGAGAGAGAGAGAGAGAGAGAGAGAGATAATTGACAGAGGGACGGTGATCTAGTGCCACCAAGAGGGTGTAGGCAAGGTTTAAGAAAGTTTCAGTACATAGAACAAAGGAAGGCGAGAAAGTAAACAAACACCATAGCACAGAAAACAGACGGGGAAACTCTTGATTTATGAGAATGGACTTTGAAAGTCCTCTGTTATACACTACATGACCAAAACACCCCTTCAAATTAGTTTATTTAGCTATTTCAGCCACACCCGTTCCTGACAGGTGTATAAAATCGAGCACCCAGCCATGCAATCTCCTTAGACAAACATTGGCAGTAGAAAGGCCCGTACTGAAGAGCTCAGTAACTTTCAGCGTGGCACTGTCATAGCATGCCACCTTTCCAAAAAGTCAGTTTGTCAAATTTCTGCCGTTCTACAGCTGCACTTGTCAACTGTAAGTGCTGTTATTGTGAAGTGGAAATTATCAACACCAGCTCAGCCACAAAGTGGTAGTCCACACAAGTACTGAAGCGGGTAAAAATTGTCTGTTCTCGGTTGCAACACTCACTACTGAGTACAAACTGCCTCTGGAAGCAACATCAGCACAGCAACTGTTCGCCAGGAGGTTCATGAAATGGGTCTCCATGGCTGATCAGCCGCAATCAAGCCTAAGATCAGCATGCGCAATGCCAAGAGTCAGCTAGAGGGGTGTAAAGCTTGCCGACCATTGGATTCTGGAGCAGTGGAAATGCGTTCTCTGGAGTGATGAATCACACTTCACCATCTAGCGAATCTGGGTTTGGCGGCTGCCAAGAGAACGCTACCTGCCCGAATAAATAAATAATATACATATACAGTGCCTTGCAAAAGTATTCATACCTCTTAGTGTTTTTCCTATTTTGTTGCATTACAACCTGTAATTTAAATGGATTTTTATTTGGATTTCATGTAATGGACATACACAAAATAGCCCAAATTGGTGAAGGGAAATTAAAAAAATGACAGGTTTAAAAAAATTATAAAAAACAAAAAATGGTGCATGCATATGTATTCACCCCCTTTGAAATGAAGCCCCTAAATAAGATCTGGTGCAACCAATTACCTTCAGAAGTCACATAATTAGTTGCACACGGGTGGACTTTATTGAAGTGTCACATGATCTGTCACATGATCTCAGTATATATTCACCTGTTCTGAAAGGCCCCAGAGTCTGCAACACCACTATGTAAGGGGCACCAACAAGCATGTGGCACTATGAAAACCAATGAGCGTGCCAAACAGGTCAGAGACAAAGTTGTGGAGAAGTACAGATCAGGGTTGGGTTATAAAAAAATATCAGAAACTTTGAACATCCCACGGAGCACCATTAAATGATTTAAAAAAGGAAAGAATATGGCACCACAACAAACCTGCCAGGAGAGGGCCGCTCACCAAAACTCATGGGCCAGGCAAGGAGGGCATTAATCAGAGAGGAAAAAAGAGACCAAAGATAACCCTGAAGGAGCTGCAAAGCTCCCCCACGGAGATTGGAGTATCTGTCCATATGACCACTTTAAGCCGTACACTCCACAGAGCTGGGCTTTACTGAAGAGTGGACAGAAAAAAAAACATTGCTTAAAGAAAAAAAATACCAAACATGTTTGGTGTTCACCAAAAGGCATGTGGGAGACTCCCCAAACATATGGAAGAAGGTACTCTGGTCAGACAAGACTAAAATTGAGCTATTTGGCCATCAAGGAAAACGTTATGTCTGGTACAAACCCAACACCTCTCATCACCCGGAGAACCCATCCCCACAATGAAGCATGGTGATGGCAGCATCATGCTGTGGGGATGTTTTTAATTGGCAGAGACTGGGAAACTGGTCAGAATTGAAGGAATGATGGATGACGCTAAATACAGGGAAATTATTGAGGGAAACCTGTTTCAGTCTTCCAGAGATTTGAGACTGGGACAGAGGTTCACATTCCAGCAGGACAATGACCCTAAGCATACTGCTAAAGCAACACTTGAGTGGTTTAAGGGGAAACATTTAGATGTCTTGGAATGGCCTAGTCAAAGCCCAGGGGGGGGGGAATATTTATGCATGCTCAAGTTTTCTGTTTTTTTGTCTTATTTCTTGTTTTTTCACAATAAAACATATTTTGCATCTTCAAAGTGGTAGGCATGTTGTGTAAATCAAATGATACAACCCCCCCAGAAAATCTATTTTAATTCCAGGTTGTAAGGCAACAAAATAGGAACAATGCTAAGGGGGATGAATACTTTTGCAAGCCACTACATAGGTCTGATCACCCAACATCAGTGACCGACCTCACTAATGCTCTTGTGGTTGAATGGAAGCCAGTCCCCGCAGCAATGTTCCAACATCTAGTGGAAAGCTTTCCCAAAAGAGTGGAGGTTGTTTATAGCAGCAAAGGGGAGACCAAGTCAATGTTAATGCCCATGATTTTGGAATGAGATGTTTGACGAGTAGGTGTCCACATACTTTTGGCCATGTAGTGTACCATCTCTGTGGAGCTATGAGGAACAAGCTAAGCGTCAGTATAGAGACAAAGTAGAATCTCAATTCAACGGCTCAGACACAAGAGGTATGTGGCAGGGTCTACAGTCAATCACGGATTACAAAAATAAAACCAGCCCAGTCATGGACCAAGATGTCTTGCTCCCAGGCAGACTAAATCACTTTTTTGCCCGCTTTGAGGACAATACAGTGCCACTGACACGGCCTGCAACGAAAACATGCGGACTCTCCTTCACTGCAGCCGAGGTGAGTAAAACATTTAAACGTGTTAACCCTCGCAAGGCTGCAGGCCCAGATGGCATCCCCAGCCGCGCCCTCAGAGCATGCGCAGACCACCTATCTGTGCTGCTCCCACATGCTTCAAGAGGGCCACCATTGTTCCTGTTCCCAAGAAAGCTAAGGTAACTGAGCTAAACGACTACCGCCCCGTAGCACTCACTTCCATCATCATGAAGTGCTTTGAGAGACTAGTCAAGGACCATATCACCTCCACCCTACCTGACACCCTAGACCCACTCCAATTTGCTTACCGCCCAAATAGGTCCACAGACGATGCAATCTCAACCACACTGCACACTGCCCTAACCCATCTGGACAAGAGGAATACCTATGTGAGAATGCTGTTCATCGACTACAGCTCGGCATTTAACACCATAGTACCCTCCAAGCTCGTCATCAAGCTCGAGACCCTGGGTCTCGACCCTGCCCTGTGCAGCTGGGTACTGGACTTCCTGACGGGCCACCCCCAGGTGGTGAGCAGAGGGAACAACATCTCCACCCCGCTGATCCTCAACACTGGGGCCCCACAAGGGTGCGTTCTGAGCCCTCTCCTGTACTCCCTGTTCACCCACGACTGCGTGGCCACGCACGCCTCCAACTCAATCATCAAGTTTGCGGACGACACAACAGTGGTAGGCTTGATTACCAACAACGACGAGACGGCCTACAGGGAGGAGGTGAGGGCCCTCGGAGTGTGGTGTCAGGAAAATAACCTCACACTCAATGTCAGCAAAACTAAGGAGATGATTGTGGACTTCAGGAAACAGCAGAGGGAACACCCCCCTATCCACATCGATGGAACAGTAGTGGAGAGGGTAGTAAGTTTTAAGTTCCTCGGCATACACATCACAGACAAACTGAATTGGTCCACCCACACAGACAGCACAGACAGCGCCTCTTCACCTCAGGAGGCGTGTCACCAAAAGCACTCACAAACTTCTACAGATGGGGCATCCTGGCGGGCTGTATCACCGCCTACTGCTCTGCCCCCGTAAGGCTCTCCAGGGACACCATCACCGGGGGCTCACTACCTGCCCTCCAGGACACCTACACCACCGGATGTTACAGGAAGGCCATAAAGATCATCAAGGACAACAACCACCCGAGCCACTGCCTGTTCACCCCGCTATCATCCAGAAGGCGAGGTCAGTACAGGTGCATCAAAGCTGGGACCGAGAGACTGAAAAACAGCTTCTATCTCAAGGCCATCAGACTGTTAAACAGCAACCACTAACATTGAGTGGCTGCTGCCAACACACTGACTCAACTCCAGCCACTTTAATAATGAGAATTGATGGGAAATTATGTAAAATATATCACTAGCCACTTTAAACAATGCTACCTAATATAATGTTTACATACCCTACATTATTCATCTCATATGCATACGTATATACTGTACTCTATATCATCTACTGCATGTAATACATGTATCACTAGCCACTTTAACTATGCCACTTTGTTTACATACTCATCTCATATGTATATACTGTACTCGATACCATCTACTGTATCTTGCCTATGCTGCTCTGTACCATCACTCATTCATATATCTTTATGTACATATTCTTTATCCCCTTACACTTGTGTGTATAAAACAGTAGTTTTGGAATTGTTAGTTAGATTACTTGTTGGTTATTACTGCATTGTTGGAACTAGAAGCACAAGCATTTGTCTACACTCGCATTAACATCTGCTAACCATGTATATGTGACAAATAAAATTTGATTTGAGGAAGAGAGAAAAAAATCTCCATAAATGCATTCTCTGAAGCCATTGTAGGTTATTTCCTAACAAGCATGTCATCCCAGAAAACATTTCCTAATCCATGACATTTTGAATGTGACATTTAAAGAGATGAGTGAAGAGTTGAGAGCTGTTTTTCTCTGCTCTGAGGTACGTTTGTGTACTGTGTTTGATTAACTCCACGGACTCTAACTGTAATTGACAGAGTCTACCTGTTAATGGCAAACACACACACAGGCACAAACACATGCTGTTCTCTCCAGCCCTAGGCTACAACTAATGGATGCATTATTGGAAATGTTTGATCAATTAAATGAAGGGAAATGAACATGCCATGTATAACAAATGTTAATAGCTAATGAATGGCTCCTAGCGACTACGAGCTAATACCAGGAGTTCCATTTAGAGACGTACTGGTGCTAAAAACAACAACAACACAAGTAAAAACAGATGAAGAGCAGTAGTGTCACAGAGAACAGCATGTCCTAACACAACACTAAGCACCATCAGAGATGCTGATTAGAGCCCTACAGATAATCTCCCATTAAAATGACTTGTTTGTTGTTA
The DNA here is from genome assembly GCF_036934945.1 of Oncorhynchus masou masou. Lineage (NCBI taxonomy): Eukaryota > Metazoa > Chordata > Actinopteri > Salmoniformes > Salmonidae > Oncorhynchus > Oncorhynchus masou. The sequence continues at coordinate 35,190,604 of NC_088213.1, forward strand.
TCCTTTTGATGGCTGGTCTACAGCAGCAGCACAGGACAAGGTAGCGTCCCAGGTTGTGGGTGTCGTTAGTCTCCCCAGAGGGCTGCCTCAGTCATAAACACTCTCCTGCCACTGTTTCCAGATGGCCACGGCCCGATAGTGCCTGAGTCCGGTGCTTTTTCACTTCGCACCGGGTCACTGCTTCCTCCGACACGCTACGCACTGCAGAGGAGAGGAGGGTGGCTAATCCTACCCAGCATGCCGCACTCTGGAAACTCTAAATGCAAATGTGTGTCTATGGATGGAAAACGGTGTGTGTGCGTGCGTGTCGACTGTGTTCCAAGTGTGTATCCTCAAATGGATTTGCTTCAGTAGGTTCTTTGGTGAGTCTGTCAGTGTGACCTCTTCCAAATATTCTGGGACATGTTTCACAACCCCTAGAAAGACTACAGAGTGTAACTGCGGTAAGCTTCAAAAGACCCGTCATGTGCAGACACGTTTACAGGGCCAGACCAGATTTGTCCCGTTTTTAATTGCATCGGAGAGCAATCATTCTCTGCCCCACAAATCCTCTGTAAAGCCGCAGCACGTTACAATGGAACCATAATTGCAGGAGTTGAATTGGCTGCCAATGTTCTGCTACTCTCAGTGCCTGCTAGCATTGGAGAGCTCAATAATTAGAAACAGGGAAAAATTAGGTGGCAATTTTGTGTTGGCAATTATCATAATGTAAAAGAAGTGCCATTAGTATTGTTAGTTTGGCGTCCTGTGACACTTGTCCTGTACCCCTCTCAGCTGCTGGAGTCAACTCTTGATTTCCCTGTAGCCTTTGCACCCCCGCCATCACTGATTTGGTGTTTAGGCTCTCAGAGGAGGCAGCTCATTGGGTGGAGACTAGCAAACTGCCTCAGCCAAAAACATCACTAGCCTCAAATACTATGAGGATGATTACAGCATTAGACCTTTGTTTCCATATAGGTAAACAATGAAGTGTTCACCCATTTGAGAGTTTAACCAAATGTATGAGTTCTACCTCAACTGAGATACACTGATTGTACAAAACATCAACACCTTCCTAATATTGAGTTGGAGCCTCCTTTTTGCCCTCAGAACAGCCTCAATTCATTTGGGGCATGGACTCTACAAGGTTTCGAAAGCATTCCACAGGGATGCTGGTCCATGTTGACTATTCTTGATACACACAGGAAACTGTTTGGAGCGTGACAAGCCCAGCAATGTTGCATTTGGCACCTACTACCATACCACGTTCAAAGGCACTTAAATATTCTGTCTTGCCCATTCATCCTCTGAATGGCACACATACACAATCCATGTCTCAATTGTCTCAAGGCTTAAACATCCTTCTTTAACCTGTCTCCTCCCTTTCATCTACACTGATTGAAGTGGATTTAACAAGTGACATTGATAAGGGATCATAGCTTTCACCTGGATTCACCTGGTCAGTCTACTGTATGTCATGGAAAGAGCAGGTGTTCTTAATGTTTTGTATACTCAGTGTATATACAGACAATATGATTTTACTATTATAAATAGCAGCACAACTGAGAGGATGGGGAATTCATTTCATTGTTAAGCCTGATGTCCCTGGGCAGAAAACAAGAAGTGTTCATAAACGAATGAAAAAGAAAATGACTTTGGGATGCAGGAAGTCCTTCAGCATTAAGGTTGGAACAACTCTCAGCGGCTCTCAAGCAATCAAGCGTGGGGATTTGCACAAGATTTTAATTTGGATGCATTATCCAATCCCTCTCGGACTGAAAAGCTGGCAATTGCTTAGACAAAAGATATGCACTGATAAGTGTTGAAGGTCAACAAGCTGCAAAAGTGAAGATATCAGCAGTTGGTCCACAACAGAAACACGTAGCTACACACACACACACACACACACACACACACACACACACACACACACACACACACACACACACACACACGCACACAGCCACAGCCACAAAATCAAAATATAAACCTCAGACTTCACATGTTACATGACAGTCTACACACAGATCCTACAGTGAGTCTCTGCTATAACTCTCAGATCAAAGCTTATGATCAGTCCAATGTTTTTGTTTCACAGTGTGTTTGAAAGCTGCTCGGCACATGGCTTACACTTCCTCATGCTGCCGTGAAGCCATAAAGCTAAATGAGGGTCTGTGTTCAGAATAAAAGCAGGATTAAATGAACAACACAGTCTGAGAAGAGAGGCAGCCCTTTCAGAATACTGTATGTATATAGTAGGTGAGAAAGAATATTCTTGTGCTTTTTCTCATCCCTGACGCATTATTGAATGGCCTGCACCTTCTCTCGCCTCAAAGCATTCTGCTGATGGAATCAAAATCCCTTTCACAAATTTAAATGAGGTGTGCTCTGCTGTGAGTGGTATTGGAAAAGCATTTGTCGGAACAGAGCCTCGCAGAAGCATCCTTAAATACAAGGCAATCACCGTCTAACACAGAGACGAGGCAGGCGGAGAGGTGTGCCCAGACTGCAGAGTGGAAGAGGACAGATGATTATGATGGTAATAAGCAATAAACCAAAACAAAGTCATACCTGAATCTCTCTCTGCACCACCCAGCAACATTGAAAGGGCCTTTTTTTTGTCAACGGGCTAAGCTACAATTTAAAAGTCATTTCTCATTATTTGCCTTGAATCCATATACTGTACACACACATTCTAATCTGTCAAAGCCTTGATAGGGAGCAGTAGTCAGAGAGCCACATCATGCATAACATGCCTATTCAAAATCAACTATGCCCTGGCCCGCTTTCTTACAACCAACAGAACATATTGACACATTCAAATGAAACTCGGCACATGCAGTGTGAGCTTCTGGTCTACGTATTGAGGACATTTTGAAGGCATTTCCGTGTTCTCTGTGATAATGGACTGGTGCCGATCGGAGAGTGGTTCTGCCATACATGCTCCAGGGACACCTCCTTGTGTCAGACCTGAGCAGGGAGAAGGAGTAGAAGATGGAGGAAGATGAGGAGGAAATTAGAATGAGGGGAGAGGAGGAAGATGAAGAAGAATGAGGAGCCCTTTTAATTCTATCCTGGTCTAATGAGAGGCTGTCAGGGCTACACCACAATGAAAGTACCCCTCAAATGTACTTCTATTGTGGAGCCCTGGCACTACAGGGGAGTGTGTGGAGCAGGCAGGAAGGGTGCTGAGACAACCATTGTTATGCATGCAAAGAGCAGGGTCTGGCAGAGAGAGGAGGACAGAGAAGAAAAGAGAGTAGAAGATTGCATCTGGAATTGTCAAACTGTGGCAGTAGTGGGCTTCAGTCACTTTATCAGTGCCAGAGCAGGGCCTCTTCCTCCCATCTAGAGAGACTATTCTCTCCCCCTCCAACCAGGAAAACACACTCTCTCACCCTGAAAGCAATCACCCTTCTTGTCTTTTCTCTCTTCCCCTTTCTCTCTCTGCCACTATCTCTTCTCTCAATTTCTCTTTTTCTCTCGCCATCTCTGTCCCTCTTTGTTTATTGTGAAGAGTACATCAAACACAAAGGCTGTCAGCTGAGAGCATGATCAGCTTGAGCAAATCATTGATCAGGTTGAAATTACGATAGGATTTCTGTGAAGCAAGTGCATGAAAATCTATTGTGCTCCAGGTCATCTATTGGGAATCACAGAGGTATGTAATGCAGTGATCTTGCCCCAATACACAGAGTTAATAATCTGTTTACACTCCAACCCCCTTTTCATTGATTTTCAATCTTACCACTGAAATATACATTCCCAGTAGGTTTCAGTTGGTTTTAGAGAGTGGGCAAAATCAGGTGTGTGTGCATACATGAGACCATGTGTATGTGGAGGGGTTATTATAATAGTGTTGGAGTCGATAATGAAATGAAGGTGTTCTTGGTATTCTAAGATCAATATCTGCATGAGAAAGGTTGTGAGAGGTGTCCTGTTGTGATGATAGGTAGTGTGTATGAGGGGAGGAGTGAGGGGCCTCTCCTAACACAATGTCGACAGGTCAGTGAGAAGACCGGGACTCTGATCTAGTGGTTGAAAGGTCCATATTGAGGTGTTTTGAGGTAGTGAGATGCATATTGAGCAGGGTCAGTAGTTAGAACAGGTCTCTGATGTGCGTTACTCCCTGTACCTCCATTCCTGGTACATATACTGTGTGTGGAGCTCTGCGACTGTGTCTGTCTGAGTGCCTCCCTTTAAAGAGGCTGTGAATGATGTTATTTAGAGAGTGCTGATTGCTGGTTTAACCTGGCAGCCACGGTGGCTGCTGCTGCATTAATAATCGCGGGAAGGCAGGAGTGCTGGCGGGGCCTTTGCCTTGTTCAACGCTTATCTATGTCTCTATCTATGTCTCTATCTCTGTCTATGTCTCTATCTCTGTCTCTATCTCTGTCTCTATCTATGTCTATGTCTCTATCTCTATCTCTGTCTCTGTCTCTATCTATGTCTCTATCTCTGTCTATGTCTCTATGTCTCTATCTATGTCTCTATCTCTGTCTCTATCTCTGTCTATGTCTGTCTGTCTCTATCTGTCTCTATCTATGTCTCTATCTGTCTGTCTATGTCTCTATCTCTGTCTGTCTCTATCTCTGTCTCTATCTCTGTCTATGTCTCTGTCTCTGTCTCTATCTCTGTCTATGTCTCTGTCTCTGTCTCTATCTATGTCTCTATCTCTGTCTATGTCTCTATCTATGTCTCTATCTCTGTCTATGTCTCTATCTCTGTCTCTATCTCTGTCTCTATCTATGTCTATGTCTCTATCTCTATCTCTGTCTCTGTCTCTATCTATGTCTCTATCTCTGTCTATGTCTATATCTCTGTCTCTATCTCTATCTCTGTCTATGTCTCTATCTCTGTCTCTATCTCTGTCTATGTCTCTGTCTCTGTCTCTATCTATGTCTCTATCTCCGTCTATGTATCTATCTATGTCTCTATCTCTGTCTATGTCTCTATCTCTGTCTCTATCTCTGTCTCTATCTATGTCTATGTCTCTATCTTTATCTCTATCTCTGTCTCTGTCTCTATCTATGTCTCTATCTCTGTCTATGTCTCTATCTCTGTCTCTATCTCTGTCTATGTCTCTGTCTCTGTCTCTATCTATGTCTCTGTCTCTGTCTATGTCTCTATCTCTATCTCTGTCTCTGTCTCTATCTCTGTCTCTGTCTCTGTCTCTATCTCTGTCTATGTCTCTCTCTGTCTCTATCTCTGTCTCTATCTCTGTCTATGTCTCTATCTCTATCTCTGTCTATGTCTCTATCTCTGTCTATGTCTCTATCTCTATCTCTGTCTCTATCTCTATCTCTGTCTCTATCTATGTCTCTATGTCTCTATCTCTGTCTCTGTCTCTATCTATGTCTCTATCTCTGTCTCTATCTCTGTCTCTATCTCTGTCTCTGTCTATGAAACTTGATTCCGGTTGGAGCGAGCGGTCGCATCTACACTTCGGTCCGCAGGTAGTATAACTTTTCATTACATTTCATTACATTTTGTTATAGTACAACGGTTTGATTTGTCTTATCTTAGCAATTTCTTCTTAGCTAGCTACATAGCCGTCTTTGTATCAACGACAATTGCATATTATCGTATTTCGTCGTCCTAACGTATCTGCCCAGCAGCTAGCTAAGCAGCTAGCTAACATCCACTGTCCACTAGCACTGTAGAATCTATTACACTCAACTGAACGACTCGATTAGCGTAGTGTCAGCTAGCTACATAGTTGTCTTCGCTGTCTTCGTATCCAAGATAATTGTGCAGTTTAGAGTGTGTAGACTTAGTGATTATCTTAATTTACCGAGGTTAGCTAGCCAGCTATTTGTCGTCCTTAACGTAGGAAATGCTGCTAGCTAGCTAGCCAACAGCTAGCCAACCTCTACCGAATTGAACTCCAACTACCCGGTCAACATTCCGCGTCGCTCCACAGGTAGTATCACATTTTTCATTTCACTTCATTACAGTACAACGGTTTGATTTGTTTGATCGTAGCTAGCCAGCTACATAGCCGTCTTTGTATCTAAGACAATTGTGTAGTCTAGAGCGATTTTCTAGGTTAGCTGGCCAGCTATTGTCGGTCTTTCAACGTAGCTAGCCAGCTAGCCCCGAATAGCAGCACTGTAGTAACTATTACAGTACAACGGTTTGTTTTGTTTGATCGTAGCTAGCTAGCTACATAGCCGTCTTTGTATCTAAGACAATTGTGTAGCCTAGAGCGATTTTCTAGGTTAGCTGGCCAGCTATTGTCGTTCTCTTAACGTAGCTAGCCAGCTAGCCCCGAATAGCAGCACTGTAGTAACTATTACAGTACAACGGTTTGTTTTGTTTGATCGTAGCTAGCTAGCTACATAGCCGTCTTTGTATCTAAGTCAATTGTTTAGCCTAGAGCGATTTTCTAGGTTAGCTACATCGCAGCCACTACCAGCTAGCCTACTCCAGCAGTACTGTATCATTTCAATCATTTTAGTCTATAAGATTCTTGCTACGTAAGCTTAACTTTCTGAACATTCGAGACGTGTAGTCCACTTGTCATTCCAATCTCCTTTGCATTAGCGTAGCCTCTTCTGTACCCTGTCAACTATGTGTCTATCTATCCCTGTTCTCTCCTCTCTGCACAGACCATACAAACGCTCCACACCGCGTGGCCGCGGCCACCATAATCTGGTGGTCACATCGCGCACGACCCACGTGGAGTTCCTGGTCTCCGGTAGCCTCTGGAACTGCCGATCTGCGGCCAACAAGGCAGAGTTCATCTCAGCCTATGCCTCCCTCCAGTCCCTCGACTTCCTGGCACTGACGGAAACATGGATCACCACAGATAACACTGCTACTCCTACTGCTCTCTCTTCGTCCGCCCACGTGTTCTCGCACACCCCGAGAGCTTCTGGTCAGCGGGGTGGTGGCACCGGGATCCTCATCTCTCCCAAGTGGTCATTCTCTCTCTCTCCCCTTACCCATCTATCTATCGCCTCCTTTGAATTCCATGCTGTCACAGTTACCAGCCCTTTCAAGCTTAACATCCTTATCATTTATCGCCCTCCAGGTTCCCTCGGAGAGTTCATCAATGAGCTTGATGCCTTGATAAGCTCCTTTCCTGAGGATGGCTCACCTCTCACAGTCCTGGGCGACTTTAACCTCCCCACGTCTACCTTTGACTCATTCCTCTCTGCCTCCTTCTTTCCACTCCTCTCCTCTTTTGACCTCACCCTCTCACCTTCCCCCTACTCACAAGGCAGGCAATACGCTCGACCTCATCTTTACTAGATGCTGTTCTTCCACTAACCTCATTGCAACTCCCCTCCAAGTCTCCGACCACTACCTTGTATCCTTTTCCCTCTCGCTCTCATCCAACACTTCCCACACTGCCCCTACTCGGATGGTATCGCGCCGTCCCAACCTTCGCTCTCTCTCCCCCGCTACTCTCTCCTCTTCCATCCTATCATCTCTTCCCTCTGCTCATACCTTCTCCAACCTTTCTCCTGAGTCTGCCTCCTCAACCCTCCTCTCTTCCCTTTCTGCATCCTTTGACTCTCTATGTCCCCTATCCTCCAGGCCGGCTCGGTCCTCCCGCTCCGTGGCTCGATGACTCATTGCGAGCTCACAGAACAGAGCTCCGGGCAGCCGAGCGGAAATGGAGGAAAACTCGCCTCCCTGCGGACCTGGCATCCTTTCACTCCCTCCTCTCTACATTTTCCTCCTCTGTCTCTGCTGCTAAAGCCACTTTCTACCACTCTAAATTCCAAGCATCTGCCTCTAACCCTAGGAAGCTCTTTGCCACCTTCTCCTCCCTCCTGAACCCTCCTCCCCTCCCCCTCCTCCCTCTCTGCAGATGACTTCGTCAACCATTTTGAAAAGAAGGTCGACGACATCCGATCCTCGTTTGCTAAGTCAAACGACACCGCTGGTTCTGCTCACACTGCCCTACCCTGTGCTCTGACCTCTTTCTCCCTCTCTCTCCAGATGAAATCTCGCTTCTTGTGACGGCCGGCCGCCCAACAACCTGCCCGCTTGACCCTATCCCCTCCTCTCTTCTCCAGACCATTTCCGGGGACCTTCTCCCTTACCTCACCTCGCTCATCAACTCATCCCTGACCGCTGGCTACGTCCCTTCCGTCTTCAAGAGAGCGAGAGTTGCACCCCTTCTGAAAAAACCTACACTCGATCCCTCCGATGTCAACAACTACAGACCAGTATCCCTTCTTTCTTTTCTCTCCAAAACTCTTGAACGTGCCGTCCTTGGCCAGCTCTCCCACTATCTCTCTCAGAATGACCTTCTTGATCCAAATCAGTCAGGTTTCAAGACTAGTCATTCAACTGAGACTGCTCTTCTCTGTATCACGGAGGCGCTCCGCACTGCTAAAGCTAACTCTCTCTCCTCTGCTCTCATCCTTCTAGACCTATCGGCTGCCTTCGATACTGTGAACCATCAGATCCTCCTCTCCACCCTCTCCGAGTTGGGCATCTCCGGCGCGGCCCACGCTTGATTGCGTCCTACCTGACAGGTCGCTCCTACCAGGTGGCGTGGCGAGAATCTGTCTCCTCGCCACGCGCTCTCACCACTGGTGTCCCCCAGGGCTCTGTTCTAGGCCCTCTCCTATTCTCGCTATACACCAAGTCACTTGGCTCTGTCATAACCTCACATGGTCTCTCCTATCATTGCTATGCAGACGACACACAATTAATCTTCTCCTTTCCCCTTCTGATGACCAGGTGGCGAATCGCATCTCTGCATGTCTGGCAGACATATCAGTGTGGATGACGGATCACCACCTCAAGCTGAACCTCGGCAAGACGGAGCTGCTCTTCCTCCCGGGGGAAGGACTGCCCGTTCCATGATCTCGCCATCACGGTTGACAACTCCATTGTGTCCTCCTCCCAGAGCGCTAAGAACCTTGGCGTGATCCTGGACAACACCCTGTCGTTCTCAACCAACATCATGGCGGTGGCCCGTTCCTGTAGGTTCATGCTCTACAACATCCGCAGAGTACGACCCTGCCTCACACAGGAAGCGGCGCAGGTCCTAATCCAGGCACTTGTCATCTCCCGTCTGGATTACTGCAACTCGCTGTTGGCTGGGCTCCCTGCCTGTGCCATTAAACCCTACAACTCATCCAGAACGCTGCAGCCCGTCTGGTGTTCAACCTTCCCAAGTTCTCTCCGTCACCCCGCTCCTCCGCTCTCTCCACTGGCTTCCAGTTGAAGCTCGCATCCGCTACAAGACCATGGTGCTTGCCTACGGAGCTGTGAGGGGAACGGCACCGCAGTACCTCCAGGCTCTGATCAGGCCCTACACCCAAGCAAGGGCACTGCGTTCATCCACCTCTGGCCTGCTCGCCTCCCTACCATTGAGGAAGTACAGTTCACGCTCAGCCCAGTCAAAACTGTTCGCTGCTCTGGCCCCCAATGGTGGAACAAACTCCCTCACGACGCCAGGACAGCGGAGTCAATCACCACCTTCCGGAGACACCTGAAACCCCACCTCTTCAAGGAATACCTAGGATAAGATAAGTAATCCTTCTCACCACCCCCTTAATGATTTAGATGCACTATTGTAAAGTGGCTGTTCCACTGGATGTCAGAAGGTGAATTCACCAATTTGTAAGTCGCTCTGGATAAGAGCGTCTGCTAAATGACTTAAATGTAAATGTAAATGTAAATGTCTCTGTCTCTGTCTCTGTCTATGTCTCTATCTCTGTCTCTGTCTCTATCTCTGTCTCTGTCTCTGTCTCTGTCTCTATCTCTATCTCTGTCTCTATCTTTGTCTCTATCTCTGTCTCTGTCTCTATCTCTGTCCCTGTCTATATCTCTGTCTATGTCTCTGTCTATGTCTCTGTCTCTATCTCTGTCTCTGTCTATGTCTCTATCTCTGTCTATGTCTCTGTCTCTGTCTCTGTCTCTGTCTGTCTCTATTTCTGCCTCTGTCTCTATCTCTGTCTCTGTCTCTATCTCTGTCTCTGTCTATGTCTCTATCTCTGTCTCTGTCTCTGTCTCTGTCTATGTCTCTATCTCTATCTCTGTCTCTGTCTCTATCTCTGTCTCTATCTCTGTCCCTGTCTATGTCTCTATCTCTGTCTATGTCTCTATCTCTGTCTCTATATCTGTCTCTGTCTCTGTCTCTATCTCTGTCTCTGTCTATGTCTCTATCTCTGTCTATGTCTCTGTGTCTGTCTCTGTCTGTCTCTATTTCTGCCTCTGTCTCTATCTCTGTCTCTGTCTCTATCTCTGTCTCTGTCTATGTCTCTATCTCTGTCTCTGTCTCTGTCTATGTCTCTATCTCTATCTCTGTCTCTGTCTCTATCTCTGTCTCTATCTCTGTCCCTGTCTATGTCTCTATCTCTGTCTATGTCTCTATCTCTGTCTCTATATCTGTCTCTGTCTCTGTCTCTATCTCTGTCTCTGTCTCTGTCTCTATCTCTGTCTCTGTCTCTCTCTATGTCTCTGTCTCTGTCTATGTCTCTATCTCTGTCTATGTCTCTATCTCTGTCTCTGTCTCTATCTCTGTCTCTATCTCTGTCTATGTCTCTGTCTATGTCTCTATCTCTGTCTCTGTCTCTATCTCTGCCTCTGTCTCTATCTCTGTCTATGTCTCTATCTATGTCTATGTCTCTGTCTCTGTCTCTATCTCTATCTCTATCTCTGTTTCTATCTCTGTCTCTGTCTCTGTCTCTATCTCTGTCTCTATCTCTGTCTATGTCTCTATCTCTGCCTATGTCTATGTCTCTATCTCTGTCTCTATCTCTGTCTCTGTCTATGTCTCTGTCTCTATCTCTGTCTATGTCTCTATCTCTGCCTATGTCTATGTCTCTATCTCTGTCTCTATCTCTATCTCTGTCTATGTCTCTATCTCTGTCTCTGTCTCTATCTCTGCCTCTGTCTTTGTCTCTGTCTATGTCTCTATCTCTGTCTCTGTCTCTGTCTCTGTCTCTATCTCTGTCTCTATCTCTGTCTATGTCTCTATCTCTGCCTATGTCTATGTCTCTATCTCTGTCTCTATCTCTATCTCTGTCTATGTCTCTATCTCTGTCTCTGTCTCTATCTCTGCCTCTGTCTCTATCTCTGTCTATGTCTCTATCTATGTCTATGTCTCTGTCTCTGTCTCTATCTCTATCTCTATCTCTGTTTCTATCTCTGTCTCTGTCTCTATCTCTGTCTCTATCTCTGTCTATGTCTCTATCTCTGCCTATGTCTATGTCTCTATCTCTGTCTATGTCTCTATCTCTGTCTCTGTCTCTATCTCTGTCTATGTCTCTATCTCTGCCTATGTCTATGTCTCTATCTCTGTCTCTATCTCTGTCTCTGTCTATGTCTCTATCTCTTTCTATGTCTCTATCTCTGTCTCTGTCTCTGTCTCTGTTTCTTTCTCTGTCTCTGTCTATGTCTCTATCTATGTCTCTGTCTATGTCTCTATCTCTGTCTATGTCTCTATCTCTGTCTCTATCTCTGTCTATGTCTCTATCTCTGTCTCTATCTCTGTCCCTGTCTATGTCTCTATCTCTGTCTATGTCTCTATCTCTGTCTCTATCTCTGTCTCTATCTCTATCTCTGTCTCTATCTCTGTCTCTGTCTCTGTCTCTATCTCTGTCTATGTCTCTATCTCTATCTCGGTCTATGTCTCTATCTCTGTCTCTATCTCTGTCTCTGTCTATGTCTCTATCTCTTTCTATGTCTCTATCTCTGTCTCTGTCTCTGTCTCTGTTTCTTTCTCTGTCTCTGTCTATGTCTCTATCTATGTCTCTGTCTATGTCTCTATCTCTGTCTATGTCTCTATCTCTGTCTCTATCTCTGTCTATGTCTCTATCTCTGTCTCTATCTCTGTCCCTGTCTATGTCTCTATCTCTGTCTATGTCTCTATCTCTGTCTCTATCTCTGTCTCTATCTCTATCTCTGTCTCTATCTCTGTCTCTGTCTCTATCTCTGTCTCTCTCTCTGTCTCTGTCTCTATCTCTGTCTCTGTCTCTGTCTCTATCTCTGTCTCTGTCTATGTCTCTATCTCTGTCTATGTCTCTATCTCTGTCTCTGTCTCTATCTCTGTCTATGTCTCTATCTCTGTCTCTATCTCTGTCTATGTCTCTATCTCTGTCTCTATCTCGGTCTATGTCTCTATCTCTGTCTCTGTTTATGTCTATGTCTCTATCTCTGTCTATGTCTCTATCTCTGTCTCTGTCTCTGTCTCTGTCTATGTCTCTATCTATGTCTATGTCTCTGTCTCTGTCTATGTTTCTGTCTCTGTCTCTGTCTCTGTCTCTGTCTATGTCTATGTCTCTGTCTCTATCTCTGTCTATGTCTATGTCTCTGTCTCTATCTCTGTCTCTATCTCTGTCTCTGTCTCTCTCTATGTCTCTGTCTCTATCTCTGTCTATGTCTCTGTCTATGTCTATGTCTCTGTCTCTGTCTCTGTATCTGTCTCTATATCTGTCTCTGTCTCTGTCTCTGTCTCTATATCTGTCTCTGTCTCTGTCTCTATATCTGTCTCTGTCTCTGTCTCTGTCTATGTTTCTATCTCTGTCTCAGTCTCTATCTCTGTCTATGTCTCTGTCTATGTCTATGTCTCTGTCTCTATCTCTGTCTCTGTCTCTATCTCTGTCTCTGTCTCTGTCTCTGTCTATGTCTCTGTCTCTATCTCTGTCTATGTCTCTGTCTATGTCTCTGTCTATATCTCTGTCTCTGTCTCTGTCTCTATCTCTGTCTCTGTCTCTATCTCTGTCTATGTCTCTATCTCTGTCTCTATCTCTATCTCTGTCTATGTCTCTATCTCTGTCTCTGTCTCTATCTCTGCCTCTGTCTCTATCTCTGTCTATGTCTCTATCTATGTCTATGTCTCTGTCTCTGTCTCTATCTCTGTCCCTATCTCTGTCTCTGTCTCTGTCTCTATCTCTGTCTCTATCTCTGTCTCTGTCTATGTCTCTATCTCTGTCTATGTCTCTATCTCTGTCTCTGTCTCTGTCTCTATCTCTGTCTATGTCTCTATCTCTATCTCGGTCTATGTCTCTATCTCTGTCTCTATCTCTGTCTCTGTCTATGTCTCTATCTCTGTCTATGTCTCTATCTCTGTCTCTGTCTCTGTCTCTGTTTCTTTCTCTGTCTCTGTCTATGTCTCTATCTATGTCTCTGTCTATGTCTCTATCTCTGTCTATGTCTCTATCTCTGTCTCTATCTCTGTCTATGTCTCTATCTCTGTCTCTATCTCTGTCTCTGTCTATGTCTCTATCTTTGTCTATGTCTCTATCTCTGTCTCTGTCTCTGTCTATGTCTCTATCTCTGTCTCTGTTTATGTCTCTATCTCTGTCTATGTCTCTATCTCTGTCTCTGTCTCTATCTCTGTCTATGTCTCTATCTCTGTCTATGTCTCTATCTCTGTCTCTGTCTCTATCTCTGTCTATGTCTCTGTCTCTGTCTATGTCTCTGTCTCTGTCTCTGTCTCTGTCTCTGTCTCTGTCTCTGTCTCTGTCTCTGTCTCTATCTCTGTCCATGCCTCTATCTATGTCTATGTCTCTGTCTCTGTCTCTGTCTATGTCTCTGTCTCTGTCTCTGTCTCTGTCTATGTCTATGTCTCTGTCTCTGTCTCTATCTCTGCCTATGTCTCTATCTCTGTCTTTGTCTCTGTCTATGTCTCTATCTCTATCTCTGTCTCTGTCTCTGTCTCTGTCTCTGTCTATGTCTCTATCTCTGTCTATGTCTCTATCTCTGTCTCTGTCTCTGTCTCTGTCTCTATCTCTGTCTCTGTCTCTGTCTCTATCTCTGTCTCTGTCTCTGTCTCTGTCTCTGTCTCTGTCTCTATCTCTATCTCTGTCTCTGTCTATGTCTCTATCTCTGTCTATGTCTCTATCTCTGTCTCTATCTCTATCTCTGTCTCTATCTCTATCTCTGTCTATGTCTCTATCTCTGTCTCTGTCTCTATCTCTGCCTCTGTCTCTATCTCTGTCTATGTCTCTATCTCTGTCTCTGTCTCTGTCTATGTCTCTATCTCTGTCTCTATCTCTGTCTATGTCTCTATCTCTGTCTCTATCTCTGTCTCTGTCTATGTCTCTATCTCTGTCTCTGTCTATGTCTCTATCTCTGTCTATGTCTCTATCTCTGTCTCTATCTCTGTCTATGTCTCTATCTCTGTCTCTATCTCTGTCTCTGTCTATGTCTATGTCTCTATCTCTGTCTCTGTCTCTGTCTATGTCTCTATCTCTGTCTCTATCTCTGTCTATGTCTCTATCTCTGTCTCTATCTCTGTCTCTGTCTATGTCTCTATCTCTGTCTCTGTCTATGTCTCTATCTTTGTCTATGTCTCTATCTCTGTCTCTGTCTCTGTCTATCTCTGTCTCTGTCTATCTCTGTCTCTGTCTATGTCTCTATCTCTGTCTATGTCTCTATCTCTGTCTCTGTCTCTATCTCTGTCTCTATCTCTGTCTATGTCTCTATCTCTGTCTCTATCTCTGTCTCTGTCTCTATCTCTGTCTCTGTCTCTGTCTATATCTCTGTCTATGTCTCTATCTCTGTCTCTGTCTCTGTCTCTATCTCTATCTATGTCTCTCTATGTCTCTATCTCTGTCTCTGTCTCTATCTCTGTCTCTATCTCTGTCTCTGTCTATGTCTCTATCTTTGTCTATGTCTCTATCTCTGTCTCTGTCTCTGTCTCTGTCTATGTCTCTATCTCTGTCTCTGTTTATGTCTCTATCTCTGTCTATGTCTCTATCTCTGTCTCTGTCTCTATCTCTGTCTATGTCTCTATCTCTGTCTATGTCTCTATCTCTGTCTCTGTCTCTATCTCTGTCTCTATCTCTGTCTATGTCTCTGTCTCTGTCTATGTCTCTGTCTCTGTCTCTGTCTCTGTCTCTGTCTCTATCTCTGTCCATGTCTCTATCTATGTCTATGTCTCTGTCTCTGTCTATGTCTCTGTCTCTGTCTCTGTCTCTGTCTCTGTCTATGTCTATGTCTATGTCTCTGTCTCTGTCTCTGTCTCTATCTATGCCTGTCTCTGTCTCTGTCTTTGTCTCTGTCTCTCTCTCTCTATCTCTGTCTCTGTCTCTGTCTCTGTCTCTGTCTCTGTCTCTATCTCTGTCTCTATCTCTGTCTATGTCTCTATCTCTGTCTCTGTCTCTATCTCTGTCTCTGTCTCTGTCTCTGTCTCTGTCTCTGTCTCTGTCTCTGTCTCTGTCTATGTCTCTATCTCTGTCTCTGTCTCTGTCTATGTCTCTGTCTCTATCTCTGTCTCTGTCTCTGTCTCTGTCTCTATCTCTGTCTCTGTCTCTATCTCTGTCTCTGTCTCTGTCTCTGTCTCTGTCTCTGTCTCTGTCTCTATCTCTGTCTCTGTCTATGTCTCTATCTCTGTCTATGTCTCTATCTCTGTCTGTCTCTATCTCTGTCTATGTCTCTATCTCTGTCTCTATCTCTATCTCTGTCTATGTCTCTATCTCTGTCTATGTCTCTATCTCTGTCTCTGTCTCTATCTCTGCCTCTGTCTCTATCTCTGTCTATGTCTCTATCTATGTCTATGTCTCTGTCTCTGTCTCTATCTCTGTCTCTGTCTCTATCTCTGTCTCTGTCTCTGTCTCTATCTCTGTCTCTATCTCTGTCTCTGTCTATGTCTCTATCTCTCTATGTCTCTATGTCTCTATCTCTGTCTCTGTCTCTGTCTCTGTCTCTGTCTATGTCTCTATCTCTATCTCTGTCTATGTCTCTATCTCTGTCTCTGTCTCTATCTCTGTCTCTATCTCTGTCTATGTCTCTGTCTCTGTCTCTGTCTCTGTCTCTGTCTCTGTCTCTTCTTTTCTCTGTCTCTGTCTATGTCTCTGTCTCTGTCTCTGTCTATGTCTCTATCTCTGTCTATGTCTCTATCTCTGTCTCTATCTCTGTCTATGTCTCTATCTCTGTCTCTTTCTCTGTCTCTGTCTATGTCTCTATCTTTGTCTATGTCTCTATCTCTGTCTCTGTCTCTATCTCTGTCTCTGTCTCTGTCTATGTCTCTATCTCTGTCTCTGTTTATGTCTCTATCTCTGTCTATGTCTCTATCTCTGTCTCTGTCTCTATCTCTGTCTATGTCTCTATCTCTGTCTATGTCTCTATCTCTGTCTCTATCTCTGTCTATGTCTCTATCTCTGTATATGTCTCTATCTCTGTCTATGTCTCTGTCTCTGTCTCTGTCTATGTCTCTGTCTATGTCTCTGTCTCTGTCTATGTCTCTGTCTATGTCTCTGTCTCTGTCTATCTCTCTATCTATGTCTCTATCTCTATCTCTGTCTCTGTCTCTATCTCTATCTCTATCTCTGTCTCTGTCTCTGTCTCTGTCTCTGTCTCTGTCTATGTCTCTCTCTGTCTCTGTCTCTGTCTCTGTCTATGTCTCTGTCTAGGTCTCTATCTCTGTCTCTGTCTATGTCTCTGTCTCTGTCTCTATCTCTATCTCTATCTCTATCTCTATCTCTATCTCTGTCTCTATCTCTGTCTCTGTCTCTATCTCTATCTATGTCTCTGTCTATGTCTCTATCTCTGTCTGTCTCTATCTCTGTCTATGCCTCTATCTCTGTCTCTGTCTCTGTCTCTGTCTCTGTCTCTGTCTCTGTCTCTGTCTCTGTCTATGTCTCTGTCTCTGTCTCTGTCTCTGTCTATGTCTCTATCTCTGTCTATGTCTCTATCTATGTCTCTGTCTATGTCTCTATCTCTGTCTATGTCTCTATCTCTGTTTCTGTCTATGTCTCTATCTCTGTCTCTGTCTATGTCGCTATCTCTGTCTATGTTTCTGTCTCTATCTATGTCTCTATCTATGTCTCTATCTCTGTCTATGTCTCTGTCTATGTCTCTATCTCTGTCTATGTTTCTATCTCTGTCTATGTCTCTGTCTATGTCTCTATCTCTGTCTATGTCTCTATCTCTGTCTATGTCTCCATCTATGTCTCTGTCTATGTCTCTATCTCTGTCTCTGTCTCTGTCCCTGTCCCCTCTGTCTCGATCTCTGTCTATGTCTCTATCTCTATAGGGGCGGCAGGGTAGCCTAGTGGTTAGAGTGTTGGACTAGTAACCGAAAGGTTACAAGTTCAAATCCCCGAGCTGACAAGGTACAAATCTGTCGTTCTGCCCCTAAACAGGCAGTTAATCCACTGTTCCTAGGCCATCATTGAAAATAAGAATTTGTTCTTAACTGACTTGCCTAGTTAAATAAAGGTAAAATAAAAAAGTCTCTGTCCCCCCTCTGTCTATGTCTCTGTCTCCTCTGTCTCTGCGCCCGGCCAAGAAAAAGGCAGCAAACAGCAGGGGAACTGTGGCGGAAAATTACAGCATCTTCACATGCCAGCCAGCCAGCCAGCCGACCAGCCAGCCAGCTACCATGCCACGGTCGGAGCAATAGAGGGGAGCAGAAAGAGAGAGAAAGAGAGCGAGCCCATTCCAGCAGCAGGAGACCAATCCACAACCCCCCTGTGTCAATATTAACTGTGTGGCTGAAACTCTCCTTCCCCTCCCATTACCTCAGCCCCACATTTCTCCCACCCAGTCAGAAGACATTTTGATTGGTTGTGTGAAGATTAAAGACACTCTGTCCGCTAGGGAGAGAACAGTATAATTGATATTTCGGCTCAGGGCAAACTTGCTCTCGCAGGCCAGTGGCTGTTTCAGCAGGAAATGAATGTTAGCACAGCTTGGCAGCGGAACGTACGGCCGGCGTGTTTCGGGAAATATATTGGAGTTCAGTCTCTGGTCCACTGACTACTGCAACTACAGCTGAATGAAATGAACATTGTGTAGAGAGGAGATAAACAGAAAATAGATGATTCATCGAGCTGCCCTCAGATTTAGCACCAATGTGTTATCGTGGTGGCACTTGTGAAAGAGTTTGAAATAAATATAGATTTCTGAGTATGTTATAAAAAATGATGGACTGGACCAACAATTATATTTTTGAACACTTATGAGGGTGCACATGGTAACGTCGTTAGTAGTGCCCAGTCATATTATAGGGGATCACACCATGACTGAAATGTAAACCCTGCTTGTACATCGAAAGACTTTATAATGCATTGAATAGGAACTATCATGCAAATCAGTCCCAAGGTGCTGGGAATGGGGGTGGTGGGAGAGCATTATTCAAGAGTTCCACATCTCTGATGTCGCCATTCTGATTCTATAACACATGACATGTCTAGGGAAACAATAGCCGTGGTCCAGCAGTGTTGAGGTACCCATTCTGAAAAATCACCACAGTACATGCAGCGGTCTAAGGCACTGCATCTCAGTGGAAGAGGCATCACTACAGTCCCTAGTTTGATTCCAGGCTGTATCACATCCGGCCGTGATTGGGAGTCCCATAGGGCGGCGCACAATTGGCCCAGCGTCATCCGGGTTTGGCCGGGGTAGGCTGTCGTTGTAAATAAGAATTTGTTCTTAACTGACTTGCCTAGTTAAATAAACGGAGTGGACACTGGGGTCTGGTCATGGTGAAATGTGGCTTTATTGTGGCGTTGTGTGACTGACCACATAAACAGGACATTTAATCTAATTTCTATTCACTGAGCGTTCTGTCTCGGAACACTGGAGAGCAGGACCAAACCACTGTGACCCTCACGCTCTTCCTTTTATTTCCTGACTTCCTTCAAGACCCCCTTTCACTGTCTCTCTCTCTCTCTCTCTCGCTCACTCTCTCCCCACTTCCCCCTTTCTCTCTCTCTCTCTCTCTCTCTCTCTCTCTCTCTCTCTCTGTCTCTCTCTCTCTCTCTCTCTCTCGCTCACTCTCTCCCCACTTCCCCCTTTCTCTCTCTCTCTCTCTCTCTCTCTCTCTCTCTCTCTCTCTCACGTTCTCAACTTCCCCCTTTCTCTCTCTCTCTCTCTCTCTCTCTCTCACGTTCTCAATTTTTTTCCACACCAGCGCCTCCGTAAAACCTCTCTCTGCTACGCTTGGCCGCTCTCTTTTTAATTACCATGTATTCTTCTTTAGCTAATAGAAACACTGATGAAACCGATTACATGGCAGCGGTGCTGTGTGTGGACCTGAATTTAGGAAAGAATGAGGGACAAGACAAAGAGAGAGGTGGTGGAAGGGAAGGACAGAGCACAGAAAGATGGATGGGGTAAAAAGCTATTTGTTGCCTTTGTTGTTGTTGGGTCAGAGATGTTTAAGTCCTGAGGGAAGTTCCCCATCTTATCACAGTGAACAGACTGCTGTACCCCCACCTTTCACATTACCAACCTTACAGTTATAGATTATACCTCTGTTATTTTTCTTTCTCTCTCTCTCCCTCCAGTCCAAAGGCAGGCTGGATCTCTCTCTCTCTCTCCAGTCCAAAGGCAGGCTGGATCTCTCTCTCTCTCTCCAGTCCAAAGGCAGGCTGGATCTCTCTCTCTGTCTCCAGTCCAAAGGCAGGCTGGATCTCTCTCTCTCTCCCCGGTCTAAAGGCAGGCTGGATCTCTCTCTCCAGTTGAAAGGCAGGCTGGATTTCTCTCTCTCTCTCTCTCTCTCTCTCTCTCTCTCTCTCTCTCTCTCTCTCTCTCTCTCTCTCTCTCTCTCTCTCTCTCTCTCCAGTCCAAAGGCAGGCTGGATCTCTCTCTCTCTCTCTCCAGTCCAAAGGCAGGCTGGATCTCTCTCTCTCTCTCTCTCTCTCTCTCTCTCTCTCTCTCTCTCTCTCTCCAGTCTAAAGGCAGGCTGGATCTCTTTCTCTCCAGTCCAAAGGCAGGCTGGATCTCTCTCTCTCTCTCTCTTTTTCTCTCTCTCTCTTTCTCCCTCCAGTCTAAAGGCAGGCTGGATCTCTCTCTCTCTCTAAAGGCAGGCTGGATCTCTCTCTCTCTCCAGTCCAAAGGCAGGATCGGTCTCTCTCTCTCTCCCTCCAGTCTAAAGGCAGGCTGGATCTCTCTCTCTCTCTCTTCTCTCTCTCTCTCTCTCTCTCTCTCTCTCTCTCTCTCTCTCTCTCTCTCTCTCTCGCTCTCCAGTCCAAAGGCCGGCTGGATCTCTCTCTCTCTCCAGTCCAAAGGCAGGCTGGATCTCTCTCTCCCTCCAGTCTAAAGGCAGGCTGGATCTCTCTCTCTCTCCCTCCAGTCTAAAGGCAGGCTGGATCTCTCTCTCTCTCCAGTCTAAAGGCAGGCTGGATCTCTCTCTCTCTCTCTAAAGGCAGGCTGGATCTCTCTCTCTCTCCCTCCAGTCTAAAGGCAGGCTGGATCTCTCTCTGTCTCCAGTCTAAAGGCAGGCTTGATCTCTCTCTCTCTCCAGTCCAAAGGCAGGCTGGATCTCTCTCTCTCCCTCCAGTCTAAAGGCAGGCTGGATCTCTCTCTCTCTCTAAAGGCAGGCTTTATCTCTCTCTCTCTCCCTCCAGTCTAAAGGCAGGCTGGATCTCTCGCTCTCTCTAAAGGCAGGCTGGATCTCTCTCTCTCTCTCCCTCCAGTCTAAAGGCAGGCTGGATCTCTCTCTCTCTAAAGGCAGGATGGATCTCTCTCTCTCTAAAGGCAAGTTGGATCTCTCTCTCTCTCTCTCTCTCTCTCCAGTCCAAAGGCAGGCTGGATCTCCCTCTCTCTCTCCAGTCTAAAGGCAGGCTGGATCTCTCTCTCTCTCTCTCTCTCTCTCTCTCTCTCTCTCTCTCTCTCTCTCTCTCTCTCTCTCTTCCAGTCCAAAGGCAGGCTGGATCTCTCTCTCTCCAGTCCAAAGGCAGGCTGGATCTCTCTCTCTCTCTCTCTTTTTCTCTCTCTCGCTCTCTCTCCCTCCAGTCTAAAGGCAGGCTGGATTTCTCTCTCTCTAAAGGCAGCCTGGATCTCTCTCTCTCTCAAGGTAGGCTGGATTTCTCTCTCTCTCTAAAGGCAGGCTGGATTTCTCCCTCCAGTCAAAAGGCAGGCTGGTTCTCTCCCTCAAGTCTAAAGGCGGGCTGGATCTCTCTCTCTCTCTCTCTCTCTCTCTCTCTCTCTCTCTCTCTCTCTCTCTCTCCCCGGTCTAAAGGCAGGCTGGATCTCTCTCTCTCTCTCTCTCTCTCTCTCTCTCTCTCTCTCTCTCTCTCTCTCTCTCTCTCTCTCTCTCTCTCTCTCTCTCTCTCAGTCCAAAGGCAGGCTGGATCTCTCTCTCTCTCTCCAGTCCAAAGGCAGGCTGGATCTCTCTCTCTCTCTCTCTCTCTCTCTCTCTCTCTCTCTCTCTCCAGTCTAAAGGCAGGCTGGATCTCTTTCTCTCCAGTCCAAAGGCAGGCTGGATCTCTCTCTCTCTCTCTCTCTCTCTCTCTCTCTCTCTCTCTCTTTTTCTCTCTCTCTCTTTCTCCCTCCAGTCTAAAGGCAGGCTGGATCTCTCTCTCTCTCTAAAGGCAGGCTGGATCTCTCAATTTCAATTCAATTCAAGGGGCTTTATTGGCATGGGAAACATATGTTAACATTGCCAAAGCAAGTAAGGTATATAATATATAAAGTGAAATAAACAATAAAAATTAACAGTAGACATCACACATACAGAAGTTTCAAAACAATAAAGACATTACAAATGTCATATTATATATATATACAGTGTTTTTACAATGTGCAAATGGTAAAGGACACAAGATAAAATAAATAAGCATAGATATGTGTTGTATTTACAATGGTGCGTGTTCTTCACTGGTTGCCCTTTCTCGTGGCAACAGGTCACAAATCTTGCTGCTCTGATGGCACACTGTGGAATTTCACCCAGTAGATATGGGAGTTTTTCAAAATTGGAGAATTCTTTGTGGATCTGTGTAATCTGAGGGAAATATGTCTCTCTAATATGGTCATACATTGGGCAGGAGGTTAGGAAGTGCAGCTCAGTTTCCACCTCATTTTGTGGGCAGTGAGCACATAGCCTGTCTTCCCTTGAGAGCCATGTCTGCCTACGGCATGTCTGCCTCTAAAGGCAGGCTGGATCTCTCTCTCTCTCTAAAGGCAGGCTGGATCTCTCTCTCTCTCTCTCCAGTCCAAAGGCAGGATCGGTCTCTCTCTCTCTCCCTCCAGTCTAAAGGCAGGCTGGATCTCTCTCTCTCTTTCTCTCTCTCTCTCTCTCTCTCTCTCTCTCTCTCTCTCTCTCTCTCTCTCTCTCTCTCTCTCGCTCTCCAGTCCAAAGGCCGGCTGGATCTCTCTCTCTCTCCAGTCCAAAGGCAGGCTGGATCTCTCTCTCTCCCCTCCAGTCTAAAGGCAGGCTGGATCTCTCTCTCTCCCTCCAGTCTAAAGGCAGGCTGGATCTCTCTCTCTCTCCAGTCTAAAGGCAGGCTGGATCTCTCTCTCTCTCTAAAGGCAGGCTGGATCTCTCTCTCTCTCCCTCCAGTCTAAAGGCAGGCTGGATCTCTCTGTCTCCAGTCTAAAGGCAGGCTTGATCTCTCTCTCTCTCCAGTCCAAAGGCAGGCTGGATCTCTCTCTCTCCCTCCAGTCTAAAGGCAGGCTGGATCTCTCTCTCTCTCTAAAGGCAGGCTTTATCTCTCTCTCTCTCTCCCTCCAGTCTAAAGGCAGGCTGGATCTCTCGCTCTCTCTAAAGGCAGGCTGGATCTCTCTCTCTCTCTCTCCCTCCAGTCTAAAGGCACGCTGGATCTCTCTCTCTCTAAATGCAGGATGGATCTCTCTCTCTCTAAAGGCAAGTTGGATCTCTCTCTCTCTCTCTCTCTCCAGTCCAAAGGCAGGCTGGATCTCTCTCTCTCTCCAGTCTAAAGGCAGGCTGGATCTCTCTCTCTCCAGTCGAAAGGCAGGCTGGATTTCTCTCTCTCTCTCTCTCTCTCTCTCTCTCTCTCTCTCTCTCTCTCTCTCTCTCTCTCTTTCCAGTCCAAAGGCAGGCTGGATCTCTCTCTCTCCAGTCCAAAGGCAGGCTGGATCTCTCTCTCTCTCTCTCTTTTTCTCTCTCTCGCTCTCTCTCCCTCCAGTCTAAAGGCAGGCTGGATTTCTCTCTCTCTAAAGGCAGGCTGGATCTCTCTCTCTCTCAAGGTAGGCTGGATTTCTCTCTCTCTCTAAAGGCAGGCTGGATTTCTCCCTCCAGTCAAAAGGCAGGCTGGTTCTCTCCCTCCAGTCCAAAGGCCGGCTGGATCTCTCTCTCTCTCCAGTCCAAAGGCAGGCTGGATCTCTCTCTCTTTACCTCCAGTCTAAAGGCGGGCTGGATCTCTCTCTCTCTCCCTCCAGTCTAAAGGCAGGCTGGATCTCTCTCTCTCTCCAGTCTAAAGGCAGGCTGGATCTCTCTCTCTCTATAAAGGCAGGCTGGATCTCTCTTTCTCTCCCTCCAGTCTAAAGGCAGGCTGGATCTCTCTCTCTCTCTCCAGTCCAAAGGCAGGCTGGATCTCTCTCTCTCCCTCCAGTCTAAAGGCAGGCTGGATCTCTCTCTCTCTCTCTAAAGGCAGGCTGGATCTCTCTCTCTCTCCAGTCTAAAGGCAGGCTGGATCTCTCTCTCTAAAGGCTGGCTGGATCTCTCTCTCTCTCTCTAAAGGCAGGCTGGATCTCTCTCTCTCCCTCCAGTCTAAAGGCAGGCTGGATCTCTCTCTCTCTAAAGGCAGGCTGGATCTCTCTCTCTCTCTCTAAAGGCAGGCTGGATCTCTCTCTCTCTCCCTCCAGTCTAAAGGCAAGTTGGATCTCTCTCTCTCTAAAGGCAAGCTGGATCTCTCTCTCTCTCCCTCCAGTCTAAATGCAGACTGGATCCCTCTCTCTCTCTAAAGGCAGACTGGATCTCTCTCTCTCTCCCTCCAGTCTAAAGGCAGGCTGGATCTCTCTCTCTCTCTCTAAAGGCAGGCTGGATCTCTCTCTCTCTCCCTCCAGTCTAAAGGCAGGCTGGATCTCTGTCTCTCTCTAAAGGCAGGCTGGATTTCTCTCTCTCTAAAGGCAGGCTGGATTTCACCCTCTCTAAAGGCAGGCTGGATCTCTCTCTCTAAAGGCAGGCTGGATCTCTCTCTCTCTCTCTCTAATGGCAGGCTGGATTTCTCTCTCTCTAAAGGCAGGCTGGATTTCTCTCTCTCTAAAGGCAGGCTGGATTTTCTCTCTCTAAAGGCAGGCTGGATTTCTCCCTCTCTAAAGGCAGGCTGGATCTCTCCCTTCAGTCTAAAGACAGGCTGGATCTCTCTTCACGCTATTACAGCCTACCAACTGGAAGTTTCTCTTTCATGTACTGAATATATACAGTTGAAGTCAGAAGTTTACATCTTTTACAAGTTTATACCTTAGCCAAAGGTCAAAGTCAGAAGTTTACATATTTTACAAGTTTACACCTTACCGTTAAATCAAATCTTCTGGCTGATTGAAAAGCCTTCTGAGAGGACTGCTAGTTGTTAGCTTATGGCAAATTTATGACACACTCTTTCACTTTGAATCTTATTGTATTCTCATAAAATGGCATGGGGTGCCTGTAACATGAAATAGCATCAGCAAACTGAAAAAACTATTATTTTGTCTATAAATAATGGAAACTATTCTAAATGTGAACATTTGAGAAAATCCAAATACTAGTTGTCTTTTTTATTACCAAAGACTGCTAATGTAAAAGTGGTTGTACAAGCCTTTCTGTATGGCATCCTATATGCTCAGTGTTTTCTGTTATGATCAGCACTGTGTAGTTGAGGCAGGCCATTGTCATTCCTTCTACAGTATTTTATGGCCCATTTCAATGAATACACACCCTCACATCTACATAGTCATATCTTCCATTTGTAAACATACATTTAAAATGTCAGTTCAACAGCTAAATGTTGACAAGTAGACACATTATGGAGACAGTCATGGCCACTTGCTGTCTGTTGAGAGTTGTATATGTAAAAAATAAAAAAACAAAAAAAACTAGGAAGAAGAGGAGGAGGACGAGGACAAAGATGAATAAAGAAAAGGGGAAGAGGCGCTTTAATTTGCGCAGCACGTACTTGCCGAGGGGGCGAGACGATTAGGTTTGTGATGAGAGGCAGGAGTGTGACGAAGAGGGCATGGGTGGTGTCAGGATGAGCGAGGATGAGGGAGATGAGAAAGAGAGAAGCATTATCTCCTTGTGCTTTCAGGCACGCACACACACACACGCACACACATTCTGCCGCGGAGCAGTGTTGATGCAGTGGGCACCCGTTTCCCCATCCTGCACACATTCATCACTCACTCATGGGCCTGACAGAGGCTCCTGCTCTACAGGCCATGGGCCCAGACACACACACACACGCACGCACGCACGCACACGCACACACACACACACACACACACACACACACACACACACACACACACACACACACACACACACACACACACACACACACACACACACACACACACACACACACACACACACACTCTCTCTCTCTCTCTCTCTCTCTCCTCTCTCTCTCTCTCTCTTTCTCTCTCTAGCTACACTGACAGTAAACATTTGCAAATGACAGCAGCACACAGTAAATGAATAATGGTCGACACAAAATGAGATATGGCTAGTCCTACTCTTATTACTTGTTTTTGCTTTATGCCTGAAAAATATACTTTTGTCTTACTTGCATGCAGTGTGTTTGCGTGTGTGCGAGATACATGCACACACACACACACACACACACAAAGAGAGTGTTCACCACGTACGTGTGTTAATTTCTGTCTCAGCACTTGTATGGGAATTGCAGTATTAATGGACGTTCCAGTACATTTGATTCAACGTCGCTATGCCCCAATTGCCTGCAATGCCTGTAGGACATTAATTGATGGCTGGGTTACGCTGTCTAATAAGTGTCATAAATAACAGTTTAGCGGACGAGGGGAAACGCTAAAATACATTAACCACTGATTTGACATCTTAATGAGGATTCAACTGAGAAATGATGATGCGGAATCAGTCAAAAAGAATAGAACACATTAGCAGGGCGAAGTGAAGCAACCCTCTATACTGGTGATGACGACTGGAGGGACAGACTGCTGCCATCATGGCTGTCCATGAGTCATCCAGCGGCTAATGGTGGTCCCTGTCAACAGCCTCAACCCCACACACATGGGCGTCCTCCGCCACAGCTGCTGAGGATCTGTCAAACTTGCGTGTGTGTGTGTGTGTGTGTGTGTGTGTGTGTGTGTGTGTGTGTGTGTGTGTGTGTGTGTGTGTGTGTGTGTGTGTGTGTGTGCGCATGTGTGTTTTTAGTGCCAGGAACTTGCCAAAATGCAGTCCTGTCTGTCTGGCAATAATACTCTGCCTCATTTGGTGAACCCTGTTTCCACCCAGGGGCTGTTCAACTGGCAAGCCATTGGTTTTAGTCTCACATTATTGGTAGTAGGGAGTAGTCCCATGCATACCGATGGGAGCTTTCATATAGAGAACGACAGACAAGCGGGGCAGAATGAGCCCCAAATTGCAGCGGTTTTGTTGTGGGTATTAGAGCTGGAGGATCGTGCACGGCACGGCGAGCAGCTCTACTTACTGATTGGAGGACTGGATGCCACACACTCAATGCTGTCCAGAATCACCTGGGTAGCAGCTAGTGGGTAGCTGGGTACCCAGCCAGGAAGCTCATCAGTGGAATTGCAGGTTTGGCCAAGTGAGGATTTCTTTGTGTAACGAACCCTTAAATGAAAACTTCTGAGCTCCCGGAAACAGAGTGGCAGAAAACAGTGTGTGTGTGGTGGGGAGGTCTGAAAAGGTGCTCATTGCAGTGCTTTATTAGGCAGCTGGAAAAATACTGTGTGTACAAGAGAGAGAAAGTGTGTACATAGCACACTCGATAGAGGATATCCAGGACAAAATTCAATTGTTGTGAATCTTTCTGCAATGTGATTTCTCACAGGTTGATTATGTAGTATTGGAGGTGTCAACTGCATTAACTCAACTGCTTCTTATCACAACCCTGGGTAATTTCTGTTCTGTGTTATGCAATGGTTTATGATTGAATTCTGTCCCCCGTTTCTTTGCTGTGACTTCCTGTCACTAAACACTGCAGTTCAGTTCAGTCTAGAATAGAAGTACCATCCTCAGCTATTCTAGTGGAGCAGGGGTCTACTCCATCATTAACTTACACTGTTACCTGACAGCTAGCTTTTGTTAAAGAAATTCCCTTTAGTTTGACAACAGCAGCGCTGAACTTTCCATTGGGAGTGTACTGATCTGTGAGGTGTGTGTGTGTGTGTTTTGACGTTGTCTGTTGGGGCCTGCGGGCTGACAGTTCTGCTCACGGTAAGTAGGTAATTAGCATTAATTATTCAAATGAAAGACGGAGGGAATGAGGGTGGAGACCTGTCCGCCGGGCTGTCAGCACTGGGGCCCGTCTCGTTCAGCCCCATGGCCCACGGCTCTCCACTCCACAATGCAGTCTTGAGACAAGCCTCTACACACACACACACACACACACACACACACACACACACACACACACACACACACACACACACACACACACACACACACACACACACACACACACACACACACACACACACACACACACACACACACACACACACACACACACACACACACACACACACACACACATACACACACAAGCATAGGGAAGTACACCTATGTGTATTACCCACACACACTCTACTCCATACTCATCCTGGCACGGTTCTCCACGGATTGTCCACACGGTGTTCCTGTTCCCAAAAGCCATTGTCCTTGATTAGGATCTCCAGATCTCCAGCCTTCCATAACCACAGCTGAGTCATTACTGCCGAGGCTTATCTATCTCCCCACCCACCCCTCAGTCTCCCACTGCACTTTCTGTTTACCTAATTGATCAATTAGCTGCTTCAGAAGAGACTCCCTCTTCACCACACGTTCCATTTATCCAACATTTACATACTGCCTCTTTAATTGTGTTTCTGTCTCCTCTCAAAATATTTACCAACTCACTCGCCATAGCTTTCATTGTCCCCAGCTGACTGATGGGCTCTACCTGACTGGAATTGGAATGAGTTGAGTGGCTATGGTGCTGTGGGTCCTGCTGTAGATTCGCTCTTCAATAGGAGTTCTGTTGAATACAATAGACATGGTCGTAACCGGGCATATAAACTGTTCAATTCTATTGTTACTTTCGACACTGAATAAAAATATGAATGCAACATGCAACAAACAATCTAAGATTTTACTGTGTTGCAGTTCATACAAGGAAATCACTCATTTGAAATAAATAAATTAGGCTCTAATCTATGGATTTCACATGACTGGAATACAGATGTGCATCTGTTGGTCACAGATACCTTAACAAAAAGGTAGGGGAGTGGATCAGAAAACTAGTCAGTATCTGGTGTGACCACCATTTGCCTCATACAGCGTGACACATCTCCTTCACATAGAGTTGATCAGGCTGTTGATTGTCGCCTGTGGAATATTGTCCCACGGGAACTGGAACACACTGTCGTACACGTAAATCCGGAGCATCCTAAAAATGCTAAATGGGTGACATGTCTGGTGAGTATGCAGGCCATGGAAGAACGGGGACATATTCAGCTTCCAGGTATTATGTATGGATCTCTGGTGGACATTCCTGCCAATTGCACGCTTCCTCAGAACATCCTCAAAACTCTGAAGCATTGTGTTGTGTGACAAAACTGCACATTTTATAGGTTTCCTGACAGGTTGCATCACTGCCTGGTACTGCAATTGTTTGGCCTTTGACCGCAAGACATGACAGAGGGTAGTGCGTACGGCCCAGTACATCACTAGGACTAAGCTGCCTGCCATCCAGGACCTCTACACAAGGCGGTGTCAGAGGAAGGCCCTAAAAATGGTCAAAGAACCCAGCCACCCCAGTCATAGACTGTTCTCTCTACTACCGCATGGCAAGTGGTACCGGAGTACTCCTGAGCAGGTAATCAAATGGCAACCCGGAGTATTTGCATTGTGTGCCCCCCCAACCCCTCTTTTTACGCTGCTGCTATTCTCTGTTTGTCATATATGCATAGTCACTTTCACTACACTTTCATGTACATACTACCTCAATTGGGCCGACCAGCTCCCACATTGGCTAACCGGGTTATCTGCATTGTGTCCCGCCACCCGCCAACCCCTAATTTACGCTACTGCTACTCTCTGTTCATCATAAATGCATAGTCACTTTAACCATACCTACATGTACATACTACCTCAATCAGCGTGACGAACCGGTGTCTGTATGTAGCCTCGCTACTTTTATAGCCTCGCTACTGTATATAGCCTGTCTTTTTACTGTTGTTTTATGTCTTTACCTACCTATTGTTCACCTAATACCTTTTTGCACTATTGGTTAGAGCCTGTAAGTAAGCATTTCACTGTTGTATTAGTCGCACGTGACAAATAATTTATTTTATTGTACCCAGCACACATTGCATCTGTGTAATGATCATGCTGTTTAATCAGGTTCTTGATATACCACACATGTCAGGTGGATGGACTATCTTGGCAAAGGAGAAAATGCTCCTTGTCATGCATACCCAGTTGACCTACTATCTGTAGTGTTCTATCCAGCTACCAGGGTGTGAAATCAAAGTCACATGGCCTTCCGTTCCCATTCTGGATTTAGTGGATTTACACAGGACATCCTTTTCACTCTGATGGACCTCCAACTACTACCTTTGTTCCCAAGAGAGAGGGCTTCAGCTGTACACAGCTCCCAGCTCAACACACACACAGCCTGGGACGATTTAGAAGGCTTTTATTGCCCTCTGGTGGATAACTGTCAAGTAATTCTTCAAAAACAAAGAATGATGTTGCATTGAAGACAAAATGGAGATCTGTTTAAATCATTAAAGTACAGGATCAAATGACTTAACATTTCCATTGAGCTGACAGACGTTTTATACCGTTTTTCTATGGCTGTATTCATCAATATAGAAAGAAGGCTACGTTATAATAAAGTATAATGAAACATATACAAAAATGATGACATCACAGTGAATTCATGACATGGGAAGCCTTTTCATACTTAATAATATAATATGTCCATATATAGTTACAATCCGTTTTAGGAACATCTACCCAAAATATTTCACCTTCTTTATTACTTTATCCAAAAATTTGTGATAGTCAAAATCTGTGAAATTTGTTAGGGTCTAAATCATCATTTTTGCCATTTTAAAACAGTGTGTATCAACAATGGGAGAGATGGGCTGTGAAAAGGGCACTTTTTCTTGGTTCTACTGTCTGTCTAGTTTCTTGTGTTTTGACTTATAAAAAGGTGGGAAATTAATAAAATATGTCATGTTAACATATAGTCAGTGATTATCCAGAATCAGGGACTATAGTCTTAAGAGGTTACAAAATAAATTAGAAATTCTAAATGAGCTATTTGAAATAGTCTATCATAAATTTCTTGTCAATTCAACTTGGTTTCTTTTAACATATGGAGGGTAGATTTTATACTGAAATGTCAATTTTTCAGTGTTATATTAATTGTTTGAAGTTACTGGTGCAATCAGAAATACAGTTACAGTAGAGGCCTGAATTCAGAAGGGTCGAGAGTGGTCTGACTGTGATCCGTGTCCCAGGGAACACCCCCCCCCTTCTATTGGCTCTTGGCTCTTGGCTAACCATAACCCTTTCCCTAACCATTTCCTCATTCTCCTAACCTGTAAAGTTAGCTCTCCTAACCTGCCACATTCATTATCCTAACCTGCCACGTGAATTATCCTAACTTGCTACGTTAGTTCTCCTAACCAGCCACGTTAAATATCCTAACCTGCTAGAACAAGGGTGTAGCCAGGAGTGGGCGGGGTTTCCCTGGGCGGTGCTCCCTGGGCGGTGCTCCCTGGGCGTTTTTTTTCCTGGTCTTGCCCAAAGGACTCGGGTCACAGTCAGACCATATTGGGAGGATTAGATTATCTCATTTTTATCATAATCAACAATCAGATAAGTCAATTTATAGAGCCAATATTTTTTTCTGTTGAATTTCCATACAAACTGTGACATGAACTTTTGCTCCCTCAACGTCCACAGGGTGGTGCTGCTGTATCAGGGTTTGCTTGTGTCTACCAGTCTTTTGTGCCAGTCTTCCAGGCTCTCCCCTAGGCTCTTCTTGTACATGACACAGGTTGGTGGACAACACTGCATCTTGGAACTCCAATTTCTGTGCTTGTTGTAACTTCTTTGGTTTATTTGAACCATTGTCGATGCAGGTCAGACCAGAACTGACTACTCAGGGGTGTGGCAAATATTCCAAAGCAGATACAACTTTGTCTACACAATCCTTATGGTATTTAATTATGGAGAAGACATGTTCTTCATTGATTACACATGTTTAAACACCAGATCAGTGTTTTATAACTCCATTTCAGCTCCATCCTTTGACTCCGTAGCTAAGAGGTGTAAGAATTTCAATATCCCCATCTTTGTTTGACCCCAAAAAAGGAGAACAGATTTGCTCATCATTAATACTGCAGTCCAGATTCCAGATTCCAGTGTTGGTGAATCCATTCTGTTGTAGCAGCAGCCCTGCTGGCCAGCCAGCACAATAGGAGCCAGCAGCCAGGGCATGTGTTGTCAGTTCTATGTGGATAACAGCACTGGGGTATGACCAGTCCAGGGCCTCTGGTCTGTCAGCTGTCTCCCCAATCTACCAAAGTCTCCAATCCCAGCCCTTATACCCAGAACCCAGCCCACTAACATCCAGTTTGGTAGCAGCGTTGGGGGAGAAAGTGACATGGAACAGAGTGCTCCACCGCCGTTCGATCACCAACCAGCACTTTCCAAAGACATTACAGCCCCATTCCTCTGGCTCTCTAGTGGCAGGTTATCATTAATGTGCTTGTGAGGTGACAGCAGGGGAATAGCAGGCTTTCATATCCACGGGCTGGTCCACAGGATGCCAGCCTGTTTGTGCTGTAATTTAGCTCAGAGGATGGAAAATAGTGGGGTAATATAATGACTAGTTTGTGTGCCCATGTAAAAGCATTCATCAGAGAGCGAGGGGACGGAGAGAATAGCAGATGAGAGAGAAAAGACAGTGTGTGTCCACGCATTTACATTTATTATCAAAATGTTGCCTTGTATTTCCTTGTTCTCACTGAAACAAAGTGTACAATTTAGTTTTTTAATGAATTATGTTTAACATTATATAGAACACTATTATATATACACGACATATATTTATTTGAATGAGTATTGTAAAAAGCCCTCTGTGAACACGTAATACTACAAAAACACCATATAAAACATCTAAAAACAGAATAAACAAAGACGGTTACCGCTACATTTTAATGTATATTTGAATTACCGTGCCACCAAACAGGTTCATTTAGAAAATACAGAATGACAAAGGGGTTTAGACTTTTGTTCACTCTCATACCCAGGACTAAAGTACCAGATGTACAACGTTGTTGTTTTCTCTGCATACATGTCAAGAAAAGGAATGAAAAGCCCCATGGATCCCTGTAATTGAATTATAGAACCACTTGATAATGGTTTGTTCTTTGATTATCGTTGATTATTATTCTCCTCCTACATTCAATGAACATCATATTAGACCTGCTTAATGATCTGTTGATCTTCACCAATAACAAATAAACACACTATTAAGACCAATTGTATGGACATGTGTGTGGTGTATTATTTATTGATAGTATGTACAAAATGCAGACACATTCATTGTTTTATTTTGTACAGAGCTTGGCAATGGGAATCTGTGTTACATTATCATGTTTTCTTATCAAATCAAAAATGTGAGTTGAGAAAGGAAGTCGTTCTTGCCAAAATACATACCAGAACATCGGCAGTAAACGAAGTGAATATAATGGCAAGCAGACAAAGGAAGAAGTAGGCTATTGCAATGATATGGGACTAGAAAACAAAAATATACTTTAGATGCATAACAGTGTATGAATGAATAAACATTTCATTCATAAATTAAAGTGTATCCTGTCTCCAAGCATATTCGATCTATTTAGTTATTTTTGAATTTCATCCCTGAAAAATCGATTTTCCAGCTCTGTCTCCCTTAGCAACAGGTTATAATCCATAGTTACGAGAGCCGGTTGCTAGGCGCGTTGCCGAGATTCAGACCATCACTGCTACGTGGGAGGCCACAGGGTCCTTGACGATGGCAGAGAGACCAGGGACTGGTGACAAGAGACATGACAATAATGGTGGGATCTTTTTCTGTCTGTAATATTAATTATGCGAGAAATGGCAGTGCAAACGCATTTAAGCGCAAATATTGATCTAATAACCATCATATTGAAGTTAACCTGGAGTCATAAGATGATATGGTGTGTGGTCCTCCCACTATGACTGGAGAAGCCAAGCCGTTTTTTAGGCTACAAATGAATGGGCTACCAGCTCTCACAGTCTTACATCAGAAGACATTCATCCATGTTATTCAAACGCCAAACTTCGAAGTGTTTAACGTTAAGTTAAGGTATTAATTCTGAAATGTTTAAAGCTAGGGCTAAGTTCAGGCATTAACTCCGAATTGTTAAGGTAATGGTTAAGGTTTGGGATAGGCTTAAAACAAAAATATTAAAAACAACTTTCTTTAGTTGGATTCAAACTTGCAACCTTTGGAATCAAAGGCAGATGCTAACGCTCATTCGCCATCCCTGTCCACAACGCCCCAGCGAAACCGGAGTCTACATGAAGGTAATAGCACTTTCTACGTTATCTACCGATGTCCTCAGACATGGATGGACGTGGATGGACTTGTATCACGGGTGACCTGGCTGGAAATAAATCATGATGAACTTCACAGGGTGGTGAAAGTGCACGGTGATGTTGATGCTCCTTTACAATACATGTTGAGGGTCTTATTCTGGTGGCATGATCGACGGTTGACTGCCCTTTGGCAAATACAAATATTCTTGCTCTTATCCATAATGATCTCATCATGTAGATTAGCCAACCCGCACAACCTGCCCGCACTGTATCTGTGAGCTGTTGGCTAGAGCGCAGGTGCCAAGGCCGGAGCAGGCGGATATGCTATTTAACGCAACAGTTTTTGTGACCAAACTATCCGTAGAGTTCAACATGCGATGGAAACACATTGAACTTTAGGTTTTTATTCAGAACATGTAAACATAAGCAAAAAAGTACATGTTGTGTGCACTACATCACCACCCACGGACTTTTATCCGCAAAGAAAGGAACGTTTGGTGGAAACACCACTGTTGCGAAAAAGCGCATATATATCATTGCGTTTACTTGATAGCTACCGACACAAATAGCTTGCTAGAACAGTGTTAATAAGATAAATTCATTAAAAAGATTAAAAGCAATACATATAAGTTCTCCAGTGCAGATTTTAGAAAATTCGCATGAAAATCCGTTGCCAATGAAAACCCAGATAGTGTGAGGACAGAATTGTAGAAAAACACAAAGAATAAAGTCAAACATCAAAATGGACAATCTGCTGACCTTGATTTACTGAAACCTCCGCCTGTGTGTGTTTGTGTGTGTGTGTGTGTTTGTGTGTGTGTGACACAGGTGGCTGGGGCAGTTTATTAGTAAGACAGGACACTGCTAAAAGGATATTTCCTCTAACTTCTTCACCCGAGGAACACAAAGTCTCAGAGAGTGATCCAGACTCCAGCACTTCAGGAAATGTATAAAGATAAATGTGTGTTTTCCTAAAGTGTAACTGCACAAACGCTGATGTGACATTGGTCTCACCATTACTCAGGGGAGTTTTAAAAAGCATGCAAAAAATGTGTGCCTACTGTATACCCTCTGTATTATTAGTAATATCTCTGATACTTGTTGCATACACATGAACCAGAGGCAACAGTGGAGTCAGTTATCCAACCATGAAAAAACAGTGTGTGTTTGATGTGGATGGGCAAGCAAGATAGTGAGTATCTTCATTTGTCTTGCATTATCTTTGTGGAAGAAGTGCCAGTTACTCCAGTCATGACAAAGACACCTGGAGTTACTCTAGTAGTCTTTGTTAGAGCGTGGGGCCAGTAACCAAAAGGTTGCTTGATCAAATTCCTGAGCTGCAAGGCAGTTAGCCCATTGTTCCCTGGGCGCCGGGCGCCGAAGATGTGGATGTCGATTAAGGCGGTCCCCTGCACCTCTCTGATTCAGAGGGGTTGGGTTAAATGCGGAAGACACATTTCAGTTGAAGGCATTCAGCTGTACAACTGACTAGGTATTCCCTTTTCCCTGATAGGGCATATTAAAGTTGCAATCGGAGCTCCAGTATTTCGCTCCATCCCTCCCCATACTTCCCTCTAGGGGGCAGTAGCACTATACTCACACCAAGGCCGCCCGGCCTCTGCTCCTGCTGAGATGAAAGCCACAAAGCTAAGCCTTACACAAACTGCATAACCATCACACTCCCTTATTTCTCTTTAGGACAGGGTTTAGACATGTTAAAGGATGTTAGTATGATGGCACAAGATGAAAAGCCAACCTAAGGCAACACTGAATGAGTCTTCAGCTCTACTCTACTACTATTCAAACATATTATGTCTTAAAGGTCCAATGTAGCTGTTTTATCTCAATATCAGATCATTCCTGGGTAACAATTAAGTACCTTATTGAGATTGTTTTCAATTAAAATGGTCAAAAAGAAACAAAAATAACTTCTTAGCAAAGAGCAATTTATCAAGCAAAAATTTTGCTAGGACTGTCAGGGAGTGGTCTGAGTGGAGAGGGAAACTGAAAACTATCTGTTATTGGCAAAGAGGTTTGGCACTCTCTTTGTTATTGGTCTATTAACAAATTGACCACATGGTGATGTCACAAGGCAGGCCAAAACTCCATACCAACAAAACAGGCGGACATTTTAGGCAGTCTTTTCAAATAACTCCGACACAAAAATAGTATTAGCGTCATTTTTTAAATGTCATAGTATTATTCCAACCACATCGTGTGTAAATATACATATCACATTTTTGACTGCAATGGGCCTTTAAAAAACAGAAGCATAGACAACATGGCACGTTTGTGTACATTTTGGGTTCAACATTTTTTAATTGCATCTTTATTTTACTGGATGTAGGGGGGAACATCATTATGCATGCAGTTTTTCTGTCTTAGTACAGTTTTCATGTAAAAACTGAACGTGATATTAGTCTTGGTTGGTTGAGATGATGAATTACTTCTTCTAAACCTTGAGAAAATTGAGTAAACAGTATAATAATTTTACTCTTTAAAAGACGAAATAAGCAGTGACTCGTGTGAATGAACTGATTTTTTTCCATTGCTAACCTGAACAGAGAACACCCACTATATAATGAAAACATGGAATAAGATACTGTATATGTCAGAATAAAAGGAAAAAAAACAAATTGTTACAAAATATTTCAAATCAAACCAATATTTGTGTGGGTTGAGTTGTAAGATGGATCAATTACAGAAAATATATTAGTGAATCATGCAATCAATTGTGTCCAAAAACCAAACATGGTAAAAATATTTAATTATTATGTATATAGAATACTCATGCCACATTATACTTGCTGTAAATCTACCCAACAATTAGGGGTCATTTGTCATTTTGCTGTAAATCTACCCACCCAACGATGGGTAAATACCCAATGATGGTAAATGTGAATCAGGGAATATGGGCATATTTCTCTCCTATTCAGGAGACAGTAACTGTGTCCCCCACTGTTGTTCCCAGCCCATTAGGCTGATCATGGACTTGGTTGGGAGGAGAAGAAGATGCCCCTGTTCTATTGGATCCCCTGTTGGATGGGATGGAATGGCTTCTCTAATTGGTTTCAATTCTTAATTGAAATGTCATAAAAATGCATCAGTACATGTGCTGCCACAATTACCTCATGCAAATCTCCTGATGAATTGACGTGTGGGGCGTAATTGCAGCTGTTAAAAAATGCATTGATTTCTACTGGAATAACATCAATTCAAATCAGTTCACTCTGTTGCTTCAACCTGTGGAAAGCTTTTGTCACCACTCAGTTTCCTATTCCTGGCACGCCGATCTAAATACAAATGAAAACACTTGCACCCGTTCACAATGGGGGTACATCCGATTGATTTGATTGGTAAGCTTTTATATCGTATGTACTATATCCATTCAAATGACCTTTTGTAGTAGAAATGGTAAGGGAAGAAAATAAATAATGTTTTTGTTCGTACATGTTTCTCATTATTAGTTATGAGTACTTTATATAGAACAAACATAGTCTGTAGGGAATTCAAAAGCACTTGTATGAATGTAGAACACACACAAGCATGCACATTCTCTCTCTCTCTCTCTCTCTCTCTCTCTCTCTCTCTCTCTCTCTCTCTCTCTCTCTCAGCTTTGATTTTGCCTTTCACCAAATGTTCTGAGCATT
The DNA here is from genome assembly GCF_036934945.1 of Oncorhynchus masou masou. Lineage (NCBI taxonomy): Eukaryota > Metazoa > Chordata > Actinopteri > Salmoniformes > Salmonidae > Oncorhynchus > Oncorhynchus masou. Next base: position 35,227,651 of record NC_088213.1, read on the forward strand.
ATCTGTCAGGCCTGATGATAGAGGGTGGCAGGCCTGAAAGAAAGGGTTAAAGCATCTTGTGAGTTATTGCCTTCCACTGTAGTCATAGCAACAAGTTAATAAGTAGCTTCTCTGATCTTCTTCTGTTGCTTTGTGCAGGTTGCTAAGATACAGATTGCATTCAGAGGTGCAAACATGTTCTAATAAGAAAAAGAATGAACTTTAAACACTGTAAAAAAGATTTACAAATATAAAAACATTAGAGCAGAGCTATCCTATTGGAACTATCCGATTTACAAAGAAATGGTTGAATTGAGCCAGATGTAAAATCAACAAGAAAATAAACAATAGTTAAACTAAGACCATCATTAATAATATTTTGTGCATTATTCCTAGTTCTCATTGGTCTAGAAAGATATAGAAAGACATTTTAATAATCTTCTACTTTGGCTAACAACCGTCTCGCACTACAGTAGACCAGTAAAATTGTTTCTAAAGGTAAACTGGCCAATCAGATGATTTGGTAGTCTGTAGTCGAGCATGCTCCTGGATACACACGGTGGATACAAGGGCAAAGTAAAGCATTGCCTCGGAGTTGCATCATTCTCTTCGCAGGTCTATTAGCAGGCATAGTCTGCCTAGCTCCTTATGAGACCCACTCAGAAAGCAGAATTAGACACACTTCCTCTAGTGCTGTGACCTTTGTGAACCACTGCATCATGAGTTCTAATCCAAGGAGAAATGACCATGTCTGAGCTATAATGGGGTATTACTGTAGTTGGTATATCTTTATTACTTTTAAATTACTGTAACACAGTAGAAAGACAGAATTTAGAAGTATAATATTAATAGTCAATGATCCTACCTAGATTTTTTGGCAGATAATATTAAAGATATGATTAATCACATAAAGATATCTGATCTGTGTACTTACTTCCAAAATAATCCTTGTAAAAGACATATATGACTAAGACCGCATAGCCCTGCACTTGACACCGTGGTCTTCCTTCCCTACCCATTTCCTTGCCCTTCAAACGGCGGAGGCCTTTTTTCAGAGGAAAACGTGCATTGATTGAAAAGACAAAACGGCATCCATACTGACACCGCAAACAAACAAACAAGCAGCTGGAAGCTGTGAAGCAAAGGTGGGGGAGCGTTTGGGTTGTTTTGGATGATAACGCCTGATCCCTGTGTCATTGCAACGCTCTGTCCTCTCAGCTCAGCCATCAACAGGCAGACAAAAGGACAGACAGAGTAACTCTACCGCCTGCCGTGGAAATGTCCTGTCTGTCCCTAAGACACACTGTCCCTCATGTGAACTATTGTGTGTGTGCGTTTGCAATTTCCCCCAGCGTATGACTGTTTATGAGCGTGTGTGTGTATAAATCAGTCTGTGTGATTAAAGCAGGATAATTAGAGAATAATGAAGCCTCAGTGTGATTTATGAAAATAGATTCAATGTCACAGCTGAATAGTGGCAGGTTAAATGACACTGACCCACCAAATACCAAGAGATATTTGAACAAAGACTATCCTGAATACAAGTGAGAGGTTGGAGCCTGGACTGGGCCAGGGTGGACCTGAGGGAGGGGTAGTGGGATGTGTTGGCTTCGTAGCGAGCCAGAGGACCAATGCGGCCAGGCAGTTGGGTTTTGGTTTATTCTGCTTACATCTAGAGAAGAAAGAAAAGCAGCTTTACCTCTCCAATACTGATTAAAGGCCCTGTTCTCCCACCGGGCATCAGGCTAGTCTGGGTTCATTCAATCTCCGGCTTGATTACTCGATTGGACTCATTGATTGGAGAGGCACTTTAATGACCTATTGTCTCAAGTGTTAATCAGTTGTTGACAGACAGTTCTCTCTGGGACCAGCGGGGCTCGCTGAGACAGTCGGCCGGAGAGGAGAGGACCGATGTTCACTGGACTTACTGGGGCTGAATGATTCAAGGGCTATAAAAGCAGGAAGCACCTGGACCATCGACGTTCACGTTGGCCACACCCCTCTGGAGCGCCACCGTGCTTGAGAGTGACATCATCGTCAGGGAGGGGGACGGGGTTTAATGAGTCAGATGTACTTGGTTCGTTGTGCTCAAACCTTTTGCACTCACTCTGTTTTATATTTTATCGTTATGTTTTTACCACCCTGTGAGTTACCCTGAAATGAGAGAAAGATTGAGATATAAAAATGGGGGTTTGGTGCATGGTCTCTCTGTATGCACATTTCATCTTGTATTTATGGAAACTCTGCAATTGCAAATCACATAAATTCTAAAGAAATGTGGAACCTTGTAAAATATTACCTAGGGGATAGAGACGGGGGGATTTTATGAATAAGGTCCACTGGTGTAAAACTGAGTTAGTGACCAAGATTTGGAATGGACCAGCAAGCGTAATGTGTTCAGCTGTATGGCTAACGCAGTGAAAAAATAATGGTGTCATTAGTGACGATCCAAACCCCAGACCTTACAGATTTGCTCAAACAATTTTCTTCATCCAAAATGACAAATGACCCCTAATGTATAATTATTTCTATTGAAAGAAGTGCTAGATGAAAAGCACTAAATGGGCTTGGATATCAATTTCTAATTTGCATTACCCCCATTTAGTCACAGTTTTCCTTTTGATGCCCCGTTGCAAAGAAAGAAAGAGATGAAAAGAGAGTGACGGAGAAGAAAAGTGACAGGTACTTAGAGGCAGAGTGAGTCTGTGGGTGTGTGTATGCATACAGTACATGCTCCCCCCCCCCATCTTTATTACCTGAGACAAAAGAGAAATTAGTTTTGACACAGAGTGGCTCTGAATGCCATTGGTGACATTTGGAGGAGGTGACGAGGGCTGCCACTGCAGAAGACTGTAAACTTTGACACAAAAGGATTGGGTGGAGACCAAATGCAAATTGAGGTGGAGCTAGAGAGGAGTTGTTTTACATCTGGATGACTGCTTGGTGAACATAATTTCAGCAACAATAAAAGCATATTAAGAAACACAAAGAAAACACCATACTTCTCCATAACTGCAGCAACAGAGATATGGCATGGCTGGCCGTTTTAATTATGGCATGTGGGGCTTCCTGTGGTGCCGCCTATAGATTATGTCGTGTGTTGCCTTTTTAATTATGGCATATAGTATAAGCTGTCAGTCAAACTAACCTCGACGGTTAAGCTTAGGTATTAATTCGGAGTGGATAAGGTAAGGGTTAAGGTTTGGGATATTGTTGACCTCAACAGTTAAATGTAGGTATTAATTCAGAGTGGTTAAGGTAAGGGTTAAGGTTTGGGATATTGTTGACCTCAACAGTTAAATGGTTAAGAGTTTGGGAGGTTTGGGATATCGTTAACCTCAATGGTTAAATGTAGGTATTAATTCGGAGTGGTTAAGGTAAGGGTTAAGGTTTGGGATAGGGTTAACCTCAACAGTTAAATGTAGGTATTAATTCGGAGTGGTTAAGGTAAGGGTTGAAGTTTGGGATATCGTTAACCTCAATGGTTAAATGTAGGTATTAATTCGGAGTGGTTAAGGTAAGGGTTAAGGTTTGGGATAGGGTTAAAACAGGACATTTAAATGACAAAACAAGAGGGATTGAACACTGGGAGAGAACCCGCGATCCGCAGAGCTATAGCTTGTAGTTTAACCCATCCCTAGCTACAGAAGATGGTAATTGGTGGTGGCGTTGCCCGTAGTGGACGGTAGGAAATTACTATGGAAATAAAATGATAATTTCACCATTTAGAATATGCCGAAATAAAATGAGAATCGTCTAGACTGGCCTGATATTACTGTACATAAATTAACAGCTCCTCTGTATAAAACCTGTACTTTCATATTCATGTCTGTTGTTATTTCTATCCTATTGAAAAGCAGAGTGGACATAATGGTTTAAGCATGCATGTCCACCTGTCCGTCTAGATCTATACCGAGCCCCTCGCTGGCTGTTGCTGCATCCTTCTCTTTAATTATCTCCCCCTTTCAATCCCAACATCGTCAAGTCTCATCAATGCTTCTTCATTTTTTGTCAATACCAGCACAGGCCTAAGCTCTCCACACCTGGCCAGTCACCATGGAAACCTCACCTCTAACAACAAAGAGCTCTGTAAGAGACGGCAACGCTGTGTTCTCCTTGATTAGATATTGATTAAGCTTTTGTAAAACACAATAGGATTAAAATGATTGGGCAGCTATGCTTACCCAGGGTCCACTCCAGACTTCCATTTAGTTATAAGCCTCTGTTATTTCAGAATCTACATGTTAAGGGGGATGGAATCAAAAACGCATAGCCTTTTCTCCTGTCATTTTAGAGACCCCTCCAGGGACAGAAAGATGCACAAAGCAACTAGTACTTTACAGGGGATTACAGAGGGCTGGGAGTTATTCTAGACTGATCTCAGCCTTGAATAGACTATTGTGAGCAAATAGAGGCTTTTGAGTGGCATAGCCTATGCTTAGTGTTTCCGACATGTTACCCATTACAAGGACATGATAATAGGCCTGGTTGAAGTTGCTAGGGTGGCATGCTTGGGAGCCCTAATGGAGAAAACGATACATTGATGGACCATTAACATCATATGCTAAATGCATGCGAAATGACCAATAATAAGTCAATATTATTCAATAATAATATTATTATGGTGAATATTACAACATACTACGACGTAGCCAAAACAGCGTAGTTACACTGTAAAAAAAAAAGTAGTGTTGTTTTTACGGTAACTTACTGGCAGCCAGTTACTTGTAAGTTACTGTACAAAAAGGTTTGCTACTGTAAGTTCCAAATAAACTTTAATTTAGCAGTACATTACTGTAGTTTCTATGGAATGTACGATAACATACTGTACTTTTTTTCTACAGTAACTTACAGGTACCTGGCTGCCAGTAAGTTATCGTAAAAACAACAAGATTTTTTATTATTATTATTTTTTTTACAGTGTATGAAATCCTTATTAGCATACCTGTGTAAGCGGGATGCAGGATCAACTGGATGTTTTTTTAAAACTATTTGATCAATTTCCTATTTATTTTCTCTCTCACCTCTAATTGGGACTCCAGACTGTATCAACACACAGCACCTACCAAGTGTGAACTTCTCACTTATCAGAGAAGTAGGTGTGTGTCACCCTCATACAAAAGAGGGAACTGAAGAGCTGTTAGGTTGAGAGAACTTGGAGAACTCACCACACCTCTCCTGCTTGAAAAAGTGGGGATCTCTTAATTGAGGATAACCATTCAGAGGAATTTCAAATTAACGTTGTTGAAACAATCTGACCCTTTCTCATAATAGTACACAACCAAACATAAAAACATCCATCTCTTTTATTATCTCCCCCATAACAGCTTTTTAAATGTATTTTTTAAAATCTTCAACCAGTCTTTAATTGGTATTCTACACTCTGAAGAGTACAGATGGAAGTGTTCTTGTAGTATTCTATCTTCTTTTACCCACACCCCTCCTTCCCCGAAAACAAACAACCAAAAGCCTGTTAGCTGTGTTTCATTGGCTTTAGGGGAAACAGGACAGATTGAGTATCGACAGTGGTAGCTAGCTGCAGAAGCTTATAGCTCAGAGGCAACACTGTGAAATCTCAGGGGTAGGAGAGAGACACAATCAAAAAGGCAGAAATAATTCTGCAAAGACTCACATCGAGGACCTATCCAGTTTGTCATGAGGAATCATGGACTGTCGGCAGCACAATGAGGAAGTCTCCAGGGAGACAGACCAGGAGTCACCGTGTGATGGCTACGAGTTACTGTTCCAACTGAGCCTTTTGCTTTTTTATCATCTGCAGATTTAACCACTATAGATCTGTTTCCACACCGATACTATTCTCTTTGTACCGGGGGACAAATAAAGAAGATACATCTTTAGTGTCTGTGGGGACTATGTGGTCATTGAAATCCCTTGGGTGACATACTCTATTCTGGGATGTTGTGCTGTCCAACCAGGGATACTCAAAATAAAGAGTAAAATCGTATTTGGCCTAACTGAGTGTAACCTTTGAACTGGGCTGTGATGTGTGATGTGTCATGGCTGGTGTCCTCACTGTTTAGGGTTAACGAAAGCGGAGGTGAGTTGGTCCATAAGAAGGTCACTTAGTTAACCACAGACAGGCTCAACGTTACTGAAGCCTCTGTCTGCACTACAAATATTTCCTTCCTTCCTTTCCCTTTGTTATTATGGTCTACGAGATCAAATTCATTGATTCGTCTATTGATCTTCTACTTGTTATTAGTCAGATGCCAACTCACAAAAATCCCTCGTGCACCTTGGTTTGTTTCAACTGTTACACCTCAGAGGTCGATGGAATATCCATTTCAGGTTCATCAATTCACAAATGATTCCCCTCCCACTTCCAATCTCCGTCCCATTTATTATGCATTATTCATCCTTTTTAAACGATTTTCTACTAACCTTCTCATCTAATTTGTTATTCAGATATGGTTAGCACTATTATCTCAATTAATACAATGACACATTCTAAATGCATTCTGCTTATATATCAAATGACAGAAGGCACCACAAGATGTTTTACAGCTATACCAACCAAGGCCATGTCATGGCATGCTCTTCCAAGTTCAGCAGACTTTAGTTGATTGTAAATGATTGAATCAATAAAAGGAGGACAATGCAGGCTCAATCTTCTACAGGACTGTGCTTTATTTTAGTCTAAGCAGAATATAATGAACTAGAGAACTACAGTTCAGGAGCACTATGGGAGAAACCACCCCGAATTAGGGAAAACAGACCCGTGCCAACACTAAGTCAAATTACAGTTCTGTTTTGAGAAAATAGGGATAATCAACTAACTTTGTTCAAGTAAAAATGAGAAAGATATACAATTATATCTAAAATATAAAAAAATCAGCTAATAAGTACCTAAAATAAATAATAAGTGATGATAAATGACATAAAATTACATGTTTTATTTGTCTGACAGAAGTCAAATCAAGTGGATGAAATGTGAGAGCGAAGCTGGGAATGTAATGTCTCATGAAGCAAAGTACAGTGGATGATTTTTGCTTTCCTTTATATCTGAATGGTTGCACAAAGGCTCTCATTTCATGTTTGATTAGGGCAACTCTGCTCTGTTGGTTTCATGTGGTAAAATTTGGTCCATGTAACCGATGGAAATGCAACTGTACTGTATGACCCCGTCCTTATTGGTGTCAGAAGTGGGATTGAGGCAAAACTGACACAAGGCAATCTTTACAACTGACAGCTGCATTTCAATTAAACAGAAACTCGTCATCTCTGCAAGGAAAAACCAGAGCATGGTTACGAACAATGGAAAAGAACTAGCATTGGCATCCCCAGAATACAATGTATGTGATACGCTTTTAAGGTAATACTGCCAGAGAGAATGAATGTGTTTTAAGGCAGACTTCCCTCTCTTGATCAGTTTGGTGTCAAGGCCATGGGTTGACCTGACTAGACCAAAACAGTGTTGTGGAACTTTTAATCTGTTAGTGGCACATTTTCTTCAGTGGTGTTGGAGTCAACCACAGTTGTTATATACAAGTTTGTCCAGTAATGTTGAAATAGCTCTTAAGAAATTATGTCTGAGAGAAACTTCCCGCATACAGAAAAGATGACAATAAAAGAGATGTCTCTGATTCTTTTCTAGAAAAAAAAAAGAATTCAAGATGAAGAAAGAAATGATCAAACAAAAGAGAAATGTATGGCTAAAAGACAATGATCACGGTAAATGACAGCTTATTTTTCAAAACAAATCTGACAACAAATGTTCTGAGGTTTTCCAAAAGAACAGAAGGTCGACAATGAAATCCTTTTGAACGTAACTTACAGCCGATGCGTCCTCTCGAAATTGTGTTGTGTGTTGTGTGTGTTGGATTCATCTTTATGAATCGCCATGACCTTTTATAATCTTTACAGTCCAGTTTCTAAGTCTTGTACTGAATGTAAGAGCTTTCTGTCAACAGCATGTCTTTAAACTTGCCCATTAACAAGTAATTCCATACGGGATTGTGTAGCAAAAAGTCTCTTCAACATGTATCTTCAAAGCATATCAGAATAAACCTTGAGACAATGGGTCCATCCCAGCTTCAGCAGATAACAAAACAGAATACATAAGAGAATGGAAAAAATAACCATTTACCAACATTAATATAAAATCCATTTTAACATCAGCGCTTCAATTTACAAGAAAAAAAAAATCCCTACTGTTTTTGATAAATTATTTCATAGTTTGATTCTCGTAGTCAGTGAAATATATTAATTATTTCTTTCTTTTTTTTCAACATGATTTATTGTACGGTCGTCTATAAAGAAGCCTTAACAGAATTAAAAAATAAGCTGTAATATGTACAGGAGTACCCCAGGCAGCTGTGTACTCGGGCCGTGGGGAGAGCAGAGGCAGGGGCAGGCCACAGAGGCAGGGAGATCTGCAGGGTAGTCATTCATTCTAGTAGCAGTGCATCCGGCTCACCTGGCCCTCTCTTTTTCTCATCATACACCTGTGTTCTGTGTTTGGATAATGTGTAAATATGTTTTCAGCTCCAATCTGGCAACCCCTCACCCCCTTCTGCTCATACCCGTGGAGCTGTGGAATATAGCAGTGACTGGCGGGCGCCGCCCAGCCCGGGTGGCAAGCTAGCTAGCTAGTGACTAGCGAACTAATGGCTGCTATCACTATCACCTGCTCCTCTGCATGGCACGGAGCAGAATGAGGGGCGGGCCTACTCTTCACGTCTTTGAGGTCACATATATCAGTCTCATCAGCTCCGATTGGACTAATCCAATTAGCTAGTGCGCAGGCAATCTTTCAACTGTCAGAAATATCATGATGTGTCAGTGTAAACCTAATTAATGGATTGCTCCAGGCTGGAATTGAAGCCCTACTAAATCATCTAGAATCAGATCTCTGCTATCTTCTCCCTGTTATGTAGGGTGTTCAGCTGAGTGTATAGTGCATATTCATTCATATTTACTCAGTAACCAAAAGGCCAAAAGGTTAAAATATCCCACCCTCTCCAAAGATTCCCTGCACTGCTGTGGATACGTTTTATAGTGACATCAATGTCCACACAGCCAGGCGACGACTATAGACAGATCTCTCTACTGTACAGTTCTTACTTCCTGACTCATTTGTTTCTGTGTTCTATTATTTACATGAAGGAATAAAAAATTCTGTCTCAATCACTTTGATTCGAATCTCCAGCTTTGTTGTCAAACATGATCCCACACTTTTCTGTGATTGACTGCTCTTTATGTTGTTTATGATAGGATCAAAGTCTTCCTTTTAGTGTCTTTTAAAATTGCACGATGACCTGATGGATCCAAGGCATTAATGTTTCAATGACAGACAGCACTCCCCCTGACTGACTGACAGTGTGATTCTGTCTCTGGCTCCTCCAGCTGCCCTGGCAGAGGTCCAGCATGCTCCCCCAGCTCCCACCATACTCTCTGCGCCACTGGGTGAATACGCAGCTCTTATTCCTCCCCAGCCTGACAAGGCAGGCAGGGCCCATGGGGAAGGCAAGGCTCTGAAAGTTTCCACTAATCATGACATCATAGCGCCTGATGCCCTGAGTATCGAAGTGACTTTGTGGAGTTTCAGTTAGCACGCATCCCCCCCTTCCAAACCCACTTCACTTCCCCTCTCAGCTAAAATCCCATTTCCACGGCGAAAACCCCTTTTTGCGTTACCTAAGCGAGATGACGGAAAAGCTCTCCTCTTCTCCCAAAGCAGCTATTAAATGAGAGCCATTAATTTCTCCCTCCTGTCCAACAGGTTCCTTTAATTATCTCTCCACTTTCAGTCAATTACATTTCACTTCCTTTCCTTGACAATCACTGCTATTTTAGGGTGAGTGTTCTCTACACCCAGGGGCTGGGGTCTGCTAGACATGCTAGGCAGATCTCTCTTTGCTCACTAGGATTGGTTATTCAACCCATCCACCAGCTTCAGAGCTCAGATGATTGGTTAACTAGCCTCTTAGTCAACCTATTCGGCTCTTAGGATTGGTTACCCTGCCCCTCTGTCAGCCTCGGAGCTCTTAGGTTTCTATCTCCTCATGAGGACAGACTTTATGGAATGCAAACTAGGAAGGTATTATAACTAGAGCCAGTAGAGGAGGCAGAATAACCAGAGGTTAAGAAGTGTGAATAACTGCCTCACAGGTGCTAATGTTACATGAGAAGGTCAGGCATTACAGTGACCGTTGACATGACCATAAATATGTTTTTGTTATATTATATTTTACATACAGTACCAAGTTTGGACACACCTACTCATTTAAGGGTTTTTCTTTATTTGTACTTTTATCTACAATGTAGAATAATAGTGAAGACATCAAAACTATGAAATAACACATATGGAATCATTAAGTAACCAAAAAAGTGATAAACAAATCAAAATATATTTATATTCAAAGTAGCCACCTTTTGTCTTGATGACAGCTTTGCACATGCTTGGCATTCTCTTAACCAGCTTCATGAGGTAGTCACCTGGAATGCCTTTCAATTGACAGGTGTGCCTTGTTAAAAGTTCATTTGTGGAATTTCTTTCCTTCTTAATGCGTTTAAACCAATCAGTTGTGTTGTGACAAAGTAGGGGTGGTAAACAGAAGATAGCCCTATTTGGTAAAATACCAAAGTCCATTTTATGGCAAGAACAGCTCAAATAAGCAAAGAGAAATGATTCCATCATTACTTTAAGACATGAAGGTCAGTCATTATGGAACATTTCAAGAGCGTTGAAAGTTTATTCAAGTGCAGTTACAAAAACCATCAAGCAGTCTGATGAAACTGGCTCTCATGAGGACAGACACAGGAAAATGAAGACCCAGAGTTACGTCTGCTGCAGAGGATAAGTTCATTAGAGTTCCAGCCTCAGAAATTGCAGCCCAATTAAATGCTTCACAGAGTTCAAGGAGCAGACACAACTCAACATCAACTGTTCAGAGGAGACTGTGTGAATCAGGCCTTGCTGCAAAGAAACCACTACTAAAGGACATAAATAAGAAGAAGAGACTTGCTTGGGCCAAGAAACACGTGCAATCATCATTAGACCGGTGGAAATCTGTGTTTTGGTCTGATGAGTCCAAATTTGAGATTTTGTTCAAACCGCCGTATCTTTGTGAGACGCAGAGTAGGTGAACGGATAATCTCCACATGTGTAGTTCCCACCGTGAAGCATGGAGGAGGAGGTGGGATGGTGTGGGGGTGCTTTACTGGTGACACTGTCTGGGATTTATTTAGAATTCAAGGCACACTTAACCAGCATGGCTATCACAGTATTCTACAGCGATACGCCATCCCATCTTGTTTGCACTCAGTGGGACTATCATTTGTTTTTCAACAGGACTATGACCCAGCACACCTCCAGGCTGTGCAAGGGCTATTTGACCAAGAAGGAGAGTGATGGTGCTGCATCAGATGACCTGACCTCCACAATCACCCAACCTCAACCCAATTAAGATGGCTTGGGATGAGTTGGACTGCAGAGTTAAGGAAAAGCAGCCCACAAGTGCTCAGAATATGTGGGCACTCCTCCAAGACTGTTGGAAAAGCATTCCAGGTGAAGCTGGTTGAATGGCAAGAGTGTGCAAAACTGTCATCAAGGCAATGGGTGGCTACTTTGAAGAACCTAAAATCTAAAATATATTTTGATTTGTTTAACACTTTTTTGGTCACTACATGATTCCATATGTGTTATTTTATAGTTTTGATGCCTTCACTATTATTCTACAATGTAGAGTTTATTTAAAAATAAAGAAAAACCCTTGAATGAGCAGGCGTGTCCAAACCTTTGACTGGTACTATGTTTCCAAACAGACATAAAGTGAGTTGAACTAACAACATCAATAACCTATAATGTCAATCTAAATATTCTCATCTGAACATGAGTGGGTGGATTTCAGTCCTGCGTAAGGCGAGTCACCCCTAAGTTAACATTCTCCAGACAGCCCGTGCCTCGACTTAAGGCCAGACAGGGCCAGATCTGAGCTGAGATGGGCTGAGCTGGCAGCCTTCTGCAGTCAGTAAAAGAAGGATATAAAACCCACTTCTCATTTCTGATGTTCCAGAGCCTGGCTTCACTACAGCTATTTCTATTTTCACTGCATGTCACACTAATAACCTTCCTCCCCTGTGTGGAAGAGCAATAAGAGGACCCTCGTTCAAACATCTCCCTGATTTAACATGGTCTAATCTAGCCTTCCAAAGCATGTTTCTGCAGCTCCCTGGTGCAACAGAAAGGCTATACACGCGTAGCACGTTAGCCAAGCAGGGAATATAAGACTGGGCAGGGGATTGGACCTAGGCTGAACCTAACCTTGCTCTAAGTTGACTGTAAGGGTATGCAGCATTTATCTGGTGTAGGAGCCATCAGAGGGCTCTTGGGGAGGCTAATGGGACTAGTCTTGCAGGAGTTCCTTTTGAAGTGGCAGAGAGACAAGCATAGGAGATTTCATCGCTCACGGAACATTAGGTTTCCTATTGATTAATTCAGCATTACATAAATAATGAGCACAAAAGGGCTGCTGTGAAGAACATGCATTCATATTGACCTACTTCACATTAATTCATGTGGCTTCCTAGTTCCTACATGTTTGGCTGACTTCATAACAACTAAAGGTTGAGTGTTTTTACTGTTTTTGAAGGCAAGTCGCGACAACCCATGACCAAAGCTGGCACTGTTGTTTCAATGGGCATCGTTTTGATTCAAAATAACTACTGTGCTCCTCCAGTTCTGAACAATATTCTGTGCTTTGCAGGTGTCCCGACTGCAATACTGCCGTGAAAAAGACAACATTTTTAGAGCTGGTTATTTTGTGGAAAATGGCAGCCTCTGAGGCAATTGTTGAGACACAATTAAGTGCTGAAAGCTGAAGTACAATAGCACAGGCCACCCGGCAGGCAGCCACAACAGAGGAACTGAGGGGTTTTAAACGGAAGAGTTGGTTGTCTGCTAACCATTTCAACCTGCTATTGTTTAGTACCTTTTGTGCCTGGAGCAATATTTCAAACCGGGTCTCTTTTGCCTTATCTTCAACATAATCTATACCCACGCCAATCAAATATCCAACATTAATACCCAGAGTAGCTTTGACATGGAGGGTTTCATCCTGCTTCCTGCATCTCATCTCCATCATAAATATGGCTGTGGTGATATCGGTGCCAGGTCAGCTGTCGGCATCCTTGCCAGGGAGCCGCTACAAACATAATTCTCTCTAATCTACCTTCTGTCATCACAGAGCATTCAAGGGACCATCCCCACTGTAATTTGGTCCAGGTGATTATGCAGATGACTTTTCACTTGGTTGGTGTTAATGTATAGAGCCTCACTATTACAACGTGATTAGAGGGAAAGGTGAAATAGCATGTCTAATACGGAGGAAGAGATAATCGAAGGCGACTGAAGACAAACACTGAACTGCAGGTTGGTTTGAAACATTGTTCCAGGGGAACAGCTGAACAGCTATGAACAGCTAGGTTGGGGTTCTGGAAGGCATGATGGAACAGAAGAGTGTCTATTCATAACAGAGGAACACAAAAACAAAGTCAGAAGCTAACATTCATTACAGTAATGTGGTATGATAAAAACAAGGATACAAATCAAGACAAATCCAAGAGCTTTTCGCTCACAGAAAAGAGTGGCATTGTGTTGTATTTAAGCAGCTGGGAGAAAGAGAATGAAAGTCATGTGTCTTGATGTCTCTTGTGTGATGCAGGCAGGCAGGCAGGCAGGGCTTTCAGTCAGTGACTTGGAATGCGTCCCCTCTGCTTTGGAGAGCAAGTCCCAGAGGTAAACAGACACAGGCTGGACAGAAGGCAGCAAGTACCTAATACATGCCAAGTGATTCCTTATCAACCCTTCAATCCCATTCCCCAAGAGCAAGCCAGCACAGATACATGGAGGCTGCGCTTGCTGTGGCTTCGGTCCTCGGGGGAAAACTCCAAGAAGCATCACTTTAAAGGATAAAGTAAGACGAGGTTGGACATGTTGGCGTGGAGTAGAGCTCAGAGATCAGGGTTTGGCTGTTGACTTCTCCCACTTTCCTCTCCCCTTCTCTTCCATGTCCAGCTCTACCTCCCCCTCCATATGCCTTCAGTCAACTCTCAGGGAGTTGTGAGGGAGGGGGGAGAGCTGGTGTTCTACTGAGAGAACTTGAGGAAGTGTGGACAGTGAATGACTTGCCATCTTATCCTTCCTCGAGACTCATAGCAAACATATTGATCTGGTTTTCATAGAGGGGCCAGCTGCATCCACCACTGTAAAATAGTCCAAATAAAGGGTCTCGTGGACACGAAGTGAAAGCCTGACAAGTTAAGAGTTCAGAGCTGTGTTCTGCTAGGCATGGATTGGCAGGGAGGAGCTGAATGATGGCTGTGGTATGGCTGTAATTCACACTGTGTTAGGTTAGGTTGAGTCGGATAGGTAGGTTTTTCCACAGGCTCATTATATAATATTTGAAAAAAAAGCAGGTCAGGGATGGGACATGTTAACAGTGGCATGTACATTATATACGACAAAGTTAAATGAGCTCTAAAAGCTTCCACTGTTTTGCCATCGATAAATCTAGTGTGTCTTTCAGAGCAAGTTCTGCTTGTGTCTGTTCTACAGCCGGGGAGATGAGGCGATGTTTCTCAATCTCACCAGAGCTTTAGAACGGCTTCAGCAGACATAAATATCCCTATCCCTCTCTCTCTTTCTCCCTCTTGCCTAAAACATGGTTATTTTTAATGGGTCTATTTTTTTCGTTTACTCAACGCCACGAGAGCCAATTCATTGTTATACTGTTGAGTCCACTCTTTTGGCAGTTTCAGTAGCTATCAACTCAATTATTTTCTTCTCTTGCTTGCCTTAATTTTTGTCCATTAGTCCATCTCATTTTCAGAAGCTTCTCTTTATGCATTTCTTTAATAACTTTTATAATAGCACACTCCCTGTCGTAATAATAGAGCTCAAAAGAAAACACACCATGTCCGATTTGCTTGTTTTTTTTTACAGTGGATTGTCGCTTGAACACAAAGGCTTGTGGGAAATAAGCCTCTCATATCTGCACCCTGTCCAGCACAGACACTCGGAAGGTTCATCTGCCTTTTCTCTTCTTCTTCTCCCTCTTCTCAAAAACAGTTCCTTTATAGCTGTCAGATAGTGCTGTGAGTGAATTGTACACCATGATGAGGGACATGTCCAGCGGCCCGACCGTAACATCCAAGAGAGAGACCCCAATGCCCCAAAGCCCACTGGGACGGGACAGACAAAATGAATATTTTTTTCTTTTTCATCCCTCCCCCCTTACTTTACAAGTTCAAGTATTTTTTTCTTTAAAAAAAACAACAGCAAAAAAGAGCAAATCTACTTTTCTAGTATTCTACATTTTCTAATCTACTAACTGGTGGCAAAACAGCAACCAGAACATAATAATCAGCCCCTTTACTACGTTTCCTTGTCTTTTTTTCAATGTATACATTATTTCCTTTATCTTTTTATTCTTACTTAGGCCACCGGATATTGACTTAATGATTTATTTTGACTACTATTAAATTGTAATACTTGCAGCTACAAGGTAAGAGTTTTTTAAATATATATATATATATATGTATATATATTTATATTCTTTTAAAAAGCATTAAGTCCTTTGGTCCCTATATCCTAAGGAATGATGCATGTAAATTCTCCTGGATTCTCCATTTCTCTTCTTCTTTTCTCAGAGCTCGCCCTGTCACAGAGCACATCACCTGTGTAGGCACGAAAACCAAAATGGCAGCAGGCTGGTGTGTGTATATATGTGTGTGTGTGTGTGTGTGTGTGTGTGTGTGTGTGTGTGTGTGTGTGTGTGTTGTGTGTGTGTGTGTGTGTGTGTGTGTGTGTGTGTGTGTGTGTGTTTATGTGTGTGTCTGTCTGTCCGCGTGTATGTTTAAGTTGGCAAATGCACATACAGGTATGTACACTGTAGGATGTCTGAGAGAATATTTGTGTGTGTGTGTGTGTGTGTGTGTGTGTGTGTGTGTGTGTGTGTGTGTGTGTGTGTTGGCCTGTATGTTTGTTTGGTAAGAGTGTGTTCATGTCTATATATATCGGTGTCAGTTTGCATGCTTTGAGCATAATGTGTCTATAAAGGTTTTCCATCTTGTTTAAAAAACAGCAGCAAAAAGTTGGTCTCTGCAAAAAATCCTCTTCCACAGACGCCAAAGCAAAACAGGGAAAAGAGGCATTTGCTAAAAAAAAATAAAAAAAGAATCTCCGGGTTCCTTCTCCTCCTCAGTCACCCAATCTTCTCCAGCTATTCTTCCAGCAGAATCAAGGGACCACCCTTCTTTCATGATATGTAGCAGAGCAAGAAGTCTTTGTACTTTATACTGCACTTGTGGAAATAAGGTGTTGTGGCCCTTCATCCTGTAAGAGAGAGAGAGAGAGAGAGAGAGAGAGAGAGAGAGAGAGAGAGAGAGAGAGAGAGAGAGACAGAGAGAGAGAGAGAGAGAGAGAGAGAGAGAGAGAGAGAGAGAGAGAGAGAGAGAGAGGGAGAGAGAGAGAGAGAGCAGATTCAGTGAGGTGAGGGCACAGGGGTCTTGTTCAGGGTGCTGGCTCCTGCCTGGTTTAGCACACTGACAGGCACAGCTAACAGAATGGAAAACAGACAAAGGAAAAGAAGGAGGATGTCAATCAGATGTAGAAAGAAGTGGTCTGAAGGTGGAGGGGTTGTGTTTTACCATAAGGAACAGTCATGTATGCTGTGACAGCTCTAATCCAAAGGCGATAGGTATTTAAAACAACTTTACTCTCGACTCAGAAAAAATGATTTTACTAAACGTTAGCCTGTCATCTCTGTTAATTCCTCTGTTAATAGTATTTTCTGATCATTTGTGATAATTGTAAAAAATCCCAATGACTACCGAGGGAAGTCGGACACTAAAGACGAAGGGATGTACTGAGGTCAAATAGTAGCCCATTAATGATAATATTATGATGTTAAAAATGATTATTACAAAACTCCAGGGGGAGGAAAAGTTTACGATCATCTTTTCATGCTTTTTTGTGTGTGGTGAACAAATGGAAAACTAATACTCAAAACTATTGGAAAATACACCCAGAGCTATAATGTTTTCATTGCCATAACAGTAGATATGAAATACATACTTTTTATGGATTTGTGTGCTTTTTGGCAATGGTTGAATAAGCTGGAGTTACAGTTGGATGCAATCATCCTTAATGTGTACTGGCCCTGAATCCTGGTACAAAAAGACAGCCAAATCACAGCTAATCACTCTCACAGAGCCCACATGAAAAATATCTGACTTTGTGGAGCGAACATATGCCGCGCAAGTCTTTGTTCTGTTATTTTCTCCTGAGAAATGAGCTTGTTACCATTTTATAACAGATCAGCTACTTAACTGTGGGAGATGAGATGCTGGTAACGTATTTCATATCTGCGGAGGCAAGCAGGACCATTAGAGATAAGCCTTTGCACAAAGATACCTGATTATAGATGTTCCAGCTTTTATACAAAAACACCAGTAATTCAAAGTAAGCATCTACCATAGAAGTTACAGTATAGAAGAAGAAAAAACATTCTATTTAAAACATAACAGCTTGTATTTCCAGAGGGGAGTTTTAAGTGGAAGCAACTGATGAAGACCAAACTACTGGAAAAACATCTTTATATCTACATGGATAACTACCTACTTTCACACAAATGCGCACACCCTGAAGTGGCTCTCAATTAGAGATTCACGAGAGAGACACAGCCACAGGCGAGACAGGCGAACCCAGAGAGACCTGAGTTACAGGAGAGATCGGCGAACCCAGAGAGACCTGATCCACAGGGGAGACAGGCGAACCCAGAGAAACCTGATCCACAGGGGAGACAGGCGAACCCAGAGAAACCTGATCCACAGGGGAGACAGGCGAACCCAGAGAAACCTGATCCACAGGGGAGACAGGCGAACCCAGAGAAACCTGATCCACAGGGGAGACAGGCGAACCCAGAGAAACCTGATCCACAGGGGAGACAGGCGAACCCAGAGAAACCTGATCCACAGGGGAGACAGGCGAACCCAGAGAAACCTGATCCACAGGGGAGACAGGCGAACCCAGAGAAACCTGATCCACAGGGGAGCCAGGCGAACCCAGAGAGACCCAGTGCCCTGCTGGCTGGTTATCCTGAAAGACTGCACTTAGTTAAGTCAGAGATCTGTATATAATGACACGATGTTCATGTCTCTGCACTAACAATGGGAGTTGTTGTCCCAAAGGCAGGAAGGCAGGTGACAAGCTTCGGACCAAAATAAGCCCATAGAAACGCATGGGGCTTATTTTTGGCAGATTTTGGAGAGAGTAAAAATATTTGTAGATGATTCATCATGAGACAATAGTAACTCATACATGGCATGCACCAGTAATCTATTCAGTGCTAAAATAATTACAAACACATTGAGTTAATTGTTGGGCATGATAATACTGAAAAGACCAGACTAAAACAACACAAGCAGAGGATGCACCATTCATGGTATTAGTTTCTTTGATTTATTTTTGATGGTGTTTGTGTGTGTATGTGGGTGGAGTTTGGCTGGGGTGTGTGGGGCTACACCACTGCCTGCAGCTCTGCAGTCACAATGTAATTGGTTAGCCCCCTCATAAATATATACATGGGAAGTTTCCTCATGTTAGGCAAACAAAACAATCACACCAAGTACTCCAAGTGCAGACGAAATGCAGGGAGGAGTGGAGGAGAGTCAACATTTTCCTGCGCTTCTTTACAGTTTGTGGATGGATAGATGGATGGAGGAGATTTAATTGGCTGCACAAACACAGGGTCATCTTGTCTATCACTCAACTAAAGAGCTGGGGATTGACTTAAAAAAAATGTTATTTAAGCAAAGAATCTGTCTTATGACAACAAAAGTGGGCATCAGCCCTCTTGTGTGAAGAAATGTTGGTACAAATTATAAATAATTACAAAAACACTGTTGGCATACACAGTGCCTTCAGAAAGTATTCATACCACTTGACTTATTCCACATTATGTCGTGTTGGTCTGAATTCAAAATTGATTGAAAATATTTTGTTCTCTCACCCATCTACACACAATAACCCAGAACGACAAAGTGAAAACATGTTTTTAGACATGTTAGTAAATTTATTGAAGATGAAATACAGAAATATCTCATTTGCATACAGTAGGTATTCACAACCCTGAATCAATATATGTTAGAATCACTTTCGGTAGTGATTACAGCTGTGAATCTTTCTGGGTAAGTCTCTAAGAACTTTGCACACCTGGATTGTACAATATTTGCACTTTTTTTATTTGATTTTTTATTTTATTCTTCAAGCTCTGTCAAGCTGGTTGTTGATCATTGCTAGACAGACATTTTCAAGTTATTCAATAGATTTTAAAGACGATTTAAATCAAAACTGTAACTATTCCACTCAGGAACATTCAATGTCATCTTGGTAAGCAACTCCAGTGTATATTTGGCCTTGTGTTTTAGGTTATTGACCTGCTGAAAAGTGAACCAGGGTTTCCTCTAGGATTTTGCCTATATTTTTTTATTTTATATTTTTTGTGTGAATTTGACCCCTTTTTCTCCCCAATTTCGTGGTATCCAATTGTTTATTTTAGTAGCTACTATCTTGTCTCATCGCTTCAACTCCCGTACGGGCTCGGGAGAGACGAAGGTTGAAAGTCATGCGTCCTCCGATACACAATCCAACCAAGCCACACTGCTTCTTAACACAGCGCACATCCAACCCGGAAGCCAGCCCCACCAATGTGTCAGAGGAAACACCGTGCACCTGGCAACCTTGGTTAGCGCGCACTGCGCCCGGCCCGCGGAATAGAGCTAAATACAGGCAAAAGCATCACGTCTGGTGGAGTCGCTGGTGTGCGATGAGACAAGGACATCCCAAACCCTTCCTAACCCAGACGACGCTAGGCCAATTGTGCGTCGCCCCACGGACCTCCCGGTCGCGGCCGGTTATGACAGAGCCTGGGCGCGAACCCAGAGTCTTTGATGGCACAGCTGGTGCTGCAGTACAGCGCCCTTAATCACTGTGCCACCCAGGAGGCCCGGGTTATGCCTGTATTTAGCTCTATTCCGTTTCTTTTTTATCCAAAACAAAAAAACTCACTAGGCCATGCTGATGACAAGCATGCCCATAACATGATGCAGCCACCACTATAATTGAAATTATGAAGAGTGGTACTCTGTGATGTGTTCTGTTGGATTTGCCCCAAACATAATGCTTTGCATTCAGGAAATAAAGTTAATTTCTTTGCCACATTTTTTGCAGTTTTACTTTAGTGTGTTATTGCAAACAGGATGCATGTTTTGGAATAGTGTTATTCTGTACAGGCTTCCTTCTTTTCACGCTGTCATTTACAGTGCATTCGGAAAGTATTCAGACACCTTGACTTTTCCCACATTTTGTTACGTTACAGCCTTATTCTAACATTGATTCAGTCATTTTTTCCCTCACCAATCTACACACAATACCCCATAATAACAAAGGAAAACCGATTTTTTGCAATTTTTTTTTATTTTTTATTTTATTAAAAAGAAAATATCACATTTACATAAGTATTTAGACACTTTACTCAGTACTTTGTTGAAGCACCTTTGGTAACGACTACAGCCTCGAGTCTTCTTGGTTATGACGCTACAAGCTCGGAACACCTGTATTTGGAGAGTTTCTGCCATTCTTCTCTGCAGGTCCTCTCAAGCTCTGTCAGGTTGGATGGGGAGCATTGCTGCACAGCTATTTTCAGGTCTCTCCAGAGATGTTCGATTGGGTTCAAGTCCGGGCTCTGGCTGGGCCACCTGCCTTGTCGTGGTTGTGTGCTTAGTGTCGTTGTCCTGTTGGAAGGTGAATCTTTGCCCCAGTCTGAGGTCCTGAGCGCTCTGGAGCAGGTTTTCATCAAGGATGTCTCTGTACTTTGCTCCATTCATCTTTCCCTCGATCCTGACTACTCTCACAGTCCCTGCCACTGAAAAATATCCCCACAGCATGATTCTGCCACCACCATTCTACACTGTAGGGATGGTGCCTGGTTTCCTCCTGACGTGATGCTTGGCATTCAGGCCAAAGAGTTAAATTTTGGTTTCATCAGACCAGAGAAACTTGTTTCTCGTGGTCTGGGAGTCTTTAGGTGCCTTTTGGTAAACCGCAAGTGGGCTGTCATGTGCCTTTTACTGAGAAGTGGCTTCCGTCTGGCCACTACCATAAAGGCCTGATTGGTGGAGTGCTGCAGAGATGGTTGTCCTTCTGGAAGGTTCTCCCATCTCCACACTCTGGAGCTCTATCAGAGTAACCATTTGGTTCTTGGTCACCTCCCTGACCAAGGCCCTTCTCCCATGATTGCTCAGTTTGGCCAGGTGGCCAGCTGTAGGAAATAGTCTTGGTGGTTCCAAACTTCTTCCATTTAAGAATAATGGAGGCCACTGTGTTCTTGGGGACCTTCAATGTTGCAGACATTTTTTGGTACACTTCCCAAGATCTGTGTCTCGACACAATCCTGTCTCGGTGCTCTACGGACAATTCCTTCGACCTCATGGCTTGGTTTATGCTCTGACATTCACAGTCAACTGTGGGACCTTATATAGACAGGTGTGTCCCTTTCCAAATCATGTCCAATCAATTGAATTTACCACAGGTGGACTTCAATCAATTGTAGAAACATCTCAAGGATGATCAATGGACACAGGATGTACCTGAGCTCAGTTTAGAGTCTCATAGCAAAGAGTCTGAATACTTATGTAAATAAGTACTGCTGTTTTTTATTTCCACTAAATTTGCAAAACAACCTGTTTTTGCTTTGTCATTATGGGGTATTGTGTGTAGATTGATGAGGGAAAAATATATTTAATCCATTTTAGAATAAAGGTTGTAATGTAACAGAATGTGGAACAAGTCAAGGGGTCTGAATACTTTCCGAATGCACTGTATATTAGTATTGTGGAGTAACAACAATGATCCATCCTCAGTTTTTTCCTATCACATGAAACTCCGTAACTGTTTTAAAGTCACCATTGGCCTCATGGTGAAATCCCTTAGCGGTTTCCTTCCTTTCTGGAAACTGACCTAGGAAGGAAGCCTGTATCTTTGTAGTGACTGGGTCAAAGTGTAATTAATAACCTCACCATGCTGAACAAGATATTCAATCTCTGCTTTTTATTTTATTTTGACCCATCTACCAATAGGTGCCCTTCTGTGTTAGACATTGGAAAACCTCTCTGGTGTTTGTGGTTGAATCTGTGTTTGAAATTCACTGCCCGACTGAGGGACCTTACAGAGATAATTGTACGTGTGGGGTACAGAGATGAGGTAGTCATTCAAAACTCATGTCAAACACTATTATTGCACACAGAGTTAGTCCATGCATAGTATTATGTGACTTGTAAGCACTTTTTTACTTGTAAGCACTTTTTTTACTCCTGAACATATATATTTAGGCTTGCCATAACAAAGGGGTTGAATACTTATTGACTCAAGACATTTTAGTTTTTAATTTGTAAACATTTTTAAAAACATAACTCCACTTTGACATTATGGAGTATTGTGTGTAGGCCAGTGACACAAAATCTCAATTGAATGCATTTTAAATTCAGGCTGTAACAACAAATACTTCAGAAAGTGTTACAGCCTGAATTTAAAATGCATTCAATTGATATATATATATATATATAGTATTCACACCCCTTGAGAGAGAGATAGAGAGAGAGAGAGAGAGAGAGAGAGAGAGATAAAGAAAGAAAGAAAGAAAGAAAGAGTGATAGAGAGAGGAGTATTGTGTGTACACAAAATACTCCTCTGCATGTACACACAATACTCCTCTCTCTATCGCTCCCTCTTTCTTTCTTTCTTTCTTTCTTTCTTTCTTTCTTTCTTTCTTTCTTTCTTTCTTTCTTTCTTTCTTTCTTTCTTTCTTTCTTTCTTTCTTTCTTTCTTTCTTTCTTTCTTTCTTTCAATACTATTTTTATACAATATTCTTTCTTGCAATACCCTGCAATACTCTTTAACATCTGGCATCTTCCCTAATATTGGGAATTGGTCTAATCCACAAAAGTGGAGACACATTTAACCCCAATAACTACTGTGGGATATGCATCAACAGCAACCTTGGGAAAATCCTCTGCATTATCGTTAACAGCAGACCTGTACATTTCCTCAGTGAAAACAATGTACTGAGCAAATGGCAAATTGGCTTTTTACCAAATTATCATATCACAGACCACATATTCACCCTGCACACCTTAATTGACATACAAATGATCCAGAATGAAGGCAAAGTCTTTTCGTGCTTTTTTGATTTCGAAAAAACCCTTTGACTCAATTTGGCATGAGGTTCTACTATACAAATGGATGGAAAGTGGTGTTGGGGGAAAATGTACAACATTATAAAATCCATGTACACAAACAACAAGTCCGCGGTTAAAATTGGCAAAAAACACACATTTCTTTCCACAGGGCCGTCGGGTGAGACAGGGATGCAGCTTAAGCCCCACCCTCTTCAACATGTATACCAGCATCCGGCCTGACCCTACCAGAATCTGAAGTCAAATGTCTACTGTTTGCTGATGATCTGGTGCTTCTGTCACAAACCAAGGATATATTCTGCACAGATTCTGTCAGACCTGGGTCCTGACAGTAAATCTCAGTAAGGCCAAAATAATATTGTTCCAAATAAGTTCCAGTCGCTAGGACCACAAATACAAATTCCATCTAGACACTGTTGCCCTAGAGCACACAAAAAATGATACATACCTTGGCCTAAACATCAGCGCCACAGGTAACTTCCACAAAACTGTGAACGATCTGAGAGACAAGGCAAGAAGGGTCTTCTATGCCATCAAAAGGAACATAAAATTCAACATACCAATTAGGATCTGGCTAAAAATACTTGATTCAGTTATAGAACCCATTTCCCTTTCTGGTTGTGATGTCTGGGGTCCGCTCACCAACCAAGAATTCACATAATTTATCAAACACCAAATTGAGACTCTGCATGTAGAATTCTGCAAAAATATCCTCCCTGTACAATGTAAAACACCAAATAATGCATGCAGAGCAGAATTAGGCCGATACCTGAAAATGATCCAAATCCAGAAATGTTAAATTCTATAACCACCTAAAAGGAAGCGATTCCCAAACTTTCCATAACAAAGCCATCACCTACAGAGAGATGAACCTGGAGAAGAGCCCCTAAGCAAGCTGGTCCTGGGGCTCTGTTCACAAAAAAACTGAGTAAACTATAATTATATTTGGCCCTAAACAGACCACTGTGAATGACCCAAACTTAAGGAAAGCTTTGACTATTTACAGACTCAGTGAGCACAGCCTTGCTATTGAGAAAGGCCGCTGTAGGCAGACCTGGCATTTGAGAGAAGACAGGCTATGTGCACACTGCCCACAAAATGAGGTGAAAACTGAGCTGCACTTCCTAACCTCCTGCCAAATGTATGACCATATTAAAGAAACACACTTCCCTCAGAATACACAGATCCACAAAGAATTCAAAAAACAAATCCAATTTTGATAAACTCCTATATCTACTGGATGAAATTCCACAATGTGCCATCACAACAGCAACATTTGCGACCTGTTGCCACAAGAAAAGTGCAACCAGTAAAGAACAAACACCATTGTAAATACAACCCATATTTATGTTTATTTATTTTCCCTTTTGTACTTTAATAATTTGCACATCGTTACAACACTGTATACAGTGGGGAGAACAAGTATTTGATACACTGCCGATTTTGCAGGTTTTCATACTTAGAAAGCATGTAGAGGTCTGTAATTTTTATCATCATACGTTTCTTGTAGTTCTTGACCAGGTTTGCACACACTGCAGCAGGGATTTTGGCCCACTCCTCCATACAGACCTTCTCCAGATCCTTCAGGTTTCGGGGCTGTCGCTGGGCAATACAGACTTTCAGCTCCCTCCATAGATTTTCTATTGGGTTCAGGTCTGGAGACTGGCTAGGCCACTCCAGGACCTTGAGATGATTCTTACAGAGCCACTCCTTAGTTGCCCTGGCTGTGTGTTTCGGGTCATTGTCATGCTGGAAGACCCAGCCACGACCCATCATCAATGCTCTTACTGAGGGAATGAGGTTGTTGGACAAGATCTCGCGATACATGGCCCCATTCATCCTCCCTTCAATACGGTGCAGTTGTCCTGTCCCCTTTGCAGAAAAGCATCCCCAAAGAATGATGTTTCCACCTCCATGCTTCACGATTGGGATGGTGTTCTTTGGGTTGTACTCATCCTTATTCTTCCTCCAAACACGGCGAGTGGAGTTTAGACCAAAAAGCTCTATTTTTGTCTCATCAGACCACATGACCTTCTCCCATTCCTCCTCTGGATCATCCAGATGGTCATTGGCAAACTTCAGACGGGCCTGGACATGCGCTGGCTTGAGCTGGGGGACCTTGCGTGCGCTGCAGGATTTTAATCCATGACGGCGTGTTACTAATGGTTTTCTTTGAGACTGTGGTCCCAGCTCTCTTCAGGTCATTGACCAGGTCCTGCCGTGTAGTTCTGGGCTGACCCCTCACCTTCCTCGTGATCATTGATGACCCATGAGGTGATATCTTGCATGGAACCCCAGACCGAGGGTGATTGACCGTCATCTTGAACTTCTTCCATTTTCTAATAATTGCGCCAACAGTTGTTGCCTTCTCACCAAGCTGCTTGCCTATTGTTCTGTAGCCCATCCCAGCCTTGTGCAGGTCTACAATTGTATCCCTGATGTCCTTACGCAGCTCTCTGGTCTTGGCCATTGTGGAGAAGTTGGAGTCTGTTTGATTGAGTGTGTGGACAGGTGTCTTTTATACAGGTAACGAGTTCAAACAGGTGCAGTTAATACATGTAATGAGTGGAGAACAGTAGGGCTTCTTAAAGAAAAACTAACAGGTCTGTGAGAGACGGAATTCTTACTGGTTGGTAGGTGATGAAATACCTATGTCATGCAATAAAATGCCAATTAATTACTTAAAAATCATCATACAATCTGATTTTCTGTCTCTCACAGTTGAGGTGTACCTATGATAAAAATTACAGACCTCTACATGCTTTGTAAGTAGGAAAACCAGCCAAATTGGCAGTGTATCAGATACTTATTCTCCCCACTGTATATACATAATATGACATTTGAAATGTCTTTATTCTTTTGGATCGTCTGTGAGTGTAATGTTTACTGGTCATTTTTATTGTTATTATTATTTCACTTTTATTTATTATCTACTTCACTTGCTTTGGCAATGTTAACATATGTTTCACATGCAAATAAAGCCCCTTGAATTGAATTGAATTGATTTGAGAGAGAGAGAGAGAGAGAGAGAGAGAGAGAGAGAGAGAGAGAGAGAGAGAGAGAGAGAGAGAGAGAGAGAGAGAAAGGTACAGAATATCCAAACACATTGAAGTTCACGAGAAAAAAAGGAAACACTAAAAGGTCACGTCAGAACAGCAAAAAGGGTCAAAAGTCAAGTCATTATCGATCATGATCAAACCAGTCAATCAGCACATCAGATTTACCTAACAGCCAGCAGCAATCAAAATTAATCCATTTACTGCACTTCACAAGCTGCCAAAAATATATAAAATAGAGATAGAGATTTAGAAAGGACTCGACGCCACGTCATGCAACTCACGCAGTCACAGTCCTGCAACATGACGTCATCAGAAATAAAATGACACCATGGGTTCAACTTACAGGTGTGGGAACTGGGAACGTGTCCCCGTGACTGGTGGCTACTGGTTGGCTACACAACGACCATGGAGAGGCCATCTCATGTTATGATTGGCCGGTTGGCATGTTGGGTTGGGTGCAAAACAAAAGAAGAAGAGAAGCAGTGGAGTTCCAATTTTTTTTCTCATGTGGTAAATATGATGTAGACTTTACTTTCCCATTTATTCCAGCCTATCTCTCTCTCTCTCTCTCTCTCTCTCTCTCTCTCTCTCTCTCTCTCTCTCTCCCCCCCCCAACGTCTCTGACTGACAAACCAAATGAAGGGAGGTTATTACTGTCAAAATGAAAAAGTCAACAAATCAACAAATACAATTGGAAATATGGTGATAAAAATGGAATCTTCAAAAATAATGAAAATAATGGCCTTTATTTTTTATTTTTGAAGCAGTTCTGAGAGAACATTTATAGGGTAAAATACAAGAGTGCTGCACTGTACTCACAAAGATAAGACCAGGCCAAATGGCATGTTATACATCTCAAACTAACACAGTCACACTCTAAATAATTGGATTTTGTCCTTGCATTGTATGCAATGATGTTGGTATGTACATTGAGTACCTTAGCCATTTACAAATGCTTTAAGTCAGAACGGCAGGAGACCAAACCCAGACAGACTTACCCCCCACCATCACATGCACACACACACACACACACACACACACACACACACACACACACACACACACACACACACACACACACACACACACACACACACACACACACACACACACACACACATACACAAATGGCTGTTGTTAAAGACACACTGAGGATGTCATAATGACTAGCCTGTCCTCATCATTGTCCAGGACATTCTCCACTTGTCCCTCATCAATGTGTTACATCAAAGTCATTCCTCCGCTCTTCTCCTCTCCTCAGGCAGTCTGCTCAGACATTCAATTAGTGCTACATGTCTTTATTCAAATGGTAACTGACAAGAAATTAAGGCAGCATTTATCATTTCCATTACACATTATACTGTATATGTCATTATTGCAATCCCTTCACTTTGATGAGGCCATTGTAAAAAAAACACATATTATTTACAAGCAAATTGTTCATAGAAATATACAATGGAAGCACATGTACTGGTCTTATGCTGCAATTATGTGTAGTCTCACGTATACAACCAAAATAACATGTTTCAGGTATGCAGTAGCCAGTGGAGTTTAGCTGGGGGGAGTCAGTCATGTCAGCACACTGCCCCTCCTACTCCCTCCTCATTGGCCAGCACCCCGAGGGGCTGTCTGCCATTCAACCCTGGCTCTGGGCATGAATGTGAGCATGGCATGGCGTCTGCTCTTACCTGGATGTGGACGGCAAAGGGGTCAGTAAGGTCGGTTGGCATCCTTTGGCCGCTTCAGCTGCACCTTCAGCCGCTTCATGCCTATCTGAAAACCATTCATGGCCTGGATAGCCGCCTGGGCACTGGACGGGTTATCGAAGCTCACAAAGCCTGGGACACAAAGTAGGAGGGAGAGTGAAAGAGAGAGACAGAAAGAGAGAGACAGACAGAGAGAGAGAGACAGAGTGAAGGAGAGATGGGGAGAGGCAGAGAAAGAGAGAATGAAAAGAGGAGGAAAGAGAGAGAGAGAGCGAGAGACAGAGTGAAGGAGAGATGGTAGTGGCAGAGAAAGAGAAAATGAAAAGAGGAGGAAAGAGAGAGAGAGAGCGAGAGACAGAGTGAAGGAGAGATGGTAGTGGCAGAGAAAGAGAAAATGAAAAGAGGAGGAAAGAGAGAGAGAGCGAGAGACAGAGTGAAGGAGAGATGGTAGTGGCAGAGAAAGAGAGAATGAAAGAGGAGGAAAAAGAGAGAGAGAGAGCGAGAGAGAGAGAGAGAGAGAGAGAGAGAGAGTGAAGGAGAGATGAGAGAGGCAGAGAAAGAGTGAATGAGAGAGAGAGAGAGAGAGCGAGAGACAGAGTGAATGAGAGATGGGGAGAGGCAGAGAAAGAGAGAATGAAAAGAGGAGGAAAGAGAGAGAGAGACAGAGTGAAGGAGAGATGGCAGAGGCAGAGAAAGAGAGAATGAAGAGCAGGAAAGAGAGAGCGAGAGACAGAGCGAAGGAGAGATGGGAGAGGCAGAGAAAGAGAGAATGAAAAGAGGAGGAAAGAGAGAGAGAGACAGAGTGAAGGAGAGATGGCAGAGGCAGAGAAAGAGAGAATGAAAAGAGGAGGAAAGAGAGAGAGAGAGAGACAGAGTGAAGGAGAGATGGCAGAGGCAGAGAAAGAGAGAATGACAGAGTGAAAAATAGGCAGGAAAGAGAGAAGAAAGAGAGGAGAGAGAGAGAGACAGAGTGAAGGAGAGATGGGAGAGGCAGAGAAAGAGAGAATGAAGAGCAGGAAAGAGAGAGAGAGAGAGAGTGAAGGAGAGATGGGAGAGGCAGAGAAAGAGAGAATGAAAAGAGGAGGAAAGAGAGAGAGAGAGACAGAGTGAAGGAGAGATGGGAGAGGCAGAGAAAGAGAGAATGAATTGAGGAGGAAAGAGAGAGAGAGAGAGACAGAGTGAAGGAGAGATGGGGAGAGGCAGAGAAAGAGAGAATGAAAAGAGGAGGAAAGAGAGAGAGAGAGACAGAGTGAAGGAGAGATGGCAGAGGCAGAGAAAGAGAGAATGAAGAGCAGGAAAGAGAGAGAGAGAGACAGAGTGAAGGAGAGATGGCAGAGGCAGAGAAAGAGAGAATGAAAAGAGGAAGAAAGAGAGAGAGAGAGACAGAGTGAAGGAGAGATGGGAGAGGCAGAGAAAGAGAGAATGAAAAGAGGAGGAAAGAGAGAGAGAGAGAGCGAGAGACAGAGTGAAGGAGAGATGGGAGAGGCAGAGGAAGAGAGAATGAAAAGAGGAGGAAAGAGAGAGAGAGAGCGAGAGACAGAGTGAAGGAGAGATGGCAGAGGCAGAGAAAGAGATAATGAAAAGAGGAGGAAAGAGAGAGAGACAGAGTGAAGGAGAGATGGGGAGAGACAGAGAAAGAGATAATGAAAAGAGGAGGAAAGAGAGAGAGACAGAGTGAAGGAGAGATGGGAGAGGCAGAGAAAGAGAGAATGAAAAGAGGAGGAAAGAGAGAGAGACAGAGAGAAGGAGAGATCGGAGAGGCAGAGAAAGAGATAATGAAAAGAGGAGGAAAGAGAGAGAGACAGAGTGAAGGAGAGATGGGGAGAGACAGAGAAAGAGATAATGAAAAGAGGAGGAAAGAGAGAGAGACAGAGTGAAGGAGAGATGGGAGAGGCAGAGAAAGAGAGAATGAAAAGAGGAGGAGGAAGAGAGAGAGAGACAGAGTGAAGGAGAGATGGGAGAGGCAGAGAAAGAGATAATGAAAATAGGAGGAAAGAGAGAGAGACAGAGTGAAGGAGAGATGGGAAGAGGCAGAGAAAGAGAGAATGAAAAGGAGGAGGAAAGAGAGAGTGAAGAGAGACAGAGTGAAGGAGAAGATGGGAGAGGCAGAGAAAGAGAGAATGAAAAGAGGAGGAAAGAGTGAGAGAGAGAGAGAGAGAGACAGAGTGAAGGAGAGATGGGAGAGGCAGAGAAAGAGAGAATGAAAAGAGGAGGAAAGAGAGAGAGAGAGCGAGAGACAGAGTGAAGGAGAGATGGGAGAGGCAGGGAAAGAGAGAATGAAAAGAGGAGGAAAGAGAGAGAGAGAGACAGAGTGAAGGAGAGATGGCAGAGGCAGAGAAAGAGAGAATGAAAATAGGAGGAAAGAGAGAGAGAGAGCGAGAGACAGAGCGAAGGAGAGATGGGAGAGGCAGAGAAAGAGAGAATGAAAATAGGAGGAAAGAGAGAGAGAGAGTGAGAGACAGAGTGAAGGAGAGATGGGAGAGGCAGAGAAAGAGAGAATGAAGAGCAGGAAAGAGAGAGAGAGAGAGAGAGAGTGAAGGAGAGATGGGAGAGGCAGAGAAAGAGAGAATGAAAAGAGGAGGAAAGAGAGAGAGAGAGAGACAGAGTGAAGGAGAGATGGGAGAGGCAGAGAAAGAGAGAATGAAAAGAGGAGGAAAGAGAGAGAGAGAGCGAGAGACAGAGTGAAGGAGAGATGGGAGAGGCAGAGAAAGAGATAATGAAAAGAGGAGGAAAGAGAGAGAGACAGAGTGAAGGAGAGATGGGAGAGGCAGAGAAAGAGAGAATGAAAAGAGGAGGAAAGAGAGAGAGACAGAGAGAAGGAGAGATGGGAGAGGCAGAGAAAGAGATAATGAAAAGAGGAGGAAAGAGAGAGAGACAGAGTGAAGGAGAGATGGGAAGAGGCAGAGAAAGAGAGAATGAAAAGAGGAGGAAAGAGAGAGAGAGAGACAGAGTGAAGGAGAGATGGGAGAGGCAGAGAAAGAGAGAATGAAAAGAGGAGGAGAGAGAGAGAGAGATGGGAGAGGCAGAGAAAGAGATAATGAAGACAGAGTGAAGGAGAGATGGGAGAGGCAGAGAAAGAGAGAATGAAAAGAGGAGGAAAGAGAGAGAGAGAGCGAGAGACAGAGTGAAGGAGAGATGGGAGAGGCAGGGAAAGAGAGAATGAAAAGAGGAGGAAAGAGAGAGAGAGAGACAGAGTGAAGGAGAGATGGCAGAGGCAGAGAAAGAGAGAATGAAAATAGGAGGAAGAGAGAGACAGAGAGAGAGATGGGAGAGGCAGAGAAAGAGCGAATGGAGAGATGGGAGAGGCAGAGAAAGAGAGAATGAAAATAGGAGGAGAGAGAGAGAGAGTGAGAGACAGAGTGAAGGAGAGATGGGAGAGGCAGAGAAAGAGAGAATGAAAGAGCAGGAAAGAGAGAGAGAGAGAGAGTGAAGGAGAGATGGGAGAGGCAGAGAAAGAGAGAATGAAGGAAAAGAGGAGGAAAGAGAGAGAGAGAGACAGAGTGAAGGAGAGATGGGAGAGGCAGAGAAAGATAGAATGAAAAGAGGAGGAAAGAGAGAGAGAGAGCGAGAGACAGAGTGAAGGAGAGATGGGGAGAGGCAGAGAAAGAGAGAATGAAAAGAGGAGGAAAGAGAGAGAGAGAGACAGAGTGAAGGAGAGATGGCAGAGGCAGAGAAAGAGAGAATGAAGAGCAGGAAAGAGAGAGCGAGAGACAGAGTGAAGGAGAGATGGGAGAGGCAGAGAAGAGAGAATGAAAAGAGGAGGAAAGAGAGAGAGAGCGAGAGACAGAGTGAAGGAGAGATGGGAGAGGCAGAGAAAGAGATAATGAAAAGAGGAGGAAAGAGAGAGAGACAGAGTGAAGGAGAGATGGGGAGAGACAGAGAAAGATATAATGAAAAGAGGAGGAAAGAGAGAGAGACAGAGTGAAGGAGAGATGGGAGAGGCAGAGAAAGAGAGAATGAAAAGAGGAGGAAAGAGAGAGAGACAGAGTGAAGGAGAGATGGGAGAGGCAGAGAAAGAGATAATGAAAAGAGGAGGAAAGAGAGAGAGACAGAGTGAAGGAGAGATGGGAGAGGCAGAGAAAGTGAGAATGAAAAGAGGAGAAAGAGAGAGACAGAGTGAAGGAGAGATGGGAGAGGCAGAGAAAGAGATGGGAGAGGAGAGAAAGAGAGAATGAAAAGAGGAGAAAGAAGAGGAGAGAGAGAGAGACAGAGTGAAGGAGAGATGGGAGAGGCAGAGAAAGAGAGAATGAAAAGAGGAGGAGAAGAGAGAGAGAGAGAGATGGGAGACAGAGTGAAGGAGAGATGGGGAGAGGCAGGGAAAGAGAGAATGAAAAGAGGAGGAAAGAGAGAGAGAGAGACAGAGTGAAGGAGAGATGGCAGAGGCAGAGAAAGGGAGAATGAAAATAGGAGGAAAGAGAGAGAGAGAGCGAGAGACAGAGCGAAGGAGAGATGGGAGAGGCAGAGAAAGAGAGAATGAAAAGAGGAGGAAAGAGAGAGAGAGACAGAGTGAAGGAGAGATGGGAGAGGCAGAGAAAGAGAGAATGAAGAGGAGGAAAGAGAGAGAGAGAGAGAGAGTGAAGGAGAGATGGGAGAGGCAGAGAAAGAGAGAATGAAAAGAGGAGGAAAGAGAGAGAGAGAGACAGAGTGAAGGAGAGATGGGGAGAGACAGAGAAAGAGATAATGAAAAGAGGAGGAAAGAGAGAGAGACAGAGTGAAGGAGAGATGGGAGAGGCAGAGAAAGAGAGAATGAAGAGGAGGAAAGAGAGAGAGAGAGAGGAGAGATGGGAGAGGCAGAGAAAGAGAGAATGAAGAGGAGGAAAGAGAGAGAGAGACAGAGTGAAGGAGAGATGGGAGAGGCAGAGAAAGAGAGAGAGAGAGACAGAGTGAAGGAGAGATGGGAGAGGCAGAGAAAGAGAGAATGAAGAGGAGGAAAGAGAGAGAGAGAGAGAAAGAAGGAGAGATGCGAGAGGCAGAGAAAGAGAGAATGAAAAGAGGAGGAAAGAGAGAGAGCAAGAGACAGAGTGAAGGAGAGATGGTAGAGGCAGAGAAAGAGAGAATGAAAAGAGGAGGAAAGAGAGAGAGAGAGACAGAGTGAAGGAGAGATGGGAGAGGCAGAGAAAGAGAGAATGAAAAGAGGAGGAAAAGAGAGAGAGAGAGAGAGAGGAGAGAGAGGAGAGATGGGAGAGGCAGAGAAAGAAGGAGAATGGGAAAAGAGGAGGAAAGAGAGAGAGAGAGAGAGAGACAGAGTGAAGGAGAGATGGGAGTGGCAGAGAAAGAGAGAATGAAAAGAGGAGGAAAAGAGAGAGAGAGAGAGGAGAGATGGGAGAGGCAGAGAAAGAGAGAATGAAGAGGAGGAAAGAGAGAGAGAGAGACAGAGTGAAGGAGAGATGGGAGAGGCAGAGAAAGAGAGAATGAAAAGAGGAGGAAAGAGAGAGAGAGAGACAGAGTGAAGGAGAGATGGGAGAGGCAGAGAAAGAGAGAATGAAAAGAGGAGGAAAGAGAGAGAGAGAGAGACAGAGTGAAGGAGAGATGGGAGAGGCAGAGAAAGAGAGAATGAAAAGAGGAGGAAAGAGAGAGAGAGACAGAGTGAAGGAGAGATGGGAGAGGCAGAGAAAGAGAGAATGAAGAGGAGGAAAAGAGAGAGAGAGAGAGAAAGAAGGAGAGATGGGAGAGGCAGAGAAAGAGAGAATGAAAAGAGGAGGAAAGAGAGAGAGAGCAAGAGACAGAGTGAAGGAGAGATGGTAGAGGCAGAGAAAGAGAGAATGAAAAGAGGAGGAAAGAGAGAGAGAGAGACAGAGTGAAGGAGAGATGGGAGAGACAGAGAAAGAGAGAATGAAAAGAGGATGGGAGAGGCAGAGAAAGGAGAGATGGGAAAGAGAAAGAGAGAATGAAAGAGGAGGAAAGAGAGAGAGAGAGAAGGAGAGATGGGAGAGGCAGAGAAAGAGAGAATGAAAAGAGGAGGAAAGAGAGAGTGAGTGAGAGTGAAGGAGAGATGGTAGTGGCAGAGAAAGAGAGAATGAAAAGAGGAGGAAAGAGAGAGAGAGAGAGAGAGAGAGAGAGAGAGAGGAGAGATGGGAGAGGCAGAGAAAGAGAGAATGAAAAGAGGAGGAAAGAGAGAGAGAGAGAGAGAGAGAGAAGGAGAGATGGGAGAGGCAGAGAAAGAGAGAATGAAAAGAGGAGGAAAGAGAGAGAGAGACAGAGTGAAGGAGAGATGGGAGAGGCAGAGAAAGAGAGAATGAAAAGAGGAGGAAAGAGAGAGTGAGATAGAGAGAGAGAGAGAGAGAGAAGGAGAGATGGGAGAGGCAGAGAAAGAGAGAATGAAAAGAGGAGGAAAGAGAGAGTGAGAGAGAGTGAAGGAGAGATGGTAGTGGCAGAGAAAGAGAGAATGAAAAGAGGAGGAAAGAGAGAGAGAGAGACAGAGTGAAGGAGAGATGGGAGAGGCAGAGAAAGAGAGAATGAAGAGGAGGAAAGAGAGAGAGAGAGAGGAGAGATGGGAGAGGCAGAGAAAGAGAGAATGAAGAGGAGGAAAGAAAGAGAGAGAGAGAGGAGAATGGAAGGAGAGATGGGAGAGGAGAGAAAGAGAGAATGAAAAGAGGAGGAAAGAGAGAGAGAGCAAGAGACAGAGTGAAGGAGAGATGGTAGAGGCAGAGAAAGAGAGAATGAAAAGAGGAGGAAAGAGAGAGAGAGAGAGAGAGAGAGAGAGAGAAAGAGAAGGAGAGATGGGAGAGGCAGAGAAAGAGAGAATGAAAAGAGGAGGAAAGAGAGAGAGAGAGAGAGAGTGAAGGAGAGATGGGAGAGGCAGAGAAAGAGAGAATGAAAAGAGGAGGAAAGAGAGAGAGAGACAGAGTGAAGGAGAGATGGGAGAGGCAGAGAAAGAGAGAATGAATTGAGGAGGAAAGAGAGAGAGAGACAGAGTGAAGGAGAGATGGGAGAGGCAGAGAAAGAGAGAATGAATTGAGGAGGAAAGAGAGAGAGAGACAGAGTGAAGGAGAGATGGGAGAGGCAGAGAAAGAGAGAATGAATTGAGGAGGAAAGAAAGAGAGAGAGAGACAGAGTGAAGGAGAGATGGGGAGAGGCAGAGAAAGAGAGAATGAAAAGAGGAGGAAAAGAGAGAGAGAGAGACAGAGTGAAGGAGAGATGGGAGAGGCAGAGAAAGAGAGAATGAAAAGAGGAGGAAAGAGAGAGACCTCCTTTTAGCTTTCCACAATGCAACAACAATGTGCTCTAATTTTCTCTGCTCAGGAGGTAAATTGAAATTCTCTGAAATAAGAAGATGATGACATGAAATAACAAAATGGTTCATGACATAGATATCAAAAAGCTCCTAATTGAAAAGTGTTATAGTTAGAGGGTGTAATTTGAACAAAGGAGAAGCAAGATGAGATTTTAAAAAGGACTGTCACACACTGAGTGTGGTTTTGTTTTCTGTGCATGTGTGTTTGAGAAACTGACAGAGAATATCTGTGTGCAAAGCAGGAATTTTAAAACTTGTAATTGTATTTAAGGTTTAATTAAAAAGGCTTCTGAAGTTTGTAATGTACAAAAATGTTCATTAATTGTAATCCACATAATAATTCCCATTTCCTGCAGGATTATTTTCCTGCTCTAGCAAACAGGCTAAAATGAAGATCCTACATCTTTATGTCTCTGAGCAAAGCAAGGTGAAAGTGTATATGTGTGTGTGTGTAAAGTAAGAAGAGCAGGGTTGGAGCATGTTGCCAGGCTTGGAGCGGAGCGTGCTGGGTGTAGGTGTGGGAAGGTGGAGGGGGCCGTAAGTAGAGGTGTCTCTACCCTGCCTGTGAGTAGAGATGCCTGCCTCTCCTCTCCCCTACCTGTGAGTAGAGGTATCTCTCCACTGTCTGTGAGTAGAGGTGCCTGCCTCTCCTCTCCCCTGCCTGTGAGTAAAGGTGCCTCTCCTCTCCCCTGCCCGGGAGTAGAGGCGTCAGTCTCTCCTCTCCTCTCCTCTCCTCTCCTCTCCTTCTCCTCTCCTCTCCCCTGCCTGTGAGTAGAGAGCCTGCCTCTCCTCTCCTCTCCCCTGCCTGTGAGTAGAGGTGCCTTCCTCTCCTCTCCTATCCTCTCCTCTCCCTCCTCTCCTCTGCCTGTGAGTAAAGGTGTCAGCCTCTCCTCTCCTCTCCTCTGCCTGTGAGTAAAGGTGTCAGCTTCTCTCCTCTCCTCTCCTCTCCTCTCCTCTCCTCTCCTCTCCTCTCCTCTCCTCTCCTCTCCTCTCCTCTCCTCTCCTCTCCTCTCCTCTCCTCTCCTCTGCCTGTGAGTAAAGGTGTCAGCTTCTCTTCTCTTCTCCTCTCCTCTGCCTGTAAGTAAAGGTGTCAAACTCTCCTCTCCTCTCTTCTCTTCTCATCTCTTCTCTTCTCTTCTCCTCTCCTCTGCCTGTGAGTAAAGGTGTCAACCTCTCCTCTCCTCTCCTCTCCTCTCCTCTCCTCTCCTCTCCTCTCCTCTCCTCTCCTCTCCTCTCCTCTCCTCTCCTCTCCTCTCCTCTCCTCTGCCTCTGCCTAAAGGTAAAGGTGTCTCTCCTCTCCTCTCTTCTCTTCTCTTCCTCTCCTCTCCTCTGCCTGAGTAAAGGTGTCAACCTCTCCTCTCCTCTCCTCTCCTCTCTTCTCTTCTCTTCTCTTCTCTCTCTCTCTGCCTGTGAGTAAAGGTTCAACCTCTCCTCTCTTCTCTTCTCTTCTTCTTCTCTTCTCTTCTCTCTCCTCTTCTCCTCTCTTCTCCTCTCCTCTCCTCCTCTCCTCTCCTCTCCTCTCCTCTCCTCTCCTCTCTTCTCTTCTCTTCTCTTCTCTTCTCTTCTCTTCTCTTCTCTTCTCCTCTCCTCTGCCTGTGAGTAAAGGTGTCAGCCTCTCCTCTCCTCTCCTTTCCTTTCCTTTCCTCTCCTATCCCTGTGAATAGAGGTGCCAGCCTCTCCTCTCCGCTGCCCTGCATGTGCTCTGAGTTATCACCTGGGTGTTGGGGCGGAATGAGCCTGGAGCTTTCCACACTGGGACTCCTGCCTGCTCTTATCAGACACCTCCATGATTGACGGACGGATTTTTCCGCTTGCCAGTTGATTTGATCACGTCGCTATGGGTCCAATTTAATTTGGGGGGAGAGGGCAGGCTTTTGTCAGGTGGGGAGAGATAAGGCTCCTGCTTTTACAAACCCTTTAAACAAACTGAGCAGGGAAGGGCCTGCCAGACAGCAGCGATCCCCCTCACATCCCGCTCTCATCAATCTCAACCTTGCATTTACATCCCAACCCCAAAAGGTGATTGTCAGGGAGGGGGAAAAGGGGAAGAAGAAGAGGGTGAAGAAAAAGAGGACAAAGAAAGGAGCAGACTATAAGCGTGGTAAATCCTGGCCCCCTTTACAGCATGTAAATCAGTCAGCTGCCAGGTTTATTATGATGTTTTATACAGCACTGTACGCTTCAGAAGGACAAGCAGCACTTGAATGGGACACATTCAGTGCACAGCACAATGTAAAACACCCTAAACAGCCTTTGTGAGAGGAGATTGAATACTATCATGTATGAATCATCCTTTCATGGTTCCCTCGCAGCTCTTCAGCTGAGAAAACGATGTTCACTCCTCTGTAAAATCATTGTAGGGTATTACGGACAAGGTTTGATTTGCAGGTGAGAGTGGAGTACTGAAAAAGACTACAGTCTTATCATTCTACAGCTCTGCATGACTCCTGGTGCGGTGACTTAGTGTCTAAGCTGTAGGGAACTGTACAGCTAGATGCTGACCGACGTTGTGAAACGGCTTGAAGGGGACTGCTCCCGCTTTAAGCCAACCAAAGCAATAGAGTGCTGCTTGCTGTTCTTCTAAAAACAAGAGGATCATCTATTTTAATGGTAAGTGTTAGTAAGCGAGTGTGTACGCAGTGTTTTCAGAGGACCTTTTAAAGTCACATTTTGATTCCGCTTTGATCATCCTTAAATGTCAATATTGAGTAACAAACATGGAGGATTAAAATAACAGTGAATCCCAACAGACCCCAGACCAAGACCTTGAAACAGCCAGAAAGTCAACATCCTACTGAGTTCAGTGACAGATCCACCATCTTCTTCAGCTGCATATCTGATATTCTGAAGCTGATAATTAACACCAACAACTAACAATTGCTAGAGTGGCTGTCAAGGTATCCTCAATTGCCATGGAAACAGTATTAATGGTTTTGGAAGGTTTAAACATTATTTTTCACTTTTCCAATGTACTTTTTTAAACTGTGACTTTGCCTCATCTCAGTAAGTCAATGACTACCTTGGATTCCATAATGATGACATTGGCACATTGCCTATTGTCAATCACTGAGAATTATAAGGCGTGTGCGCACACACTCATATACACACCCACACGTATTATGCGTGTATATGTGTGTGTACATGAATTGTGTGCATGTGTGTGTTGCATCTAATGTGCATAGGAAGAATTCAATCTCCCATTTTGAACTGAAGAGGGATCAAATTGCTTCCCCTGTTGCTGCAGGAGAGTAATGATTTAGTTCACATAATGCATAGCATCTTCTGTCTAATTTGTTAATGTCTCTCACAAGAGCCCCGGGGCTCAGACTATAAAAAGGAAGGAGAAAAAATGAGAGGTTAAATGATTGTTTTTCAGCCAAGATCTTAATTAATAGCTGCATGGGAAAATAATGGTGAGATGCGTGAGGTCACAGCCTCTTTGTCCTTCCTCATAGAGTAATGATAGACATACTATTCTCATCCTAGACAACCCATATAGGAGGCCAGTGGTCCGTTTCTGCAGTCCAGCTCCTCATCTCGTGGGTGCTGCTGTCTAGGGCTCTAACAAGTCTATTATTATCTCCTGGAGATCACACAGTCCACCTGAACATCCTCCACCACCACCCAGTCTCATCCCTACAGGCTGTGTGGGAGGAAGGTGTTGGAAATGAGGCTTGCAGGCTGGGTCTCTAGGGGCTAACTATGGAGGCTGGGGAACTATAGTTTTATAGTATGTTTGTTGAAGGTGAAACGCTAATAGCCAGAAGGACTATATTCCCCTATACTGCATGTCTAGCTACATGGTAATAGGCATGCACTTGAACTTGGGGAGCTGTGGGCTTAAGCTGGGGGTAGTTAGAAACATATCGCCCCTCCTCCACTCCATCCCCCTCTCACTCGCTCCCAGGATCTCATAAGCATTTGCTGATGAGTTGAACTTAAGGAGCGAAGCATGCATCCCCCTCTCTTTTCCTCCCTGCTCACTCGCATGTAACGCCACTTTTAAAATGTTAATTGCAACTTGATTAGGATAGACACAGGGAATAAAGAAAAACACAACTCAATGCAGAATCCAAAGTGGGACATGAGAAGATTGCCGAAAATCACAGTCGACTTCTCATCCGATATTTTTTTTTCTCTCAGCAGAGATGACAGATTTGACTCACTGACTCACCAAAACACTTGCTTTGATTGGTCGCCCGGTCCACGAAGACTTTGGCGGAGATGACGTTGCCGAA
This sequence comes from Oncorhynchus masou masou, assembly GCF_036934945.1. Taxonomy (NCBI): domain Eukaryota; kingdom Metazoa; phylum Chordata; class Actinopteri; order Salmoniformes; family Salmonidae; genus Oncorhynchus; species Oncorhynchus masou. The sequence goes on from NC_088213.1 coordinate 35,267,144, forward strand.
AGGCAGGAACATTTGCATTAATTCTGCGTCTCCAAATTCCTGGGGCAGATGGTAAATAAACAGGTTGCAGCCTTCCGGCCCTGGTGGGAAATAACAACAACAAACTATAGAGGTTACATGGGGAAATAGAAGGAGAGGTCAGGCAGAGCATGCATGATGACATAAGCCCAGTGTCTGCCCCAATTACTAGCTGACTGTCCTGTCCAATCTCGCTTCAGTCTCCACACAAACCCAGGTGCCACATACAGTACATGGCCTTCTGATGAGGAGAGGAATAGACTAGAGAGAGGGAGAGAGAGAGAGATGTTTGCTGCTTGGTAGGCTGTGCTAGCGGCTGCATGGATTGTTCCCTGTCTCATTGCTCGGGGATGATAGCGTGACGAGATGGGTCTGTGGCTGGTGAGAAGGCTGATGAGAGGCTGCTGCTGACTGACTCTCCCTGGCCCAGATAGAGGACACACACAGTATGATAGAGAGCTGTGGTTTTACAGTCTGAGCTTATGGCTTTATTCTGCCTGTTTGTTAGTTTAGGTGTGTCTCATGAAATGGGGGCTGCTGCGGCTGCAGTCTCTTGGAGGCTGCAGACTGGGAGACCAGCCAACAGCCAGGCCAGAGAGGGAAGGATCCAGATCTCAGTCAGAGACAGGCCAGTGGAGCTGACACTGTCTGGAGGAGGAGCAGCTGTGTGGCTTAATGTACACAGCAGACACAAAGTATAGCAGTCACATAACCCTAATGCAAGCTTCATTTAACTCAATGATGGGGGCAGGTAGACCACAAAGCTTAGCAAAACACACTGCAATAAAATTATCCCCCTTATGCGATGTTAGAACACTTAGAGTCATTTCAGATTTTCCACGTTGACTAATAATCATATTTATAACCATCATATACTGTACAATAACATAAATGAATAATTATGTCTGGCAAACAGTCTCAGGAAGAGTGCTTTACCATTCCAGCATATCCTGTGCTTTATTACATTTAATGCTGTGGTACTAACACTAAACTAGGAATGTTAATAAATGATTATGCATGCAGCTAATTAATCTAATGAATATTCATAACCACTTAAACACATTGTAATGGACTGATTAACCAGTCGAACACTGCGAGTTTGAATTAGTGCAGTTTTTGAATAATGACAGAGTAACTTTTCCATCTTGCTGCCTGCTAATGTTAAACTCCTTTAAATGAAGCTCTCTCTTTCTCCCATTTTCCAGGCCAGTGTTTCCTCTCCCTGGCTAATTCAACGCAGCCGTACATTAGAATGGAACATGGTAATTATCACCTTTTATCTTGGGTGGGCGCGCCCGCTAGCTCTTACCTTCTCTCTGTTGCTGGGGGATGATGGTGGGTTGCTGGGGGAACGCTTGGCTGATTGGTGCATAGGCGGCAGGGTAGGCTGCTGTTGCAAAGAGAAGGAGAAGAGCCAGAGTGGGATGTTACATCTCCATTTGCGACAACTTAAATCATTATTCTATTGTTCACGTCCTCCAGACACTGAATAAATAAATTGCATTACGGCTTGGAGCCCGAGCTCATTTTCATTGTGGATCACTACACAAAGGGAATGCACTGTCTAAACAGGGACACATACAACACAGGAAGGAGAGTCTATTCCTATCCTGTTACATGGTTAAAGAGGAGAGGTCTTAGTGTCTGTCCATCTATATCACGATCATGTAGAGGGGTGTCTGGAACACAGTTCTCCATGTACTTTTGGAATTAAGATTTTTGGGTGGGTGTATAATCAAGTCCAATGGAAATCCGTTCAAATCCTAATGTAAAGTTTCCTAATCCTGGAGAAAATTGTCAAGTCCTCTGGGCTATCTGTAGCAGCCATAGTGTCTGCTAGAGTGACAGAGAGGGAGAGAGGGAAAGCGTGAGAGCGATAGAGAAAGAGATGGAGGAGAGAAGGGAGGAGTGAGGAGAGGCAGGTCACCTGCGTAGTGCTGCACACCGGCGTAAGCCTGCTGGAGAGGGTCAGTCACTGTAGGGCTCTGTGCTGCAGAGAGAGAGAGAGAGAGAGAGAGAGAGTGAGAGAGAGAGAGAGAGAGAGAGAGAGGGGGGGAGAGAGAGGGAGAGAGAGAGAGAGAGAGAGAGAGGGGGGGAGAGAGAGAGAAAGAGAGAGAGAGAGAGGGGGGGGGGAGAGAGAGAGAGAGAGAGAAAGAGAGGGAGATAAAGCGAGAGAGGGAAAGAAAAAGAAAGAAAAGAGAGATGGAGAGAGAAAGAGAGGGAGAGCGGGAGAGAGAGAGAGAGAGGATGGAGTCATACAAAGATTCGAGTTGTCATATTTCACAGTTCTTCAAAATTCCTGTTCGCCCCCCAGATGTTTGCATCAAATATAAACAACATGCCAAACAAACTGCTTTGTGGTTCATTATCACTGCAACTGCCTTACATAATGCATCAAGGAGTCAAGTGCATGATGATGTGTTAGTTGTTCAGGAATCATCAGGAGCATACAGCATTAAGAAGCTGAGAAAGAGCTTCTGAGGCTCATCATATTAACCATAATGCACTGATGTAGGAGTCCCCTTGATGCACTGACTCTCAGAACCACCGCCACACTCCTATTCTGATTGCAGTATGGCAGTCACCCAAGACTATCTTGCCAGGTCTCCCTCTACAAAAATATGCTATATAATGGTTTTATCCTAGTTGAGAAAAGGTTACATGTCAAATGAATGAAACTGCTGTTAAATTGGCTCACCTGAGTAGAGGTGAATCCCATTGGCTGTCTCACCTGGGTAGGGGTGGATCCCATTGGTGTATATTGGCTCATTGGTAGGCTGACCGTTGGTCTGGGGCGGGAGGGATGCGAACCCATTGACCCCCATGGGTGCTGCTAGGCTGGGCAAGGCCGTGGCATTGATACCCGGCGGCGTGCTGGTGCCTGTAAATAGAGCAACCCTGTTTCATTACTGGGACCACAGGCCGTGGCATTGATACCCGGCGGCGTGCTGGTGCCCGTAAATAGAGCAACCCTGTTTCATTATTGGGACCACAGGCCGTGGTGGACATGGTTCACACTCCACAGTCTGCAGCCTCTCTCTGACCAGCGTCTAATTGGACACTGGGGCTGGGGCCTCTGTCTGTTTGTGGCCTCAGCCTCTCTCTGACCAGCATCTAATTGGACACTGGGGCTGGGGCCCATGTCTGTTTGTGGCCTCAGCCTCTCTCTGACCAGCATCTAATTGGACACTGGGGCTGGGGCCTCTGTCTGTTTGTGGCCTCAGCCTCTCTCTGACCAGCATCTAATTGGACACTGGGGGCTGGGGCCCATGTCTGTTTGTGGCCTCAGCCTCTCTCTGACCAGCATCTAATTGGACACTGGGGCTGGGGCCTTTGTCTGTTTGTGGCCTCAGCCTCTCTCTGACCAGCATCTAATTGGACACTGGGGCTGGGGCCTCTGTCTGTTTGTGGCCTCAGCCTCTCTCTGACCAGCATCTAATTGGACACTGGGGCTGGGGCCTCTGTCTGTTTGTGGCTTCAGCCTCTCTCTGACCAGCGTCTAATTGGACACTGGGGCTGGGGCCTCTGTCTGTTAGTGGCCTCAGCCTCTCTCTGACCAGCGTCTAATTGGACACTGGGGCTGGGGCCTCTGTCTGTTTGTGGCCTCAGCCTCTCCCCCTGGTCACATTTCAGGTTTGTCACCTTGTCCATGCTCTCTCGTCTTGTGCCAGATAGATTATTATTCTTCTCCCTAATCCCGGTGAAGGGCATTTAAGTAATGTAGGATTAAATTTGAAAGGCATTACCTGGGTGTATGTAGGCTTTGTGGATTACAGATGGCGGATGGATGCAGAGGTGACTGAGACACTTTATTTAATTCATTTCGAGAGACGCGTGGAGCTCCTGTCTTGGGCCAGTCTGCCTACTTAGTGTCGAGCCATCAAAGCTCTTCACAACAAGGGCCAGGTAGACAGGTCAAACTCAGGTCCAGGATTATCTCCCACAAATCTTTGCTCGTATATTGTATAGTCAAGGACTTTGCATCCAAAGTCATCAGATTGGCCGTGTTCCCGGAAACACACAAACAGTGGCCCATGATAGAGAGCGAGAGGGAGGGAGAGAGAGAGAGAAGGAGAGAGATAGACCTAACCCACTCTATTAAATTAGTCAAATCAGGAACATTTTACAGAAATTAATAAGGAAATGGGCTCAACAGAGAAACATTTCCTTGTGTGTGCTACCTATATCCCCCCAATAGAATCCACATACTTTAACGATGACAGCTTCTCCATCATAGAGGGGGAGATCAACCATTTCCAGGCCCAGGGACATGTTGTAGTTTGTGGCGACCGAAATGTCAGAACTGGACAAGAATCTGACACTCTCAGCACACAGGGGGACAAACGCCAACCTGGAGGTGACAGTATTTAGACACAACTACAACGACATAACCAACATAACCAACAAAAAGTTCTGCAGCTCTGTCGGACGCTGGGTATGTACATAGTCAATGGTAGGCTTCGAGGGGACTCCTACGGTAGGGACACGTATAGGTAATCTCTTGGCAGTTGTACTGTAGACTACTTTAGCACTGACCTCAACCCAAAATCTCTTTGAGCGTTCACAGTCAGTCCACTGACACCCCTATCAGATCCCAGCAAAATCACACTCTACTTACATTTACATTTACATTTAAGTCATTTAGCAGACGCTCTTATCCAGAGCGACTTACTTGAACAGAGCTATGTTCAATCATGAGGCATCAAAGCCAAAGGAACTGAATAATATTAAGAAATGCTATAGATGGAAGGAAAGTAGTGTGGAAATCTACAAAAAAAACAATTAGGCAACAACAAAATCAATCCCTTCTAGACAATTTCCAGGGCAAAATGTTTCACTGTAATAGTGAAGGTGTAAACTGGGCAGTAGAAAACCTAAACAGTATATTTGACCTCTCAACTTCCCTATCAAATCTAAAGAATTCAAGCAGACAACCTAAGAAAATTAACAGCATTGACAATGATTTGATGAAGAATGCAAAAACCTAAGAAAGAAATTGAGAAACCTGTCCAACCAAAAACAGAGTCCCACAAAACCCAAGTCTCTCCTTCACTATGGTGAATCACTAAAACAATACAGAAATACACTATGGAAAAAGAAGGAACAGAAATCAGCTCAATGTAATTGAAGAATCCATAAAGTCTAACCACTTCCAGGAAAATTGGAAACAACACAAAGAGAGATCTATCCAAAACGGAGATGTGTGGATAAACCTCTATAACAAAGAACAAACAGCAAAAACATATACATGATTGTAACGGCGTTCTTCGTTTGTCGAAAGAGAGTCGGACCGAAATGCAGCGTGTTGGTTACTCATGTTTTTAATAGAACAAATGACGATACATGAAATAACAAAAACAACAAACGGAACGAGAAAAACCTATACAGCCTGTCTGGTGAACACTAACACAGAGACTGGAACAATCACCCACGAAATACAAAGTGAAAACCAGGCTACCTAAATACGGTTCCCAATCAGAGACAACGAGAATCACCTGACTCTGATTGAGAACCGCCTCAGGCAGCCAAACCTATGCAACACACACCCCTAATCAGCCACAATCCCAATAACTAAAAAACCCCACTAAGAAATACAACAAACATAAACCCATGTCACACCCTGGCCTGACCAACTAATTAACTAAAACACAAAATACTAAGACCAAGGCGTGACAATGATCAAATACAAACCTTAGAATAAACTATTAAATACTACCAGAACCCACTGGATTATCCAATTACACTGAATGAACTACAGGAAAAAATACAACCCCCCCAACCCAAATTAAAAGATAAAATATACAGACCACAAATTCCAATCGGCTATACTAAAACTCTTTAACATCATCCTCAGCTCTGGCATCTCCCCCAATATTTGGACTGATCACTCCAATCCACAAAAGTGTAGACAAATTTGACCCCAATAACTACTGTGGGATATGAGTCAACAGCAACCTTGGGGAAATCCTCTGCATTATCATTAACAGCAGACTCGTACATTTCCTCAGTGAAAACAATGCAGTGAGCAAATGTCAAATTGGCATTTTACCAAATTACCGTAGGACAGACCACATATTCACCCTGCACACCCTAATTGACAAACAAACCAAAACAAAGGCGAAGTCTTCTCATGCTTTGTTGATTTCGAAAAACTCTTTGACTTAATTTGGCGTGAAGGTTTGCTATACAAATTGATGGAAAGTGGTGTTGGGGGAAAAACATACAACATTATAAAATTAATGTACACAAACAACAAGTGTGTGGTTAAAATTGGCAAAAAAACACAAACATTTCTTTCCACAGGGTCGGGGAGTGAGATAGGGATGCAGCTTAAGCCCCACCCTCTTCACCATATATACTGTATCAACAAATTGGCAATGGGAATTTGAACAGTTTGCAGCACCCGGCCTCACCCTACTAGAATCTGAAGTCAAATGTCTACTATTTGCTGATTATCTGGTGCTTCTATCCCCAACCACCAAGGTTCTACAGCAGCACCCAGATCTTCTGCACATATTCTGTCAGACCTGGGCCCTGACAGTAAATCTCAGTAAGACAAAAATAATGGTGCTGCTAAAAATGTTCAGTTGCCAGGACAATTAATAGAAATTCCATCTAGATACCGTAGCCCTGGGGCACACAAAAACGATACATACCTCGGCCTAAGGTAACTTCCACAAAGCTATGAATGATCTGAGAGACAATGCAAGAAGGGCCTTCTATGCATTCAAAAGGAAAAAAAAAATCTGACCTACAAATTAGAAGCAGCACCAATAATTCACAAAATGGGACAAACACCAAATTGAGAGACTCTGCATGCAGAATGCTGCAAAAATATACTCTGTGTACAACGTAAAACACCAAATAATGCATGTAGTAAAGAATTAGGCCAATACCCGAAAATGATCCAAATCCAGAAAAGAGCCATTAAATTCTACAACCACCTAAAAGGAAGAGATTCCCAAACCTTCCATAACAAAGCCATCACCTACAGAGAAATTAACTTGGAGAAGAGTCCCCTAAGCAAGCTGGTCCTGGGGCTCTGTTCACAAACACAAAAGACCCCACAGAGCCCCAGGACAGCAACACAATTAAACCCAACCAAATCATGAGAAATCTAAAATATAATTACTTGACACATTGGAAAGAATTAACAAAAAAAAACTGAGCAAACTAGAATGCTATTTGGCCCTTAACAGAGAGTACACAGCGGCAGAATACCTGACCAATGTGACTAACCAAAACTAAGGAAAGATTTGACTATGTACAGACTCAGTGAGCATAGCCTTGCTATTGAGAAAGGCAACTGAAGGAAGACCTGGCTCTCAAGAGAAGACAGGTGATGTGCAAACTGCCCACAAAATTAGGTGGAAACTGAGCTGCACTTCCTAACCTCCTGTCAAATGTATGACCATATTAGAGACACATATTTCCCTCAGATTACACAGATACACAAAGAATTCGAAAACAAACCCAATTTTGATAAACTCCCATATCTAATGTGTACAATACCACAGTGTGCAATCACAGCAGCATGATTTGTGACCTGTTGCAACAAGAAAAGAGTAACCAGTGAAAAACAAACTCCATTTTAAATACAACCCATATTTATGTTGATTTATTTTCCCTTTTGTACTTTAACTATTTGCGCATCATTACAACACTGTATATAGACATAATATGACATTTGAAATGTCTTTATTCTTTTGGAACTTCTGTGAGTATAATTTTTATTATCTATTTCACTTGCTTTGGCAATGTAAACATATGTTTCCCATACCAATAAAGCCCCTTAAATTGAAATTGAAATGGAAATTGAATTGAGGGAGAGAGACTGGGAGAGAGAGAGGGAACAAGAGAGAGGCCGTACACTGTGGCGGCCAATGAGGGCCGGGGGATGTCATACATCATAACCCATCATGCCTCACTCACAACATGTCTTCTCTATCTTACTTTAGGGCCCTCTCTCACTCTGGCAATGTCATCTCTAACTTCACCACTACCAAAAGGGCACACTATTTTGTTCTCTAGACTTCACCACTACCAAAAGGCAGACTGTATTTTTGTCCCTTTTAAAAGAGACAGAGATGAAAAGAAAGGTGATAATGTCTAAAGTACTGTACTAACAGCCAGGGCAGAATACATGACATTAGCACTGCTTGTACACGGCTCACTAATGAATATAGTGAAGTATTACAGGCACGTAGGAGGGAGGGTTGGGGAAGAATGGGGAGTCCAGTCCTGGCTGTGTATTTGTACCTGAGGAGGGTGTCATTGGGGCAGCCACCAGACCGTTGACGTTGAAAGCTGCCATTTGCTGCATTTGTGCCGCAGCGATGGCTGCCATGGGGTTCAGATACGAGTTCTGGGTCGCCGCCATTAGCGCTGCTTGCTGTTGCATCATCTGCTGTGGCATTGAAGAGAGAGAGGAAGGGGGGGCGAGGGAAAGAGGACGGAGAGGGAGGCAGCAGGAGAGAGTGGGGGGAGACCATGAGAGGGGGGAAAGGGAGACGGGGAGAGAGAGAGGCAGGGTGAAATCGCAGCAGGACGAGGGGCATGTTTACTTTCACATCAATGTTTGCTTGGCCATGTTGTTGAATAGACAGGTCTCTGTTGCCCCGGAGCGCTTTACAGGGCTGCTGCTCATTACAAACAACAGATAACGCAATATAATCAGATGAAGCTAGAGAGCAGACAGTCAGACAGTCAGCCTGCTTTACTGTGCGTGAGTGGGTGATTCTCACCTGGCAGGGCGAGCTGTTAGTTACAGTGTGAGTGCAAACTACAGTTTCCAAACTTGAGGAGATGTTAACTTCAGGTGTGAACGTAGGTAGACAGAGTGTGTATGGCAAGCTATCAGGAGGAGCCGTGACTCGCATGCACAGAGTGTAAAAGCTCACCGTCTCCTCCCCCGTGGAGCCGAGACTTACAGCGTGAGAGTAGGCGCCAAAGGCCCCAAACTGGATGGTCATGGGGCTGAAGATGCCGAGCTGGCCCGCCATCTGATGCATCCTACGCAGGGTCCGCTCCTTGTCCGTGTCGGCAAACTTCACCACCAGGCTGGAGGACGCCCCCTGGGAATACGCACACTGCAATCAGTCAAGACAAGTCTCATCTCAGCAATGGACAGACACACACCACCCTTAGTCAAGACAACACTCATCTCAGCAATGGACAGACACACACCACCCTCAGTCAAGACAAGTCTCATCTCAGCAATGGACAGACACACACCACCCTCAGTCAAGACAAGTCTCATCTCAGCAATGGACAGACACACACCACCCTCAGTCAAGACAAGTCTCATCTCAGCAATGGACAGACACACACCACCCTCAGTCAAGACAACACTCATCTCAGCAATGGACAGACACACACCACCCTCAGTCAAGACAACACTCATCTCAGCAATGGACAGACACACACCACCCTCAGTCAAGACAACACTCATCTCAGCAATGGACAGACACACACCACCCTCAGTCAAGACAACACTCATCTCAGCAATGGACAGACACACACCACCCTCAGTCAAGACAACACTCATCTCAGCAATGGACAGACACACACCACCCTCAGTCAAGACAACACTCATCTCAGCAATGGACAGACACACACCACCCTCAGTCAAGACAACACTCATCTCAGCAATGGACAGACACACACCACACTCAGTCAAGACAACACTCATCTCAGCAATGGACAGACACACATCACACTCAGTCAAGACAACACTCATCTCAGCAATGGATAGACACACACCACACTCAGTCAAGACAACACTCATCTCAGCAATGGACAGACACACACCACTCTCAGTCATACACATACATGACTATGCACATACCACACAACACCAGACACACACCACACACCACACAACACCAGCCACATACCACACAGCACCAGACACACACCACCAGGCACACACCACACAACACCAGACACACACTACACAACACCAGACACACACCACACAAGGTCTGAGCTGACTCAGTGCATGTTTTAAATGACTCCAATCTGAGCTATGTAGAGACAGTGGGAATAGTAGGTGACCTGTGGGTTTAGTGAACTTTAGACTCCTAGTGTACACACTGAGTATACAAAACATTAAGAACACCTGCTCTTTCCAGGAGTTAGACTGACCAGGTGAAAGCTATGATCCCTTATTGATGTCACTTGTTAAATCCACTTCAATCAGTGTAGATGAAGGGGAGGAGACAGGTTAAAACATTATTTTAAAGTCTTGAGACAACTGAGACATGAATTGTGTACGTGTGCCATTCAGAGGTTGAATGGGAAAAACTAAATATTGAAGTGCCTTTAAAAAGGGCATGATAGTAAGTGTCAGGCGTAACGGTTTGTGTCACAAACTGCAACACTGCTGTTGTTTTTACACAACGGTTTCCTGTGTGTATCAAGAATGGTCCACCACCCAAAGGACATCGAGCCAACTTGACACAACTGTGGGAAGCATTGGAGTCAACATGGGCCAGAATCCCTGTGGAATGCTTTATATACCTAGTAGAGTCCACACCCCCATGAATTCAGGCTGTTCTGAGTGCAAAGGGGGTGCAACTCAACATTAGGAAGGCATTCCTAATGTTTGGTATACTCAGTGTACATTGGAGTGAACTGTGATCCTTAGTGTGGTCCCAGAGTAGTCCCAGTCCCCCTCCTGCCGCTCAACTGAATACGATACTCCATAATGAGGTCTGACTGGAGCCTTTGGCGTGCACAGGGAGAAGTATTGACTAATGACAGTGCCTTATGGCAGATATAGTGCTGTATTGATGTCTGTGCTTCTGAGTTTGGATCCAATTAAATCATTTGAGAGACAGAGACCAGAGTCAGTTCTTCATATGACGTCCTGGGAGAGGAGGAGAGGAGAGGAGAGGAGAGGAGAGGAGAGGAGAGAGGAGAGGGGAAGGAGAGGAGAGGAGAGGAGAGGGGAAGGAGGCTGCCAGACAGGCAGAGAGATAGACACAGAAAGCCTCAGACACTGTCAAGAGGCCCAGTTCCCATTTATTTCCAGCCAGTGCACGCTGCGCTGAGAGATACCCGGGAACTGCTACTGTGGTTGCACCCAGGAAAGGTCAGAAGGACACAGCCAGGGGGAAGTCAGGATGTGATTAGCCAGATCAGAAAAGCAAAGACACGGGGAGAGAAAAGGACTCCATTATCATGACTTGTATCTTTGATTTGTATTTTGATTTCAATACTTCCTGTGTGTGTGTGTGTGTGTGTGTGTGTGTGTGTGTGTGTGTGTGTGTGTGTGTGTGTGTGTGTGTGTGTGTGTGTGTGTGTGTGTGTGTGTGTGTGTGTGTGTGTGTGTGTGTGTGTGTGTGTGTCAACAGCCAGAATGTAACCGCTACTGGGTCCCAAAAGCAAAAGGCCTTATGGTGGGTTCCAGTGGCGCTTCTGGCGCTGGAAGCAAAACAGAACAAACACAAAGTCCCCCAACAAACAAAGAAAAACAAACTCCCTCACGTGGTGAATGTGAATACTGGGAGTGAGTGTTGAGCCTGTCCACCAATAGCGGTGTGTGTGTCTCTTGCACTGTGCTGTAGAGGCTGGGTGGGTGTCGGGAGGGGTGTCAGCCTGCACCCTGGGGGACAGTGTGTGTCATATTGGATTCTTCCTGTCAGAGGAGCCAGCCCTCTTCCGTCCTGCACCTGCCAGCCAGCGCCTCACCTCAGGCCAAGGGGGACCCATCTGGTTCTGTTCCCAAGATGCCATTTCAATTAACTGAATCAATATGGCGGAGTACCGCTCTAATGGTACACTGTTTTGTCCTTTCTAATTTCATTTTCTTCCCACCTCCTGACCTTTCACTGTTCTTTCCCTTTCTTCTGCTGGGGCCGGTGGAGGGACAGGGCTGTCGGTTTTAATGAGGCCTGCGCTGAGCAAACATCCCTCCAGCACATCTCCGACCGACCGGCCGCACAGCGCCTCTGCACCCGCTTCCATTTCCTTTAACAGAGCGAGGGGCTGGCACTTAGATCACATTCATTTTCTGCTTTATGTAGCTGTGTATTCCTTTATCTATTTATAACCATTTTTCATTAACCATTCTTCATTTATTCATGAAGAACACATTGTGAGCAGCAAAAAGAAGGCTTGGGAGGGGGAGAGCTCCGGGCAGCCTCTACTCAAAGCACTGTGACTCAGTACTTACTGGTGTCTCCCCGCCTGCATAGTGCAGAGCAGAGTAGAGTATCAGGGAGCAAGAAACAGTCTGCAGAGCCAGCCTAAAGTAGCACTAAAACTGAAACACTACCACAGCTCCTATTCACTATGGTACTGGAGAGAGAACAAACTGTGCTGGGCTTAGCATCTCATTCTCTCAAAGAATTCCCTAAAACAGAATTGACTCAGTCAGAGCCTCTTCACTCTATCGAAACATATCTAGTGTCAGAACAAAGGATTTCATACCTTCTACTTCTACTACTGTTATTGTACCTGATACATCCTGACTGGACCTCCAGCCCAATCTCTAGGAGAGAGAGGGGACTTCAGAGGAAGAATTCACTGGAGGGGATCAGAGGACTTTATCCATCTGAAAAAAAACTAGGAATAATTCAGCCACTCTCTCTCTCTCTCTCTCTCTCTCTCTCTCTCTCCTCTCTCTCTCTCTCTCTCTCTCTCTCTCTCTCTCTCTCTCTCTCCTTTCTCTCTCTCTCTCTCTCTCTCTCTCTCTCTCTCTCTCTCTCTCTTCTCTCTCTCTCTCTCTCTCTCTCTCTCTCTCTCTCTCTCTCTCTCTCTCTCTCTCTCTCTCTCTCTCTCTCTCTCCTTTCTCTCTCTCTCTCTCTCTCTCTCTCTCTCTCTCTCTCTCTCCTTTCTCTCTCTCTCTCTCTTTCTCTCTCCTTTCTCTCTCTCTCTCTCTCTCCTTTCTCTCTCTCTCTCTCTCTCTCTCTCTCATTTCTCTTGCTCTCTTTCTATTCTCTGTCTCTCTCTATTCTCTGTCTCTCCATTCTCTGTCTCTCTCTATTCTCTGTCTTTCTCTATTCTCTGTCTCTGTCTCTCTCTCTTTCTCTCTCTATTCTCTGTCTCTCTCTATTCTCTGTCTCTCTCTATTCTCTGTCTCTGTCTCTCTCTATTCTCTGTCTCTCTCTATTCTCTGTCTCTGTCTCTCTCTATTTTTTCTCTCTATTCTCTGTCTCTCTCTATTCTCCATCTCTCTCTATTCTCTGTCTCTCTCTATTCTCTGTCTCTGTCTCTCTCTATTCTCTGTCTCTGTCTCTCTCTATTCTCTGTCTTTCTCTATTCTCTGTCTCTGTCTCTCTCTCTTTTCTCTCTCTATTCTCTGTCTCTCTCTATTCTCTGTCTCTCTCTATTCTCTGTCTCTGTCTCTCTCTATTCTCTGTCTCTCTCTCTATTCTCTGTCTCTCTCTATTCTCTGTCTCTCTCTCTCCTTTCTCTCACTATTCTCTGTCTCTCTCTATTCTCTGTCTCTCTCCCAGCAGAAAATCAGAACCTGACAAACAAACAAAAATAATAACCTCCAACGGCATGACTCCTGTCTCGAAAGAAAATGAATTCAGTGAATTTGATAAGGGGCAACAGGGAGCCTTCACTTTTGATGGTTACAGCTGAGGAATTTGTCACAGGTTCAATAACTAATCTAATTTTGAGAGCAACACACTTGACTTGTGAAAAACTCACATTGGATTTTGTGTACAGGCCAAAACGTGAAGAGAAAAAAATAGGAAATGTAATTGAGGGATTAGAAATAAGCTACAAGAGTGAAACGGCATTAGGTTTTTATCTGCTCATAGCCCTGATATGAAGACACTGGTGTGAAGTGGGCACTATACAGACATGTAAACACACACTCAGACTTTATCCTCAGCAGAAGCTTATGACAACAAAATACGGGCAATAATGTGTGGAAGCCTGTCTTAACAGAATACTCATGACAAACCACTACTTTACTAACATAATGGCAACCATGTAGAATGGTTCTGTAATCATTCAACTTCTATACTTCATGGACATAGCAGAAATTCCAGTCTCCTCAATATGACGTGAAAACAGGGAATGCCTTGTAAGCTGTTGCACTAAACCCTGGTTCAGTGACATTATTGGGCTCTATCCTTGCTGAAAGGGTTAAACCCAAAGCCATAAATGAGATAATCAAATTGAAGATAACAAGTTTGTCCAGTAATTGGATGAGGCCTCCATGTGGGCCTCCAGTTCAACTCCAGTTGAACCGGTCTCTCCACATATCCCCGTGGGCCTGATGGGAGGTATGTGTCTCCGTCTGTCTGTCTGTCTGTCTGTCTGTCTGTCTGTCTGTCTGTCTGTCTGTCTGTCTGTCTGTCTGTCTGTCTGTCTGTCTGTCTGTCTGTCTGTCTGTCTGTCTGCATTGGTCCATACTGTTCACCAGTGGCCTGGCAACATGACCTACCCACTACACTCACCCACTTTAACAATGCACACAAACACACCATTAAAATACACATCATATCAACACTATTTACATGAAGTAAATACCCAGCCAAATACACACACAGTGTAAACAATCTCAAGCAATAAAAGGTGTTCTTCTCGTACTAGTATCTGTGTTAGAAATTCGATCATGCATTTCATCCAGCGTAGGAGAGAGAGACAGAGAGTGACAATGTATATATACGTAATATGACATTTGTAATGTCTTTATTGTTTTGAAACTTCTGTATGTGTAATGTTTACGGTTAATGTTTATTGTTTATTTCACTTTTGTATATTATCTACCTCACTTGCTTTGGCAATGTTAACACATGTTTCCCGTGACAATAAAACCCCTTGAACTGAATTGTGTTGAGTGAGAGAGACAGAGAGTGAGAGAGACAGAGAGAGAGAGAGAGAGAGAGAGAGAGAGAGACAGAGAGTGAGAAAGAGAGTGAGAGAGAGAGAGATAGAGAGAGAGAGAGACAGAGGGAGAGTGAAAGAGAGAAAGAGAGTGAGAGAGAGAGAGAGAAAGAGAGTGAGAGCGAGAGAGACAGAGAAAGAGAGAGAGTATTATGTGTCATGCTCTTTAGCTTTGTGTTATCTCTCATTAATCTGGCTACCCACTACCTCTCTTTCTCTCCCTTCCCTCCTCTCACACACTGTCTCACTCCTGCCAACACTAGTGAGCTCAGCAGACCCTGTCACCGCCGGTGCGACACAGAACACGGCCATGTCTGCAATTTGCTGGGTGCTGTCTGCCCCCGGCTCTGCC
Organism: Oncorhynchus masou masou; assembly: GCF_036934945.1. NCBI lineage: Eukaryota > Metazoa > Chordata > Actinopteri > Salmoniformes > Salmonidae > Oncorhynchus > Oncorhynchus masou. Next base: position 35,282,367 of record NC_088213.1, read on the forward strand.
ATTTGAAGCCCTGCCACCTGTGTCTCCCACTTTTCTCCCTCCCTCCCTCCCTCCCTCCCTCCCTCCCTCCCTCCCTCCCTCCCTCCCTCCCTCCCTCCCTCCCTCCCTCCCTCCCTCCCTCCCTCCCTCCCTCCCTCCCTCCCCCCTCCCTCCCTCTCCATGGCCTTAATTCAACAGCTGAACCAAGAGAGCGTCGGCCTGTTTGGAGCCTGATTACCTTTTAAGTTCAATTAGGGGCACCTGCAATCTGCATCAATTAAAGACCTGATCTATCAGCCGCTGCCCTTCGCCAATGTATTTTGGTCTGTGCAGGTATTATTTACGGCCGGGTGTGGCTGCCAGCTAACACAGATGCTCTAGAGTTGAACATTAAGAGAGAGCTCTTTGTGCGAGACTGGTCCAGATCCCACAGCTGGCAGTAGGTTAGAGAGCCTCTCTGGATCCTGCCTCCTGTTAGTCGGTTGTTGACGACATGTGGCACTGATATTATCCAAATGAACTGCATCCCCCTCTGTATCAAAGCCTTAGCTCGGTACTAAAGGCCACCTTACCTATTAATCTGACTGGGACTTGGATGTGGGATATAGAAGTAACAGGTGCAGGGGTTGAGGGCGAGATATGGATAATATAGATTATTATTGAGCTTTTGGATGGCTCTGGATACAACTCCGGGTCTGTTTGGGGCTCCATATGTCGCCTTGGACAGTTCATCTGCAGCTCTCAAGTGGTTTAGCTGGCTTTGGTACTGACCCTGTGTTACTGCAGGCTGAGCAGGGCAGGGGCTCAGCGCAGCAATAGACATACAAACCCAAAGTTGTTTTTTTACCCCTCCTTAAGCTTGTGACTTCTAATGCTATTGCAAAACGTGTCAGACAGCATCAGTAAGGGAAATATGTGTAAATGACATCCGGCTTCCAGGACACTATCCTGTTGCCAGGGAGCTGAAGTAAATATTTACAGCAAAACATCAATGGAGTGTATGAACTTAAGGTGTCTGCCAGGGACTGTGAATCTAGAATATGCATGGAGATTCTGTGTTATTCATCATCTTCCCTTAGTAAAACATGTTTAATGATGGCCGTTACATGCCAGATAACAAGCATAACAACCCCAATTTGTAATTACTGCAGTTTGACAGGGGTTGCAGGATATCCAATAGTTAGGATGATTCCCAGCATGTTGAGTAGGAGGAGATGTTTGTGTTTAGAGAAATACAGCATGATACTGTAAAACACTTTGGTTCCGCGGTTTATTCTCTACTATCGTGGTCTCAAATGAATCGTCCAAGCAGGCTTGCTACAAAACCTACGACTATAAATGTAATAACTAGTCTCCTAAGACTCGTAAGTTGTGCTAGTATATTGCATTTTCCAATTAAATACGCTGAAAGATAAGCTCTGTGTGAATGTTGTGTTTTTAGACTGAAGGAGAATTCATTATTTCCATGATTGATTATTTTCCTCTACGGAAAAGTACCTCCCAATGAGTGTGCACTAAATCAACTATTACATTTTTGATTTCAGATATTTTTCAGGGACGATTTCCATATTTGAACGTGAAATAATATTAATCTTGCAAAGCTGAATCATTTCTATTGCATATATATTCTAGGACACACAATGTATAGTATTCATATATCATTAAAAAATGATTTCCATAGATACAGACTGGTTAAAAGGAATAATAGATATGAGAGGAGATATACAGGTGTAGGATCTTAATTTGACCAGTTTCTCACAGCAGGAGTAATCCTGCAGCAACAGGAAATGTGAATTATTGTGTGGATTATAACAAATTGACAGTTTTGTAGGGGTTCATAAATTGTTAGTTAGGACAAATCAAGTCAGACATTTTAAAGTCGAAATGACAAACTTTCGAAGCCTTTTTAAACCTTGAACACACAACAAGTTTGCATTTCCTGCTGTGCATGACATTTCCTGCAACAGGGTGAACAGATTACTATCCGACATCTGATCCAATAATATATACAGTATATTCAATGACAAGACATCTTTGCTGCACATACATACAGTTGTGCAATGTGAAACATTGGATGCTGACTGTGTGATTATTTTGTGAACGTCAATAAATGCTAAGAAAGTCGAGGTGAATGTTTTATGTGTGAATGTATGTGTGAATGTATTATGTGCGAATGTATTATCTGAATGCTTTAGGAAGGGCTATGCCGTCAATGTTCTATACAGCATGTGTGAATTCCCATTCTGTATACTATATGAGTACTAGAATCTTATCGAAGCCGTGTGTGTGTGTGTGTGTGTGTGTGTGTGTGTGTGTGTGTGTGTGTGTAACACGGCTATACTCACTGGCATGGTCTGTCCACCGTGCAGGCTGTTGATGGCCGCCTGTGCTTCTGCGTGGCTGGAGAACTTGACAAAGGCACAGCCTGCACACACGCGCGCCCACACCGATAGACAGGGGGAGGGAGAGAGAGAGAGAGAGAGAGAGAGAGAGAGAGAGAGAGAGAGAGAGAGAGAGAGAGAGAGAGAGAGATGCAGCATCAGAGAGCTGGCCTTGAGTAAGGCAAAAACATTCATTACCATTATTTTCATGTTATCTAGTTTGTTAATGTATTCTGCCATTTGTGTTTTCAGTGCATAACTCTGAATAAATCATTCTAATTGTAGTGAAGGCATTAGCTGCATGGAACATCCTGTCCCTCGCCCATTTCTAATTCCACCCCTCTACGCCGGAGCACAGGAGCAACAGCATCTACCACCGAGCCTTGGTTGTGATTATTCATCTGTTTAATATTTACACATTGTGATCTGTGTGCAGTCTATCATAAAACAGATTATGATGACAAAGGCATACTATTATAATATGCCTATCTGCCAGTATCTTTGCTTGTGTATATTTTTCTACTAAGGGCTTTGCTCAAGGGGCATTCAAATCATCTTAAATCTGTTGCCTGGTTTATGCAAAAATCTACAGGAACAGAAAAAAAACTGAAGGTAACATTCTTGGGGTTTCAAATAATTGGCGTTTCAAATAAAAAATAATTGTACTGTGGCGCAGTGGTTAAGGGTGTTGTGCTGCAGCGCCAGCTGTGCCATCAGAGACCCTGGGTTCGCGCCCAGGCTCTGTCGTAACCGGCCGTGACCGGGAGGTCCGTTGGGCGACGCACAATTGGCCTAGCGTCGTCTGGGTTAGGGAGGGCTTGGTCGGTAGGGATGTCCTTGTCTCGTCGCGCACCAGCGACTCCTGTGGCGGGCCGGGCGCAGTACGCGCTAACCAAGGTTGCCAGGTGCACGGTGTTTCCTACGACACATTGGTGCGGCTGGTTTCCGGGTTGGATGCGCGCTGTGTTAAGAAGCAGTGCGGCTTGGTTGGGTTGTGTATTGGAGGACACATGACTTTCAACCTTCGTCTCTCCCGAGCCCGTACGGGAGTTGTAGTGGTGAGACAAGATAGTAGCTACTACAAACAATTGGATACCATGAAATTGGGGAGGAAAAGGGGTAAAATTAACACAAAAAAAGTGTTGCACTGTATAAAAGTGTTGTACTGTATAAAAGTGTTGTACTGTATAAAAGTGTTGTACTGTATAAAAGTGGTGTAATGTATAAAAGTGTTGTACTGTCTAAAAGTGTTGTACTGTTTAAGTTTTGTACTGGATAAAAGTGTTGTACTGTATAAAAGTGTTGTACTGTCTAAAAGTGTTGTACTGTCTAAAAGTGTTGTACTGTATAAAGGTGTTATACTGTATAAAAGTGTTGTACTGTATAAAGGTGTTGTACTGTATAAAAGTGTTGTACTGTCTAAAAGTGTTGTACTGTTTAAAAGTGTTGTACTGTATAAAAGTGTTATACTGTATAAAAGTGTTGTACTGTTTAAGTGTTGTACTGTATAAAAGTGTTGTACTGTATAAAAGTGTTGTACTGGATAAAAGTTTTGTACTGTATAAAAGTGTTGTACTGTTTAAAAGTGTTGTACTGTTTAAAAGTGTTGTACTGTATAAAAGTGTTGTACTGTTTAAGTGTTGTACTGTATAAAAGCGGTGTACTGTATCAAAGTGTTGTACTGTCTAAAAGTGTTGTACTGTATAAAAGCGGTGTACTGTATCAAAGTTTTGTACTGTATAAAAGTGTTGTACTGTCTAAAAGTGTTGTACTGTTTAAGTGTTGTACTGTATAAAAGTGGTATACTGTATAAAACTGTTGTACTCTTTCAGTGTTGTACTGTATAAAAGCGGTACACTGTATAAAAGTGTTGCACTGTTTAAGTGAGAGTCAGGTGATTCTTGTTGTCTCTGATGGGGAACCGTATTTAGGTAGCCTGGGTTTCACGTTGTATTTCGTGGGTGATTCCTGTCTCTGTGTAGTTTCACCAGATAGGCTGTAATTACGTTTCGTTTTGTTGTTTTGTATTTGTATCAGTTATTTCATGTACCGCAATTTCATTCATTAAAGACATGAGTAACCACCACGCTGCATTTCGGTCCGACTTTCTTTGGACAAACGAAGAACGCCGTTACAGTTGTACTGTATAAAAGTGTTGTACTGTATCAAAGTGTTGTACTGTATAAAAGTGTTGTACTGTCTAAAAGTGCTGTACTGTTTAAAAGTGTTGTACTGTCTAAAAGTGTTGTACTGTCTAAAAGTGTTGTAATGTATAAAAGTTTTGTACTGTATAACGTGTTGTACTGTATAAAAGTGGTGTACTGTATAAGTGTTGTACTGTATAAAAGCGGTATACTGTTTAAAAGTGTTGTACTGTATAAAGTGTTGTACTGTTTGAAAGTGTTATACTGTATAAAAGTGTTGTACTGTATAAAAGGGTTGTGCTGTCTAAAAGTGTTGTACTGTATAAAAGTGTTGTAATGTATAAAAGTGTTGTACTGTTTAAAAGTGTTGTACTGTAGGAAAGTGTTGTACTGTTTAAATGTTGTATTGTTTAAAAGTGTTGTACTGTCTAAAAGTGTTGTACTGTATGAAAGTGTTGTACTGTTTAAATGTTGTATTGTATAAAAGTGTTGTACTGTCTAAAAGTATTGTACTGTGTAAAAGCGGTGTACTGTTTTAAGTGTTGTACTGTGTAAAAGTGTTGTACTGTATAAAAGTGTTGAACTGTATAAAAGTGGTGTACTGTTTTAAGTGTTGTACTGTATAAAAGTGTTGTACTGTATAAAAGTGTTGAACTGTATAAAAGTGTTGTACTGTATGAAAGTGTTGTACTGTTTAAAAGTGTTGTACTGTCTAAAAGTGTTGTACTGTGTAAAAGCGGTGTACTGTATAAAAGTGTTGTACTGTTTAAGTGTTGTACTGTATAAAAGTGGTATACTGTATAAAAGTGTTGTACCGTTTAAATGTTGTAATGTATAAAAGTGTTGTACTGTCTAAAAGTGTTGTACTGTGTAAAAGCGGTGTACTGTATAAAAGTGTTGTACTGTTTAAGTGTTGTACTGTATAAAAGTGTATACTTATAAAAGTACTGTTTAAATGTTGTAATGTATAAAAGTGTTGTACTGTCTAAAAGTGTTGTACTGTGTAAAAGCGGTGTACTGTTTAAAAGTGTTGTACTGTATAAAAGTGTTGTACTCTCTAAAAGTGTTGTACTGTATAAAAGTGTTATACTGTAAAAAAAGGTGTTGTACTGTCTAAAAGTGTTGTACTGTTTAAAAGTGTTGTACTGTATAAAAGTGTTATACTGTATAAAAGTGTTGTACTGTTTAAGTGTTGTACTGTATAAAAGCGGTACACTGTATAAAAGTGTTGCACTGTTTAAGTGTTGTACTGTATAAAAGTGCTGTACTGTTTAAGTGTTGTACTGGATAAAAGTTTTGTACTGTATAAAAGTGTTGAAATGTTGAAAAGTGTTGTACTGTCTAAAAGTGTTGTACTGTCTAAAAGTGTTGTACTGTATAAAAGCAGTGTACTGTATAAATGTTTTGTACTGAATAACGTGTTGTACTGTATAAAAGTGTTGTACTGTATAAAGTGTTGTACTGTATAAAAGTGTTGTACTGTTTAAGGGTTGTACTGTATAAAAGTGTTGTACTGTATAAAGTGTTGTACTGTATAAAATTGTTGTACTGTATAAAAGCGGTATACTTTTTAAAAGTGTTGTACTGTATAAAAGTGTTGTACTGTTTAAGTGTTGTACTGTCTAAAAGTGTTGTACTGTTTAAGTGTTGTACTGTTTAAAAGTGTTGTACTGTCTAAAGGTGTTGTACTCTATAAAAGCAGTGTACTGTATAAAAGTGTTGTACTGTATAAAGGTGTTTTACGGTTTAAGTGTTGTACTGTATAAAAGTGTTGTACTGTATAAATGTTTTGTACTGTATAACGTGTTGTACTGTATAAAGTGTTGTACTGTATAAAACTGTTGTACTGTTTAAGTGTTGTACTGTATAAAAGCGGTATACTGTACTGTTTAAAAGTGTTGTACTGTATAAAGTGTTGTACTGTTTGAAAGTGTTATACTGTATAAAAGTGTTGTAGTGTATAAAAGTGTTGTACTGTCTAAAAGTGTTGTACTGTATAAAATCGGCGTACTGTATAAAAGTGTTGTACTGTTTAAAAGTGTTGTACTGTATAAAAGTGGTGTACTGTTTTAAGTGTTGTACTGTTTAAAAGTGTTGTAATGTATAAAAGTGTTGTACTGTATAAAAGCAGTGTACTGTATAAAAGTGTTGTACTGTATAAAAGCAGTGTACTGTATAAAAGTGTTGTACTGTATAAAAGTGCTCTACGGTTTAAGTGTTGTACTGTATAAAAGTGTTGTACTGTATAAAAGTGTTGTACTGTATAAAAGCGGTATACTGTTTAAAAGTTTTGTACTGTATAACAATGTTGTACTGTATAAAAGTGTTGTACTGTATAAAGTGTTGTACTGTTTAAAAGTGTTGTACTGTATAAATTGTTGTACTGTTTAAAAGTGTTGTACTGTATAAAAGCGGTATACTGTTTAAAAGTGTTGTACCCTATAAAGTGTTGTACAGCTTCAAAGTGTTATACTGCATTAAAGCGGCATACTGTAAAAAAGTGTTGTACTGTATAAAAGCGTTGTACTGTATATTTAAATTAGCCAATATTGAGCACTTTAAATTCCATAGGTGCATTTTACTGTAGGCTTCATCCCAGTCATATTATGCAAAATGATTTCTTCTAGTTTAGACTCCTTCTTATCAATGTCTTCTGGAGGCAGCTCGTGTCTGGTTACTAGATAGCTCAATAACTACATAGGTAATTAACTCATCTGGTTTCATATGGACCTTTCTTACCGGAGCAGGACCAGTGTGTAAGACAGACAGCGTTTTTCAAGCTTTTAAAAAACAGCTGATACCCGTTTAGAAAGCTTTCAACAATCCAATTAGAAGTGTTCATATACATGTATTCATCATCAATTCCCCACAGGGGCACAGATGATTCATTTAAATTACAATGGCTGATAGCTACACCCAAGAGAAACACTGGCCCATTCACTTAGGCATTCTAAAACAGCCATCCAGCATCCCTGTGTAGACAAATGAATCATTTCCTCAACCAAATCAAATGTGGCCATGAATGGAGTTACATACACTGGCTGCATATAAACAATTCCCCCTGTCACCTTGGCAATCTGTGCTCCATCAACATGATCAATGTTGTATGTAGACATGTGAAAATGTGATTCTAATGTAATATAATGTTTTCTAAACGTAAATGGGAACTCGGCAGCGTGGGTAAGTTAGCATGTGTTCAGACCAGATGCTATATAAAGGCAGGAGACATGACTAAAAAGTGATTGGTAGACAAGTCACAAAGGGCTTTGATTTCACCGTGGCCCCCTTGCTCTCCCTTCTCTGGCACTCCCCTCTGCTTTGGAAGCCAAAGGTCCCTTTTTCCTCAAACTGGAGCGAGGGAGGGAGGCAGCAGCCGTCTGGGGGAACGTTTGATTGCACGCCTCTGTTTGAGGGAACAAAAACGTTTAACCTTTGTAGTGGAAATAATAAGGGAGGGTTTGTTCTGGAAACTCAAAGAGCCCAGCTTTCGTTTCCAGGTCCGAGATGGTATACTGTTGGTTGTCAACCTCCATCCCCAACATCCACCTAGCTAACAAGGCTGGCCCTGGCAGTGATTAAGCCCTGGTGTCCCGACTGGAGAATCACTGCGATTGGCAAACAACATGTATTTAAACATGTGGGGCTCTCAACACCCCCCACTGACTGAGGCAGCGAACGTAGCGGCATGTGTGTGTAGACTTGCTTTCCCTGACCTAGAAAAAAAGCCTGGATAGGTTTAGGACCCGGAGCATGAAGTTCTCAAAAAATTGGAAGTGAAGCTAGACTCATAAATTATAGTGCACAGTCAGTCAAGGTTTTTTTGAATGTGATGGTTGAGAATTTAAAAAATAAAAAAAAGACTGCATTACTTTCAAGATAGCTGGAGGTTCTGTGTTGCCTTTTGAATTCCCAAGGAAAATAATATGTATGCAGGAATTCCATCAGGCAGAATGGATGACATTTATAACACAACTTAATTATAGACCTAAAAACCATCTCTCTGTTATTCCTGACAATTCCTCGCTCCATTCAACTCTGGCAGCAAGTGTTTCACTTTGAGAGTACTTTGAGCAGGGCTGCCATACAAAGATGGATGTCAAACATCTTGGCCTTTTTATTGGGTTGAAAAGACGCTGAAAGCCTCCGAGTGGCATACATTTACATCAACAGGGGACAAAGGCTCCATAATGGAATAGAGAGCACTGTCAATTTCAAGATCTGTTTCATTTGACTGATGGGACCATGTCTAGTGGTACTGTGGTTGCCATAATGATTTGCTGCCACTGTCTCCTTAACGATGTCATGGGATTGTTGCACAACTGGCTCTGGTCGGAGCAGTCAGTCAAACCCTTCTCTCAGTCACCTGGAGGCCAAACAACAGGGACCGTCTGTAAGTAACAGACAACACCTATGGTACACAACTACAGATCTTAGCACAACAATGAGAGAGACATAAAGCAAGATGAAGAAAAGAGCTGGTGATGTGAAACTGGTGATGAGAAAGGTATAGTCAGTAGTATCGAGAGAAGAGAGGAGCGCTACAGTGGCTGGCAAATGAGTGAAAGAGAGAAAGAGTGAACGAGGGAGCTCCTTGGTTCCCGTCTGACCCAGCAGGAGCACACAGCACTGGGCTTATTTCATTTTGTGGGCTGTCAATCAGAGCCATGCAGGCAGCAGGAGCGGCCCGGGGAGCGGGAGCAGGGAGCAGGCCTTTGGGGAACGCAGAACAATAGAGCCCGGATCAACAGAGAGCGGAGCAGATGTACACACCGATAGTCACATGGCTCAATATAGGCAGCCTTTCTCTTGAATGTACTTGGAAGCGGCACATTATCAAACCTCCCACTTTCTCAATAATCTATTTCATATAGGAGGCGAGAGAGAGAGAGACAGAGACAGAGACAGAGACAGAGAGAGAGAGAGAGAGAGAGAGAGAGAGAGAGAGAGAGAGAGAGAGAGGTAGGTAGGATCGGTAGGTAGGTAGGTAGGTAGGAAGGTAATTAGGTAGGTAGGTAGGTAGGTAGGTAGGTAGGTAGGTGGGAGATAGAGAGAGTGCACCCCAAAGCTTGTTGCTTATCAGAGGAAATAACATGGCTTGTGGTCTATGAGACAGACCCATCAAACGATAGGAGGAAGACACACTGCTGGGCATGAACAAACCTTGAATCAAACATCAATAGCCATCTTTCACTTTGTTATGATTCAATGGACTTCATAGCGGCTGTGCAGTTGTTGTGTTTTGGTGAATACTGCTCGACTGTTTTTGTTGTGAGTGGCAGGGGTAAAAGCCAGGGAAAGACTGATTTATTTACAGTAGGACATTATCGTCGACAAACGTCTCTAGGGAGGGATGACAGGGATGTGGGAAACAAACATAATTACACCCCACCGCCTTTCTGATAACAGGAAGAGGAGGAGGAAGGGAGTTGGAGGGAAGAGGAGGAGGTGTTTGCAATGTGTTTGTTGAGTACGAGTCTAGGGAAAGTGAATGGTGTGAGGAATGGGGACTACAAAGGGAAAGCTGGAGAAGGAGGGAGTGAAGAGAGAGAGGTGTGGATAGAAAAGATAGATAGGTGAGAGGAAGGAGGTGTGATGCTGTATGTGTAGGGGAGGTATAAGGAGAAGGTGAGAGAAAGAAGTGGAATGGACAGGATATACAGAACGGTAAGGGGAAGGTAAGGCCAGGGGAGAAGAGGAGGGTGAGCTAGTGAGTGGATGAGAGTGGGAAGGGGACAGGTGAAGTGAGGGAATATACAGGGAGAGGGAGGAGGAGAAGGAGAGAGAGTAGAGATAGAAAGGGGGAATAGAGGGAGCGAGTGTGTGAGAGAGAGAGAAGAGAGGGGGAGAAAGAGGGGAGTATAGAGCAAGAGACAGCGGGAAGGAGACAGGTAAGAAGAGCGAGAGGGAGTGGAGAGGAAAAGAGGAAGTGAGGTGTGTGGGCAGACGCTGACCCTTACTGGCCCCATCAGGCCCTCTCAGGACGGTGCACTCCTCGATCTGGCCGAAGGTCTCAAAGAGCCGCCGGACGTCCTCCTCGCTCTGCTGCTTCCCAAGCATCCCCACAAACAGCTTCCTGTCTTCTGGAGGGAAACCGGGGGAGAGGAGGAGAGGAGGGAAAGAAAGAAGGAGAGAGAACACAAACAAATGCTACAGCTGATGGCACCGTTCTGCTGAGTCTGTGAGGATCACCTCAGCAGGAAACTCAAAACACTCCCCGTCGTCATCAGGCACACTGGTGTTCTGTTGTTGTTGTTGTTGTTGTGTGGTTTCCCTGGGAGGAAGACATAATCCTGTCTCCACTGAGCTATTCTAGTAGATAGAGCTGCCTGTAGTGTCTGGGTGATGTTTGATACAGATGTTGTTTGGAGTGCTGTTACTGTCAAGCAGCAGTAATACATGAAGATAAGAGCTCCAGTATAACATAGTAGTGTATATAGTATACAGTGTATAGTGTATAGTGTTGCCTGAGTTATGTGTTGTACAGCTGTATCCTGTGTTGACCTATACTCTCCCCTCCCTAGCCTGCTTTGACACGGCCAGTCCCGCTGGCCAGACGGGGGCGCTGTGACTACAATGTATGGCTTCTATACCTCCAGATCCGGCACGTCAGAAGGGAGGATTTTTCTAATTAATCTCCCCTGGCATTAGACAGAACATTCATCTTCTTTACCTTCTTCTACATTATGCATTTCCTATTCGACTGTGTTGTGGAATGGAATGGCTACTAGCAAGAACCCATCCCCAGAACTGATGGAACGTGGCAGGGAGAGGAAGACGAGTTTATTGGAAATGACACTGTTGATCTTCAGCGTGAGTCATTTGACCGCGTTGGGGAGGGAGCGGTGGGGGGAAGGCGAAGGGCGAGAGCATCACCTGGCCCTGGACAGATGTGACATCTCCTGTACCTGCCAGGTACCATTAGACACAGTTGGTCTAAAAATAAAGCTAGGGGAACCTCAGATCCTGTTACATTCCTGTAAAGTTCAAATAAGACACGTGCCTGGCTGCTTCCCGCTTCAACACACAAATGAGCACATGCATAATCAGCATGCCCTGCCGGCCTGCCCGACGGCATGCCGCTCTTACTATGGCTGGCAGTGTCAGAGCTTCATCTTAAAGTGGAAGCCCTGTTGCTAGTCACGATCACACTCATCTGATCACGCCTCACACAGACCCAGCCTCCCACTGACCCAGCCATACAGGGAGTGTATTAGGTAGTGTGTACTAGGTAGTTGTTGCGGAATTGTTCGATTACATGTTAGATATTGCTGCACTGTCGCAACTAGAAGCACAAGCATTTCGCTACAGTCGCAATAACATCTGCTAACCATGTGTATGTGACCAATAATTTGATTGACACACTGGCCCAGCCTCACACAGACCCCGCCTCGCATGGACCCAGCCTCAAACTTCAAACGTCATGACCATGGCCCCAGCCTCTCACTCCTACATGACCATCTGCTGTAATAACTGGCCTCATACATTCTCCTGCTCCTACACATTCATCTACAGCAGTCACGCCTCACACGTCACCGTCACACACACCATCTCTCTACTCATTAAAGCTCCTCTATCGGTCCTTGGCCTGATAGGCCAGAGGAGAACAGGGTACACAGTGTGTGGTCATGGGGACTGGCTGAATGGGGACTAGATGATATACACAGATGATACAGTCTTATACTCAGCTGGCCCCTCCCTGGGTTTTGTGTTACAACAAAGCTTTCTTAGTGTCCAACAAGCTTTTATCTGCCCTTAACCTTATTCTGAACACCTCCAAAACAAAGGTCATGTGGTTTGGTAAGAAGAATGTCCCTCCCCCCACAGGTGTGATTACTACCTCTGAGGGTTTAGAGCTTGAGGTAATCACATCATACAAGTACTTGGGAGTATGGCTAGACGGTGCACTGTCCTTCTCTCAGCACATATCAAAGCTGCAGGCTAAAGTGAAATCTAGACTTGGTTTCCTCTATCGTAATCGCTCCTCTTTCACCCCAGCTGCCAAACTAACCGTGAATCAGATGACCATCCTACACATGCTAGATTACGGAGACTTCATTTATAGATCGGCAGGTAAGGGTGCTCTCGAGCGGCTAGATGTTCTTTACCATTCGGTCATCAGATGTGCCACCAATGCTCCTTATAGGACATATCACTGCACTCTATACTCCTCTGTAATCTGGTCATCTCTGTATACCCGTCGCAAGACCCACTGGTTGATGCTTATTTATAAAACCCTCTTAGGCCTCACTCCCCCCTCCCCCCATCTACTGCAGCCCTCATCCTCCACATACAACACCCATTCTGCCAGTTACATTCCGTTAAAGTTCCCTTAAGCACACACACCCCTGGGTTGCTTGTCTTTTCAGTTTGCTGCAGCTAGCAAATGGAACGAGCTGTAACAAACACTCAAACTGGACCGTTTTGTCTCCATCTCTTCATTCAAAGACTCAAACATGGACACGCTTACTGACAGTTGTGGCTGCTTTGCGTAATGTATTGTTGTCTCTACCTTTGTGCTGTTGTCTGTGCCCTTTAATGTGTGTACTCTGTTTTGTGGTGCTACCATGTTGTGCTGCTGCCTTGTTGTGTTGTTACCATGTCGTTGTCATGTTGTGTTGCTACCATGCTGTGTTGTCATGTGGTGCTGCCATGCTATGTTGTTGTCTTAGGTCTCTCTTTATGTAGTGTTGTGTTGTCTCTCTTGTAGTCATGTGTGTTTTGTCCTATATTTAATTTAATTTATTTTATTTTTAATCCCAGCCCCCGTCCCCGCAGGAGGCCTTTTGCCTTTTGAGTAGGCCGTCATCGTAAATAATAATTTGTTCTTAACTGATTTGCCTAGTTAAATAGTTGTTTTTTTTAAGAAAGAAGAAAAAAAAGAGCTGACCACAAAATAAACCAGGAGAGGACAGGATATGGGTCTCAGCTGGGATGCATTCACAGCTTTCAGCTCACAGAGCAGTTCAGGACAGGTGTTTGTCTGGAATAAGTCAGAGCATCAGAGATGAGACAAAAGGTGAGACTTGAGTGGATCCCAGAACACACCTGACTCCATTCGGACTGTCTCTCTTTCTTTCTGTCATCAGACGTTTCATTGGGGTGTCACTATCAGGCCTTAATGGTAGAAGTGCACTTTTACAGGCCTCCTGTGGCATCTTAATGTTTTGGGACAAAGACTAATTTCCAACTGGGGCCTGAGGTGGTCTAATGATAGCATTACAAGGCTAATTAACTAGCCATGAGTGAGGTAATGAACTTTTCAAACATGCAGACTGAAGAAATAAATTACACCCGGCAAAAGCGTTACAGGGGAGTGAGAGCTCTTCTGAGCCCTCCTCTGGGAGGGAGGAACGGCCGGAGTGAGAAGATTGAATTTGGAGCCGATATCTTTTCATTGCCTGACCTAAGCACTCTTCTCCTCTCCTCTCGCCGAGCCGGCCGGCCCACCGCACTGCACACCCTGGCCAGAGTATGAATCGCTATTAATTAGTCCATTTTGCACCTGTCTCCAAAGCAGCGCGATATTGGATCTGCAAGGTTCCTCTACTCTTATGGCCACTCGGAGGCTTTTAAAGTGCATTTATGATTATGAATAAATAACCAGCGATGCTCACTCCTCTGCATAACGACATGTCTAGCCTCCAGAACAGACTGAGAGAGTTCTTCATAAAAGTGTGTGTGGAGGGGAAAATCAATGAGAATACTGTTAAAGTACAATCCTGCATTTACATCCAGTGAATGCTTCACTATGCAGAACACTTAGGATTTAACTGACATGGATACTTGACCCGACTGTCTGTCTGACCCCTCTCCTCCATACTTATCTATCACAGAGAGATCCTAGCCCCTCTTACCCCTGTCTATAAATGAGCCCTGATAGAACAGGAGCCCTGCTATAACAGGTGATCTGTACTGTGAATGAGGTTTCACTCAGTAGCCACCCATGCAATCGACATGGTCCTTCCTCCCCAATGCGTAACATTAAACATGAGTGTCTGCATGAGAAACAGAGAAAGAGAGAGGGAGAGAGATGGATAGCTAGGTTTGTGTGCTACAGTGTCCAACTGACTGCACGCACGCACACACACACACACACACACACACACACACACACACACACACACACACACACACACACACACACACACACACACACACACACACACACACACACACACACACACACACACACACACACACACACACACACACATACTATCCTCCACTCGTCTCTCTCTCCACAGCTGTTCATTGCTTGACTGAAGGTAGGTGTAATTGTGTGGGATATAGGGCTGTGTCAGTCTGTGATGGCATGTCCAGTCTGTGATGGCATGTCCAGTCTGTGATGGCATGTCCAGTCTGAGATGGCATGTCCAGTCTGAGATGGCATGTCCAGTCTGAGATGGCATGTCCAGTCTGAGATGGCATGTCCAGTCTGAGATGGCATGTCCAGTCTGAGATGGCATGTCCAGTCTGAGATGGCATGTCCAGTCTGAGATGGCATGTCCAGTCTGAGATGTCTGAGATGTGCATGTCCAGTCTGAGATGGCATGTCCAGTCTGAGATGGCATGTCCAGTCTGAGATGACATGTCCAGTCTGAGATGGCATGTCCAGTCTGAGATGGCATGTCCAGTCTGAGATGGCATGTCCAGTCTGAGATGGCATGTCCAGTCTGAGATGGCATGTCCAGTCTGAGATGGCCCCATTTCAGGAATGCAAATAGTCCAGTCTGTGAAGGCAGAAGCATCCAAAGTTATCAAAACACAACTGACATCTGACAATCGCTTGTCTCAGGAAGCCTTTTCATTTCAGCGCCCGGTGTATTAAAAATTAATGGATTTTGCACAGATGCCATATGCTGTCAAGATTGATGCTTCTCTCTCTGGATTAAAGTACTACTTTTGTTGTAGTGTGCAGTGTGTCTGGCTTGGTATTCTCTCTCTCTCTGCACGCACGTACTCTCTGCACGCACTCTCCTCTCTCTCTCTCTCTCTCTCTCTCTCTCTCTCTCTCACACACACACACACAGGGTGGGGAATGAGCTGTTGAGAAACCTATTTAGCTAAAGTTTTTCCTTCTGGTTGCAAATAAATGCCACCCTAGAAACAATTAGTCTCATGCTAGACTAAAGTGTTAGTGGTTGACATGTTTTTTGAATGCCTCATTGCTATATCACGTAAAGCGTGCTGCTCACCCTGACCGTATGTGTGTGCTGTGCTCTGAAAGCATGGACAGCTGCACCAAACGATCAAAGCTTCCTGCTAGGCCTCTGGGTTCATTTCAAGCACATAGTAATGTTTCAGGCAACACATCAGATGGGTTATGGTGCTGATGGCTCATTATTGGACCTGACGCTGCATGGCACACGGCTGCTGCCTGCAAGGCTCTGCCATGGTGGGATCAGACCCCACTCTATAGCCTAACCCCAGCCCTACTCCTCAGCCACATTCCTCAGCCCCATACCCCAGCCCTATATACAGCCCCCAGTACTGTAGCCCTGCTGGTCTACTGCAACCCCAGCTCCAACTCCAGCTTCATCTTCAGCTTCCGCTCCAGCCCTATACCCCAGTTCTATATAAAGCCCCAAGCTTCAGCCCCAACCCCAGCTCTAGTCCCAGGTCCAGCTCCCTCCTCAGCTCCAGCCCTGCTCCTCAGCCCTATACCCCAGCTCTCCATCGTCCCCAGCCACAGCTCCATTCTCAGCCCCAGCTCCATTCCCAGCTCCAGCCCTGCTCCTCAGCCCCATACCCCAGCTCTCCATCGTCCCCAGCCACAGCTCCATTCTCAGCACCAGCTCCATTACCCCAGCTCCCCAGCCACAGCTCCATTCTCAGCACCAGCTCCATTCCCAGCTGCAGCCCTGCTCCTCAGCCCTATACCCCAGCTCTATATAAAGCCCCCAGCTCCATACCCAGCTCCATCTCCAGCTCCCTCCCCAGCTCCAATCCCAGCTCCAGCTCCAGCCCTATACCCCAGCTCTATATAAAGCCCCCAGCTCCAGTCCCAGCTCCAGCCTTGCTCATCAGCCATATACCCCAGCTCTATATAAAGTCCCCAGCTCCAGCCCCAGCTCCATCCCCAGCTCCAGCCTTGCTCCTCAGCCCTATACCCCAGCTCTATATAAAGTCCCCAGCTCCATCCCCAGCTCCACACCCAGCTCCATCTCCAGCTCCCTCCCAAGCTCCCTCCCCAGATTCAGCCTGGCCTGCTGTAATGCTGATGAAGATACATCTGACTGACCCATAGTCTCTTAACTGATAGGCCTAATGTGATAAATGCCAGAAGATTATTCAACATAGTGAGGCAGTAAATATAATCATCAGAAGGGAAGGAATATTCAAATTGTCACCGTATCAGGCATTTTTTTACATTTAATTTCTTAAACCTTTATTTAACTAGGCAAGTCAGTTAAGAACCAATTCTTATTTACATTTACAATGACAGCCTCCCTGGGAAGAGTGGGTTAACTTCCTCGTTCAGGGGCAGAACAATAGATTTTTTCAGAGATCCGATCCAGCAACCTTACAGTTACTGGACCAATGCACTAACTACTAGGCTACCTCCCGCAGGAGGAGTGACGACAGGATCCAGGCCCCTTGTTTGTAAATGCATAACTCGTATTGCAAGGAATTTCACTTTCATTTACTCAGAAGCACAAGGAGGGCCTTTCGTTGCGACTTTCAAAAACGATCATAGAACAACGCAAGAAATGTGGTGAAACTGCCTGTTCCAATTTCTTTCCAAATATTTAAACTCCATTTATTTTTTCTTATACAATTTGGGTGTATGTTTTCTCATAACATGGCCCTATCATACAGGTGCTGTAACAAAGCAATTTAATTTAATGCCCAGCCAACCTTGAGCTACTACACTGTGTTCCCTGCACCTCTGACAAACTGGTTGTGTGCCGCCCTGCCGGGCTCTTTCTGACTTTTCAAAGTTTTGCATGTTTCGTGTCCAGAGGCGGAGAGAAATCTTTTGGCTTCATTTGCATGTAAAGTGGAGCACGGTCCTCAGTGGGTGTTGAGGTGCCTCCAGACAGCCCCTCCCCAGCGGCCTGGCAGCCTGCTGCAACAGCCACACATCAGCCCTCACTCTTCCCTATCTGCTGGGTGGGGCATGACAGCACACTGCACAAGAGCTTGAGGTCCTGTCAATCTCTCACCTCCCAGACTGGGGTCATCCTTCAGAGACGCGCGCTGAGAAGAGGAAGCGCCCAGGCAAGGACGACCACAGAGCAAAAAAAAAGGATAACTCCTCAGGATGCCGTAGGGCCGAGTATAACCCAGACAGAAACTACGAACCTTGATACACGCTCTAGTCAAACTGCATCTATGTAAAGATACACAGAGACTCGAATGCTACATTATCATGTAGAAAAATACAGAATGGAGGAACTATAATGTTACATTATCAGGAAGATGCATACATAATGTTGGGACTCTAATGCTACATTATCAGGTAGACACATACAGAATGGTGGGATTCAAATTCTACATGATCAGGTAGACAGATACAGAATGGTAGGACTCTAATTCTACATTATCAGGAAGAAAGCATTCAGAATGGTGGGACTCTAATGCTAGATTTTCTCACCATTTTGTATGTGTCTGCCTGATAATGTAGCATTAGAGTCCCACCATTAGGTCTGTGTCTGCCTGATAATGTAGCATTAGAGTCCCACCATTAGGTCTGTGTCTGCCTGAATATGTAGCATTAGAGTCCCACCATTAGGTCTGTGTCTGCCTGAATATGTAACATTAGAGTCCCACCATTGTGGGACCAGATGGTGCATAATCCTGCAGATCTATTGGCCCATTGTGGATAGGAAAACTAATTATCTGGGCCATCTATTAGAATGAGACATTTAGCTGTCTTTTAGCCATCCATCGGTCTGGTGTGTTTCTTCTATTACAAAAGATGAACATACAGTGGCTTGCGAAAGTATTCACCCCCGTTGGCATTTTTCCCATTTTGTTGCCTTACAACCTGGAATTAAAATAGATTTTTTTGGAGGGTTTATATCATTTGATTTACACAACATGCCTACCACTTTGAGGATTGAAAATATTTATTATTTTGAAAAACAAAACAAGAGATAAGACAAAAAAAACAGAAAACTTGAGTGTACATAACTATTCACCTCCCCAAAGTCAATACATTGTAGAGACACCTTTTGCAGCAATTACAGCTGCAAGTCTCTTGGGGTATGTCTCTATAAGCTTGGAACATTTAGCCACTGGGATTTCTTCCCATTCTTCAAGGAAAAACTGCTCCAGCTCCTTCAAGTTTGATGGATTCCTCCTGGTGTACAGCAATCTTTAAGTCATAACACAGATTCTCAATTGGATTGAGGTCTGGGCTTTGACTAAGCCATTCCAAGACATTTAAATTTTCCCCCTTAAACCACTCAAGTGTTGCTTTAACAGTATGCTCAGGATCATTGACCTGCTGGAAGGTGAACCTCTGTCCCAGTCTCAAATCTCTGGAAGACTGAAACAGGTTTCCCTCAAGAATTTCCCTGTATTTACCACCATCCATCATTCCTTCAATTCTGACCAGTTTCCTAGTCCCTGCCGATGAAAAACATCCCCACAGCATGATGCTGCCACCACCATGCTTCACTGTGGGGATGGTGTTCTCAGGGTGATGCGAGGTGTTGGGTTTGCACCAGACATAGCGTTTTCCTTGATGGCCAAAAAGCTCAATTTTAGTCTCATCTGACCAGAGTATCTTCTTCCATATGTTTGGAGAGTCTTCCACATGCCTTGTGGTAAAACCAAACATGTTTGGTATTTTTTTTCTTTAAGCAATGTTTTTTTTCTGTCCACTCTTCAGTAAAGCCCAGCTCTGTGGAGTGTATTGCTTAAAGTGGTCGTATGGACAGATACTCCAATCTCCACTGTGGAGCTTTGCAGCTCCTTCGGGGTTATCTTTGGTCTCTTTGTTGCCTCTCTGAATAATGCCCTCCTTGCCTGGTCCATGAGTTTTGGTGGGCGGCCCTCTTTTGGCAGGTTTGTTGTGGTGTCATATTCTTTCACATTTTATTTTTAATTTAATGGTGCTCCGTGGGATGTTCAAAGTTTTAAAAACATTTTTATAACCCAACCCTGATCTGTACTTCTCCACAACTTTGTCGCTGACCTGTTTTGAGAGCTCCTTGGGCTTCATGGTGTCTCTTGCTTGGTGAACCCTTGCTGAGTGGTGTTGCAGACTCTGGGACATTTCAGAACAGGTGTATATTTTCTGAGATCATGTGACAGATCATATGACACTTAAATAAAGTCCACCCGTGTGCAATCTAACTAATTATGTGACTTTTGAAGGTAATTGGTTGCACCAGATCTTGTTTAGGGGCTTCATAGCAAAGGGGCTGAATACATATTCACACACCACTTTTCAGTTTTTTTTTAAATATATTTTTTAAACATATTTTTTTCATTTCACTTCACCAATTTGGACTATTTTGTGTATGTCCATTCCATGAAATCCAAATAAAAATATATTTACATTACAATACAACAAAATAGGAAAAATGCCAAAGGGGGTGAATACTTTTGCAAGGCACTGTACACTGTAGAGCAGTGTTTCCCAGCTCCAGTCCTCCAGTACCCCCAACAGACACATTTCTGTTGTAGCTTCAGACAACCGCACTTGATTTCACTTGTCAATTAATCATAAAGCCCTCAATGAGTCAAATCAGGTGAGTTTGTCCGGGACTACAACAAAAATGTGTCCTGTTCGGGGTACTGGAGAACTGGAGCTGGGAAACACTGCTGTAGAGAGAGCATGGAGATTGGACTAAAAAGTAAATGCAGATGGAAGTGAGTGTGTGTTAGTGAGGCGTAATGAGAGAATAGGAGGGAGGTATGATGTCTTCTCCTAGTTAATAAAGGGAGGGAGAGAGGGCGCTTGATACTGATCCACCATCCTTGTCCTCATCAGCATGTCCTCTCTCCATTCTACTACGGTGGCCATGGCTGGATGGCTACAGGAGGAGTGGGACCTGCAGCCTGCAGATTGTGTTTAGATAATGGCCATCTCCAATCATAGATAACATGGCTTCATCTTTTCTTCAAACACAGCAGCAGACAAGGTCAGGGGGAAGAGATTCCTAGATGGAGAGGAGGAGATAAGGAAGGGGTGCTTCCCAAATGATTTAGTGCTGAGATTCGCTCAGCTAACCCATCACCCTCCGTTAGCTTCTCATCCTGCCGACCCCAGCTCTCCATCTCCCTCACTCCCTCCCTCCTTTTCTCTCTGGGCCTTGCTCTGGAGCCCTCTCTCTCTCTATCACTAGCTCTATCCCTCCCTTCTCTATCCACTTACCCAGCCCCGTTTGGATTGAGGCAAATTGCTTGGGTTTAAAGTAGAGATATGAGACCCTTTCTATTCAAGCACTGTCCACATAGCAGAAGAGCAGAGGCACCCTGCTTCAATTGTCTCGCCATATCTCCCAATTGAAATCATGCCTTGATCAAGTTGAAAATAAAGGCTGGGTTGTAACACGAGATAAAGATGGACTTGGAGAGGAGTGCTGGTTGACTCAGAGCAGCAACGTGACAATAGATTTAAAGTTTGAAAAGCCTCCTCGCATCCCATCCCCCTATTCTATTTGATAATGCAAAGGAGAAATAAATAACCCATGAGTCATTCTAATAGATGGCCCAGAGAATTCGTTTTCCTATCCACAATGGGCCAATAGATATGCAGGATTATGTGTTGTCTGGTCCCACAGTCAGTTCCTGTGCCAAACTTTTACTAGCGCTCCTGACACATCTCTATCCCTGGAGAGAGGACAGCTCTCTGGGGGAGGGGGAGGCAGGAAGGAGGGAGAGGGAGGCAGGGGGGTGTACGAGCGTCTCTAAACCCACTAATGGGCCGTAATGCCTGCAGAAGCACGTAACCGAGACACCTTTGCGACTCCTCATGACAGATAATTGCTGATGTCTTGTATGTGATAAATGTCTCCATTCCATGGGGGCAGAAGTCTCGGCGCAAGCGCACGTCCCACTACTAACCAATCTGCAGCTATACCCTGGTGGGAATACTGTCTACCTGGTTGGGCTGGCCTCCCTCTATCTGCTCTGACTGAGACACACATGCATGCACACACACGTGAACACACACACACGCACGTGAACACATACACACACACACGCACGTGAACACATACACACACACACACACACACACACACACACAGACACACACACACACACACACACACACACACACACACACACACACACACACACACACACACACACACACACACACACACACACACACACACACACACACACACACACACACACACACACACACACACACACAGAGGGAGAGATGAATCCCTTTCCTACCCAGGGCTGTCTACTATGAAGTCGAGGCCTTCATAGTAAATCTAATTTCATTATCAGCTGAGGCTACGCTTTACCTGCCTGCCCTGTCTGATGACTTCCTGTTGCCATTAACGCTCAATATCTCTGTTGGGTCAAGCCCTGTCTGATGACTTCCTGTTGCCATTAACGCTCGATATCTCTGTTGGGTCAAGCCCTGTCTGATGACTTCCTGTTGCCATTAACGCTCGATATCTCTGTTGGGTCCTGGCCTGTTGTCGTGCTCACATTTCATTCTGCACCACGCCGTGTCCTATATTCTGTCTGTCGTCCCCAACACAATGTTCCTGTGACAGACTGACTAGCTAGAGAACAGAACTGGGCTGGCTGGCATAGAGCGCCCTCTGTATTTCATTCACTCGGTCTGTATTTTTCCTCTTTCTCCCCCTCTCCTCTCCGGCTAGAGAAAGAGTAGTAATTGATATCGGTGCCCATCCATCCTCCCTCCCTTAAAGCAGAGATCCAATTTATCTCTGTGAATATGCCGATTGGCTCCCGCCCAGGTCTTGTCCGTCAGACTTTGCCTGTTTTTAGATGGTCGTTAATTAAAGTTCTAAATAGGAGAGTGAGTGTGTGTCAGGGAGCAGGGAAATGGGCCGGGTGATTCACACATCTTGACCACGTAAATCACCAAACTGGCTCAGTCCGGGTCTAATCTTACCCTGGCTGGCTGTGGTGTAACTCAGAAGGCTGGGATACATATAATGCATCTGACCCTCACAGTGTAGACGCACACTGGGTCAATTAGATGTAATTATGCCACTTGTAAATCTGTAACTGGCTTAATCTGCATTAACCCCTATAATGTTACAAATGGCTTTGGAATGATCTAGTCAATCACACTGTCATTCTGGCTTGGGCCAAGCTGGCGGGTGGCTCTTCAGCTCTGTGTAAAAACCTTAATTCTGTTTTGTGATTTGGTGTTAAAGGCCTAAACCCAAAATCACGGCTCATTTATAAACATGTCTGACTACTAACTACACTCTCTCCTCTGTCCCTTTTATATGCTGTCAAAATAACAAATCTGAGTTGTACGATTGACCTGGCAGTACAAAGTGGATGGGTATGACTGTCCTGGTGTTGACTGGTAAAGCCTATTCAGGACCTCTGAAGTGTGGCTGTGTGGGGGTGAGGAGGGGGGAAGAGGAAGGACATGGAGGTGCATGGAAGGGGGGGTTAACTTCTAGTTGCTCTCATCTGTAACCAGGCTGAGCTGTCACTCTGAGGACAGTGAGGAGGAATAGGTCCCCACCCATCCTCTCCTCCTCCGGCTCCTCACTCGACTTTGAACCTCTCAGAGTGACAGTGAACCTGACACAGCCCCTCTCTGTTGGTCCGGCCAGCACAGATGGGAAGTCAATAGAGGCGAGTGACCTATATTAACGGCTACTCTGCAAACTCCCAGTGTGTCCCTACTGAGAGCAGAATATTAAGGTGTGCGGAGGAGTGGAGGGGTTGAGGGGTGGAGGAGTGGAAGGGTAGAGGAGTGGAGGGGTGGAGGAGTGGAGGGGTAGAGGAGTGGAGGGGTGGAGGAGTGGAGGGGTGGAGGGGTGGAGGAGGGGAGGGGTAGAGGAGTGGAGGGGTGGAGGGAGGGGTGAAGGGAGGGAGGGAAGGAGGGAGTAGGAGTGAAAAGAGGGAAGGGACAACCAGGAGAAGGTTAATTACCTCCTCGTCCTTCGCTGTCGGCTGGCTTCACCTGGATGGGCCGGTTCATCTGCAGAGAGAGGAGAAAACACCTGGGTTAGTGTGGCCACCTGGGGACATCCACTACAATCACTACCAGGAGGAAAGGGGACAGAGTGGTGTTCATGGGCCTGTAGTTCTTGTCCTGACTCACTGGAGCATCAGATAAACAACACAAACAGTGCTTTGCTCTGTTCTGTTCTAGTAAAGAAGAGGAGAATGTGTGAGCTTTGAGTTTGATGCCAGCATGCCTAATTAATCCAGGGCCTTGGCCTCCGGAGATGCCTGGTTCCCCCTCACAGTTCAGCAGAATTAGCACTTTTCAATGACAGAGTCACACTGGTTGTCAGATGGCATGAGGAGATTAATGCCATTACATCACCCACTATCACCCCACAGAGAGAGGTCTTCTCTGGCTGCCCTGAGCTTCCTGTTTCCTCCCCACTTCCCTCTGTCCCTTACAGCCATGCCCTGCCCAGCTCTATACACATCCTCTCTCCCTCTCTCCCTCTGTCCCTCCCTCTCCTCAATCCCTCTCTCTTTTCAACCCTTACCCTTCTATGACTTGCCCTGCCCTGCCCTGCCCAGCTCTACACTTCCTACCTCCCCAACCACTACCACTGCCACTCCTCCCCTCAGGACCAGATCCAAGCGTCGTGACCAGTATGCTGCTGCTCTGTTCTGGTCAGCCAAGCCCACCCCAGACACACTGGCTGTTGAAAGCCACACACAAAACATGTCCAAGAAACACATAAAGTACTGTAAAAAGGTTAGAAGTTCAAATCAATAAACAACCTCTGAAGATACAGTCCAGAGAGGAAAAAGCTTAGCAGCGCCAAGCCCAACATTAGAAGGGCTTTTAAAATGCCTGCTGTGAATAAAAACTCCCATGGCTCTCTTTGCCCCCTGAACACAGTTCCATCTCTCCCAGGAGTATGACATGTATAAAAAAAAGAAGCTTCAAAGCCTTTGACTGTATAAAACACAACAAATATCTTCCTGTTTCCCTAGATGAATAGTGTGGGGGCAAAGGTCAATGTAGAGAGGCTCTGTGCTTAGTGAGGGCAGCCTTCCATGAGTGGTGTATTGGCTGTGTCTCCTGGAGACTGCAGTAGACCCTGGGCACTGGGTCTGTCTCTTCTACATAGGGCATGAGGACAGGACCAGTGTGTTTGTCACTGAGCAGCACAGTGCAGGGCCGCCCACTCCCACATCAGTCAGGGTAACTATGGCTGAAAGTCTCAAGGCCGTGGAACACTAGACAGCAGTTGACATGAGCCCAGACATCATGAGTCAAATATAGCCAAGAGACTAAACGACGTGGAGGGATGTAATGCATCTATCGTCAAACTCCTAGTTCCACATGTACTTGCGAAAGTATTCGGCCCCCTTGAACTTTGCGACCTTTTGCCTCATTTCAGGCTTCAAACATAAAGATATAAAACTGTATTTTTTTGTGAAGAATCAACAACAGGTGGGACACAATCATGAAGTGGAACGACATTTATTGGATATTTCAAACTTTTTTAACAAATCAAAAACTGAAAAATTGGGCGTGCAAAATTATTCAGCCCCTTTACTTTCAGTGCAGCAAACTCTCTCCAGAAGTTCAGTGAGGATCTCTGAATGATCCAATGTTGACCTAAATGACTAATGATGATAAATACAATCCACCTGTGTGTAATCAAGTCTCCATATAAATGCACCTGCACTGTGATAGTCTCAGAGGTCCGTTAAAAGCGCAGAGAGCATCATGAAGAACAAGGAACACACCAGGCAGGTCCGAGATACTGTTGTGAAGAAGTTTAAAGCCGGATTTGGATACAAAAAGATTTCCCAAGCTTTAAACATCCCAAGGAGCACTGTGCAAGCGATAATATTGAAATGGAAGGAGTATCAGACCACTGCAAATCTACCAAGACCTGGCCGTCCCTCTAAACTTTCAGCTCATACAAGGAGAAGACTGATCAGAGATGCAGCCAAGAGGCCCATGATCACTCTGGATGAACTGCAGAGATCTACAGCTGAGGTGGGAGACTCTGTCCATAGGACAACAATCAGTCGTGTATTGCACAAATCTGGCCTTTATGGAAGAGTGGCAAGAAGAAAGCCATTTCTTAAAGATATCCATAAAAAGTGTTGTTTAAAGTTTGCCACAAGCCACCTGGGAGACACACCAAACATGTGGAAGAAGGTGCTCTGGTCAGATGAAACCAAAATTGAACTTTTTGGCAACAATGCAAAACATTATGTTTGGCGTAAAAGCAACACAGCTCATCACCCTGAACACACCATACCCACTGTCAAACATGGTGGTGGCAGCATCCTGGTTTGGGCCTGCTTTTCTTCAGCAGGGACAGGGAAGATGGTTAAAATTGATGGGAAGATGGATGGAGCCAAATACAGGACCATTCTGGAAGAAAACCTGATGGAGTCTGCAAAAGACCTGAGACTGGGACGGAGATTTGTCTTCCAACAAGACAATGATCCAAAACATAAAGCAAAATCTACAATGGAATGGTTCAAAAATAAACATATCCAGGTGTTAGAATGGCCAAGTCAAAGTCCAGACCTGAATCCAATCGAGAATCTGTGGAAAGAACTGAAAACTGCTGTTCACAAATGCTCTCCATCCAACCTCACTGATCTCGAGCTGTTTTGCAAGGAGGAATGGGAAAATATTTCAGTCTCTCGATGTGCAAAACTGATAGAGACATACCCCAAGCGACTTAAAGCTGTAATTACAGCAAAAGGTGGCGCTACAAAGTATTAACTTAAGGGGGCTGAATAATTTTGCACGCCCAATTTTTCAGTTTTTCATTTGTTAAAAAAGTTTGAAATATCCAATAAATGTCGTTCCACTTCATGATTGTGTCCCACTTGTTGTTGATTCTTCCCAAAAAAAATACAGTTTTATATCTTTATGTTTGAAGCCTGAAATGTGGCAAAAGGTCGCAAAGTTCAAGGGGGCCGAATACTTTCGCAAGGCACTGTATATACACCAGAATACACCAGAATACACTGTGGCGCTGGACCAAAGGGTAACGCTGCACAGCCCACACCCACACAACCTTCACACAGACACGCTAATGTCAACACTTACAGGCCATGAGTTGGAGATAACACGGTTCTATTGTTGTCTTATCCCACGGCCGACTGCAACACTATGACTATGAGAACACTAACTCATGAGAGCAACAGATGAGTTGTCACTGGATCCCATGCATATCCCATATAAACCATTCAGTATAGTTCTGTTTGAGGGATACTGTACTGTGAGTGGTGGAACTGGGCATTGTCTGAATGGGAGCACAGAAGACAAATTGTGGTTAGAGCCTGGAGGGTTAAAGATAAAGTGACTGGGGGCTGTGGCGGGCAGATGGGGGACGTGGGGTGTTCCAGATGATGTGTCTAGAAGCCTTTCGTTTTCTCCGCTGGTTTGTTTGGAGTGAAGGAGGAGGGTGGTGGAGAACCGCAACACTCTTGGATGGATGGAGTAGTGGTGTTAGGGAGAGTTAGAGGATGGAGTGGTGGTGTTAGTGAAGTTAGATGACGGAGTAGTGGTGTAAGGGAGAGTTATAGGATGGAGTGGTGGTGTTAAGGAGGGTTAGAGGATAGAGTGGTGGTGTTAGGGAGGGTTAGAGGATGGAGTGGTGGTGTTAGGGAGAGTTAGATGACGGAGTAGTGGTGTTAGGGAGAGTTAGAGGAGGGAGTGGTGGTGTTAGGGAGAGTGAGAGGATGGAGTGGTGGTGTTAGGGAGAGTTAGAGGATGGAGTGGTGGTGTTAGGGAGTTAGATGATGGAGTGGTGGTGTTACGGATAGTTAGAGGATGGAGTGGTGGTGTTAGGAGAGTAAGAGGATAGAGTAGTGGTATTAGGGAGAGTTAGAGAATGGAGTGGTGGTGTTAGGGAGAGTTAGAGGATAGAGTAGTGGTGTTAGGGAGAGTTAGAGGATGAAGTGGTGGTGTTACGGATAGTTAGAGAATGGAGTGGTGGTGTTACGGATAGTTAGAGGATGGAGTGGTGGTGTAAGGGAGAGTAAGAGGACAGAGTGGTGGTGTTAGGGAGAGTTAGAGGATAGAGTAGTGGTGTTAGGGAGAGTTAGAGGATGGAGTGGTGGTGTTAGGGAGAGTTAGAGGATGGAGTGGTGGTGTTACGGATAGTTAGAGGATGGAGTGGTGGTGTTAGGGAGAGTAAGAGTACAGTTTGGTGGTGTTAGGGAGAGTTAGAGGATAGAATAGTGGTGTTAGGGAGAGTTAGAGGATGGAGTGGTGGAGTTAGGGAGAGTTAGAGGATGGAGTGGTGGTGTTAGGGAGAGTTAGAGGATAGGGTGGTGGAGTTAGGGAGAGTTAGAGGATGGAGTGGAGGTGTTAGGGAGAGTTAGAGGATGGGATGGTGGTGTTAGGGAGAGTTCGATGATGGCGTGGTGGTGTTAGGGAAGTTAGAGAATGGAGTGGTGGTGTTAGGGAGAGTTAGAGGATGAAGTGGTGGTGTTAGGGAAGTTAGAGAATGGAGTAGTGGTGTTAGGGAGAGTTAGATGATGGCGTGGTGGTGTTAGGGAAGTTAGAGAATGGAGTCGTGGTGTAAGGGAGAGTTAGAGGATAGAGTGGTGGTGTTAGGTAGAGTTAAAGGATGGAGTGATGGTGTTAGGGAGAGTTAGAGGATAGGGTGGTGGAGTTAGGGAGTGTTAGAGGATGAAGTGAAGGTGTTAGGGAGAGTTAGATGATGGCGTGGTTGTGTAAGGGAAGTTAGAGAATGGAGTAGTGGTGTTAGGGAGAGTTAGATGATGGAGTGGTGGTGTTACGGATAGTTAGAGGATGGAGTGGTGGTGTTAGGGAGAGTTAGAGGATGGAGTGGTGGTGTTAGGGAGAGTTAGAGGATAGAGTGGTGGTGTTAGGGAGTTAGAAGATGGAGTGGTGGTGTTAGGGAGAGTTAGAGGATGGAGTGGAGGTGTTAGGGAGAGTTAGAGGATGGGATGGTGGTGTTAGGGAAGTTAGAGAATCGAGTGGTGGTGTTAGGGAGAGTTAGATGATGGCGTGGTGGTGTTAGGGAAGTTAGAGAATGGAGTAGTGGTGTTAGGGAGAGTTAGAGGATAGAGTAGTGGTGTTAGGGAGAGTTAGAGGATGAAGTGGTGGTGTTACGGATAGTTAGAGAATGGAGTGGTGGTGTAAGGGAGAGTAAGAGGACAGAGTGGTGGTGTTAGGGAGAGTTAGAGGATAGAGTAGTGGTGTTCGGGAGAGTTAGAGGATGGAGTGGTGGTGTTCGGGAGAGTTAGAGGATGGAGTGGTGGTGTTAGGGAGGGTTAGAGGATAGAGTGGTGGTGTTAGGGAGGGTTAGATGATGGAGTAGTGGTGTTAGGGAGAGTTAGATGACGGAGTAGTGGTGTTAGGGAGAGTTAGAGGAGGGAGTGGTGGTGTTAGGGAGTTAGATGATGGAGTGGTGGTGTTACGGATAGTTAGAGGATGGAGTGGTGATGTTAGGAGAGTAAGAGGATAGAGTAGTGGTGTTAGGGAGAGTTAGAGGATGGAGTGGTGGTGTTAGGGAGAGTTAGAGGATAGAGTAGTGGTGTTAGGGAGAGTTAGAGGATGAAGTGGTGGTGTTAGGGAGAGTGAGAGGATGGAGTGGTGGTGTTAGGGAGAGTTAGAGGATGGAGTGGTGGTGTTAATGAGAGTTAGAGGATGGAGTGGAGGTGTTAGGGAGAGTTAGAGGATGGGATGGTGGTGTTAGGGAGAGTTCGATGATGGCGTGGTGGTGTTAGGGAAGTTAGAGAATGGAGTGGTGGTGTTAGGGAGAGTTAGATGATGGCGTGGTGGTGTTAGGGAAGTTAGAGAATGGAGTAGTGGTGTTAGGGAGAGTTAGATGATGGCGTGGTGGTGTTAGGGAAGTTAGAGAATGGAGTCGTGGTGTTAGGGAGAGTTAGAGGATAGAGTGGTGGTGTTAGGTAGAGTTAAAGGATGGAGTGATGGTGTTAGGGAGAGTTAGAGGATAGGGTGGTGGAGTTAGGGAGTGTTAGAGGATGAAGTGAAGGTGTTAGGGAGAGTTAGATGATGGCGTGGTGGTGTAAGGGAAGTTAGAGAATGGAGTAGTGGTGTTAGGGAGAGTTAGATGATGGAGTGGTGGTGTTACGGATAGTTAGAGGATGGAGTGGTTGTGTTAGGGAGAGTTAGAGGATGGAGTGGTGGTGTTGGGGAGAGTTAGAGGATGGGATGGTGGTGTTAGGGAAGTTAGAGAATCGAGTGGTGGTGTTAGGGAGAGTTAGATGATGGCGTGGTGGTGTTAGGGAAGTTAGAGAATGGAGTAGTGGTGTTAGGGAGAGTTAGAGGATAGAGTAGTGGTGTTAGGGAGAGTTAGAGGATGAAGTGGTGGTGTTACGGATAGTTAGAGAATGGAGTGGTGGTGTTACGGATAGTTAGAGGATGGAGTGGTGGTGTAAGGGAGAGTAAGAGGACAGAGTGGTGGTGTTAGGGAGAGTTAGAGGATAGAGTAGTGGTGTTAGGGAGAGTTAGAGGATGGAGTGGTGGTCTTAGGGAGAGTTAGAGGATGGAGTGGTGGTGTTAGGGAGAGTTAGAGGATGGAGTGGTGGTGTTACGGATAGTTAGAGGATGGAGTGGTGGTGTTAGGGAGAGTAAGAGGACAGTTTGGTGGTGTTAGGGAGAGTTAGAGGATAGAATAGTGGTGTTAGGGAGAGTTAGAGGATGGAGTGGTGGAGTTAGGGAGAGTTAGAGGATGGAGTGGTGGTGTTAGGGAGAGTTGGAGGATGGAGTGGTGGTGTTAGGGAGAGTTAGAGGATAGGGTGGTGGAGTTAGGGAGAGTTAGAGGATGGAGTGGAGGTGTTAGGGAGAGTTAGAGGATGGGATGGTGGTGTTAGGGAGGGTTAGAGGATAGAGTGGTGGTGTTAGGGAGGGTTAGAGGAGGGAGTGGTGGTGTTAGGGAGTTAGATGATGGAGTGGTGGTGTTACGGATAGTTAGAGGATGGAGTGGTGATGTTAGGAGAGTAAGAGGATAGAGTAGTGGTGTTAGGGAGAGTTAGAGGATGGAGTGGTGGTGTTAGGGAGAGTTAGAGGATAGAGTAGTGGTGTTAGGGAGAGTTAGAGGATGAAGTGGTGGTGTTA
The DNA here is from genome assembly GCF_036934945.1 of Oncorhynchus masou masou. Lineage (NCBI taxonomy): Eukaryota > Metazoa > Chordata > Actinopteri > Salmoniformes > Salmonidae > Oncorhynchus > Oncorhynchus masou. The sequence goes on from NC_088213.1 coordinate 35,313,065, forward strand.
GGGAGAGTGAGAGGATGGAGTGGTGGTGTTAGGGAGAGTTAGAGGATGGAGTGGTGGTGTTAGGGAGAGTTAGAGGATGGAGTGGTGGTGTTAGGGAGAGTTAGAGGATGGGATGGTGGTGTTAGGGAGAGTTAGATGATGGCGTGGTGGTGTTAGGGAAGTTAAAGAATGGAGTGGTGATAGGGAGAGTTAGATGATGGCATGGTGGTGTTAGGGAAGTTAGAGAATGGAGTAGTGGTGTTAGGGAGAGTTAGATGATGGCGTGGTGGTGTTAGGGAAGTTAGAGAATGGAGTGGTGGTGTTAGGGAGAGTTAGAGGATAGAGTGGTGGTGTTAGGTAGAGTTAAAGGATGGAGTGATGGTGTTAGGGAGAGTTAGAGGGAGGGTGGTGGAGTTAGGGAGTGTTAGAGGATGAAGTGAAGGTGTTAGGGAGAGTTAGATGATGGCGTGGTGGTGTAAGGGAAGTTAGAGAATGGAGTAGTGGTGTTAGGGAGAGTTAGATGATGGAGTGGTGGTGTTACGGATAGTTAGAGGATGGAGTGGTGGTGTTAGGGAGAGTTAGAGGATGGAGTGGTGGTGTTAGGGAGAGTTAGAGGATGGGATGGTGGTGTTAGGGAAGTTAGAGAATCGAGTGGTGGTGTTAGGGAGAGTTAGATGATGGCGTGGTGGTGTTAGGGAAGTTAGAGAATGGAGTAGTGGTGTTAGGGAGAGTTAGAGGATAGAGTAGTGGTGTTAGGGAGAGTTAGAGGATGAAGTGGTGGTGTTACGGAGAGTTAGAGAATGGAGTGGTGGTGTTAGGGATAGTTAGAGGATGGAGTGGTGGTGTAAGGGAGAGTAAGAGGACAGAGTGGTGGTGTTAGGGAGAGTTAGAGGATAGAGTAGTGGTGTTAGGGAGAGTTAGAGGATGGAGTGGTGGTGTTAGGGAGAGTTAGAGGATGGAGTGGTGGTGTTAGGGAGAGTTAGAGGATGGAGTGGTGGTGTTACGGATAGTTAGAGGATGGAGTGGTGGTGTTAGGGAGAGTAAGAGGACAGTTTGGTGGTGTTAGGGAGAGTTAGAGGATGGAGTAGTGGTGTTAGGGAGAGTTAGAGGATGGAGTGGTGGTGTTAGGGAGAGTTAGAGGATGGAGTGGTGGTGTTAGGGAGAGTTGGAGGATGGAGTGGTGGTGTTAGGGAGAGTTAGAGGATAGGGTGGTGGAGTTAGGGAGAGTTAGAGGATGGAGTGGAGGTGTTAGGGAGAGTTAGAGGATGGGATGGTGGTGTTAGGGAGAGTTCGATGATGGCGTGGTGGTGTTAGGGAAGTTAGAGAATGGAGTGGTGGTGTTAGGGAGAGTTAGATGATGGCGTGGTGGTGTTAGGGAAGTTAGAGAATGGAGTAGTGGTGTTAGGGAGAGTTAGATGATGGCGTGGTGGTGTTAGGGAAGTTAGAGAATGGAGTTGTGGTGTAAGGGAGAGTTAGAGGATAGAGTGGTGGTGTTAGGTAGAGTTAAAGGATGGAGTGATGGTGTTAGGGAGAGTTAGAGGATAGGGTGGTGGAGTTAGGGAGTGTTAGAGGATGAAGTGAAGGTGTTAGGGAGAGTTAGATGATGGCGTGGTGGTGTAAGGGAAGTTAGAGAATGGAGTAGTGGTGTTAGGGAGAGTTAGATGATGGAGTGGTGGTGTTACGGATAGTTAGAGGATGGAGTGGTGGTGTTAGGGAGAGTTAGAGGATGGAGTGGTGGTGTTAGGGAGTTAGAGGATGGAGTGGTGGTGTTAGGGAGAGTTAGAGGATGGGATGGTGGTGTTAGGGAAGTTAGAGAATCGAGTGGTGGTGTTAGGGAGAGTTAGATGATGGCGTGGTGGTGTTAGGGAAGTTAGAGAATGGAGTAGTGGTGTTAGGGAGAGTTAGAGGATAGAGTAGTGGTGTTAGGGAGAGTTAAAGGATGAAGTGGTGGTGTTACGGATAGTTAGAGGGTGGAGTTAGAGATGGAGTGGTGGTGTAAGGGAGAGTAAGAGGACAGTTTGGTGGTGTTAGGGAGAGTTAGAGGATAGAGTAGTGGTGTTAGGGAGAGTTAGAGGATGGAGTGGTGGTGTTAGGGAGAGTTAGAGGATGGAGTGGTGGTGTTAGGGAGAGTTAGAGGATAGAGTAGTGGTGTTAGGGAGGAGTTAGAGGATGGAGTGGTGGTGTTAGGGAGAGTTAGAGGATGGAGTGGTGGTGTTAGGGAGAGTTAGAGGAGGGAGTGGTGGTGTTAGGGAGAGTTAGAGGATGGAGTGGTGGTGTTAGGGAGAGTTAGAGGATGGAGTGGTGATGTTAGGGAGAGTAAGAGGATAGAGTGGTGGTGTTAGGGAGAGTTAGAGGATGGAGTGGTGGTGTTAGGGAGAGTTAGAGGATAGAGTAGTGGTGTTAGGGAGAGTTAGAGGATGAAGTGGTGGTGTTATGGATAGTTAGAGAATGGAGTGGTGGTGTTACGGATAGTTAGAGGATGGAGTGGTGGTGTTAGGGAGAGTAAGAGGACAGAGTGGTGGTGTTAGGGAGAGTTAGAGGATGGAGTGGTGGTGTTAGGGAGAGTTAGATGATGGTGTGGTGGAGTTAGGGAGAGTTAGAGGATGGAGTGGTGGTGTTAGGGAGAGTTAGAGGATGGAGTGGTGGTGTTACGGATAGTTAGAGGATGGAGTGGTGGTGTTAGGGAGAGTTAGAGGATGGCGTGGTGGTGTTAGGGAGAGTTAGAGGATGGGATGGTGGTGTTAGGGAGAGTTAGATGATGGCGTGGTGGTGTTAGGGAAGTTAGAGAATGGAGTGGTGGTGTTAGGGAGAGTTAGATGATGGCGTGGTGGTGTTAGGGAAGTTAGAGAATGGAGTCGTGGTGTTAGGGAGAGTTAGAGGATAGAGTGGTGGTGTTAGGTAGAGTTAAAGGATGGAGTGATGGTGTTAGGGAGAGTTAGAGGATAGGGTGGTGGAGTTAGGGAGTGTTAGGATGAAGTGATGGTGTTAGAGTTAGATGAGAGTAAGGAAGTTAGAGAATAGAGTGGTGGATGAAGTGAAGGTGTTAGGGAGAGTTAGATAGGGATGGCGTGGTGGTGTTAGGGGAAGTTAGAGAATGGAGTAGTGGTGTTAGGGAGAGTTAGATGATGGAGTGGTGGTGTTACGGATAGTTAGAGGATGGAGTGGTGGTGTTAGGGAGAGTTAGAGGATGGAGTGGTGGTGTTAGGGAGAGTTAGAGGATGGAGTGGTGGTGTTAGGGAGAGTTAGAGGATGGAGTGGAGGTGTTAGGGAGAGTTAGAGGATGGAGTGGTGGTGTTAGGGAGAGTTAGAGGATGGAGTGGTGGTGTTAGGGAGAGTTAGAGGATGGAGTGGTGGTGTTAGGGAGAGTTAGAGGATGGAGTGGTGGTGTTAGGGAGAGTTAGAGGATGGAGTGGTGGTGTTAGGGAGAGTTAGAGGATAGAAGTGGTGGTGTTAGGGAGAGTTAGAGGATGGAGTGGAGTTAGGGAGAGTTAGATGATGGAGTGGTGGTGTTAGGGAGAGTTAGAGGATGGAGTAGTGGTGTTAGGGAGAGTTAGAGGATGGAGTGGTGGAGTTAGGGAGAGTTAGATGATGGAGTGGTGGTGTTAGGGAGAGTTAGAGGATGGAGTGGTGGTGTTAGGGAGTTAGAAGATGGAGTGGTGGTGTTAGGGAGAGTTAGAGGATGGAGTGGAGGTGTTAGGGAGAGTTAGAGGATGGAGTGGTGGTGTTAGGGAGAGTTAGAGGATGGAGTGGAGGTGTTAGGGAGAGTTAGAGGATGGGATGGTGGTGTTAGGGAAGTTAGAGAATCGAGTGGTGGTGTTAGGGAGAGTTAGATGATGGCGTGGTGGTGTTAGGGAAGTTAGAGAATGGAGTGGTGGTGTTAGGGAGAGTTAGAGGATAGAGTGGTGGTGGTGTTAGGGAGAGTAGAGTTAAAGGATGGAGTGATGGTGTTAGGGAGAGTTAGAGGATGGGTGGTGGAGTTAGGGAGTGTTAGAGGATGAAGTGAAGGTGTTAGGGAGAGTTAGATGATGGCGTGGTGGTGTAAGGGAAGTTAGAGAATGGAGTAGTGGTGAGAGTTAGATGATGGAGTGGTGGTGTTAGGGAGAGTTAGAGGATGGAGTGGAGGTGTGGTGGTGTTAGGGAGAGTTAGAGGATGGAGTGGAGGTGTTAGGGAGAGTTAGAGGATGGGATGGTGGTGTTAGGGAAGTTAGATGATGGCGTGGTGGTGTTAGGGAAGTTAGAGAATGGAGTGGTGGTGTTAGGGAGGGTTAGTTAGGATGAGTGGGTGGTGTTAGGGAGGGAGATGGCGTGGTGGTTAGGGAAGTTAGAGATGGAGTGGTGGTGTTAGGGAGAGTTAGAGGATGAGTGGTGGTGTTAGGTAGAGTTAAAGAATGGAGTGGTGTTAGGGAGAGTTAGAGGATGGAGTGGTGGTGTTAGGGAGAGTTAGAGGATGAAGTGAGTGGTGGTGTTAGGGAGAGTTAGAGGATGGAGTGGTGGTGTTAGGGAGAGTTAGTAAGGGACAGTTTGGTGGAGTTAGGGAGTTAGAGGATGGAGTGGTGGTGTTAGGGAGAGTTAGAGGATGGAGTGGTGGTGTTAGGGAGGTTGTGGTGGTGTTAGGGAGAGTTAGAGGATGGGATGGTGGTGTTAGGGAGAGTTAGAGGATGGAGTGGTGGTGTTAGGGAGAGTTAGAAGATGGAGTGGTGGTGTTAGGGAGAGTTAGATGATGGCATGGTGGTGTTAGGGAAGTTAGAGAATGGAGTAGTGGTGTTAGGGAGAGTTTGAGGATACAGTGGTGGTGTTAGGGAGTTAGAGGATGGAGTGGTGGTGTTAGGGAGAGTTTGAGGATGGAGTGGTGGTGTTAGGGAAGTTAGATTAAGGAGTGGAGGTGTTAGGGAGAGTTAGAGCATGGAGTGGTGGTGTTTGTGAGAGTTAGAGGATGGAGTGGTGGTGTTAGGGATAGTTTGAGGATGGAGTGGTGGTGTTAGGGAGAGGTGGAGGATGGAGTGGTGGTGTTAGGGAGAGGTGGAGGATGGAGTGGTGGTGTTAGGGAAGTTAGATGATGGAGTGGTGGTGTTAGGGAGAGGTGGAAGACAGAGTGGTGGTGTTAGGGAGAGTTAGAGGATGGAGTAGTGGTGTTAGGGAGAGTTAGAGGATGGAGTAGTGGTGTTAGGGAGAGTTAGAGGATAGAGTGGTGTTGTTAGGGAGTTAGATGATGGAGTGGTGGTGTTACGGATAGTTAGAGGATGGAGTGGTGGTGTAAGGGAGAGTAAGAGGACAGAGTGGTGGTGTTAGGGAGAGTTAGAGGACAGAGTGGTGGTGTTAGGGAAGTTAGATTAAGGAGTGGAGGTGTTAGGGAGAGTTAGAGCATGGAGTGGTGGTGTTTGTGAGAGTTAGAGGATGGAGTGGTGGTGTTAGGGATAGTTTGAGGATGGAGTGGTGGTGTTAGGGAGAGGTGGAGGATGGAGTGGTGGTGTTAGGGAGAGGTGGAGGATGGAGTGGTGGTGTTAGGGAAGTTAGATGATGGAGTGGTGGTGTTAGGGAGAGTTAGAGGATGGAGTAGTGGTGTTAGGGAGAGTTATAGGATAGAGTAGTGGTGTAAGGGAGAGTTAGAGGACAGAGTGGTGGTGTTAGGGGAGGTAGAGGATAGAGTGGTGGTGTTAGGGAGAGTTAGAGGATGGAGTGGTGGTGTTAGGCAGAGTTAGAGGATGGAGTGGTGGTGTTAGGGGAGGTAGAGGATAGAGTGGTGGTGTTAGGGAGAGTTAGAGGATGGAGTGGTGGTGTTAGGGAGAGTTAGAGGATGGAGTGGTGGTGTTAGGCAGAGTTAGAGGATGGAGTGGTGGTGTTAGGGAAGTTAGATGATGGAGTAGTGGTCTTAGGGAGAGGTGGAGGATGGAGTGGTGGTGTTAGGGAGAGGTGGAGGATGGAGTGGTGGTGTTAGGGAGAGTTAGAGGATGGAGTGCTGGTGTTAAGGAGAGGTAGAGGATGGAGTGGTGGTGTTAGGGAGAGTTAGATGATGGAGTGGTGGTGTTACGGATAGTTAGAGGATGGAGTGGTGGTGTTAGGGAGAGTTAGAGGACAGAGTGGTGGTGTTAGGGAGAGTTAGAGGACAGAGTGGTGGTGTTAGGGAGAGTTAGAGGATGGAGTGCTGGTGTTAAGGAGAGGTAGAGGATGGAGTGGTGGTGTTAGGGAGAGTTAGATGATGGAGTGGTGGTGTTACGGATAGTTAGAGGATGGAGTGGTGGTGTTAGGGAGAGTTAGAGGACAGAGTGGTGGTGTTACGGATAGTTAGAGGACAGAGTGGTGGTGTTAGGGAGAGTTAGAGGATAGAGCAATGGTGTTAGGGAGAGTTAGAGGAGGGAGTGGTGGTGTTAGGGAGAGTTAAGGTGGGTTGAGGTCTTGGGGTCCCTGCCCGGTGATCAGCCAGTCTCCTGGCCCTAGACTGCAGCGATTGGTCATGAGGCTCCACAGCTCTGAAGACGGGAACCATTAGTAGCCTCTGAGCTGCTGCGGTAACAGCAGTCATTAGTGGGCCGGCCTCACAGAGGAGTACACTAGGGGTTGCTAGGCAACCAGGCAGAAGAGGGCAGCAAGCAGGCAGCCTGTTGGTCTACTCTGAACTGGGCTGATATCCAGTGAATTGGCATTCCTTTCTGTCTTTCTCCTCCATGACTCTTTCTCTTGGTTTGCCCGGAGAGGTTATAGATATTTTTTTTCATACCATGTCCCACTTTTATTAAACTTTCCAGAACAAGGCCATATCCTAACTTCAGACCAACCAACCCCAACCACATCTTAGCCAAAACAGTAGTCAATAGCTGTTCACAATTTCACAAGGAAAACACTAATTTGTCTTATTCTACAGTATGTCACATACAGTTGAACATATAGACTCCTACAGTATACTCTCTCTCTCTAATACACACACACACATACTTGCCCAACCATGCTGTTCACTCCTACAATCCTGTTTTTCTCTGTCTCTCTCTTCTCCCTCTCTCATGCACACACACACACACTCACACTCGCTCACACTCGCTCACACACACACACACACACACACACACACACACACACACACACACACACACACACACACACACACACACACACACACACACACACACACACACACACACACACGTCTCTGGGCTCAATAACAGTAGGTGGCTTAGGTGACATTTTAATCCCTTATTACTGAGTAGTAGGATTAGCGGGCAGATCAAGGCAGAGTTAATTATATGAATTCTGGGAGACGGAAGACGAAGCAGTAGCAGCCTGCTCTCCCCTTGGGCTTGGACACACACACCCAGACACACACAGACACCAAGGAAGACGCATGACATGCTATCTCTCTGCCTGACTGGCAGCCATGTCTTCTACGACAGTCCCTGAGAAATAGAAAGGCTGTATAAGCAAGATAAAACATATGCTACGTATCCATAGGTACTACTGGGACAAATGTCATATTTCACCTTACCCACAGGGACTGGCTGAACGCAAAATGAACTTCCTATACGCTGTAGTGTGAAGATGGAATACCAGTCTTTTTTTCATCCTGCAGATGTGCAGCAGCCGGAGCTGAAAATAGTTCAGCAAACCCCCCCTTCCTTTATCTCTCTGGCCCTTTGACCTCCAAAACCAATATGCTTCCCACCACAGCCTCTTAATGGGTTGATCAATGCTGACAAATAGGCAGCTCACGCTGTCTTGCCTGGGAACTCAGCTCACAGCCCTGACTGGGCTCACACATGTCACCTCCATTTTATTTGTTTTCCCTCTCTGTCTTTCTTTTTTCCTCTCTCTGTCTCTCTCCCTCCATCTTTCACTTCCCCACCTCTTCCTCTACCCCGCTCTCTGTCTTTCTCTACTCTCTCTCTCTCCCTTTTTTACACGTTTTCTACATCTCTGTAATCTCCAGGGGCTGATCCATATTTCTCATTCCGTCATAATAAAGAACATTTTGCTCCAGTCACAGAGGGAGGAAAACCAACAACGTGGAAGAAACAACCTGTTTACATTTACCAGGGAGCTGTGTGTGTGCATGCATGTGTTTGAAAATGGTGCAGTGGAGAGAGAGAGAGAGAGAGAGAGAGAGAGAGAGAGAGAGAGAGAGAGAGAGAGAGAGAGAAAAAGATTGAGGACACCATTGGCTTTTGACCACATTTACTTCCCTGTAAATACCACTGCCCACAAGCCAGGCCATGATACAACACTTTCCTTACTCTTTCTCTATAAATTAAAGTGAATACTCTTTAAAAGCGGAATCTTATTAATATTAGTTTTGAGTTTAATATGACAGCTATGACTTATCTCACAGAGCCCGAGTAGTTTTTGCATAAAGTATTTAGATAAAATCTCTAAAAGCCAGGCCCCTGGATTTTGACTCAAATACCTCTTCCTTATACAACTGTGGTTTGGTTTGGACCACCACTGCATTCTTCTGTTCAACACCGTCATATTCTGGCCCTCCATCAGAACAGTCGCTGAAACTGTTGATGCCATTTACAGCCTATTAAGCTCAATTAAAGATGACTGTACTGGGAGCGCCAGAGAGAAATAGCCAGTGGTATTGTAGTGGACAGCAAAGGCTAACAGGCTAACACACTGCAAACAGCCCATCTATTCTGTGGCTTCCTTCCAACAAACCCCACCCATCACTCCCATTACCCACTACTGCTCACATGTCGGAGTGTTCAGCTGGGAAGAGAAAAGAAGGAACACACACAGGGGAACGAGCCGAGTGCGGAGTAGCTCTCCTCTCTCAAATTGGCCTGCGTGTCTGCAGCCAGCCAGCCAGCCAGCCAGCCAGCTCCCTCTCCCTGTGTGACGCTGGGGAGTCAGGAGAGGTCGGGCCTGTCGACGTGTGGGTTTGAGGGTTAGTAATCACACACTGGCTGTCTGCTGGAACAGCACATGAAGGAGGACTCTGTCTGCCTTCACATGAGGAAGAGGGACACTGACAGCTTGACAGGGAGTGGAGAGGTGGGACCTATTTTTAGCTATCAGCCAGAGCTCCTATTTCAAGAAAATAACTTTGGTTGTAGCCAGAGTGTATTCCCTGGTGTGATCCTTTAGCGTAGGGGAGGAGGACATGTTTGTGTTTTTGTTTTTGTGTCTCTTTAAATTTTGTCCCCCCATGCTCCCTGATTACCTAGCAATTGATTCCCCCTGGATGGAGGAGAGTAGTTGGGGTTCGTTTTTTGCAGTGTGAAACTGGCACTCACTCCACACCGCTATCACTTCCTGGTCCTCTGAGGGCCCGGCTGAACAGAATTTCTGAACGGAGCAAGAAAGAAAGTAGCATTTATAATAGCTCTCCTCTCCTTTCTCTATTTTTACCCTGGCCCCAGCAGGTCTCGATTGTGAGGTGGGACAGTCAGACAGCGAGGGTTTGGGATGAGGAATCTGGCCGTCAGTTTATCTTCTGCTTCATAAAGCCCCTGTTCTCCCTGGTTGCAGATAGAGCGGCCACAGCAATACATTACATTTATGGCCCTTTTTTACCCAGGGGTGGGGGGTGGAGGGAACTGGGCGTGATGCGTGGAGGGGAGGAGAGGGGCGGAGGTAGGGAGGAGTGGGGTGAAGATTTGACACAGTGAGACAAGACTAACAAATTAGTCAAAGAGACAGGAGGCTTTAGAGGCTCGCTCGGTACGGCAGCGTTCCTCTCTCTGCCAAGGATATGAAGGGAAGGGGGAGATGAAAGAGGGAGAGGGGGACCAGGAAGACGGAGAGCAGGCCATGCTCTGCTGGAGGCTCACTGCTCCAGGTATCCGGGACAGGCCCTTGAGTAGACTAGACACAGTCAGTTCCACCTGTGTGTACTCTGCCTCCTATAGAGTCCCCGCTGGCTCAGACAGACGGAGCAACACAGCAGTGGGGGAGCTCTAGTTCTCTGAACAGACAGAGCCAGTCAGCAGTCTACTACTAGAGCATAAACAGTAGCGACAGGGATTTTTCTGCAAAGAAAAACTGTGTTTTTCTATCCCATAATGTATATGAAAAATATTTTAAAATGAAACAAAAATATATATATATATATATATATATATATACACTGAGTATACTAAACATTAGGAACACCTTCCTAATACTGACTTGTACCCCCCGCCCCCCTTTGCCCTCAGAACAGCCTCAATTGGTCAGGGATGCCCATGTTGACTCCAAAGCTTCCCACAGTTGTGTCAAGTTGGCTGGATGTCCTTTAGTTGTTGGACCATTCTTGATACACACGGGAAACTGTTGAGCGTGAAAAACCCAGCAGCGTTACAGTTCTTGACACACAAAAACCGGTGCACCTGGCACCTACAACCATACTCTGTACAAAGGAACATAAATCTTTTGTCGTTTCCATTCACCCTCTGAATGACACACACACAACAATCCATGTCTCAATTATCTCAAGGCTAAAAAATCCATCTTTAACCTGTCTCCTCCCCTTCAGCAACACTGAAGTGGATTAAACAGGTGACATCAATAAGGGATCAAAGCTTTCACCTGCATTCACCTGGTCAGTCTATGTCAGGTGGTCCTAATGTTTTGTACACTCAGTGTACATACACAGTGCATCCGGAAACTATTCAGACCCCTTGACTTTTTGCAAATTTTTTAACGTTACTGCCTTATTCAAAAATGGATTAAGTACATGTTTTTCCTCATCAATCTACACCTACTGTAGTACCTCATAAAGACAAAGCGAAAACAGGTTTTTATAAACAATATTCTCTGGTCTGATGAAACCAAGATGAAACTCTTTGGCCTGAATGCCAAGCGACATGTCTGGAGGAAACCTGGCACCATCCTTATGGTGAAGCATGGTGGTGGCAGCATCATGCTGTGTGGACTGGGAGACTCGTCAAAATCGAGGGAAAGGCGAACGGAGCAAAGTACAGAGAGGTCCTTGATAAAAAACAGCTTCAGAATGCTCAGACTGGGGCGAACATTCACCTTCCAACAGGACAACAACCCTAAGCACACAACCAAGACTACACAGGAGTGGCTACGGGACAAGTCTCTGAATGTCCTTTTTGTGGCCCAGCCAGATCCCGGACTTGAACCCGATCGAACATCTCTGAAGAGACCTAAAAAGAGCTGTGCAGCGACGCTCCCTATCCAACCTGACAGAGATTGAGAGGATCTGCAGAGAATAATGGGAGAAACTCCCCAAATACAGGTGTGCCAAGCTTGTAGCGTCATACCAAAGAAGACTTGAGGCTGTAATCGTTGCCAAAGGTGCTTCAACAAAGTACTGAGTAAAGGGTCTGAATACTGTATGTAGGAAGGCATAGGCCCACCTGGGAAGGTATAGGCCCACCCACTTGGGAGCAAGGCCCAACGACAGGGGGCATAATTACAGACAGAAATACTCTTCAGTTTTCTCAGCTGTCTGAGTGGCTGGTCTCAGACAATCCCGCAGGTGAAGAAGCCGGAAGTAGAGGTCCTGGGATGGCGTGGTTACACGTGTGGATGTGAGGCCAGTTGAACGCACTGCCAAATTCTCTACAACAACGTTAGAGGCAGCATACATTCCTGCAGGCCGCATGCCAATTGCAAGCTTATTCAACTTGAGACATCGGTGGCATTGTGTTGTGTGACAAAACGGCACATTTTAGAGTGGCCTTTTATTGTCACCAGCACAAGGCGCACCTGTGTAATGATCATGCTGTTTAATCAGCTTCTTGATATGCCACACCTGTCAGGGGGATTGATTATCTTGGCAAAGGAGAAATGCTCACTAACAGGGATGAAAACAAATGTGTAACCAAAATGTGAGAGAAATACACTTTTTGTGCATATGGAACATTTCTGGAATCATTTCAGCTCATGAAACATGGGACCTACACTATATATTTTTTAAATACACTTTGGGATGGAAAAACACTTTCAGTGTTAATTTAAATGGCTAGAACCAGATCATAAGTATATAGGCACACTCTAATAGACCTACTACTGAACTCAGCTCACACTCTAATAGACTTATTACTGAACTCAGCTCACACTCTAATAGACTTATTACCGAACTCAGCTCACATTCTAATAGACGTATTACTGAACTCAGCTCACACTCTAATAGACTTACTACTGAACTCAGCTCACACTCTAATAGACCTACTACTGAACTCAGCTCACACTCTAATAGACTTATTACCGAACTCAGCTCACATTCTAATAGACGTATTACTGAACTCAGCTCACACTCTAATAGACCTACCACTGAACTCAGCTCACACTCTAATAGACGTATTACTGAACTCAGCTCACACTCTAATAGACTTACTACTGAACTCAGCTCACACTCTAATAGGCCTACTACTGAACTCAGCTCACACTCTAATAGGCCTATTACTGAGCTCAGCTCACACTCTAATAGGCCTATTACTGAGCTCAGCTCACACTCTAATAGGCCTACTACTGAACTCAGCTCACACTCTAATAGACCTACTACTGAACTAAGCTCACACTCTAATAGACCTATTACTGAACTCAGCTCACACTCTAATAGACCTACTACTGAACTCAGCTCACACTCTAATAGACTTATTACCGAACTCAGCTCACACTCTAATTGGCCTACTACTGAACTCAGCTCACACTCTAATAGACTTATTACCGAACTCAGCTCACACTCTAATAGGCCTACTACTGAACTCAGCTCACACTCTAATTGGCCTACTACTGAACTAAGCTCACACTCTAATAGGCCTACTACTGAACTCAGCTCACACTCTAATTGGCCTACTACTGAACTCAGCTCACACTCTAATAGACTTATTACCGAACTCAGCTCACACTCTAATAGACGTATTACTGAACTCAGCTCACACTCTAATAGGCCTACTACTGAACTCAGCTCACACTCTAATAGACCTACTACTGAACTCAGCTCATAATCTAAAGACTTACTACTGAACTCAGCTCACACGCTAATAGACTTACTACTGAACTCAGCTCACACTCTAATTGGCCTACTACTGAACTCAGCTCACACTCTAATTGGCCTACTACTGAACTCAGCTCACACTCTAATTGGCCTACTACTGAACTCAGCTCACACTCTAAATAGGCATACTACTGAAATCAGCTAATGCACAGCTAGACCAACTACTGAAATCAGCTAACGTACAGCTAGACCGTCTACTGAAATCAGCAAACGCACAGCTAGACCTACTACTGAAATCAGCTGACGCACATCTAGACCTACTACTGAAATCAACTAATGCACAGCTAGACCTACTACTGAAATCAACTAATGCACAGCTAGACCGACTACTGAAATCGGCTCACAGTCTAACATACATCTAGACCAACTACTGAAATCATCTAAAACACAGCTCGACCTACTACTGAAATCAGCTAACGCACAGCTAGACCAACTACTGAAATCAGCTCAGTCTAACACACAGCTAGACCAACTACTGAAATCATCTAAAACACAGCTCGACCTACTACTGAAATCAGCTACCGCACAGCTAGACTCACTACTGAAATCAGCTCACAGTCTAAAACAGCAAGACCTACTACTGAAATCTGCTAACACACAGCTAAACCTACTACTGAACTCAGCTCAAAGTCTAACACACAGCTAGACCGACTACTGAAATCAGCTAACACACAGCTAGACCTACTACTAAAATCAGCTAACGCACAGCTAGACCGACTACTAAAATCAGCTCAGTCTAACACACAGCTAGACTCACTACTGAAATCAGCTCACAGTGTAACACACAACTAGACTCACTACTGAAATCAGCTCACAGTCTAACATACAGCTAGACCGACTACTGAAATCAGCTCAGTCTAACACACAGCTAGACTCACTACTGAAATCAGCTCACAGTCTAACATACAGCTAGACCTACTGTACTACTGAACCAGTTAATAAGGGAACCAATATCATCTATTCATCTATCACAGAGGGAGCCGGGTGAAAAAGAAGACAGAGTGGATAAGAGGATAAAGAGGAGAGGGAGAATAATAAGAGGGAGTAATGATGCAGCTGTCAGATTGATGACTGTCTGTGTCCTCTTCTCCTCTCTCCCATCGTACCTGGTGACTTTCCACCAAGCCTCCGGCTGATGCACCCTGACAATGATGAGAAGAGTCACCTGTGAGTTACCATGGAGCACAGAGCAGGAGGAGGGCACAGGGGGCAGAGGAGGCAGGGTAGATGGCTGCCTGGTGGCACTGACAGACAGGGGAGAGGGTACCAGCTCACCAGTCCCACCATGCCTCCACATACACTAGCCATAGATAAAAAATGAGACAAGTAACACTAAACCACTCATCAAACACGTGCGCACACGCACACAAGAAACAGAGAAACACAAATGTATATCCTTTTTGGGCATTGAAAAACACTACTATTCTCATCACAAATACACCTCTGCAAGGATACATACACAGAGAAATTCGCTAGACAAAATAATAAGAACGCTACATGCAACAATTATAGTTAATTTAAAGAAATCAGTCAATTGAAATAAATTCATCAGGCAACTATGGATTTCACATGACTGGGAATACAGATATGCATCTGTTGGTCACAGATACCTAAAATAAAGGTATGGGTGTGGATCAGAAAACCAGTCAGTGTCTGATGTGACCATTTGCCTCATACAGCGCGACCCTTCGCATAGAGTTGATCAGGCTGTTGATTGTGGCCTGTGGAATGTTGTCCCATTCCTCTTCAATGGCTGTGCGTAGTTGCTGGATGTTGGCAGGGACCCAACCCTCTGTTGTACACGTCCATCCAGAGCATCCCAAACGTGCTCAATGGGTGTCATGTCTGGTGAGTATGGAAGAACTGGGACATTTTCAGCTTCCAGGAATTGTGTACAGATCCTTGCATCAAGGGGCCGTGTATTATGATGCTGAAACATGAGGTGATGGCGATGGTTAAATGGCGCGACAATGAGGCCTCAGGATCTCTGGGCATTCATAACCCCATATCCACCAAAGGGCAGCAAACTGCTCTTCCACACACACACACACACACACACACACACACACACACACACACACACACACACACACACACGCAGGCATGCACACACGAACAAACACATACGCTGGCACACAGACACACACACACACACTTGCTGAGAGTACCCTGGCTGTTGGAGCTGTTAGTGCAGAGGCAGTTTGTGAAAATGATCACATCAATCGAAGTGATAAATAAAAGACTGGGAGGATTGATAAAGTGCCACAATTATTTGGAAGACAAATAGCTGAATTTGCTTTTGAAATTGGACTGGATCTCAGCGCAATGGAATAGAACTCATCATCATCAATGAGGCTGTCATTAGATTGTTCTCTGTCACAAGGACAATATTTGGGTGGACTGTTGGATCCATCTGCCAAATAGGCTCAAATAGGAGCTGCTCATGGGAACATTACCAGTGATATATAGAGACTACATGGCAAAACATAACATTTTAAATGCACAATACATCAAATTACAATTCTGCTGAGAAGACTTCCATCACGTTTTATTAGTTTGTACACTGAATGCCACATATTTTTTTATGTGTTTTGTTTGCAAACGCTCGTAGGTAGTAAAAAGGTGTTGTCTGCAAAATAGCGTACAAGCTCTAAATGTATTCATTCATTACTGTTACTCATATCAGTGGCAGTGCAAGACAAATGCAAAGACCCAGAATAGTATTTCAAGAATATGTCTGCTACTTGTTGTTATGACCAAACACAACACATCTGAAGCATTAGCTTCGCAGAAAGAGAGCATCATTTGAACATTTTTCCTCTTCTCTCAAATAAAACACCCTCCTAGACAAAAAAAGGTTATTAGCATCTATCATACCACATCATTTATTTAAGACAATATAAATCCTCTGAGTTTTACGGATATACACGCCGTAATGCATTGGTTAATGCTGCATGAATATCAAAGCCATAATAAATACTTTATAGGATTAAATAAGAGTGTATACTGCATGTGGCTATGTAGGAGGAATCTTGATATCATAGCTGTTAGAGACCACATGAGGTTATGAACAGATATGAGAGCATATCACACACCATTCACTGTCTACACAAAGCAACAGAGGCGGTATACATGTAAGAAGTTTGAGGGAAACTAGCTAGGCTTAATGTATTACCATAGTGATGGGGCGACAAGAGGGGTGCAGGGGTCCACTGATATAGGGAGTGTGTGGTGTGTACGTATATAAAGGTCCTCAAGGGGAGAGAGAGAGAGAGAGAGAGAGAGAGAGAGAGAGAGAGAGAGAGGGGGGAGAGAGAGAGAGGACAGAGAGAGAGAGAGACAGAGAGCGAGAAAGAGATGGAGCGAGAGAGAGAGAGACAGAGACAGAGAGAGAGAGACAGAGAGAGAGAGAGAGAGAGAGAGAGGAGAGAAAGAATGATGTAATGTATGGCAAAGTAAAGGTAGCTTGAGGTATAGCCAGACTAACAGTCTGATGGAAAGGCCAGGCTGAGAGACTCTGAGAGTGGTGCAAACTTATCTGGACTTTAATTAAACCTCTCAGCGCACATAGCACCTGCCTGCCTGCTTTCCCCAACGACAATACTGAGAGTTAGTGTCAGCTCAGTGTGTGTAGCCTGAACTCCCAACCAACACACACAGCTCAACACCAGGATTCTAAACGCTATGAGCCAGAACTGCATCTGCCTCTCTCTCTCTCTCTCTCTCTCTCTCACACACACACACGCACGCACGCACGCACGCACGCACGCACGCACGCACGCACGCACGCACGCACGCACGCACGCACGCACACACACACACACACACACACACACACACACACACACACACACACACACACACACACACACACACACACACACTCACACACACACAGGGTATGCCGAGTCATCAGTGAGTGATCAGTGTCTAGATATATGTCTGGGTGGACAGTGGCTGTCAGAGCGCAGTGGTGGTGTCTGGGTCCACCTGCTGTGACAGTTAATTAGGGCTGGCCACAGAGCAGAGGCCTGGATGGGAGCTGGGTTGTGGTGAGATGTATTGTCTGGGTGCCTGATGAGGTGCACTGTGCTGCTCTGCCTCTCCTAGACCTCTGAGGGTAGCTAGATGGCACTGTGGCAGGGTGACAGCCACCACCGTACTGTCGCCATGGCTCCCCCATGTGCCTCCTCCCTCTTCTCTGCTTCATTAGATCCCCTCGGGGACTTGTATTAGTCTTCCATTTAGGTTAATCAACGACCACGGCCCTCTACCGACATTATTAAGTCACACCAGTCAGCCAGTCAGCCAGTAAGCCAGCCAGTCAGCCAGTCAGCCAGTCAGCCAGCCAGTCAGTCAGTCAGCCAGTCAGCCAGGGTCTTAGGGAAAGGGGACGTTACAGTCCTTTTTGTGAGCATGAACCCTTTTTGAGCAGGTAATGAGCCAGCCTGGTGTGTATCTCCTCTGGGCTTGTTGTCCTGTATTTCTGTCAGACCACCTGCCCGCCTTTTCACATGGCTGTCATTAGCAGACGCGGCGGCTAGCGCTAGCCAGTATAGCTGGGGGAGACAGGGAGGTTTAAATAGCTTGGCGTTAACATACTGGTGCGCTCTAATAAAAGGCTGACAGTAAATTGGGATGAGGTAGGACAGAAAAGCCATATGTGTGTGTGATTGTATGTTTGTGTGTGTTGTTGGTAATGTGTGATGTGAGGCTGGGACACCCAGGTTGGAGAATGGGGCCTTGGTGACAGGGAGCTCTGCCAAGTGTCCAGACCGGCAGGGGAGCTGCTCACTGGGAAGTGTTCCTTGGGGTTTGACACACACAGGCACACAGGCACAGACACACACACACACAGACACACACACACACACACACACACACACACACACACACACACACACACACACACACACACACACACACACACACACACACACACACACACACACACACACAAGGCCGATTAGGATGCAAATACTTCTTTAGCCTGTCAGATGGCTGTGCTCTAAGCCCCTCCTCACTATAGTCATTTCCTTATATGATAATGCATTTCTCCTCTCTCTAGCTTACAGTATGTATACCCAGTCACCTTCCGTAATACCTCCAGGATCGCTGTGTAACTAGCCTGAATCCATTCACCTGTGGAGCAGAGCTGCCTGCTGCCTGCCATCCAGGAACTCATCAGCAAACACAGTCTGCTTTACGGACCAAAGAGCACCTTCAATAATTTATCAGACCAGGATTGTTGGATCACAAAATAAGTAAAGAGAAGAAAAGAGCAACAAAGTCATAGAAAGCTTCATTATGCGGGTATGCTCTGCTTTAAGCAGACTCGGAAGACAAGCGGCAAGCCAATTACTGGTTCCCCCAACCCATGCTCAGAGCACGGGGTCGGACCTTTCTTCTTGATTTATTTAGGTCTGATACATACTGCATGCAGGCGCAGTGCCATGTCCTGATTGATGATTCACAATGAAACACTCATAGCAGCTCATTCTCCATCCATAACATCACACCCTCTCTACAGCACAGACCAATAGTTGAATAGTTGACTGTTAGTCCGTACAATGGATAGGCAGTACGTACTACGGTAGGAGGATAATGATGGTGTTTGCTGCATGGGGTAATGAATGAAACTGTGTTGTATATATGGGCCTCTGTGGGCTTCGAAGCTTTACATGACTGTGAGCACATTCTAGTCATTAAGGTGTTTAATGTGTAAATAAGTCAAAACAGCAATTACACATGCAAACACATACATAAACACACACTCAAACACACACTTCCCATGAAGAGCCCTTGGCACAGAGAGTGTTAAAGGCACTATTCTCCTTTCCACACTTGTCAGAGTGTGGAAAAGATCAGGAGAGAAAAAGTGAGGGAGGTAGGGGGAGGGAAGGGGCGGAGGTAGGAAAATGCCATTCAGAGGGAGCGCAGAGTGGGCCTGCTAAACGAGTGGATTCTTATGTAAATGCATGCTAATTTATGCGTGTGAGGCAGTGGCAGAGCCCGAGGCTGCTGTGATTGGCAGTTGCAGGTCTGTGTGTGCTTAGGAGAGAATGTTGGCTCGGGGTGCTTCTGTAAAGTTGGGCACGGCTGCCTCTCCATGTTCAACATGCTCTGGCTGCACGGCCTGAACATATCTGTACCGGACGGAGCCTCTGTACCCTGCATACTCTGTTCTGCTTCTGGTCCAGTCAGGCTACTGCTATACAGCACCGGGCCGGGGACGCGGCTCCCATACAAAACCTTACAGACCCAGAGAGTGCTCAGCAATTATTCAATTCCTCCGTTGCAAAACGAACAGCCGAGGCATCATTATAAAATCAATGCCCATGTTCCATTATTTCCCCTGTCCTATCCTCGGTGCAGCAGCAGGGGGGCTCTGTTCTGTTCTGGACTTGTTCCTGTTTCTTTATTGGGAGGGGGGGGGGGGTTGCACTGTGTGTGTGTGCGTGTGTGTGTGTGTGCCTGTTAATGGTCTGACAGGGAGGTTCTAGGTCAGGGCCTCTCATTACTACAGATAGAAGTGTGTGTGTGTGTGGGGGGGGGGTAAATGAATGAGGACCTGCATATTCCTAGCTACCTCTCTACCACCCAGAGGAAATGTAAATGCCATTTGTTTCTGTGGCAATGCATTATCATGCAGTCGGCTAGCAGTACATCTTGATAATGTAAACATCAATTCCTGAATATGGTGATGCCAGAGTAATTGGGAAGCGGCTATTTATCTTTTCTTTCTTTTTTTACAGAGTTTTTGTATTCACAAGACAGGGAGAAAAACAAATGTAGTTGGGCTGAAGCCATTACTCTGTCTATTACTCATTCCCACAGCCCCCGGGCCTAAAACAAAAACACTTGAAAATCACCAACATAAAATAGAATGTGCTCCCAAAAATGTGCCATATTTTACACGCCATCATCAATATTTCATGATGAGGTTTCCTACTAGCACAGATGTCTTGCAATGAAATAATGGAAACAATGGAACCTATTTGTTCTGTTCCGGGTCTCTTGCTTGTCAAAACACTGCCTAAGTCCATTCAGCCTGCCTTAGTCCATTCAGCCTGCCTTCGTCCAGTCTTTATGACAAAACTATTGTGCTGAACCACATTGTTACACTGACCACATAGGGCCCCATTCATATTTGAGACAAGTAGACTTAACTCTCAAACATGTTTTTTGACTAAAGTAAAAAAAAAATATATAATAATTAAATCAACTTATCTCAAGTCTGATTAGGGCTTAGGGAGAATGTTTTCATACCTCCATATCAGAAGACAAATGTTTAGATTTAAGCCAAAATGGGAACTTCAAACATTGTGCTGCTGTACTGTTAAGAAAAACCCCAGTATGAGGCATGGAGGTGGAGAGGATATTTGTGGCAGGTGTGCCCTCTAGCAAACTATACGGTCAAGTATAAAAACTGGCAAGTTTGGGGGCGCCTCCCCTGCATTCAAGTCTTTCACGAACTCAGACAGGTGAGAGCACACTAAACGCTCCAAAAACAATCCAAGAAAGTATGTGTCAATGAAAACGTGAGAAGAAAATGATACCGCATTGAAGAAGGAAGTAGAAGAGGAATTCACTCAATAAATTAGCATTTGTGTAGCATTATGAACACTAATGCTAATAGTCCAAGTAAAACATTTGTGTAGCATTATGAACACGAATGCTAATAGTCCAAGTAAAACATTTGTGCAGCCTTATGAACACTAATGCTAATTGTCCAAGTAAAACATTTGTATAGCATTATGAATGCTAATGCTAATAGTCCAAGTAAAACATTTGTATAGCATTATGAACACTAATGCTAATAGTCCAAGTAAAACATTTGTGCAGCCTTATGAACACTAATGCTAATAGTCCAAGTAAAACATTTGTGCAGCCTTATGAATGCTAATGCTAATAGTCCAAGTAAAACATTTATATAGCATTATGAACACTAATGCTAATAGTCCAAGTAAAACATTTGTATAGCATTATGAACACTAATGCTAATAGTCCAAGTAAAACATTTGTATAGCATTATGAACACTAATGCTAATAGTCCAAGTAAAACATTTGTATAGCATTATGAATGCTAATGCTAATAGTCCAAGTAAAACATTTGTATAGCATTATGAACACTAATGCTAATTGTCCAAGTAAAACATTTGTGTATCATTATGAACACTAATGCTAATAGTCCAAGTAAAACATTTGTGTAGCATTATGAACGCTAATCCTAATAGTCCAAGTAAAACATCTGTGTAGCATTATGAACGCTAATGCTAATAGTCTAAGTAAAACATTTGTGTAGCATTATGAACACTAATGCTAATAGTCCAAGTAAAACAACCCTTTTGATTCAATGATTTTCTTGACACTACATTTACTCTAGTTAATTGACACGCCATTGTTTGCACCTTTCTTGCGCTTTTATGCAAATTAAGACCTGCTTTTTAGTTCATTTTGCTGGCTTGTTTGCCTACTACAGTAGCTTTGAGTTTTATCTACTGTTTGATGTATACCCCACATGCTAAATACTACACCAAATAGACATTGCCATTTTAGACTGCTCTAGCTTAGACCTACCACACCACATGTTATCTTGAAGCTATATTTGCATAGTTTAATCACGTATATGCTTTTTTTGCATATTGGTATTGATATGTTTAATAATTGTATTCATATTTCAATGTATTAATATTATAACATTTGATAACCTAATTATGTATTCATGTACGTCATTATCGACAGTACTATTTCTGTCTCCCTGCAGAAAAACATACATACTACGCTACTCACTGGCTGGCCAATCCTAACCAAAGCCAATCAAAACCTGGATCACAGCATAATGCCAACTGACCTGTCAACTGTCAATCATATCATCTGTACTGGGATTCAATTCATCTGAACAACTATCCATGCCATGTACCATTATCTGAAAATAATGACTCAGGTCAGGACATTAGCATAATGAATGACTGGTGGATCGCATTGAACCCTGGGCTAAAGTTTTGGCTGAGTGCTACTGCTAACATTAGCAGTCATTGCCTGTATTTTCTTCCATGAATGTGAAATATGCCACATTTCTGTAGATTGTTTTGAATAACATGATAAATACCTTACAGATCTTGGAACCGTCTTCATCAATATGAAAATGGGAAAGACCTGTTAATGTTTTGTCATTTAATAATTTGCATAAAAAAAGATACAGCATTTGAAGCGTTTATCATGTCTTGAAAAAGTAACTTTGTACTCATGAATTATAATCCTGCGCAAATGTATTCATTTATTTTCACAAAACAATATTTTATCGTTATTGTTTATATGACTGTACATTTTACCTTTTGGAGTGACCAATGAGGAGTTTATCAGCACACCATAAGAGCAGTGAATATACAATAAGAGGAGAGACTCCAATTTACATCATTTGGAAACTCAAGAAGAAGGGATCCAATTCTGCACTAAACAGGACTCAACACCATAATAGTGTTTATAACCTTTTCTGGGTTAGTGCTCCCAGTCTCTGGCAAGGTGATGCAAACTCTTGATTAAGTGGTGTTACAACAAACCATGTCATGTTTCAGAACAACTCAGGATGAATGTTTTAGTACACGTTAAATCTATCCCAATACCCTCTCAAACATGTGTTTCAATAATCCAGCAAAGCTCAGGTTGTCTCCCCTTTAAGGTGATGACAGCTCAGTTGCCACTAGTTTTAGTGTTACAAAGCACTTTGTCTTAACAGCGTAGCTGTCAGAACTGAGGCACCTGCTTACATCTCTATACCCCCATCCCAACAGTCCCCCCTACACACACACAATACCCCATGACACGCCCTCCCCAGTCAGCACATTGCAGCGAAGGATCAGGGAAATTACTCTGCTGGCAGTCTCTCTCTCCCTTCCTCCCTTCCTTTCCCAATAAAAGCATTGAGAGGGAAGTGGAACAAACGCATCCCAAACCTTTTGTCGGTCACACCTGGGTACCAAATGGCTTCTCATTTAGATTGAAGACAGCATGCTTATTTACACACCGCCTTCCCTCCTAGATCCCCCCATCCCTCACTCCTTTCCAAACACTGCAGCTCTTTTCCTGGGGGAGACAGAGACCTGTCCCGACTGAACTACATTACTGCGTCTCCTGTTTGTTCAAAGACACCAAGGCCGACCCCTCTCCCCACCACGCATACACGCCAACCCCCCATCACACATACACACACCACAGGAGGCTGCTGCAGGGAGGACGGCTCATAATAATGTCTGGAACGAAGCAGATGGAATGGCATCAACCACATGGAAACCATGTGTTTGATGTATTTGATACCATTCCACTGGTTCCACTACAGTCATTACCACGAGCCCGTTCTTCCCAATTAAGGTGCCATCAACCTCCTGTGACACACACACACACAAACACACCTCAAAGACACCAGAGACGAGATGCCACATCTCTGTCACCCATCAGAAGACACCAGGGCTTTGAAACAACACACACACTATTTCATTCCCCCATCATCGCAGACACAATGAATAATACATCTTTTATTATATTATTACAAAAGATTTGTAACACTTCAAACCGAATGCAATATGCAGTTTATCTCCACACACCACTAACACGACGTCGGTTACACTCTGCCTGCCGCTAAGACCGACTGTTTCACCAGCCAACCAGCCCAGGAGAGAGGAGAGGAGAGGAGAGGAGGAGAGGAGAGGAGGAGAGGAGAGGAGAG
This sequence comes from Oncorhynchus masou masou, assembly GCF_036934945.1. Taxonomy (NCBI): domain Eukaryota; kingdom Metazoa; phylum Chordata; class Actinopteri; order Salmoniformes; family Salmonidae; genus Oncorhynchus; species Oncorhynchus masou. The sequence continues at coordinate 35,336,707 of NC_088213.1, forward strand.
GAGAGGAGAGGAGAGGAGAGGAGAGGAGAGGAGAGGAGAGGAGAGGAGAGGAGAGGAGAGAGGCTAATAATCTACATCTTATTTGGCCTCTGTATGCTGTATGCAGTCTGCACTTTGACAAAATCAACATTTTCCCTCCGAAAAGAGTCTCCACCATTTTGAATTCTATTTTCCAAGGGATATAGCGGTCAAGTGATACTACTTCAACTGAATCCTGTGGAGTGAACATGGAGGATGGTGATGTTTGTTTTCAGCCTTGCCTGCTCTCCTCTCTCCTGAAAATGTAAAAGTGAGAGAGTGTGTGGAGAGGAGAGCAGGCAGACGGCCCTGCAGACTGGCTAGTGTAATTTTATGGTGAGTTGGAAGAGAAATGTGTCTCACTGCCACTTGAGAGCTCTATTGCCTAGAGCTGTTGACCATGTAATGTCAGGTCCTATACTACAACAACCACATCCCACGTCCTCACAGTAGTAGAATACAAAATGCATTCACAGTACTCTGTTGTAAAACAGGCAGAATACATTGCTAGAAGAAAATCAATGGCAGCAAACATGTCTGGGTCGATGGGAAAAGTCGTTAGCTTTCATTCTGGCAAATTGATAAATGTCAGGTACATCTAATCAAACCAACTCTCTGAGTTTCATTTTCCAAACATGGACTGGTTGCACCTCTCTTTTATACAAGGTAGAGCAATATTAGAGAAAAAAGGCTACATTTGTGTTTAGGGAGTAGGCTAAGTCTGTGTTTGTGTGTGAAGCCAGGCGTTTGAGGCTATTAAAGAGTTCTCTGCTCACGCCTCCAGAGAGATGGGTTAACTGTTTTAAAAAGAACGGAATAGATGGATAAATAAACATTGTATTCCATCGTCGCTTCACTGATCTGTGACTAACTGGATAGCCATTAAGGTTTAAAAATCCCCAAGCGTGAAACAGACTGGAACGCATTGAGCCTCACCTCAGCGGAATAGATTTTCATTTCCTTAATCAACTTCCTTATTCATCCTTTTTTTTCTCAAGGAATTAATATAGATCAGTCTTAATGGGGGGAAGGAGGGAGGCTCAAACGGAGGAGAAAGAGAGCAGGCTTTTCTCCTTCATCAGGAGATGGACGCAGCAGCATCTGTTGCTCCCCTGTTCCAACCATATTTACAGATAGCTGTCATTATTTATAGCCGATGGGATTCTGTCCAATACCAGACAACAGTATTCAGAGGAACATGGTAAAAAAAAAGTATTTAATAAGTAGAAACTCTATGGAAGGAAGTCAGCACATCCGGGAGCAGAAAAATAAAAGATATGAAGAAGAATAGATGAAGGCATATCCCTCCATAAAAGAACATATCCAATTCACCACATGATATCTAACACAGTAGAGTGTGGAGCATGGAATGAAAAGGGTCTGAACAGAAAGATGTCTCTCTCTCTCTCTGCAAAGACCAATCCTCTAGACCTACTACCACTACTACTACAACACACAAACACACTGCTCTGAGGCTGCTGTACGTGTGTCACTACATCGCTCTCTTCCCTCGTCTGCACGGCTTTCTGATCATAAACACGCAATGCACTTGTAACAGTTCATCAAACCCAGTATCTGCTTTGAAAACCTATTCCACACATACACAGCCTGGATGAATAATACAAGGCTTAGTCACGTGGAGCACTAGCCTGATGATACCAAGCAGCAGTGTCACAGTTAAGGCTGGATATTTATACAGAGATGAGGATCACAAATCTCTCAGGATGAGTTTGTGTCCTCGCCGTGATGCTCAAACACTTGCCGTGGCGTGTTGCTTGCAACGGGACATTTCATATAGCAGGCGCCATTGCCGTTTTAAACCGACTGCCCCAAATCTGAGACGCAGCTAAGTTTGACATGCCAGTCTGTGCTTGCCTTGCTCTGGCAGTGGAGACAGGCACTGTTTATTCAAGTCAAATAAATAGGTTGTGAATATTCTACGCTAGTGACATTTTTGTGGATTTGGGGGTGGGGGGTGCGTTTGTTCTCACTCATGGGGCCTCGTCTCTGTGTGTGTGAGCGCGTGCGTGCATGCGTTTGTGTGTGTGGAGCATGTGTCTGCACAGAGAGAGAGAGAGAGAGAGAGAGAGAGAGAGAGAGAGAGAGAGAGAGAGAGAGAGAGAGAGAGAGAGAGAGAGAGAGAGAGAGGGAATGAGGGATAATGAGAGAGCCAGAGAGAAATATATTGAAAAGGAAGAGAGAGGGGGGAAAAAGAAAGTGACAATGAGAGAGATTACAAGAGCAAGAGGGTGGTAGGGAAAAGGCGAGAGATATAAAAATGAAGCAATAGAGAGAATGTGAAAGTGAGAGAGAGAGAAAACGAGACCTGGAGAGAGTTGAATGGAGAGAGAGGGAGAGAGAGAGAGAGGAAGCAGGAGACTAGTAGTGCCAGCCAGGATGAGAGTGAGACTGAAACCTGATTGGCTGTGCCCAACACAAAGAGCTCTCATCTACCTCAGCGCTCATTCCCTACGCTTTTATGAGATGCTGATTATGCTATTTACACCCCCCTCTCTCTCCCTGAAACATCCCAGTGGTCTTACACCCTGACACAGAGCCCTACACACCCCACCATCCCCTCTCTCTCCCTGAAACATCCCAGTGGTCTTACACCCTTTGTGTCCCTGAAACATGACACAGAGCCCCAAGGCCACCCCCCATGATGTAATACAACAGGCAGGGACAACTGTGGCCCTCCAGGACCAACCACACACACATCCCACAAGTTTTAATGATCATTTCAGCCCTGTGGACACACTCTCACAAAGGAGAAGACAAAATAAAGTGTTTTCTTTACTGATTGCTGTCTCGACTGTTCTATAGTAGCGGAAAGTGCTGGGAAAAGTGAAGTGGAGTAGTATCTCCTTCTCCCTCAGAATCCTCTTCTCTTAGGCCTGTCACGGTGTCCATTTTCTGCACTTGACCTCCACCCTGACACAGAGCCCTACACACCCCACCATCCCCCTCTCTCTCTCTCTCTCTCTCCCTGAAACATCCCAGTGGTCTTACACCCTGACACAGAGCCCTACACACCCCACCATCCCCTCTCTCTCTCCCTGAAACATCCCAGTGGTCTTACACCCTGACACAGAGCCCTACACACCCCACCATCCCCCTCTCTCTCTCTCACTGAAACATCCCAGTGGTCTTACACCCTGACACAGAGCCCTACACACCCCACACCCCACCATCCCCTCTCTCTCTCACTGAAACATCCCAGTGGTCTTACACCCTGACACAGAGCCCTACACACCCCACCATCTCCCTGAAACATCCCAGTGGTCTTACACCCTCTCATCCCCTCTCTCTCTCCTCTCTCCCTGAAACATCCCAGTGGTCTTACACCCTGACACAGAGCCCTACACCCCACTGAAACCCCACCATGACACCCCTACACACCCCACCATCTCTCTCTCTCTCTCTCTCCTGAAACATCTCTCTCTACACACCCCACCATCCCTCTCTCTCTCCCTGAAACATCCCAGTGGTCTTACACCCTGATACAGAGCCCTACACACCCCACCACCCCCTCCCCTCTCCCTGAAACATCCCAGTGGTCTACACCCTCTCTCTCTCTCCCTGAAACATCCCAGTGGTCTTACACCCTGACACAGAGCCCTATACACCCCACCCCCCCCTCTCTCTCTCTCTCCCTGAAACATCCCAGTGGTCTTACACCCTGACACAGAGCCCTACACACCCCACCATCCCCTCTCTCTCTCCCTGAAACATCCCAGTGGTCTTACACCCTGACACAGAGCCCTACACACCCCACCATCCCCTCTCTGAAACATCCCAGTGGTCTCCCTGAAACATCCCAGTGGTCTTACAACCTGACACAGAGCCCTATACACCCCACCATCCCTCTCTCTCTCTCTCTCTCTCTGAAACATCCCAGTGGTCTTACACCCTGACACAGAGCCCTACACACCCCACCATCCTCTCTCTCTCCCTCTCTCTGAAACATCCCAGTGGTCTTTCACCCTGACACAGAGCCCTACACACCCCACCATCTACAACCTCTCTCTCCTCTCTCTCTGAAACATCCCAGTGGTCTTACACCCTGACACAGAGCCCTACACACCCCACCTCTCTCTCTCTCCCCATCCCTCTCTCTCACTGAAACATCCCAGTGGTCTTACACCCTGACACAGAGCCCTACACACCCCACCATCCCCCTCTCTGAAACATCTCTCTCTCTCTCTCTCTCTCTCTCATCCCTCTCTCTCTCTCTCTCTCCCTGAAACATCCCAGTGGTCTTACACCCTGATACAGAGCCCTACACACCCCACCATCCCCTCTCTCTCTCACTGAAACATCCCAGTGGTCTTACACCCTGACACAGAGTCTTACACCCTGACACAGAGCCCTACACCCCACCATCCTCTCTCTCTCCCTCTCCCTGAAACATCCCAGTGGTCTTACAACCTGACACAGAGCCCTATACACCCCACCATCCTCCCTCTCTCTCTCTCTCTCTCTCTCTCTCTCTCTCTCTGAAACATCCCAGTGGTCTTACACCCTGACACAGAGCCCTACACACCCCACCATCCCCTCTCTCTCTCCCTCTCTCTCCCTGAAACATCCCAGTGGTCTTACACCCTGACACAGAGCCCTACACACCCCACCATCCCCTCTCTCTCTCTCTCTCTGAAACATCCCAGTGGTCTTACACCCTGACACAGAGCCCTACACACCCCACCATCCCCTCTCTCTCTCCCTGAAACATCCCAGTGGTCTTACACCCTGACACAGAGCCCTACACACCCCACCATTCCCTCTCTCTCTCACTGAAACATCCCAGTGGTCTTACACCCTGACACAGAGCCCTACACACCCCACCATTCCCTCTCTCTCTCTCTCTCTCCCTGAAACATCCCAGTGGTCTTACAACCTGACACAGAGCCCTACATACACCCCACCATCCCCCTCTCTCTCTCTCTCTCTCTCTCTCTCTCTCTCCCTGAAACATCCCAGTGGTCTTACACCCTGACACAGAGCCCTACACACCCCACCATCCCCCTCTCTCTCTCTCCCTGAAACATCCCAGTGGTCTTACACCCTGACACAGAGCCCTGAAACACACACACCCCCACCATCCCCTCTCTCTCTCTCCCTGAAACATCCCAGTGGTCTTACACCCTGAAACTCTCCCTGAAACATCCCAGTGGTCTTACACCCTGACACAGAGCCCTACACACTCCACCACCCCCCCCTCTCTCTCCCTGAAACATCCCAGTGGTCTTACACCCTGATACAGAGCCCTACACACCCCACCATCCCCTCTCTCTCCCTGAAACATCCCAGTGGTCTTACACCCTGACACAGAGCCCTACACACCCCACCATCCCCTCTCTCTCTCTCTCTCTCTCCCTGAAACATCCCAGTGGTCTTACACCCTGACACAGAGCCCTTCACACCCCACCATCCCCTCTCTCTCCCTGAAACATCCCAGTGGTCTTACACCCTGCTGGAGCGTGGCATCCACACCATTTATTTCAGATCCTTTTTTTTGTCTATTGAAGAAAAGCGTGGTCCCACTGTGAAAGATTACGGTCAGGGCCGATTAAGATCTTTGTCTCGCTGCAGCGGGGAAAGAAAGGACGTGCTCTTTGTAACCTAAAAAAAGACTGGAGATAAAACAGATGAAATCCTTCCCCGAAGCCCCAGGCAGGCAGCGCTGGGGTGTGGTGATGGTGATCCCAGAGCATGAGCAGCCTCATTGGCTCCCCTTCTCTCTCTCTCTGTTCCCCCTCTCCCTCTCACATGACCTAGTCTGAAGGGATCAGGCTTAGGGGAGAAAGTGGCACCAGGAAGTGTATCGACACAATCCTTTTTAGGAGATGGACATAACGATGACACAATGCTCTATCCAACCCTACACTAGAATTATCCTTGTGTATACGCAGCTTACATTTACATGGTCTTAAACAGTCTATTGCCTTTCCTCTGGCCTGAATAGAGAGGCTTGGTAAGGATTACATTTTACAGACACGTTTTGGAAGAGAGAGCGAGACAGAGAGAGGAAGATAAAATATCCTTTTGTGGCTGTGATCTGCCACCCCCTGCCTGCCTTCAGTCTTTACTCTCTGTCCTCTCTCTCTCAGGCCAGTCAAGGAAGAAGCCATATGGCCAGGTTTTCCCTCGCTCCCTCTTTCGCTCCCTTGCTCTCCCTTGTTGAAACTCGTCCTACAGGAAGATAGTAAAGCCACTGGGATCCTACAGGGTTCCTGTCTGTACAATAGGGTATCGCTGTGTGGCTGTCCGTGGCAGATGCTTTGTCCATCCCCATCCTTTACTCTCTCTCTCTACCCCCCACCCCACAGTTTATCTTTTATCTCTCTCTCCCTCCCTCTCGCTCTCTCTCTCTCTCTCTCTCTCTCCCACCTAATTCCGTCCATCCCAATCTCTCTTTTGCTCCCTCTGGGTGGTTTGTCTGTTTGGCCAGGTCACTCGTCTCAGCCACCCCACTGTTCCCTCCCTCCACGTTGACTAAATGCATTCAAACAGCAGTTGTCGGCAGAGATGAAGTATCTGTTTGGTGTCGGCAGGACAGGGTCAGAGTTGGCTGGTAACGAAGAGCAGCCACAGAAGAGCAGAGCAGACAATAAATCACGCAGGCTGTGCTTTGCGCTGCTGGGCCTGACGGACCCACTGACCTGCGACTCAGGGGATACTTTGTTTTTAAATGAGCCGGCTTGACCTTACTGCTGAAGAAACGCACATTTCAGATGCACAGAGATGATTCTTTCCTCCCAGTAAAAAGGACTCTCGTTTATATTTAAAAGGACAGAGGGAAGAGAAAACAATACACAAACATTTTATCTTTCTGTTCACCTTTTTAGTCCGTCTCGGGAATTCATTTCAGCGTTTGAATGCTAACACTGATGTTTGGCCAAAAGATATTGCCAGTGCAATGATCCCTAATAAAGATAAAAATAGCAATGAGTGCTCTGAATGGGGAGAGACATTTAACATTAGCCCTGGCAAACCCATCTGATCCCATGCTGCGGGGATTGAGTCTCTTTGAAGGAGATGAGAAAAAAAGACTGGAGGTTCATATTAAGGTTGCTAATAAAATAGCCTTAACACAAAATAGCTTGCACTGTGAAACTGGAGTAAAATAACTGTTTTCCTCAACACTGCACTACTACGAGTTGTGATGCTCCATTTGCAATCAAAATGGTATTGTTGTGCATAGAGGTTGGCAGAGGAATAATGTTGTGAGAAATATAAACAGGGGGGGGGGGGGGTAGGTGTCGTGTTGTGGTGTTGATGTGGCACTGTCTCTGTGGTAGAGCCAGACCCTGGAGGTAGATGAGATGGCTGCTGTACACAGGCCCAGCGTGAGGCCTGGGACGGGGACAGACAGTCAGCGACCCCTCCAGGGAACGGCGTACGTGTGAATCCCTCTGGTAGAGAGTAGGGAGAGGGGGGCTGTAACCGTCTCTCAGAGCTCCGAGATGATTGACAGTGATGTAATTGTCTCTGCCGCGCTTTCGTGTCCCGGACGCCCCGAGACGAATGGCTCTCCTCCCACCAATAAAGGCCTGTTCACTTTGCAGTCCTCCATCAGCGCCTGGCCCAGCCCGCTCTGCGCCGCTCCGCGCTCACAGCCTCATCACCAGGCGAGACGAAAGGACAGCCACTCAGATGTCTCATCAGTAATAGACAGCCGGGAGAAAAAAGAATGCCAAGATGAAATGAGGGACTAGCTAGGGCCAGATCGCTGCTTATTGTGCATTATGAACCCCCCCAGAACACAGGGGGGACGGGAAGGTCAGTGTGACGGACACAGCTGGGCCACAGAGAAAGAGAAAGAGAGAGAGAGAAAGAGAGGCCTTCCCAACGGCGGAGATAGCCTTTGATCAGGCATGTCATTCCATCGCCAAGGTGACCTCCACACCCAGACCACGTCCGCCTGCTCACTCTCTTGCGCCGCGGCGTGCGGTTCCGGCCGTGGCCAGCTAATGGCCGCTCCCTGCGCTACCATCAGACTCTCTCCGCAGCCCACTGCTGTGCGTCATGCCATATGGAGACAAGCCCCTTGTTGAAAATGAAAACTGAACAAAATCTCTGTTACATGGCCATGTCAGACTCTTACTATGAAGTCATGCTCTGGGAAATGATTTGGTAGTTTTATCAGTAGGGTTAGGCCCTCGTGGACTCTGGTGATGTCCTGAGTCTGTCCTCTCTGGACCTCTCCTCTCTTCAGGAGGTTGCTCTGGCCTGGCCCTCAGTCAGAGAAGTAGAGCTGGACTGTAATGGACTTCCCAGTGAGAGGCCCTCAGTCAGAGAGGTAGAGCTGGACTGTAGTGGACTGCCCAGTGAGAGGTCCTCAGTCAGAGAGGTAGAGCTGGACTGTAGTGGACTGCCCAGTGAGAGGCCCTCAGTCAGAGAGGTAGAGCTGGACTGTAGTGGACTGCCCAGTGAGAGGCCCTCAGTCAGAGAGGTAGAGCTGGACTGTAGTGGACTGCCCAGTGAGAGGCCCTCAGTCAGAGAGGTAGAGCTGGACTGTAGTGGACTGCCCAGTGAGAGGCCCTCAGTCAGAGAGGTAGAGCTGGACTGTAGTGGACTGCCCAGTGAGAGGCCCTCAGTCAGAGAGGTAGAGCTGGACTGTAGTGGACTGCCCAGTGAGAGGCCCTCAGTCAGAGAGGTAGAGCTGGACTGTAGTGGACTGCCCAGTGAGGAGGCCCTCAGTCAGAGAGGTAGAGCTGGACTGTAGTGGACTGCCCAGTGAGAGGCCCTCAGTCAGAGAGGTAGAGCTGGACTGTAGTGGACTGCCCAGTGAGAGGCCCTCAGTCAGAGAGGTAGAGCTGGACTGTAGTGGACTGCCCAGTGAGAGGCCCTCAGTCAGAGAGGTAGAGCTGGACTGTAGTGGACTGCCCAGTGAGAGGCCCTCAGTCAGAGAGGTCAGAGCTGGACTGTAGTGGACTGCCCAGTGAGAGGCCCTCAGTCAGAGAGGTAGAGCTGGACTGTAGTGGACTGCCCAGTGAGAGGCCCTCAGTCAGAGAGGTAGAGCTGGACTGTAGTGGACTGCCCAGTGAGAGGCCCTCAGTCAGAGAGGTAGAGCTGGACTGTAGTGGACTGCCCAGTGAGAGGCCCTCAGTCAGAGAGGTAGAGCTGGACTGTAGTGGACTGCCCAGTGAGAGGCCCTCAGTCAGAGAGGTAGAGCTGGACTGTAGTGGACTGCCCAGTGAGAGGCCCTCAGTCAGAGAGGTAGAGCTGGACTGTAGTGGACTGCCCAGTGAGAGAGAAGACTATAGGCAGCAGGGCCAACACTGCCTTCCCCAGTAGACAGTAGACTGGGCTGTATCCCAGCTCTGCTCTAGCTCCTCTTCCACCTCCTTCATTTCTCATATTTCGGATCCCAACTCAGAGAAGCAGCAAGGCACACTGACGCTGAAGTTAATTAAGACTTGAATCCAGCGTGAGAGTGTCAGTGGAACATCGTCCAATAAAGGCATATCAAGACATGGGAGAAAATGGGAGGGATATTGGCATGTGAAGGAATACAACACAAGGATCATATTTACCCCTCCCCTCCCAGAGGTCATGGTGCTTCACTGGTGCGGTGTTGTGAGGAGAGATCATGAAAAGGCCGTGGCTGTTCAGGCTGCTTTACCAAGCTGGGTTGGCATTCTAGACTGTACGCAATGAGAAACTGAATGCCTGAGTTCATTTTCTGAATAAGGAACATATAATGAAAAAGCCGAGTCTGACACGGCGAAGAAATACATTTGCTACAATAACGAGCAACGCAGGTCCAACTGACTGCAGCGAGGAGAGGATATTATATTGGAGATACGTCAGGGCTTGTTACTTAAAATCACTGGTCTATCACTGTGGCACGACTTGAACAAAATAGGACATATCTGAAGGTATTGGAATATGTCTAGTCCCCAAGCTAAGATGTGTTTTTTCAAACCTGATTTGGTCACTTCTTCATTTCTGTGACCGAGGTTCAGGTTCTGGGTACGATGTGGCTTGGATGGGATCTGTGATGGAGCCTGCTGGGATACCCTGTTGGAACAGCCAGGCAGCAGACCTGCACAATTGGCCTGACATCAGAGCAACTATACAGTAAGCCGGCTGCAGGAGACCGAGGGTTCTGCCATATTAGGGGGAGGGGTTATTATGGAATAAGTGGGACAACTCCCGGCAGGCCCGGTGAACACCAGCCAGCCAATAATGATAAAAGAGCACAGGAAGTCCCAGTGCTGCTGCCTTATTGAAGTTTACCTTTAAACTGTCCCTCTGTTTGCTCTGGCCTACGCATCATATATTCCAAAACTCCATCCCTTCCCTTCCAGACAGGTCGAAATGAACTAAAACCTACTGCATGTGGTGTACCATTGGCTTCTGTCTTTAAGAGAAATCAAACACGACAGTGAAATATCAATATCATTGTATTTTTTTTTAACTACAAACTAGCATGTGTGCAAACATACATGTCATATTGACACCGTCCCGGCTTTTTATTAAACATAAACAGATATTAAATCCTATCTCCTCTGAACCACTCGGCTGACCCAGAAACTCCAATCATGTGTCCGCTAATTCCCAAACACAAGCACTTTTATCGCTACTCAGATGCAAATGACTTCACAGAGCCGCTTACAAGACAAATTTGGAGCGTTATTTTCTCTCTCGTCAGAGCGTCTCGATACCTTGCCACTTAATATGCTGGCAAGTTCATCAACATGAGCTGAAATCCAGCAGATCACAGGCACTTTAGCTGCTCACACAGGAGCATGGTGGCCAGTACTATGCAAGGGATGGATGCCACACACACACACACACACACACACACACACACACACACACACACACACACACACACACACACACACACACACACACACACACACACACACACACACACACACACACACACTCACACACCCGCATGTTTGTACGTTAGCACACACTCTCATGTCTGTAGGTTAACACACTGCTCACACACACTGCTCACACACACTCACTCCTGTAAGGCAGCCCCTGAAGTGACTCTTCTTATCAACTGTATGCCATAATGTCCTCTACGTTGTCTTAGGAATTTAGCATTCTCTGTGTTGTCTCTCCAACCTCCATTGTCACACCTCTGAGAAGCAGAGGTTACATCCTGTAGGTCTGATATCTGATTGGAGGTTAACTTTACAGAAATGCTATAAGGGTATTAGATTCATTGTTCTCTCTCTTACGTCCCTGACTTGCTGTGGCGAGATACCCACACTCTCTCTCTCCCATGAGCCATGGGCCTTGGCACAAGCCGTGGTTTCTTTGTCTCTCTCTTTTCTCTTTGATCATTCTTAGAACAATGCTTTGTTCATGTCTCTGTTGCCTTGTAACTTAAGTGTTATGCCTTGTATGTGAATCCATTCCTTGTTCAATGTAATTAAATATCTGCCTTTGATATAGATCATCTCAGACCTTTAGCTCAACAATGGGGCTCTTGCATATTGCTAAATAGTCTTTATGGAGTCAGATAATTCCTTAAATAGGTGAATTACTTAGTCTTATCATGAGTGGCATGGGAGGTACATGTAGTATACTGTACAAACACATATCAAATATTATTGCCCACTACACTATCACATCTGCACATTAACACACTCTCTCACGTCTGTACATTAACACAAAGGGGGCTAAGCACTCAGACATACGAGGACACACAGACATGCAGGAAAGCACGCATTCACATGTGCATTCACGCACACAAACACACACACACTGCCAGTTATTCCACAGATATGCCATTCCTATTAGTGTTTGTAGACTATGTTACTCTGTGTGACAGTGTGGCACTGTGAGTATGTTCACATGTGAAGAGTGGAAGCTTGAGGCTCTGTGTGACCCGGTATGTTTGTGTAGGTCCATATACAGTACATGCTGTGTATTTGTAGTTGCTAGTAGTACATGGTGGTGGGCTGGCTGGCTGGCTAGCTGGCTGGGTTGTTCTCTTTGGCTTGTGGATGAGCTAGCTAGCATACACTGATTGAACCACTCCCCAGGCAGTGAAAGCTGTGAGGGGGAGGCAGAGGAGGATGTGAGGAAAATGGGAGCAGACAAATGCGACAAGGAGGAAAAACCATAGAGAGAACGTACGCAGTCAGCTCACCCTGCAGTCATGATCAGCTTATACACTGCTGTTTACACACACACATACACACGCACACACAAAGTCAATGTCAATGTTTATAGAAGCTGCTTGTGTGTGTGTGTGTGTGTGTGTGTGTGTGTGTGTGTGTGTGTGTGTGTGTGTGTGTGTGTGTGTGTGTGTGTGTGTGTGTGTGTGTGTGTGTGTGTGTGTGTGTGTGTGTGTGTGTGTGTGTGTGTGTGTGTGTGTGTGTGTGTGTGTGTGTGTGTGTGTGTGTGTGTGTGTGTGTGTGTGTGTGTGTGTGTTCAATCACACCCAGATGTGTACAATGGAGAACAGGGAAAAGGACATGGTCAGGCTCTAATATCATTGGTTTAACTCAATAACGGAAAGGTCAGTTAACTCCATGTAAACTGACCTTTGGCGCCCCGTCCCTCCACTGACATCTTAAGAGAGAGGGGGGATGTGTTAGGAACCTAAGGGAGAAGGACCAGGCAGCAAGTATGCTTGTTCATAAGGAACCTGGCTAGACTACAGTAGCTGTACGTCTCTCCTTTCATAGTGTGTGGCATATTCCTACTGCAATGTAATCAACTGGCTGACAAACAGTGTTCGCATACTTCAAATTAGTATAACATGTAAAACAATGGAACACATTTTGAGAAATAGTACAATGAGCAGATTTTCATTCTTCCTCTGTTCTATCATCACCTCTCCCTCCCCCTCCCTTTCATGTTTCTCTCTTCAACTCCCTCCCTCCCTCTCTCTCTCCCTCCCTCCCTGCACCTTCAACCCCCTCCCTCCGTCTCTCCCACCCGACACCTTCAATCTCTCCCTCCCTTCCTCTGCCTCCCTCCCTCCCTCTCCCTTTCCCTTCCTCCTCGCCCTCCCTCCCTCTCTCCTGCAGCGGGGAGGTTGGTAGCGGTGTGGAGTTTGACAGAATCAGATCTTGTGATCAATCAGAGTTCCACAGTGACAATGAGGTGTGGTGACTGGTGAGAGGAGACAGAGAGTTGCACACACACACACACATGCGCACACACACGCACACAGACACGCAAGCGCGCACACACACAGCCACACAACACGGAGACCTGGGACCCATAACCCAAGATTAATATCGGGACACACACAACACACTCACACTGTCATGAGTAAACAGCGGAAAACAGGGGCTCACACGTCGATAACACATAGGTAACACGGGTAAAAATATCTCTCCCTCCTTCTTCATTTCAGTCTGTGATTCTCTGCTGTTCTCTCCACTGTGCGGGATAGAGCCAGCTAAAAGAACAGTTTAAACAGTGCCCTGTGTGGCTCCTGTAAACTATCACTAATCAGCTGCAGAGGATGAATGACATCAAGGCTGGGCTCTCTCTCTCTCTCTCTCTCTCTCTCTCTCTCTCTCTCTCTCTCTCTCTCTCTCTCTCTCTCTCTCTCTCTCTCTCTCTCTCTCTCTCTCTTCTCTCTCTCTCTCTCTCTCTCTCTCTCTCTCTCTCTCTCTCTCTCTCTCTTCTCTCTCTCTCTCTCTCTGAGCTACTGGGAATCAGGGGGAGGAAGACTGCAGCACACCAGTTGAAAAGGGAAAGGCTTTTTGAGGAGATCAATACACTATTTCTTTTTAAGTGTGAAATGTTGGAAGGCAAACTGAATAGCCAGTGAATGGTGTTTTTGTCGTTATATTCGAGTGAAATTGCACGGCATATGGTAAGAGTGTGAAAAGCAGCATGGGGTTATGGGATTTGTTGCACGGTCTTACATCAGCCGATGTGTGAGAATGTGTCTGTACGCGCATACAGTCTGTTTGAGTGCGTATCCATGTGTGTGTGTGTTTTGTGTGCGCACGTGTGTGTGCACGTTTGTGTGCACATACAGTTCGATGTATGTGTGAAAGTCTGTTTATGCCGGCGTGTGTATTCATCTGTAAATACTGTGTGCTGAGTGTAATGAGTAACGTGCGTGCGAGTTTAGTCTAGATGTCAGATACAATATTATTATTATATTATTACGAAACTCAACATTGTGGGTTTGAAAGAACATACTATTCACTCTGAATACAATGGGGTTGTGGAACAAGCAGCTGTTCTATTCAAGCCAACATCTAGCCAGGCGGCCAGGCAGGCAGGCAGGCATGCAGGTAGGCAGGCAATGCAGGCAGCTATCCCTACTGCCACCCCCTTTTACTGCTCTAACCTAGAGCCTGTTCAGCAGCTACAGAGAGTTAGTGAGGGATCTACGGAACAAAGATGATGAACAGGCTAACTGAAGGATGAGCATGTGATGGTCACTGACACACAGTACTGTACAGTGAGTCACTGCGCTTCTCTCATTCACTATCACTTCTAGATACAGGAACACTCCCAACTGTCCACAGTGGGTCACTGAAATGCATCCCGTAGGACTTATAAGAGCTGAGATTATGGCGGGATGTTCACCATTGATTCATGGAACCAAATGGGACTTCTTGCTGCCGACCAGACAAGTTCACTGACTATTTCTCCCAACCCCGATCAGAGCCATTCAACAGCTGCACTGAGTCTCTCGGTGGGCGCAGCCGCAGCACATCCCTCTGCCTTCATCCTCCGTGGTTCCAGGGAGGTCAGAGGCTTGCGGCAGGTGTGGGGGACGGTGAGGAGGTGATGGTGGGGTGCCATGGAGCCGGCAGGCCAGGAGCAGGTTGCTGAGTTGCTCTGCATACTGAGAGGCCTGATTAAACAGGGGCTTCCAGCCCAGGACCAGGATGTGTCCAGAGAACAGACAGAAGAGACAAGCGTGACGGCCCACACAACCTCTGCCGCAGCTGCTGTTGGTCAGGTGACACCCAAACTTCTCACGCCTCTCCCCCTTTCCCCCCTCTGGCGGGGGACACGGGCCACTGAGCGGGTGACACATCTCACACCGAGCAGACCCACTGCCACCATGCAGCCTCTTCAGTTCAATCCAATCCCCGGCCTCCTCTGTGACAGACCATTTTGTGCACATCCCTCTCCCCCCAACATCCCACAATCCTGTGTGAGTGTCTCTGGAGCGTGCCAAGTGCATTATGGTAACTGATGAGTGTTATCATGGCCAAAATAAAAATCAGATGAGTAAATCAGTCCATGATTGGGGAAATCTTTGGCGTGACACAGGGAGAGGATTTACGGAGCGTTGCTGACATGTGGTGATTACTTTTTAGTCTTTCTGTTGTGTCTTTCTCCCAATGAGACAAGGTGGGGGGGAAGGAGGCCTGTAGCCTGTAACCGTCTGATATGAGGAATAGGTAAGCAGGGGGACAACTCTGATGCCAGCTCAAACGATTCCCATGGCTCCTTGCGATGCGCAGTCTCTCTGTGTCAACACCTCGACACAGAGAGACAGAGGTCCACCCATCCTCTGAAGACGATAATGGAATGGTGATGGTGGAGTATGGGATGCAGAAATGACTGAGCTTTATCCACAATATCTCCTCTCATTTGTTTTTCATTCACCTATATTTAAGCAGGTAGGCCAGTTGAGTAAAAGTTTTCATTTACAACTGTGACCTGGCCAAGATAAAGCAAAGCAGTGTGACACAAACAACACAGAGTTACACATGGGATAAACAAACGTACAGTCAATAACACAATAAAAAATCTATATACAGTGTGTGCAAATGTAGTAAGATTAGGGAGGTAAGGCAATAAATAGGCCATAGAGGCAAATTAATTACAATTTAGCAATTAAACAATGGAGTGATAGATGTACAGAAGATGAATGTGCAAGTAGAGATACTGGGGTGCAAAGGAGCAAAAAAATAAATAACAATATGGGGATGAGGTAGTTGGGTGGGCTATTTACAGATGGGCTGTGTACAGGTGCAATTATTGGTAAGCTGCTCTGACAGCTTGTGCTTAAAGTTAGTGAGAGAGATATAAGACTCCAGCTTCAGTCATTTTTGCAATTTGTTCAAGTCATTGGCAGCAGAGAACTGGAAGGAAAGGCAGCCAAATGAGGAGTTTGGGGACGACCAGTGAAATATACCTGCTGGAGCATGTGCTACGGGTGGGTGTTGCTATGGTGACCAGTGAGCTGAGATAAGGTGGGGCTTTACCGAGCAAAGACTTATAGATGACCTGGAGCCAGTGGGTTTGGCAACGAATATGAAGTGAGGGCAAGCCAATGAGAGCATACAGGTCGCAGTGGTGGGTAGTATATGGGGCTTGGTGACAAAACAGATGGCACTGTGATAGACTACATCCATTTTGCTGAGTAGAGTGTTGGAGGCTATTTTGTAAATGACATCGCCAAAGTCAAAGATCGGTAGGATAGTCAGTTTGAAGAGGGTATATTTGGCAACAGGATTGAAGGATGCTTTGTTGTGAAATAGGAAGCCCATTCTAGATTTAATTTTGGATTGGTGCTTAATGTGAGTCTGGAAGGAGAGTTTATAATCTAACCAAAAACCTAGGTATTTGTAGTTGTCCACATATTCTAGGTCAGAACCGTCCAGAGTAGTGATGCTAGACGTGCGAGTGGGTGCAGGCAGCATCGGTTGAATAGCATGCATTTAGTTTTACGCATTTAAGAGCAGTTGAAGGCCACGGAAAGAGAGTTGTATGGCATTGAAGCTCGTCTGGAGGTTTGTTAACACAGTATCAAAAGAAGGTCCAGAAGTATACAGAATTGTGTCATATGCGTAGAGGTGGATCACAGAATCTCCAGCAGCAAGAGCGACATCATTGATGTATACAGAGAAAAGAGCTGGTCTGAGAATTAAGGCAGTCATTTGAGAAACCAAGGCTGTTTAGTCTGCCGATAAGAATGTGGTGATTAGAGTCGAAAGCCTTGGCCAGGTCGATGAAGACGGCTGCACAGTATTGTCTCTTATCGATAGCGGTTATGATATCACTTAGGACATTGTGTGTGGCTGAGGTGCACCCATAACCAGTTCGGAAACCAGATTGCATAGCGGAGAAGGTACGGTGGGATTTGAAATGGTCGGTGATCTGTTTGTTAACTTGGATTTCGAAGACTTTAGAAAGGCAGTGTCACGTCCTGACCTTAGTTCCTTTTTTATGTCTCTGTTTTAGCTTGGTCAGGGCGTGATTTGGGGTGGGCATTCAATGTTTTTGTTCTATGTGTTGTATTTCTGCTTTTGGCTTGGTATGGTTCCCAATCAGAGGCAGCTGTCAATCGTTGTCTCTGATTGAGAACCATACTTAGGTAGCCTGTGTTCCCACTATGATTTGTGGGTAGTTGTTTTCTGTTTAGAGTATGTCACCTTGCAGAACTGTTTTGTTTCCATTCACTTTGTTATTTTGTTTTTGTGTGTTCAGCTAATAAATTAACATGGACACTTACCACGCTATTACCACGTTATCCGATATTCCATACTCGTCGTCAGACGACGAAGAGATCTGTTACAGGATCTCAGACGATACGAAAGAAAGGTTGAACAGGCTTGTATTTGGGGTTGTAACAATTGCACCGGATCATTTTAGAAAGACAGGGTCCAGATTGTCTAGCCCAGCTGATTTGTAGGGGTCCAGATTTTGCAGCTCTTTCAGAACATCAGCTATTTGGATTTGGGTGAAGGAGAAATGGGGAGGCTTGAGAAAGTTGCTGTGGGGAGTGCATAGCTGTTGACCAGGGTAGGGGTAGCCAGGTGGAAAGCATGGCCAGCCATAGAAAAATGCTTATTGAAATTCTCAATTATCGTAGATTTATCGGTGAATACAGTGTTTCCTAGCCTCAGTGCAGTGGGCAGCAATTTCTGTTTGAAAAAGCTAGCCTTTGCTTTCCTGTGTATATTGGTTCCCAAAGTTTTTATTGCGGGGGCTATTCGATGCTAATGCAGTACGCCACCGGATGTTTTTGTTCTGGTCAAGGGCAGTCAGGTCTGGAATGAACCTAGAGCTATATCTGTTCTTAGTTCTACATTTTTTGAATGGGGCATGCTTATTTATGATGTGAGGAAAGCACTTTTAAAGAATAACCAGGCATCCTCTACTGACAGAATGAGGTCAATATTCTTCCAGGATACCCAGGCCAGGTTGATTAGAAAAGCCTGTTTGCTGAAGTGTTTTAGGGAGCGTTTGACAGAGATGAGGGGTGGTGGTTTGACCGCAGACCCATTACGGACGCAGGCAATGAGGCAGTGATCGCTGAGATCTTGGTTGAAGACAGCAGAGGTGTATAAAGAGAGCAGGTTGGTCAGGATGATATATATGAGGGTGCCCGTGTTTTCGTATTTACGGTTGTACCTGGTAGGTTCCTTGATAATTTGTGTGAGATTGAGGGCATCTAGCTTAGATTGTAGGACGGCCGGGGTGTTAAGCATATCCCAGTTTAGGTCACTTAATTGTACACACTCTGAAGATAAATGGTGAGGCAATTAATTCACATATGGTGTCCAGGGCACAGCTGGGGGCTGAGGGGGATCTATAACAAGCAGCAATAATGAGAGACTTATTTATGGAAAGGTGGATTTTTAAAAGTAGAAGCTCGAACTGTTTGGGCACAGACCTGGATAGCATGACAGAACTCTGCAGGCTATCTCTGCAGTAGATTGCAACTCCACCCCCTTTGGCAATTCTATCTTGACGGAAAATGTTGGGGATGGAATTTTTGGTGAACTTCCTAAGCCAGGATTCAGACACGGCTAGAACATCAGGGTTGGCAGAGTTTGCTAAAGCAGTGAATAAAACAAACTTAGGGAGGAGGCTTCTGATGTTAACATGCATGAAACCAAGGCTTTTACGGTTACAGAAGTCAACAAATCCTGGGGAATAGGAGTGGAACTGGGGGCTACAGGACTTGGGTTAACCTCTACGTCACCAGACTAACAGAGGAGGAGTAGGATAAGGGTATGGTTAAAGGCTATAAGAACTGGTCATCTAGTACGTTGGGGGCAGAGAATAAAAGGAGCAGATTTCTGTGCGTGGTAGAATAGATTCAGGGCATAATGTACAGACAATGATATGGTAGGTTGTGAGTACAGTGGAGGTAAACCTAGGCGTTGAGTGACGAAGAGAGAGGTTTCGTCTCTGGAGGCACCAGTTAAGCCAGGTGAGGTCTCAGCATGGGTGTGGGGTGGGACAAAATAGCTATCTAAGGCATTTTGAGCAGGACTGAGGACTCTACACTGAAATAAAACAATAAGAACTAGCCAAGACAGCAGTAGACACGGCATATTGACATTAGAGAGAGGCATACACAGGTGTTGATCAGGAGAGCTAAGACAACAACGGGTAAATGGCGATGAATGGGCAGAGCGGGTCAGTTAGGTACATACAGGACCTAACTGGGGCCTACAGGTAAACAAAATGAGCTACCGTGTTATTGAAACAGTCCAGGGGGCATCAGCTGTGTATCCGAGTGATCATAGGTTCAAAAGAGCAGCAATAGGTGAGTCAGGGTGCCGTTCGGTAGTCACTACTACGCTAGGTGAGCAGGAGACACAGCGTTCAGAAAAGCTAGCGGACCGGGGCTAGTAGATGGTTCTTCGGCAACATCGTAACAGAATAGCCTGTTGAGACCACATCGTGTAATCGCGTCGCAGTCCAGTTGAGATGGATCGGCGGGGCTCCGCGTCGACAATAAAGGGTCCAGGCCAATTGGCAAAGGAGGTATTGCAGCCCTAGAGCTGGTACATGGGCCTAGCTCGAGGCTAGCTCAAGGCTAGCTGGTGCTTGCTTTGGGACAGAGGCGTTAGCTAACAGTAGCCACTCGTTTGCAGCTAACTAGCTGCAATGATCCGGTGTAATGATCCAGAGCGGGAGAAATCCGGTGATATGGTCGAGAGTAGCAGTACTATATGCTCCGGGTTGATTTCACGCTGTGCAGACTGTCAGGTGTAGTCCGAGCTAAGGCTGGCTGGTGACCGAGAAAAAGGTGAAGACCACTAGCCGTGGCTAACAAAGACTAGTAGCTACTTAGCTGGCTAGCTCCTGATGGAAGTTCCAGTTACAAGGAACAAAAATAGCAGATCCGTACCACATTGGGTGAGGCGGGTTGCAGGAAAGTATATTTAGTTCGTAGACAGAAAGTGAGATTAAGATATATATAAAGAAGACCGGTTATTTACACGGGACAAGACACGGGATAAGACAAGGACAAACACACACGTCCTACTGCTACACCATCTTGGAATGTAGTTATTAACGTTAGCTGTTAATGCTGCTGTTTATGCTTGTGTTCTCCACCAGCTCCCCCTAATTAGGCGGGCCGGCGTCTAAAAATACACAGCAAACTAAATTGTGGCGTGGAAAGTACATGCAAATCTGATGATGTACAGGAATAATGGGGGAGATTAATGTTGCGCTGCGGAGGAAAGTAATTGAGTTGGCTGTGTTGACACTGACGCACAGTGAACGTCTTCTCTGTCGGTTGGCGAAGCTAAACGCTGTGTTGAGTTGTTGTGTTGTTGTGTGGATGGACGGACGGATGCTGCACGACGAGCCGGTGACGCCGCGGCTCTGGAGTGGTTGGTTTTGTGTCGGTGGTGAAGGTGTTAGCCAGGGTAAAGGAGCACCATGGTGGCGTCTTCCTCTTGTGTAGCAGCATAGCCAAGCTGTCACTCACACTGGCCATGGACCACAGAGAGGACACAGAAATACTGCCCAGATACAATAGGCCACAACACAACTCAGAGGACAGAAAAGCTGTGGATAACTGTAGGACACTGTAGGTTTGGACAGGTATCATGCTCTAAATCTCCACATACAGAAAAGAAAGATGAGAATTCTAAAGTCCAATATAACACAATACATTAGAGTAGGAGTCAGATAAGAAGATACACAATCTATTGTTGAAAGAGTGAGTCAAGAGACACATTTGTTCTAACCTCTCAGCCCCACATCCAGGCCTTCGTCTCCACATGCTAACATACTAGTCATCTAAGGCACTCACAAGAACACTCCTCCCCTCCAGCCCTGAGGCAGCCAGACACAGTCACCCAGGGCAATGTGGCTTGACAGGGGCCGGGGGGGGGGGGGGAGAGATGGAGGGAGCGAGAGAAGAAGAGGGAAATAGAGAAAATAGATACAGAGAGACAGGCAGAGAGAGAGAGCGAGAGGGAGAGACATGGAGAGAGATGGAGAGAGACGGGGAGAGCGTGCGCGCAAGAGGGGGTGAGAGAGAGATAGATAGAGAGAGAGATGGATAGAGAGAGAGAGAGATGGATAGAGAAAGAGAGAGATGGATAGAGAGAGAGAGAGTCCAACATATGACTGTGGAGCTGTTTTTAGCATGTGTTGCGCGGTGAGTGGGTGTGGGCGTGCTGGCCGTGCTGCTTGCCCAACTCAGACTGGACCTGAGATCATTATCCTGTTCCCCCCGCTGGACAGACCAGATCAGACTCGCCAGTGTCCGCTCCAGAACCCCGCCCCGGGGTTTACCGTCTGCTCTGCTCTGCTAGCTTGCCCTCTCACTTCATGGTGGATAGAATTACACCACGCCACATGCAGGAGTCCACTACCGTGATACTATTGGGCTGTGTCCGATACGGCACCATAGCTCC
Source organism: Oncorhynchus masou masou (assembly GCF_036934945.1). Classification (NCBI taxonomy): domain Eukaryota; kingdom Metazoa; phylum Chordata; class Actinopteri; order Salmoniformes; family Salmonidae; genus Oncorhynchus; species Oncorhynchus masou. The sequence goes on from NC_088213.1 coordinate 35,358,306, forward strand.
TATATAGTGCCAGTCAAAAGTAGTACATTACTATATAGGGAACAGGATAGATTTCAGGAAGACGTGTTGGACAGGGGAGCAGGTGTAATGGGGATTTGTAAACCCTGGGGGTTATAGGTTCAGCAGAGCCCCAGTGATCCATCTAGCCAGCCAGACTGCTGCATGGTGCACATCCCCTTTCCTTTCAGAGTCCGTCTGTCCGTCTTTCCTTTCAGAGTCCCTCCGTCCGTCTTTGTTGACGGCTCCTTCTGATCAAGGTGACTTATGGCGGAGCGAGTGGTGCAATGACGTTCTGGTCAACAGCTCATTCCCTGACAGATGACAGTGTTGGACAAGCTGCCACTCTATGGTGCTGATACCTCTGATAATTGGAGTCTCAGCCTCGGAGAGGAGAGGTGGATGGGCTGGACAGATGAAGCCCTGGCCGGTCCCCAGTCAATGGGTCGATAGTGTAATCGCAGCGCTCCAGGTGCTGAGGTGAGGTGCTGCTGTTGGTGAATACACAGACCAGGCCCGGCCCTCACCAGGCACTGGGAAGGTCACGACTGAGGCTCTTTGTCCAGCAGCCCTCTTTTCTTTTCATTCCCTCTGTCTGGCTGTCTGTCTGTCACTCACAGTGTTGGCTATTATGAGAATGGAGCTCCCTCCTAATAAATGCTCTAAATGTGCTCTAGCCTCTGGTAGGAATGATTGCTTGTCCATTTCAGTCATGTTTATTTGGTATTCTGTTTCTCAGTTGTACAGTATTTTTTATCTCTCCCAGTTGTATTTGCCTGATACCACATTCTATTTGCCTATGTTCTGCCAGGCAAACACACAGACTACTCAACATCGGTTTGAAGAGGCGAAGAGATTCCATAATTGCAATTTGCGCTCCTCACAAGTCAATAGATGGTGACTTTATCAGCAGCCAACTCACAGGAGGGTTTGTTCAGAGAGTTAATTGAATAGGAAAATCAGGTCCTGGTTTCACACACGCCAAGTCATTTTCATATCGCTCAAATGTCACCAGGTGTTGGGATGACAGCCGAGAGCCTGGGCAGACTGGTCACCTGACAGGTACCATTAAGCACCAGTACTGAATAGAAGATGGAGGCCATAGACAGATCCTGTAATATTTATATTTCTGTGATGGAGGCAAAATGAGGCAAAATGAGAAATCCATGGGTTGAGTTTAGAGAGTACATACAGTGAATAAGAGGGGGATCTATCTGTGTGATCCCAGGGGGGGTATGGAGAGAGGAGATCGTGGATTTGTAATCCACCATGGATGTAGTGGTGGAAATGAGAGTGGATCAGTAGCCAGTAGGAGATCTAGTCAGAACTCTGTGAGGGATTCACATTCATCCAACCTGTCGGGCATGGATCAACCCAGTACAATGGATGTTTTTGAAAAGAAAATATATTTAGACGGATCAGAGAGTTAAGGCTGAAGGACATGGGATTACAGATAGCTCACTGGATTATCTAGAGAGGGGCTGAGTAAATGGAAGAGCACAGCCGGAGACGGCCCCTTGGTACAATAAAGAGACTGATCGCTAGAATGGAAAGAGAGGTGAAGAAGAAAGAAGGAGAAAAAGTCAAAAGAAACAGAAAAGGGGAGGTAGAGAGAAAGAGAACTAGCCAATTAGCAGGAAGCCAGCAGGTGTGGTTTTTCTCTGGAGCCCCCCTCCCTCCTCCACATAGTCTCTCCATCCCGGTAGGGGGGGGGGATGCTGTGCTCGCCTTAAAGAGCAGGGAGTTTCTATGGCAACCGCCTGGCACACTCTGTATCCAGGGAAACGGAAATGTCACAGCTTAAGAGGTCTCACAGAAAGCGAGGGAGCAATGGAGAGAGGGAGCGAGGGAGTGAGGGAGAGAGGGAGCGAGGGAGAGAGGGAGCGAGGGAGTGAGGGAGAGAGGGAGCGAGGGAGAGAAGGAGCGAGGGAAGAAGAAAAGGAAAGTTGCAGGTAAGAGCAGGGGAAAGCGCTGATGAGATCAATGTACTACTTCTTATCTTTGTGGCAAGGCTGTCACATTATCAACAAATGATCTGTATGATAAAATGTATCTGCTGACGTCTCCTCTGAGCCACCCACTTCCTCTCCAACCTAGTTTGTAACCTGTAGGAGATGAAGGAGTTTACAATATGTGGGATCATTTGGAGACATTCCCTCAGTAATCAAGGCAGGAGTAAACCCATAGCCTCGTGTCCCTGAACGCAACAAAACACTAAAGGGCTTTTTAAACACAATCAGGTTCCATTTGTTCATTCAAATATTTACAGCCACAAACAACTTTGACAAATGAATGCAGCCTGAGAGAAAGCCCACGTGCTGTCGGCAACCCCTGAGTGGGTGAGTGTTGTGTCAACGCCCGCGTTTGGTACAGAGCTGGATGGAGCCTGAACCTCTAAATTACACATTAGCCAACCCTGGCCTGCAGAAAGCCCATTAACCGGAAGGGTTGCTGATTTCTACACTACTAACACAGCATTGAGTCCTTTCCTGGAGGGCTGGACCAGTGGACTCATCAGCAGGTGTTTCAGCACCCCTCAAGGTCTCTGGTTAATCAGCATAAGCAAATGTTGTTTCTTTGTTATGGCAGCGCCTGCTTTAGCTTGAATCAAGCTATGCCATTATGGTTATGGGCAAGGCCTTTACTTTCCCCCAAATTCTTTATTCATTTATGTATTAATTGTGCCCCATCTGGGATAATTGACCTGCCTAAGTCTACCCTGTTGTGATGCAATGAGGTCATTTGAACTGCTCTGGAAAGTCACGGAAGAAATGAAAAGAGGGAGATGTGGAGGAAGGGAGAGAGAGAGAGACTGAGAGTGAAAGAGGGGGTCTCTTTGAGGGGGGTTGGCTGGCCAGCTAAACGGACCATTTCTCCTGCATGCTGCTGTGTGCCTGCCTGCCTGCGAGTGTGGCCCGGCCATGCCTAATTTACTTCCTCTTTTGTCATTGTTGTCTCCATTCCTCGGTTGATTAAACCAACCTCATGCAGCTATGCTCAACAAATAGCTTAATTGAGGACGACCTTGGTAAAGGATATACCAGCCCTCTCCTCCTGAAGTGCCACCTGCACCAGCAGCAGCAACAGCCCCCAGCCCATCGCCCCATCAGCCCACGCACACAGACAAGCCTCGCATCAGCCAAAGTCATTTCTCACACAACCTTTCCCACAAATCACTGCGGTGACACAACGTGGATGGATCACTGGAATGGGGCACATTTGTAACACCTACAGCATTCATCAGATACAAGCAGATACCCATCAATTATTCCCTTCTATTTGCAACTTAGCTTCACGGCATCCAGCCCCACATCAGGACAAAATAAGTGAACAAAAACATTCATATCTACTCCTTGCAGCAGCTGCAGCAGCCAGCGCCACACAGGATTTTCATTAAATGAGAATGTTTGTCTCTGACTTTAGATGGGAGAAGGGGGAGGGAGAGGGGTATGGTAGTTTGTGTTCAAAGGGGCCTAGCTGCAGAAGATCTGATGGCTCTATCAGTGCAGTCTCTGGTGGGATCACTCACAGCACAGCATAGCACAGGATGCAGATGCCTGTCTGCTCTCTCAGAGATGCCAATGCCTTCATACCTAATGAGTCTGGGCTCCAGCAGAGAGAGAGAGAGAGAGAGAGAGAGAGATGCAACACAAAGCAGCCAGCCAACACTGCCCTCAATTCTCTCTGTTTATTTGCCACCGTCAGCCCCACCCTCCTCTCCTCTCGTCTCGTCTCCCTTCACCACGGTTCATCTCGGCGCTGAGCGATGCTCCTGCCCAGAGGTATGTGTGACACCGATGTGTTTCTCGGGAGGGATGTGTATCCTGCAGGTAAACACCTGGAGGCTGAGAAATCACCCTCCCAAAGTCTGCCACGGACAGGACGGGGGGCTGCGGTGTGATGCGGTGTGATGCGGTGTTAACAAAGTGAGACTCATCGTTCTGCCTGTCGCTGACTCCCTGCCTGGGCTCTGGGATGCACACAATCTCATACGCTCTGTGTGGCCAGGTAGAGAGGGATGATATAGAGAGATGTGGGGAGCACAGGGATATAGTAGGATCCCGCTTTCAAAGAGAAGGCTATATCTCCATCTTGGACACGTGGGAGCACTATGGAGGAGGGAGAGAGAGGCTGTATAGAACAGCAGGGAGGTGACCTCTAGCAGAGAGACCCAGAGGACAGAGAACAGTAGATCTTAACCACCACGTCCCTCAGAGCACAGTCACATCACAGACACATCACCGACACATCACAGACACATCACAGACACATTACAGTCACATCACAGTCACATCACAGACACATCACAGACACATCACAGACACATCACAGACACATCACAGACACATTACAGACACATCACAGACACATCACAGACACATCACAGTCACATCACAGTCACATCACAGACACATCACCGACACATTACAGACACATTACAGACACATCACAGACACATCACAGACACATCACAGACACATCACCGACACATCACAGACACATCACAGACACATCACAGACACATCACAGACACATCACAGACACATCACAGTCACATCACAGACACATTACAGACACATCACAGACACATCACAGACACATCACAGACACATCACAGACACATCACAGTCACATCACAGTCACATCACAGACACATCACCGACACATCACAGACACATCACAGACACATCACCGACACATCACAGACACATCACAGACACATCACAGTCACATCACAGACACATTACAGACACATCACAGACACATCACAGACACATCACAGACACATCACAGACACATCACCGACACATCACATACACATTACAGACACATCACAGACACATCACAGACACATCACAGACACATCACCGACACATCACAGACACATCACAGACACATCACAGACACATCACCGACACATCACAGACACATTACAGACACATCACAGACACATCACCGACACATTACAGACACATTACAGACACATCACAGACACATCACAGACACATCACAGCCACATCACAGACACATCACAGACACATCACAGCCCCTGTTGCCCCGGAGGCGGGATAGGAAAGCGCTGATAAAAATAGGTCATACCACCAATAAACAGCCTGAGAGGAAGGCAGGAAGGGAGTGAGGAAGGAGAAGAGACAGAGGGAATGCCATGTCCGTCACCCTGAGGAGAGGAGCAGCGAAGGGCTCATTCCAGAGGTCAATCACAACGCTCAGGGCTCATCACCGAGCCTCTCCCAACCTTTCACATCATCCACAACTCAACAACACCCAGCACACTGTCAGGCCTCAGCTCCAACTCAACAACACCCAGCACACTGTCAGGCCTCAGCTCCAACTCAACAACACCCAGCACACTGTCAGGCCTCAGCTCCAACTCAACAACACCCAGCACACTGTCAGGCCTCAGCTCCAACTCAATGACACCCAGCACACTGTCAGGCCTCAGCTCCAACTCAACAACACCCAGCACACTGTCAGGCCTCAGCTCCAACTCAATGACACCCAGCACACTGTCAGGCCTCAGCTCCAACTCAACAACACCCAGCACACTGTCAGGCCTCAGCTCTCCAAATCAAATGGCACACAGGGGGGTAATGCATACCGTAGCTCTGCTAGTGACAGAACACCATTGAAGAGTGAGGGAAAATCAATCCCTCAGGCCACAAACACCAAAATCACAACAGGGGGCAAGCATGTTCCAAACAACACAGCCGATTAATCCCTTAAGTTAGGAGAGCCAGGCCACATACGGCCCCTCCACACACACCGTGATCTGCCATCATACACACACAGGCCATCCAAAGGCACAATGGCTTTATTCAATGTCTGGAAGGAGACAGCAGTCACTGGAGACAACTTTCATTAGTTAGTTAGGTTATAAACATGGAACGGCCATGGCAATCTCTGTTCCTCTGGGACCAAACCAGGGATGATGGGTGGAGGGAGGGAGATGAATGGCTGGGAGCAGTAGACGGGTATCTACACGCCCCACCCTTCTCTCTTTCTCTTTGTCTCTCTCTCTCATCTCTATATATTTCTCTCTCTCTCTCTCGTCCCCCGCCCCTCTTTCTCTCTCTCATCTCCCCTCATCCCCATCCTCACCTCAGAGCTGTCCTGACACCGCGGCCTGCCCTGCTTATAGAGAGCTTTCATTCATGTGTCTGACTGACGGGGAACATGTTGCTGTGATTTCAACAGGCCCCTCGGCATCCCAATGCTGCTCCCAAACCATCAATCAGCTGATGATTTTATCACGCAGAGATGTGTCAAAACCTCCAGCCCCCATGCCAGGGGGCTCCTCACCTCTCCTAATAATGTATTCATTTCGCCACATTCTGCCATGAGATGTACTACCGAACTTCATTCGTTAATCTTTTACATATGGTCCAATATCACAAGACTTCATTAAATAAATCATCTTGGATCACATCTCTCCTCAGATGTTTGTAAATCCAATTATTTCTTTATCAAATTGGATTTCACTCGTATTATTTGTATTTTTTTCTTGCTTTTGGCTCCGGTGTTGACGCTGGGGGATGATGCAATCGGTGTGTTTTAATATCAGGGATGCTGATAATGTGTTTGCTTTCATCACTGCAGCCGTAGACAGTGCATAGGCCAGGCGCCCACTCAAGAGTTGCGATCCACTTCCTCTGCTCTGCCTTAATCATATTCCACTGCTGCTCCAAGATGTTTAAAGGACATTTGCGCATGACGAAATGCAATGTGTTGGACAAAACAGGGAGGGAGATGAAAGGAGGAGGCTGGACCCCACAGACACCATAGTGGGGAGGGAGACCAGCTGCAGATTAGACCGACATCTGAATTATAGCCATTTCCCCTATATGGTGCACTACTTTTGTCCAGGGCCCAGTGCACTTTTTAGCGAATATGGCACCATTTCAGATGCATCCTGGGACTGAGACAAGGCAGTTCTGCTGGGCATCTTAACACACAGTGTGGCTGTAGAGCTCATTCTACAGGGAGTAGAATTAGACATAGAAAATAAAGATGAAATACCATAGAAAGAGCCCTACTCTGACGCATAGCTATCTTTGAACTCTGGTGGGGGAAACAAGCCTTTGCAGAACAGAAAGGTCCCCCTTCTTCCTGTCATGTCATCTGTTCTCTTTGCACTACAATCAACACGCATTCAAAATAGAAAACGAGGCAAATTTTTAAAAAATGAAGCCGTAAAAAGTGAATTCTCAGTGGGCCGGCTCTGAGATAGTAGTTCTTCTTCTTCGTCTTCACAACACAACTCTCCATGGAAGCAGTGCGGAGCAACAAAGCAGCGTGGGAGTCCCCAGAGTTCCTGTGTCCACTCCGAGTGATGCTCTCTGCTCTGTGCCCCTCTCTCTGGGGGATGGGGAGGCGCAAACACCGAACCACAGCTCCACATCGGTGCTCGTTCTTCTCTCACGTCTCCTCTGTTCAACATCTACCAACCTAACGTCCATATATCTATGTACATCTCTGGAGCACGGCCCCCATTAAAATGTGTGACTGGAAGGAGAGAAGGCGAGGAGGATGAGGAGCCCTGAGGTGAGGAAAGAAGAGGAGGAGGGAGGAGGAGGAGGACGAGGGGGAGGGGGCTAAGTGGAGGGGCTTGGTAATTGTGTTCCTTAAAGCCCGGGCAAGTCAAGGAGGAGAGCAGCTTGTCATCTCCGACCCACTCCTACCAGAAAGATCATTACGGCAAATGGACAGCAGTGGAAACTAAAAGCCTGTTCATTTGGAAGGAGACAGGAGAGCGAAAGCAGAGGAGAGAGCAAGAGGACGTACAGACACAGTTAGTTATTCTATAGTTCATTTCTATTCTCCTGCTCCTCACAAAAGGAGAAGAGCCTGCTCATTGGTCTAGCAGATAGCAGGGTAGGTAATGACCCTTAATCAGAGGAGATGCAGTGCTCTCTCCTCTCCTGATGAGACCCAGCGGGTCGATGGGCAGGGCATTCTGAGCTTCGGCTCGGCCAGCAGCATCGATACCGCATTATAAGACCCTCATAAAGGAAGTAATTCTGGGCATAAAACAGGGACAACACAAGCCAGAGAACCTGGGTTGGCAGGTTGGTTGGTTTTACACAGAGGTGAGGTGGACAAGGCAGGGCTTATCAGAACCCCAGATTGAGGGCGATGCCAACAGGAGCCCTGCGGCCGTGCAGAAAGCCCTGAGGGTGTAGCGTGACATGCCAGCTCCAGCCTGTCCCCGTCCTGTCCTGGACAGGGGGTGGATGAGGCAGGGCAGAGGGGAGGGGGTGGGGGCAGCAGACAGGAGGGTCACAGACAGGGGGTGCAACCCAGACCACATGGGCTGCACATGACAGCATCTACAGCCCCATCATGCCCCCCCCCGCTCTTCTTCACTGTCCCCCTGTCACCCTGCCTGACACTGCCATACTGCTCAGGGCCATACATACTCTACTGCACATACAAATAGATAATCTTAATGATACCTGGGTCCTAGCCCCTCTCTCCCGCACCACCCCCACCCCTTCTCGCCATGATCTATTTATTTACCATGATCCTGAAAGTATAGAGAGAAATGAAAACACACCTTTTTCATTATTTTCTTCTTCATTCAAGTGCTTTCTAGCTGACTAAAATTCATATTTATGCTAATACCTTGACTACCTCTCTTCCCCGTCTCGGGCCTCTTCACACGGGGAGAGACAGGAGACGGGCTAGAATTAATGACATCGCATCGGAGGAAATGTTTGCTGCGTTTCATTAGCTGGTATATCTTTAATTTCCAATAAACACAGTAATTAGGGGAGGTATCCGCTGAGACGGGCCTGGGCTCCGCTGCTGCCGTGGTAACAGCTGTAACCAAATCTGCACCAAGGTAACAGCAGTCAAGGAGGGCTTTCAGCTTAACCAAATCCAGCCTAAGAAGGGAAAAACAGGGAAGGGGCTAGGATTCAATTATATGGAAATGAAGCCCACCAGCCCACCACAGATACCAGTTCTGCCTTTCACAAGAAGAAGAGAAGACAGAGATAGAAACCTGTGAGAGCATCTGCAGCAAAGGATTGACCTGAAGTGTTGGTCGATTTTCCTAGATCTATTTTAAACATATGCAAGAACACATCCGCACATTTGTGCTATAAACATGTTCCATCAATACACACATAGATACACCTGGAGACACACATATTGTATTTATTTTCAATATTTTTTATAGAAATATCTTAATTTCCCTTGCTGTTCAAAGATCATGATCTTTCAAAGCACTTAAAGGGGCAATCCACAGTTGCTATATCCATTTTTGGACAAATTGATTTTACCCATTGATTGTTGTAGAATATAACTTATAAATGCCTCATGAGCTTAGTTCAACTGTCATAATACCTTTGTTATTGTTTCAACTGCGGATTGCCCCTTTAAGACTGGAGTAAAAATCCAAAGAATATTTAAAAAATCAGCCACTTACGTATTACACAGAATCTTCCTCATTATTGAGCAGAAAGGGCAGGGGGAGGAATTAATCCTACACATTAAGAAGGACGACTACTGAGACTCATGTACAGAGAAGCAATTTACCATCCTGACCTTTCAGTCTTTCAAACATCCCACTGACCCCCCACTTTACTGCGGTTGTCCAAGGCTATTCAGGGACTGGTCCAACCAGCTCCCTCTCTCTCTTCCTCCTTGGCAGAGGAATGCTAAACTCAGACAAAAAAGAAGGGAGGCAGAGAGAAAGAGAGAATTTCTCCCATGGGGGGGAGAGAGAGAGAGAGAGAGAGAGAGAGAGAGAGAGAGAGAGAGAGAGAGAGAGAGAGAGAGAGAGATGCTGTGAAAGGTAGGCGTAATGGAAGCAGACACAACCTGTGTTCCCGACTGCTGACCTCACAGTCAGAGTGTCCTGTTTGTTTAGACACAAACAAATAGTGAAGCAGGGAAAGCTAATAGACTCTGGTAGGGACCCAACACTCAGTCATCACAGTACAACAGGAGGATGATCAACACTTTGAGTAGGGGGGACAGTGATTAGGACTGAATTGGAGTGCTGCTGTGGCTTTGTTGGCCTTTGTGAAAGGATAGGGTGCTGTCATAGAAGAGACAATAGAGAAAGGGCTAAGAGGGGCAGCAGTAGTAACGGGGTAGTATTCAGTTTTCTGGGTTGTGGGTGTCGGTGTCAATGGTCCAATCACCTTGAGAAAAGAAGCAGCTCCATGACTGGATATTGGCTTTACACCTTACATCCCTACATGCATATAACATCAGTCTTCAGTTAGATAACAATAAAGGAACACTGATGTGTGTGTGTGTGTGTGTGTGTGTGTGTGTGTGTGTGTGTGTGTGTGTGTGTGTGTGTGTGTGTGTGTGTGTGTGTGTGTGTGTGTGTGTGTGTGTGTGTGTGTGTGTGTGTGTGTGTGTGTATGATTGTGGTGTGTGTGTGTTTGTGTGTGTGTGTGCTCCATCTGCGCCAGTATGATTCATTCTGCGCTGGTGGCTTAAGAGTCCTCTTCAGACTTTGCACTGGAGAACAATAAGAGCTGACGGCTCCATCTGCTGCCAGGAATGACTCTTCCTCTCTTCATTCTGCTGCCAGGAATGACTCTTCCTCTCTTCATTCTGCTGCCAGGAATGACTCTTCCTCTCTTCATTCTGCTGCCAGAAATGACTCTTCCTCTCTTCTTTCTGCTGCCAGAAATGACTCTTCCTCTCTTCATTCTGCTGCCAGGAATGACTCTTCCTCTCTTCATTCTGCTGCCAGGAATGACTCTTCCTCTCTTCATTCTGCTGCTCAGCTCATGCTCAGTGCAGTTCTCCTGCCAAGAGACGGGCTTAGTCACTTTGGACTAGCTGTGTGTCTCCAAAGTAAGAAAGCAGTCTCTCACTAGCTCAAGCTGTGGCTCCTCTCCCTCCCATCTCCATTGATGTTTGGGTGAGCATATGGCTGGAGAGGCGAGAGACTGTGTGGTCTCTGCAGGCTGGATTAGGCCAGGAGTAACAGTCTGTTGTAGGGAGCACTGCTATGTGCTGCCTGGGCTACAGAGCTCTGTAATCTACCCAATAGGCAGTGAGTGGCCAGATGCTGGGCGAGGCGGGGAGGCCCTCTCCTCGTTAAGGCTCCATTACCACAAAGTCCTCATTAAAGAACGAGAGACCACGGTGAGGAGACGACGAGCGAGAGGCAGGAAGAAGAACAGAGAACACGATTGGTTTGAGTTACTAATTAATTTGGGATATCATTGTGTCTCCATTTCCTCGTTGTAAAACACTACTAGGCTGTATAGAGAGATGAGGAAGAGCTGGAGAGAGGGAGAGAGAGAGAAGAGTAATAGAAACAGCCAATATCAAATACATTAGCAATTTTCCCTTTTCTACAGTTTCCTTACCAACCGCCTTTCCTTCATTGTTTGACTGATATTGTCTTTTTCTCACCGCCTGTGTCTCTCCAATCCCCGCTGCCTTATTTGTGAGAACACAGTTGACTGGCAACAAGCCGTAGGGAGGGGCTGGGAGCAACAGAAATTCTACCCAGGCGAACACTCAGGGAGATGTTAACACGGAGCCCTGGCACCTCGGTTGAAATGAGTTAGCCTCAGTTGATGTTTCAATGTTGATTAAGAGACACAGGAGGAAATAGGCTTCAACTCCATTTAGTGTGCAGCAGCAGGTGCAGGTTGAGACATGCAGCAGTAGCAGTCTATCTCTGGAGGATCTAAGTGTATAGAAGTATATTCTCTCTCTCTCTCTCTCTCTCTCTCTCTCTCTCTCTCTCTCTCTCTCTCTCTCACTCTCTCTCTCTCTCTCTCTCTCTCTCTCTCTCTCTCACTCTCTCTCTCTCTCTCTCTCTCTCTCTCTCTCTCTCTCTCTCTCTCTCTCTCTCTCTCTCTCTCTCTCTCTCTCTCTCTCTCACTCTCTCTCTCTCTCTCTCTCTCTCTCTCTCACTCTCTCTCTCTCTCCATTCGCTGTAACAGCCTCCCTGAGCATTTCATAGCTGCATATGCTACTGCTTAAAGCGCCTAGGAGATTTACACCATTGTCAGCCCACAAGGGTACAATCAGGAATAACCTTCCCATAAGCCCTGCTGATGTGTCCATAGGTACAGTACAGCTAGGTGTTGCTAGTTGAGAGGGAGGGAGAGAGTGGGGGGGTGTAAATAAAACAGACAGCAAATGAAAGAGGGAGGAGAGTGAGATTAATATTGAAAATATGTGTGTGTGTTTGTGTGTACGCATATGCTTCTGTGAATGTGTGTGTGTTTGTGTGTACGCATATGCTTCTGTGAATGTGTGCGTGTTTGTGTGTACGCATATGCTTCTGTGTGTGTGTGTGTGTGTGTGTGTGTGTGTGTGCGTGTGTGTGTGTGTTGGGCACAGCCTAGTGTGAGCCCACCTCTCTGTCTCTCTGCAGGTTACATAAGAGTGTGTGAACCCTTCAGGGGGACTCCCTCGCTGCTCCCTGACTTCTGGTCCTTTCCTTACTTTCATGAAAATGTATTCCATTCGTTTATATTGATTGATTGATTTTGCAGATGGTCTTAACCGGGGTGACTACCAGAGTTTAGTGTATTTAGCCTGCTTTCCTCTGTCTACTATGAGGAGAAGAACAGTGGTCCAAACAACACATTTCTCAGTAGCATGGTCAGTGATGGGAGCAGTATTGGTATGGATGCTGAGGTGTGACATGAGCTATCTCTGTCTGGCAGTTAGCTCTGGCCTGTCTGTCTGCCTGTCTGCCTGCCTGTCTGTGTTGCTGCAGAGCATTAATCAGAGAGGCGCCTGCCTGCTGGCCCTGTCAGAGCCCTCCCACTGCCATAGACCCAGCAGTGGGGCGGCTCAACCCCCATCCTGAGCCCCCTGGGCTTTTAAAAGCCCCGTCTGTCTATCCACCACGTTATGTCGCCACGCCGACAGCATCCCCTCGTCTCCCCATCAATCCCCCTGGCCAATCATGGCTCTCCGATCACACCCCGGCTCCCCAGCCAGTCAGCAGCTGCCCGACTTTGCCAGCCTGACAATCGCTTACCCCACCGCCTTCAAGTCTGTCAACTCTGGGCCTGTCAAATTACTGTCAGTGGGAGAGAGGGGAGGAAGGGGAGGAAGGAGAAGGAAGGGGAGGGTGGGGCACAGGGCTGGGGGGTGGGGCCATACAGCCCTGACATACTTCACTCTCCCATCTCCAGCAGCACACTCTTTCACAGTCCCATCAACTCTTTCTCTCTCTTTCTCTGCCTCTGTCTCCCCTTCTCTCTCTCGCTCTCTCAGGTAACTCCCCTGGCCCCATCAACCCCACTCATCTGTACCCACCACCCCACCCTACAGCGCATGCCCTCCCCCCTCCGAGCACAGGCTCCACATCAATTTGATTCAGAAAAAAGTAATGGGCAGAGAAACGAAATGACTTTCTGGGCCGTTGTGTGAAAGCGTGGCTCTCCTGCACGAGGCAATACCGCTGCAATTATCGGCCCTCACAGACACCCCTTCACCAAACTCACAGACACCCCTTCACCAATGGATGAAGTTTTAATTCCAGGCCTGAAATAAAATGGATGCCCCAGATATCATGTTGAAATAACTCAATGTTTCAGACTTCCTATTCTGCAGTGCCGAGAGAGTAGTGTAGGAATGGGACTAACAGGGAGAGGAGCTGATGTGATGATGATGATGATGATGATGATGGGGAGGTTTGATATTGACATGACACTAGCCATGAGGCTACAGCTGAGCCTGGGATCAGCATTTTGCCAAGTCGGTCTTTAAGTTCACTGTCCTCCCAGTCCATCAAACTAGACACATTAACTCATCAGACACAGCCCTTCTGGCTATCGTGCAGTCTGCACCTGATGAACCAACCTCTACGGTGCATTCCAGACTACAGCCTGCTATGCCTATACATCGGCACATCTTTTCCAAAGATCTCTCCAAATACACTATGCCCAGCTATGAAAATATGAGCTTGTTGCTGTGTTGCTGTTTAACTGAATAGAGGGTTTGTGGGTGGCTAGATCCAGAGTGACATGTGGGGTGTGTGTTTGGGTGTCATGTGGGGTGACGTGCATGTGATGTGCAGTACCAATGGCAGCCCCAGTGGTTAAGGGGCCTGATCCCTTGTCCTCTCCCCTCCCTGGTGGCACACAGTGTAATGACTAGAGCTGGCCCTGATTGGATGAGCAGGGGGAGTGTACCTGCTCTGCGTAGACGACAGCTCTGATAATTGGTGGAGGATTGGGAGTCATCTGGGCTGAGACGTGCCTGCCCTCCTGGCTGCCCGGCCCGTTCTGCTCCTTCCATTAATGCCATTTTAATACTTCTGCCACCTTCTAATTTTAATCAGACCTTGAGGGCACAGGTGCACCGCTCCCCCTATCCCCACCCCCACCTCTGCTCAAGGGCAGGGGTCTCTGGCCCATCAGCAGCCAGATCCGCACCACTGACAACCCAGGAGGAGAGGACGGGAGGACAGGGAGGGAATTAAGCTTTCTACACCATGTTTAAGAAAAACTCAACAGGAGTGAGAGAGAGAGAGAGATAGAGCTGCTTTTTCTTGGCCTGCATGTCTCTTGTGGAGGGCTGGTCGATGGTTTAAGCAGTGGTAGCCAGGGTGTGTGGAGCAGGGATTGGGGACCAGGGTGTGTGGAGCAGGGAGTGGTAGCCAGGGTGTGTGGAGCAGGGAGTGGTAGCCTGGGTGTGTGAAGCAGGGAGTGGTAGCCAGGGTGTGTGAAGCAGGGAGTGGGGGCCAGGGTGTGTGGAGCAGGGAGTGGAAGCCAGGGTGTGTGGGGCAGGGAGTGGTAGCCAGGGTGTGTGGAGCAGGGAGTGGGGGCCATATTGTGTGGAGCAGGGAGTGGTAGCCAGGGTGTGTGGAGCAGGGAGTGGTAGCCTGGGTGTTTGAAGCAGGGAGTGGTAGCCAGGGTGTGTGAAGCAGGGAGTGGGGGCCAGGGTGTGTGGAGCAGGGAGTGGAAGCCAGAGTGTGTGGGGCAGGGAGTGGTAGCCAGGGTGTGTGGAGCAGGGAGTGGGGGCCAGGTTGTGTGAAGCAGGGAGTGGTAGCCAGGGTGTGTGAAGCAGGGAGTGGGGGCCAGGGTGTGTGGAGCAGGGAGTGGAAGCCAGGGTGTGTGGGGCAGGGAGTGGTAGCCAGGGTGTGTGGGGCAGGGAGTGGTAGCCAGGGTGTGTGGAGCAGGGAGTGGTAGCCAGGGTGTGTGGAGCAGGGAGTGGTAGCCTGGGTGTTTGAAGCAGGGAGTGGTAGCCAGGGTGTGTGAAGCAGGGAGTGGGGGCCAGGGTGTGTGGAGCAGGGAATGGAAGCCAGAGTGTGTGGGGCAGGGAGTGGTAGCCAGGGTGTGTGGAGCAGGGAGTGGGGGCCAGGTTGTGTGAAGCAGGGAGTGGTAGCCAGGGTGTGTGAAGCAGGGAGTGGGGGCCAGGGTGTGTGGAGCAGGGAGTGGAAGCCAGGGTGTGTGGGGCAGGGAGTGGTAGCCAGGGTGTGTGGAGCAGGGAGTGGGGGGCATATTGTGTGGAGCAGGGAGTGGTAGCCAGGGTGTGTGGAGCAGGGAGTGGTAGCCTGGGTGTTTGAAGCAGGGAGTGGTAGCCAGGGTGTGTGAAGCAGGGAGTGGGGGCCAGGGTGTGTGGAGCAGGGAGTGGAAGCCAGAGTGTGTGGGGCAGGGAGTGGTAGCCAGGGTGTGTGGAGCAGGGAGTGGGGGCCAGGTTGTGTGGAGGAGGGAGTGGTAGCCAGGGTGTGTGGAGCAGGAAGTGGTAGCCAGGGTGTGTGAAGCAGGGAGTGGGGGCCAGGGTGTGTGGAGCAGGGAGTGGAAGCCAGGGTGTGTGGGGCAGGGAGTGGTAGCCAGGGTGTGTGGAGCAGGGAGTGGGGGGCATATTGTGTGGAGCAGGGAGTGGTAGCCAGGGTGTGTGGAGCAGGGAGTGGTAGCCTGGGTGTTTGAAGCAGGGAGTGGTAGCCAGGGTGTGTGAAGCAGGGAGTGGGGGCCAGGGTGTGTGGAGCAGGGAGTGGAAGCCAGAGTGTGTGGGGCAGGGAGTGGTAGCCAGGGTGTGTGGAGCAGGGAGTGGGGGCCAGGTTGTGTGGAGGAGGGAGTGGTAGCCAGGGTGTGTGGAGCAGGAAGTGGTAGCCAGGGTGTGTGGAGCAGGGAGTGGGGGCCAGGGTGTGTGGAGCAGGGAGTGGAAGCCAGGGTGTGTGGGGCAGGGAGTGGTAGCCAGGGTGTGTGGAGCAGGGAGTGGGGGCCAGGTTGTGTGGAGCAGGGAGTGGTAGCCAGGGTGTGTGGAGCAGGAAGTGGGGGCCAGGGTGTGTGGAGCAGGGAGTGGTAGCCAGGGTGTGTGGAGCAGGGAGTGGGGGCCAGGGTGTGTGGAGCAGGGAGTGGGGGCCAGGGTGTGTGGGCAGGGAGTGGGGGCCAGGTTGTGTGGAGCAGGGAGTGGTAGCCAGGGTGTGTGGAGCAGGGAGTGGTAGCCAGGGTGTGTGGAGCAGGGAGTGGGGGCCAGGGTGTGTGGAGCAGGGAGTGGGGGCCAGGGTGTGTGGAGTAGGGAGTGGGGGCCAGGGTGTGTGGAGCAGGGAGTGGTAGCCAGGGTGTGTGGAGTAGGGAGTGGTAGCCAGGGTGTGTGGAGCAGGGAGTGGTAGCCAGGGTGTGTGGAGTAGGGAGTGGGGGCCAGGGTGTGTGGAGCAGGGAGTGGTAGCCAGGGTGTGTGGAGTAGGGAGTGGTAGCCAGGGTGTGTGGAGCAGGGAGTGGTAGCCAGGGTGTGTGGAGTAGGGAGTGGGGGCCAGGGTGTGTGGAGCAGGGAGTGGTAGCCAGGGTGTGTGGAGTAGGGAGTGGGGACCAGGGTGTGTGGAGTAGGGAGTGGGGGTCAGGGTGTGTGGAGCAGGGAGTGGTAGCCAGGGTGTGTGGAGTAGGGAGTGGGGGCCAGGGTGTGTGGAGTAGGGAGTGGGTGCCAGGGTGTGTGGAGTAGGGACCAGGGTGTGTGGACCTGCTACAGTTAGGCAGCGACCGACGCAGGCAGGAGGTCAGGGCACGGCAGGATGGCCTTGCATGGGTTTATCACCACTTCCTGCAAGGCTCTGTCAGTCACAGCTTAGGGGCTACACACTGACTGACTGACTGACTGACCGACTGTGTGTGTGTGTGTGTGTGTGTGTGTGTGTGTGTGTGTGTGTGTGTGTGTGTGTGTGTGTGTGTGTGTGTGTGTGTGTGTGTGTGTGTGTGTGTGTGTGTGTGTGTGTGTGTGTGTGTGTGTGTGTGTGTGTGTGTGTGTGTGTGTGTGTGTGTGTGTGTGTGTGTGTGTGTGTGTGTGTGCGTGCGTGCGTGTACCTGAACAATCTGGGCCAGGTGAACATTGCATTATCGGCTGAGTGTTTCAGTTGTGCATGCTGATATTATGTGATTCACACTGGCATCTATGAAAAGCCCCAGGAAGCGGAACGGCTGTTCTTCTGCTTTTGTGTCCCTCAACCTCACAGGGCTGGATACAGCAACCAGAGCAAAATGGCCGGAATATGCTGCTCTGTGTGTGTGTGTGTGTGTGTGTGTGTGTGTGTGTGTGTGTGTGTGTGTGTGTGTGTGTGTGTGTGTGTGTGTGTGTGTGTGTGTGTGTGTGTGTGTGTGTGTGTGTGTGTGTGTGTGTGTGTGTGTGTGTGTGTGTGTGTGTGTGTGTGTGTGTGTGTGTGTGTGTGCAGCCGAGGCTGATGCAATGTGCTGACCCCTCATTCTGCTGAGGTCCATTTGGCACAGAGAGATGACATCATCAGCCAGCCAGTCAGCCCAGGGCTGAGGGCCACAGCTGGGGATACTGCTGTAGTGGAGCCAGAGTCAGGGCTGATGCACACTAGCAGTCATAAATACACACAAAGATACACAGAAACCCACAAACACTTCTGAATAGAGACAGAAAAACACATAACCACAGATGCACAAACAGTTTAGAAAACAGACAGACAGACAGACAGACAGACAGACAGACAGACAGACAGACAGACAGACAGACAGACAGACAGACAGACAGGCAGACAGGCAGACAAACAGAACATGAATGCATATTGCAGATGCGTACACACACAAATTCACAAGCACACCTACTATGTTTGTGAAAAACTAATTGTGGATGTTTGTTGTGCATTCAGACAGGCCTCTTGTGTTCTCTGTCTCTGCCAGTGAATCCTGAAGGATATTGATGTTGGCATCCACACAGGGAGGATCAAGGCACTGGGATATTTTCAATCATTTGGTTATTTTCCATCATAAAAGCTCCTGAATAAAATCATATTAGGTTTTCCGAGGGTTGTGAGTGATAGCTGACTGCCTTACTTTTTTTCTCTCACTTACCCTCCTGCTGGTGCTGACACCTGGCGACACCCAGCACCAGACTCTCTCCCCACCCCCACCCCCAGCTTCTCGCCCCTGTCCCAGCCTCTCTCCGCAGCCCAAGCCTCTTTCCCCAGCCCAAGCCTCTTTCCCCAGCCCAAGCCTCTCTCGCCAGCCCAAGCCTCTCCCCCAGCCCCAGCCTCTCTCCCCACACCCCAGCCTCTCTCCCCAGCCCAAACCTCTCTCCCAACCCCCAGCCCCGCCTCTCTCCCCACCCCCAGCCTCTCTCCCCACCCCCACCCCCAGCCTCTCTCCCCCAGCCCCAGTCTCTCTCCCCACCCCCAGCCTCTCTCCCCAGCCCCAGTCTCTCTCCCCACCCCCAGCCTCTCTCCCCACCCCCACCCGCAGCCTCTCTCCCCACCCTCAGGCTCTCTCCCCAGCCCCAGCCTCTCTCCCCAGCCCCAGTCTCTCTCCCCACACCCCAGCCTCTCTCCCCAGCCCAAACCTCTCTCCCAACCCCCAGCCCCTCTCTCCCCACCCCCAGCCTCTCTCCCCACCCCCACCCCCAGCCTCTCTCCCCCCAGCCCCAGTCTCTCTCCCCACCCCCAGCCTCTCTCCCCAGCCCCAGTCTCTCTCCCCACCCCCAGCCTCTCTCCCCACCCCCACCCCCAGCCTCACTTCCCCAGCCTCAGGCTCTCTCCCCAGCCCCAGCATCTCTCCCCCCAGACCCAGTTTCTCCCCACCCCCAGCCTCTCTCCCCACCCCCAGCCTCCTCCCCACCCCCAGCCTCTCTCCCCAGCCCCAGCCTCTCCCTACCCCCACCCCCAGCCTCACTCCCCAGCCCCAGTCTCTCTCCCCACCCCCAGCCTCTCTCCCCCACCCCCACCTCCCCACCCCAGCCTCTCTCCCCAGCCCCAGCCTCTCTCCCACCCCCCCTACCCCCACCCCCAGCCTCCCCACCTCCAGCCTCTCTCCCCACCCCCAGTCTCTCTCCCCACCCCCAGCATCTCTCCAAACCCCCAGCCTTTCTCCCCACCCCCAGCCTCTCTCCCCACCCCCAGCCTCTCTCCCCAGCCCCAGCCTCTCTCCCCACCCCCAGTCTCTCTCCCCAGCCCCAGTCTCTCTCCCCACCCCCAGCCTCTCTCCCCACCCCCAGACTCTCTCCCCACTCCCAGCCTCTCTCCCCACCCCCAGACTCTCTCCCCATCTCCAGACTCTCTCCCCAGCCCCATTCTCTCTCCCCACCCCCAGCCTCTCTCCCCACCCCCAGCATCTCTCCACAGCCCCAGTCTTTCTCCCCACCCCCATTCTCTCTCCCCACCCCCAGCCTCTCTCCCCAGCCCCATTCTCTCTCCCCACCCCCAGCCTCTCTCCCCACCCCCAGTCTCTCTCCACAGCCCCAGACTTTCTCCCCACCCCCAGACTCTCTCCCCACCCCCAGCCTCTCTCCCCACCCCCAGACTCTCTCCCCATCTCCAGACTCTCTCCCCAGCCCCATTCTCTCTCCCCACCCCCAGCCTCTCTCCCCACCCCAGCATCTCTCCACAGCCCCAGTCTTTCTCCCCACCCCATTCTCTCTCCCCACCCCCAGCCTCTCTCCCCACCCCCAGACTCTCTCCCCACCCCCAGACTCTCTCCCCACCTCCAGCCTCTCTCCCCAGCCCCAGTCTCTCTCCCCACCCCTAGCCTCTCTCCCCACCCCAGCCTCTCTCCCCACCCCCAGTCTCTCTCCCCACCCCCAGCCTCTCTCCCCATCCCAGACTCTCTCCCCAGCCCCAGCCTCTCTCCCCAACCCAGCCTCTCTCCCCACCCCAGACTCTCTCCCCACCCCCAGACTCTCTCCTCACCCCCAGACTCTCTCCCCACCCCAGACTCTCTCCCCACCCCCAGCCTCTCTCCCCATCCCCAGACTCTCTCCCCAGCCCCAGCCTCTCTCCCCAACCCAGCCTCTCTCCCCACCCCCAGCCTCTCTCCCCACCCCCAGTCTCTCTCCCCACTCCCAGACTCTCTCCTCACCCCCAGACTCTCTCCCCACTCCCAGACTCTCTCCTCACCCCCAGACTCTCTCCCCACCCCCAGCCTCTCTCCCCATCTCCAGACTCTCTCCCCAGCCCCATTCTCTCTCCCCACCCCCAGCCTCTCTCCCCACCCCCAGTCTCTCTCCCCACTCCCAGACTCTCTCCTCACCCCCAGACTCTCTCCCCACCCCCAGTCTCTCTCCCCATCTCCAGACTCTCTCCCCAGCCCCATTCTCTCTCCCCACCCCCAGCCTCTCTCCCCACCCCCAGTCTCTCTCCCCACTCCCAGCCTCTCTCCACACCCCCAGACTCTCTCCCCACCCCAGCCTCTCTCCCCATCTCCAGACTCTCTCCCCAGCCCCAGCCTCTCTCCCCACCCCCAGCCTCGCCTCTCTCCCCACCCCCAGCCTCGTCTCTCTCCCCAGCCCCAGCCTCTCTCCCCACCCCCAGCCTCTCTCCCCACCCCCGGCCTCTCTCCCCAGTCACAGCTTAAGTGTTGCAGAACAGAAAAGACCAGGGCGGTGTACGAATTTAAAAAAATACTACAAGTATCTCCTAATTAATCAGCCACACAAAGAAATGATAATAAGGTATTTGGCATGCTTCAGTGGTTGGAGCTGGGCTGGGTATAAATAACTCAGGGGTAGGGGAGAGATAGAGCCAGCGCGGCTTAGAACCCAGATAAAGGCTTTACTTCCATTACAGACGCTCAGGATCAGCAAGGAGCGCCAGGCCCACTCTGCTGTGCTCCGCTCAGGATTCTGAGCACGACCATAACTTGTCAGTTCTGGAGAATGCTGTAATAGTCGCGTAATGGCAGCTTTTTTTTTAAAGAAGCCGAGACACCAAGAACAAGAGGTGGGGGGTAGGTAGAATGGGGGGGGGGGGGGGCAGCAGAAGGCAGGTCTGAAAGACGGTGTAAAAATGTCTGCAGATGGAGGGTGAAGCAACCATACATCCTCATTAGACCCCCCATCTCTGTGCTGGCCGGCCCCTGGGCCCCGACAGGCACGCAAAAACAGCCAGCAACACAGCACAGCAGCCCTGGCTCTATCATCAAGACACACACACACAGGCATGCACATACACACACACACGCACGTCTCTTTCTTTCACTCTCATAGACGCACTCTCGCTTTATCTATCTGTCTCCTTTTATACACACATGCAAGTACACACTCTCTTACACACACTCCTTTCCCCCTTACATACAGAAACACACAGGGTAGCAAATCAATACACACTGTGAACAAAGACCTGGCACACACTGCTTGCCTGACTTCCTGTATCTGAACCAGGACAACAGCTAATGTCCCTTCAGATGTGGTTATAGTTGATCTACAACACAAGTCACTGCTCTAAGGACAGTTGGCAGACTACAGCGCTGTTAACAAAGAATCAATGGTCATTCCAGATAGTGCTAGAAGTTGTGTACCTGCATTCATTCCTCTCATATTTTAACACACAAAACATCTCATTGAGAAAGTGTCACATCTTCATCTGTGGTACAATGCCAAGTTATTGGCCATCAGGCTCATACCTCTGCCCTGGTTAAAGCTCTCTGTGTTGGT
Source organism: Oncorhynchus masou masou (assembly GCF_036934945.1). NCBI lineage: Eukaryota > Metazoa > Chordata > Actinopteri > Salmoniformes > Salmonidae > Oncorhynchus > Oncorhynchus masou. The sequence continues at coordinate 35,380,152 of NC_088213.1, forward strand.
CTGGTCTGTAGGAAGAATAGAACAAGAGGGAAAGATGAATAGGGTGATTCCAAACCATCGTAGCGCGGAAATATTTTTGGGATCTCAGATGGTTCTGGCAATTCTCACATAACAACTTCATTGGGAGGCCGGATGTTTGACATGTTTCTTACATTTGTATCACAAACCACTTTTGAGAAAATCATGATGAAAGTGACCATTTTAAACCCTTTTTTAACCCTATGATCTATGATCAGTACATGATACAGAAAACATCTTGGTATCACTACAGTGTGCTCTAACATATGCAGTACTTCTTGGTTCTGAAATACACATTTTTGTACCTTCATTTATTCAACACTAACATTTTGTTCATTTTACATATTGTTTGGAACAATATACTCTACAAGTACATCACTTTTCCAGAGTGGGCTCTTGACTAATTCTGAAGGTATGATCAATGGAATTGCCCAAGATTGAGTTTGTACTGTATGCCCCATAGAGCACTCCCAGGCACAACGTATAACAATCTGTCTGACAGGAGCTGTCTGTCTGTTAGGGGATTGGTTGTAACTCTGTCAATCAATATTCTGATTTGACAATAAGATAAGTTCAGTCTTGCACTGCTGTAGGATTTGAAATCCCTTATCTATCTCTACAGCATTGTGTTGGATGTAAGCATTGTGTTGGATGTAAGCATTGTGTTGGATGTAAGCATTGTGTTGGATGTAAGCATTGTGCTGGATGTAAGCATTGTGTTGGATGTAAGCATTGTGCTGGATATAAGCATTGTGTTGGATGTAAGCATTGTGTTGGATGTAAACATTGTGTTGGATGTAAGCATTGTGTTGGATGTAAGCATTGTGTTGGATGTAAGCATTGTGTTGGATGTAAGCATTGTGCTGGATGTAAGCATTGTGTTGGATGTAAGCATTGTGCTGGATATAAGCATTGTGTTGATGTAAGCATTGTGTTGGATGTAAGCATTGTGTTGGATGTAAGCATTGTGCTGGATGTAAGCATTGTGTTGGATGTAATCATTGTGCTGGATGTAAGCATTGTGTTGGATATAAGCATTGTGTTGGATGTAAGCATTGTGTTGGATGTAAGCATTGTGTTGGATGTAAGCATTGTGTTGGTGTATGTCTGTTCTTGTCAGTATTTCTCATATTAACCACATATTCGATAAGAACGAGACATACAGCTTTAATCTTTAATCTTAGACTGGTAGAGCATTGGGTTTGATATACAGCTACAACTTTCTAGTTGCAAACTTCCTAGACTAGCATTAGAGCAAACAGCATGGAACATCATGGCTCTAGCAGTCTAGTCATTCTGATGACATCCCTCCCACTGTGTCTCAGCCCAGTGTGTGTCCAGCCCATCTACACAGACAGACAGACAGACAGACAGACAGACAGACAGGCTATGGATGGCCCCACCACCATTACTGATGCAGCACCACGCTCTGCCTTGCGACAAATATAAACAGCCAGCTCGCTCTCTCTTTTCATCTGCTTCAGCCCCAGCACAGCCATAATCTGCCATGGCCAAATCTATTTAGTCATGTAGCTCCTCTGATAGGTTGGCATGTAATTAACTCCCTGGCATACACCGTGGGTTGTCATTTGCATGGTAATAAATCTCCACTGCTTAACTGTAGGTTGGGAGACAGACAGACGTAGGCAGAGTTGTGTGCTCAGTTTCGGTAAACAGTCACATCTTCCACCTGGAGACAGCAGCCGTATCAACTATTTCCGATGACTATCATTTTATCCGGGGAGGAATAATCAATATATTCAGTTGGCAGACAGTATTGATTAAACAATATGTTTCGTTTTATTAATGTATTTAAAGGTGGAAGAGCTGACTAATGAACCTTCAGACTATTGATTGTTAATGCAATGGTAAATCTGGAATGATACATTTATTTGGTTAAATAGCCCTCCTGCTATCTTTTAAACACTTCCTTTGGCTGACTTTATCAAACTGGTGTCACATCTTTCCTGGAGATTCCTCGCTCCAACCCAACAATGACTTATCTATCAGCCCTGACCACAAACACGAGACTGTGTGTGTGTGTTCATGATAATACATTGGCTGGGCGTAAGTGTTTTCGTACATACAGTATGCCCTGTTGGTAGGTGTAGGGGTGTGTAGGTGATTATGTGCGTGCTAGTGTGTGTTTTGAGTGATGGATGAACAGTGTAAAGATTGCAGTCATTCGTCATGGTCCAGTAGCTCCATCAGGTATAATGAGTGTCCCGGGGTGACCTCAGGCCGTGGGTTCAGAGAGCTGATTAAACATCCCTCTGTGTTAGGGGACAGAGGCACTAGCTATCCCCTCCGTCTTAATCGCACCTTCCCATCTAACCCCCATCCATCTCTATCACCCACCCCTGCACCCCTCCTCTCCTCACACAGATCACAGGCCAGGGAGCAGGGGGAGAAAGGGGGACCAGGGGGGAGAAAGGGGGACCAGGGGGGAGAAAAGGGGAGCAGGGGCGACCAGGGGGGAGAAAGGGGTCCAGGAGGGAGCAGCCCCCTTCCTCTAACTTTAACACTGACATTTATTGTGTCTGTGAAACACATCAATCCTAGAGGATGTAAATGTTATTGCACAGCTAGCTAGATCATGATGAGTTGCAGGCTCCGTATTAGACAGGGGTGATGGGATCAGTCATGTTGATAGGCAGATAGATACACAGACAGGCAGAAAGGCAGACAGGCAGACAGACAGCCAGACAACTGACAGGGTTATCTGACTGTGTTGTGTCTGATTTAGTCTGTCATATGGTCCATACATTGTCCGCACTCTGTCCTGGCCTAACTGTTCCCACTCTGACAGCGGAGGCTGGAGTTGTCTGTCTGGAGTGGCGGAGCAAAGAGCAGAGCCGGAGACATGTTGTTAAGACGGGGTCACTGACAGACTGTTTTTAATCTGTTCTGTTCCACTTTGATCTAGGAGACTTCAGAGGAAGCTGCTCCAATCATCACATATACTATTTAAAGGGCTGCAATTAGGGGCCAAATAGCTGGACTATTTGTCAAGGTCTTTCATGTTCCACCATTTTATTTAATGAAAGCCACCGATTGTCCCTGTGGTGCCTACGGAGCCTGGTCACCTATTGCCTGTTGTTGTGTTGCTCAGTGAATATAGGCAGGCCATTAATCCAACAGTGAGTAAGTGAAGAGAGTGCCCTGGAACACAAGTATCATTATATATTATATATATACACAATATTAGAAACAACTGAATTTTGGACAAGGGGTGGTCCATGGAAAAAGTTCAGAGGTTGCAATACAATGTAATATTATTTATGCACAATTTATGGCCCTGGGAGGCTCACTGGTATACTGATATCCACAGTACTCTATCAATGATACATTTTTTCAACTCAATTCTTCTTGGATTCCCCAAAAATGTTGTCTTGAACATAAACACAGTGTAATTTAAGCTTTATACTGCAAAATATTCTCACTGCCCCATGGCAAAAGGTGCATTTTCTTTTTTGAATGACAGGAAATTAGTTTTAAAAATGCAAAAAGACGAGGCCTTTAAAAATGCTCTTTCCCAGGGCTTGAGACTTGATTAGTCTGACCATGCACTGCAGAATTCACAATAAAACTGCTTGTATGCTATTTTTTATCACACTCTTAAAGCCCCATGCAGTCTTTTACATTTCATTTTTAAATCATCACTGTATTTAATAAATCACTGTATGTAATAAATCAACCGCTTACCCCTTTATAGTAGGAAGATACACATGCAAATAAAAGATGACTGGTCATTGGTCAGAATAATCAGATCAGATTGTGATGTCATGCCTTGGCCAAAAACTTCCATTCCACCTCAACAGGCTGAAACTTACCCTTAAAGGGCATTGTCATACTCTTCACAATTTCAGAGTGAGATTTTGATCTCATAGCGTGGAAATAAAATGTAAAAAATAATGCACTGCCCCGTTTTACCTGCACTGTCCCTTTAAGTAGGAGTTGTGTTATGATATTATGAAGGGGGTCCCTGATGAATTTCCTCTCACAAAACAGGTCTCCGACACAAAAACTTTGTGAAATCCTGCTCTAATAGACGGACAGAGGGAGGACAGACGAGAGGACAGATGGACAGACGAGAGGACTGACGGACAGAAAGACAAAAACTCATTTTCACTCCTTTCAAAGAGTTACTTGTCTAACAGAACACAGAGGGTGTTCTTTAATGGAAGCCTCTCCAACATAATCCAGGTAGAGTCAGACATTCCCCATGGCAGCTCTCTAGGCCCCTTACTATTTTCTATCTTTACTGATGACCTGCCACTGCCACTGGCACTGAGTAAAGCCTGTGTGTCTGTTTATGCTGATGACTGAACATTATACATGTCAGATACCACAGCAAGTTAAATCATTGCAACACTTAACAAAGAGCTGCAGCCAGTTTTAGAATGGTTGGCAAGTAATATGCTAGTGATAAATATTTAAAAACTAAAAGCATTGTATTTGGGACAAATCATTCACTAAACTCTAAACCTCAACTAAAACGTGTAATGAATAACGTGGAAATCGATCAAGTTGAGATGACTAAACTACTTTTTGTAACCCTGGATTGTAAACTGTCATTGTCCAAAGATATTGGTTGATGCAACCATCACAAAGCACAACTCTGCTTTCTTGACATTGCTATCAACAAAACAAGTCCTACAGGCCCTAGTTTTGTCGCAACTGGACTACTGTCCAGTCATATAGTCAAGTGCCACAAAGAGGGACATAGTCAAATCACAGTTGGCTCAGAACAGAGCAGCACAGCTGGCAGGGAGAGCCAGCATTGATAATATGCATGTCAACCTCTCCTGGCTCAGGGTGGAGGAGAGATTGACTGCATCACAGCTTGTCTTTGTGAGAGGTATTGTCAGATTGAAATCACGAGATGTCTGTTATAGCAACTATTGCACAGCTCAGACACCCATGCATACCCCACAAGTCATGCCACCAGACGACTCTTCACAGTCCCCAAGTCCAAGACAGACTACGGGAAAGGCACTGTCAGGGTTTTCCTGTGGTGAAGTAGAGGAGGACCAAAACGCGGCGTGGTTATATTGATTCATGTTTAATTAAAACAGATAAACATGAACACTACAAAACAACAAACGTGGAAAACCAAAAAACAGCCCTATCTGGTGCAAAACACAGAGACAGGAACAATCACCCACAAACAAACAGTGAAACCCAGGCTACCTAAATATGGTTCCCAATCAGAGACAATGACTAACACCTGCCTCTGATTGAGAACCATATCAGGCCTAACATAGAAATGGACAAACCAGACACACAACATAGAATGCCCACCCAGCTCACGTCCTGACCAACACTAAAACAAGGAAAACACACACGAACGATGGTCAGAACGTGACAGTACCCCCCCCTCAAGGTGCGGACTCCGAACGCACAACCTAAACCTATATAGGGGAGGGTCTGTGTGGGCATCTGTCCGCGGTGGCGGCTCTGGCGCTCGACGTGGACCCCACTTCATAATTGTCTTAGTCCCCCTCCTTAGCGTCCCTTGAGTGGCGACCCTCGCCGCTAACCTCGGCCTAGGAACCCTAACAACGGGCCACACTGGACTGAGGGGCAGCTCCGGACTGAGGGGAAGCTCAGGACTGAGGAAGCTCAGGACTGAGAGGAAGCTCAGGACTGAGAGGTAGCTCAGGCAGGTTGATGAATCGAGCAGATTCTGGCTGGCTGGTGGTTCTGGCAGATCCTGGCTGGCTGGCGGTTCCGGCAGATCCTGGCAGAATGGCGGATCCTGGTTGACTGGCGGATACTGGCTGACTGGCGGATCTGGAAGATCCTGGCTGACTGGCGGATCCTGGCTGACTGGCAGTTCTGGCAGATCCTGGCTGAATGGCAGATCCTGGCTGACTGGCAGTTCTGGCGGATCCTGGCTGAATGGCGGATCCTGGTTGACTGGCGGATACTGGCTGACTGGCGGATCTGGAAGATCCTGGCTGACTGGCGGATCCTGGCTGACTGGCGGATCCTGGCTGACTGGCAGTTCTGGCAGATCCTGGCTGAATGGCGGATCCTGGCTGACTGGCAGTTCTGGCGGATCCTGGCTGAATGGCGGATCCTGGCTGACTGGCGGATCTGGAAGATCCTGGCAGACTGGCAGTTCTGGCAGATCCTGGCTGAATGGCGGATCCTGGCTGAATGGTAGTTTTGGCAGATCCTGGCTGAATGGCGGATCCTGGCTGAATGTCGGATCCTGGCTGACTGGCGGATCCTGGCTGACTGGCAGATCCTGGCTGAATGATAGTTCTGGCGGATCCTGGCTGAATGGCGGATCCTGGCTGACTGGAAGTTCTGGCAGATCCTGGCTGAATGGCGGATCCTGGCTGACTGGCAGTTCTGGCGGATCCTGGCTGAATGGCGGATCCTGGCTGACTGGAAGTTCTGGCAGATCCTGGCTGAATGGCGGATCCTGGCTGACTGGCAGTTCTGGCGGATCCTGGCTGAATGGCAGATCCTGGCTGACTGGCGGATCTGGAAGATCCTGGCAGACTGGCAGTTCTGGCAGATCCTGTCTGAATGGCGGATCCTGGCTGAATGGCAGATCTGGAAGAGTCTGGTTGACTAGCAGATCTGGAAGAGTCTTGTTGACTGGCAGTTCTGGCAGATCCTGGCTGACTGGCAGATCTGGAAGAGTCTGGCTGACTGGCAGATCTGGAAGAGTCTGGCTGACTGGCAGATCTGGAAGAGTCTGGTTGACTGGCAGATCTGGAAGAGTCTGGCTGACTGGCAGATCTGGAAGAGTCTGGCTGACTGGCAGATCTGGAAGAGTCTGGTTGACTGGCAGATCTGGAAGAGTCTGGCTGACTGGCAGATCTGGAAGAGTCTGGCTGACTGGCGGATCCTGGCAGACTGACAGCTCTGGCTGCTCCACGCTGACCAACAGCTCTGGCAGCTCCTTGCAGACTGGCAGCTCCATGCAGACTGGCAGCTCCATGCAGACTGGCAGCTCTGGCTGCTCCAAGCAGACTGACAGCTCTGGCTGCTCCATGCAGACTGACAGCTCTGGCTGCTCCATGCAGACTGACAGCTCTGGCTGCTCCATGCAGACTGACAGCTCTGGCTGCTCCAAGCAGACTGACAGCTCTGGCTGCTCCAAGCAGACTGACAGCTCTGGCTGCTCCAAGCAGACTGGCAGCTCCGGCTGCTCCATGCAGACTGGCCGCTCTGGCTGCTCCATGCAGACTGGCAGCGCTGGGCCGACTGGCGGCGCTGGGCAGACCGACGGAGCTGGGCAGACCGACGGCGCTGACGGCGCTGGGCAGACTGGCGGCGCTGGGCAGACTGGCGGCGCTGGGCAGACTGGCGGCACTAACGGCGCTGGGCAGACTAGCGGCGCTGGGTAGACTGGCGGCACTGGACAGACTGGCGGCGCTGGACAGACTGGCGGCACTGACGGCGCTGGGCAGACTGGCGGCGCTGGGCAGACTGGCGGCGCTGGGCAGACTGGCGGAGCTGGGCAGACTGGCAGCACTGACGGCGCTGGGCAGACTGGCGGCGCTGGGTAGACTGGCGGCACTGGGCAGACTGGCGGCGTTGGGCAGACTGGCGGCGCTGGGCAGACTGGCGGCGCTGGGCAGACTGGCGGCACTGGCGGCACTGGGCAGACTGGCGGCGCTGGGCAGACTGGCGGCACTGACGGCGCTGGGCAGACTGGCGGCGCTGGGCAGACTGGTGGCACTGGGTAGACTGACGGTGCTGGGCAGACGGGTAGCTCAGGCGGCGTTGGGCAGACGGGCGGCTCTGGCGGCGCTGGGCAGACGGGTAGCTCAGGCGGCGCTGGGCAGACGGGTAGCTCAGGCGGCGCTGGGCAGACGGGTAGCTCAGGCGGCGCTGGGCAGACGGGTAGCTCAGGCAGTGCTGAACAGAGAAGCTCTGGCGCCTCTGGACTGAGGGGCGGAAACTCTGGTAGCGCCGGACAGGCGGGAGCACCTGTGTTGATGGAACGGAGAGACAGCCTGGTGCGGGGTGCCAGCACTGGTGGTACCGGGCTGGGGACACACACCTGAGGGCGAATGCCTTGCATACTACGCCAAAGCAACTCCTCTCTCTCTTCACACTCCCCCAATTCTATTAACACCTCCTCGAGTGTCTCCTCATCTCCCATCCGTTCACTCTCCTCCATTCTGTCCAATAACTCCTCGACCCTCTCAGACTCAGCCCTCAGCTTCGCTGATAGCTCTGAATACATCCATGGCTCCTTACGGTTAACAGGGGGAGTTGGCTCAGGTCTGGCTCCTGCCTCTGCCACACTCTCCCTGTGCCCCCCCCCCCAATAAATTTTTGGGGGTACCTCTCGGGCTTCCAGCTGCTCTGCCGTGCTAGCTCCTCATAATGCCGCCTCTCTGCTTTCGCTGCCTCCAGCTCGGCGTTGGGGCGGCAATATTCCTCTGGCTCTGCCCAGGGTCCTTTCCCGTCAAGGATCTCCTCCCAAGTCCATTCCTCCAAATAGTGCAGCCTCTCCCACTGCTGCTGCTGCTGCTGTTGCTCCTGCTGCTGCTGCTGTTGCTCCTGCTGCTGCTTCTGTTGCTTCTCCTGCTGCTGCTTCTGCTGCTGCTGCTTCTGCTGCTGCTGTTGCTCCTGCTGCACCTGTCGCTTCTCCTGCTGCCCCCGTTTACCACGTCGCTTGGTCCTTGGTTGGTGCGTGATTCTGTAAGGGTTTTCCTGTGGTGAAGTAGAGGAGGACCAAAACGCGGCGTGGTTATATTGATTCATGTTTAATTAAAACAGATAAACATGAACACTACAAAACAACAAACGTGGAAAACCAAAAAACAGCCCTATCTGGTGCAAAACACAGAGACAGGAACAATCACCCACAAACACACAGTGAAACCCAGGCTACCTAAATATGGTTCCCAATCAGAGACAATGACTAACACCTGCCTCTGATTGAGAACCATATCAGGCCTAACATAGAAATGGACAAACCAGACACACAACATAGAATGCCCATCCAGCTCACGTCCTGACCAACACTAAAACAAGGAAAACACACACGAATGATGGTCAGAACGTGACAGGCACAGTACCACCTAGAGGCATGGTTACATGGAACTCTATTCCACATCAAGTAACTCAGTCAAGCAGTGAAATCAGAAAAAAATAAAAATAAAACGACACCTTATGGAACAGCGCGGACTGACACACACACACACACACACACACACACACACACACACACACACACACACACACACACACACACACACACACACACACACACACACACACACGCACACACGCACACACGCAGCATTCGCAAACACATGCTAACACACGCACTCTACACACACATCATTTTAATATTGATTTTCTATTGTAGATATGTTATGGTAGTGTAGTGTGTAATAATGTGTCGTGTTATGTACTGTTTTATTGCATGTAATTGTGATTGGACCCCACCCAGGAAGTGTAGATGCTGCCTTGGTAGCAGCTAATGAGGATCTGGAATCAATACCAAAAATGATATATATACAAACGTACACAAGAGACAGTCCAGTCGCCAAAAAGAATAGTGGCTAGTCAAAATGCCAGGAGCACCGGCTGGGCTTCTATGTTCTATGTTCTATGTTCTATGTTGTTTTTAGGAGAGGCTGCATGTTTTTTTTTTACGCTTGGCTGGGGAGAGGAGGGAGCAAGCAGTACGCCATGAGTGGAACAAATAGAACCAGTGAGTTGTGTGTTATTTACAGATGGCTACAAACCAAAGAGTCTACACTCTACAGCTCAGCACAGACAGAGAAGAGAGAGGAGGCACATATACTGATCCACACGGAGATGTTCTAGAACCACAGGCCTATACAGTGCAACACAGGCACACACACAGAGTGAGGCCGACTCCAGCCGAGCAGGTTGGGAGGCTACAGGTCTGACCACGGATTCATCCCCTACAGAGAGATCATCAGGGCCTCCAACATCGCCATGCAAATACACAACCCTCTGCTCCCTACCATGAGATCGACAATGAGACGGGGGGGGGGGCGGCAGAGAGAGAAACAGAGAGAGAAACAGAGAGAGAGACAGAGGGCGGGAAAGGGAGAAAGATATAGTAATGAGAGAGGAACCGAGAACAAGAAAAAGAGAATGAGAAAGAGAGTACAAGAGAAAGCAAGAGAGTCTGTTTTCCACACATGGATGTGAAGGCTGGTTGCCGTGGAAACCCTAGCTGCATGGGATTATGAGCTGATTAGCTGGCCTCCTCCTTGTCCCCCTCTCACTAGGGTGTGTGTGTGTATGTTGTGACACGCTCGGGTGAACACACACTCGCATGCACTTGGACACACACACATCAGGAATGGTTGCCCACAGTCACCATCACAGGAGGCTGCTGAGGGGAGGATGGCTCATATTAATGGCCGGAACGGAGCAAACATGTGTTTAATGTATTTGATACCATTCCACCTATTCCGCTCCAGCCATTACCACGAGCCTGTCCTCCCCAATTAAGGCGTCACCAACCTCCTGTGGTCACCATATCTATCTCTATGTCAATGTTTCAATCTCCCCCTCTCTGTTGGGCTCTCTCTGACTCTCTCTCTCTCCCTCTCTCTCTCTCTGTGTGTCTCTCTCTCTCTCTGTGTGTGTGTCTCTCTCTCTCTCTCTCTCTCTCTCTCTCTGTCCCTCTCCCTCTCTCTCTCTCTCTCTGTGTCTCTCTGTGTGTGTGTCTCTCTGTGTGTGTGTCTCTGTGTGTATGTGTCTCTGTGTGTGTGTATGTGTCTCTGTGTGTCTGTGTGTGTCTCTCTCTGTGTGTGTCTCTCTCTCTCCCTCTCCCTCTCTCTCTCTCTCTCTCTCTCTCTCTCTCTCTGTGGCCTGCTAATCTGAGCCTTATCTCAGTCCACACCTCTGCTCACATTCCCTTTCCACAGCTCCTTATCTGGCATCACTGTCAATCAGAGCAGATCAGCCCTACTACCTACAGCTGAGCCCAGGCTACACCAGTCTCCCTCTGCCCTCTCTCCCTCTCTCCCTCTCTCCCTCCATCCACGATCTATCCTTCATATCACCCAGCCAACGGCATTCAACACAACACATGCAAGCACACAGACACACAAACACTCTCTCTCTCTCTCTCTCTCTCTCTTTCTCTCTCTCAAAAACTCACATTCACAGGCATAAGCACACACACACTAAAAATAAAATCACCCATTAGGTCAGATCTAGGATGTTCCTCCTGCACAGTTCACCACGCCACTCCAATCACCCCGTCTGTCTGAGTGTCTACCTCCCACCCTGGGTTGAGTGTGATGATCCTCCACAACCCATAAACACACACAGACACACACATCACAGCCTGTCTAATCAGCATTACTAATCCACAGTGCAGCCCTGGCGGTTAGTTCACAAGCCTCAACCAGAGGGCAGCTGCTCCACAGGAAAAACACAAATCCCTTTTGGGCAGGATTAATATTTTTAGGTGCTAGTGCTTTTATGTGAGGGCAGGTGTGCTCTGGATCCCTAATGCTGAAGTAATTGTAGATAATGGAGTTTAAAGGACAGCTGCTGATGCGGGTTTAAGTGGGATTTGGGTAGAGAGTTATTGTGGAGGAAGCAGCGGATTGGGTGAAATGTTGGAGAGGTTTCGGAGAGAGAGAGAAGGAAGGAGGTGCAGGTTGGGGGTCTAACTGCCTGGGCTTATCAGACTAGAAGGATAGCGAGGGAGAGAGAGAAGGAAGGAGGTGCAGGTTGGGGGTCTAACTGCCTGGGCTTATCAGACTAGAAGGATAGCGAGGGAGAGAGAGAAGGAAGGAGGTGCAGGTTGGGGGTCTAACTGCCTGGGCTTATCAGACTAGAAGGATAGCGAGGGAGAGAGAGAACGAGAGATGGGCAGCAGAGAACTTCTCTATCTTCTAGGTCAGTGTTTTCCAACTCCAGTCCTCCAGAACCCCCAACAGCACACATTTTTGTTGTAGCCCTGGACAAGCTTACCTGGTTCAACTTGTCAACTAATCATCAAGCCCTCGATTAATTAAATCAGGTATGTTTGTACGGGGCTACCAACATGAAGCCCACATCCAGGCTGTATCACATCCGGCCGTGATTGGGAGTCCCATAGGGCGGCTCACAATTGGCCCAGTGTCGTCCGGGTTTGGCTGGAGTAAGCCGTCATTGTAAATTAGAATTTGTTCTTAACTAACTTACCTAGTTAAATAAAGGTTAAATAAAATAAAATAAACATTTTTTAAATTCTATAGTGTTTTTATGGACTGTAGTATACTGTAATATTTACTGTAGTGTTTCTACGGACTGTAGTATACTGTAATATTTACTGTAGTGTTTTTACGGACTGTAGTATACTGTAATATTTACTGTAGTGTTTTTACGTACTGTAGTATACTGTAATATTTACTGTAGTGTTTTATGCTGACATTACTGTAGTATTTAAAATGTTGTGTTAATTTATTATCTTTGACATCAGCAATGGGGGTTTTCTCCTTGAGGAATCCTACTGGACAAAACACAAAGAGCAAATGTTCCATAACCTGCTTGTACTGAGGTCTGAACTGATAGTTCAACACTTCTGCTCTTTTCTATAACCTGTAGGGAATACAATATATGGTCTATACTTGTAGGTTTCTCACTTATGGGAGCCACAAATTGGGATATATATATATATATATAATGTAGTATTTACTGTAGTGTTTTTGCAGACATTACCGTAGTATTTACTGTAGTGTTTTTGCAGACATTACCGTAGTATTTACTGTATGTAACGGTTTTCATGCGGTGAAGGAGAGTCGGACCAAAATGCAGCGTGTAGATTGCGATCCATGTTTAAATCAACAAACGTAAACACGAATAAATGAAGAATAAACATAATATATTTCAACCAGGGCGTGACAGGACCCCCCCCCCAAGGTGCGGACTCCCGGACGCACATCAAAACAATAGGGAGGGTCCGGGTGGGCGTCTGTCCATGGTGGCGGCTCCGGCTCCGGCGCGGGACGTGGAACCCACTCTATAAATGTCTTAGTCCCCCCTCCTCGCATCCTAGGATAGTCCACCTTCGCCGCCGACCATGGCCTAGTAGTCCTCACCCAGAACCCCACCGCCGGAAGCTCTGGACTGGGAACTGTCACCGGAAGCTCTGGACTAGGAACTGTCACCAGAAGTTCTGGACAGAGAACTGTCGCCGGAAGCTCTGGACTGTGGAGGCGCACTGGAGACCTGATGCATGGTGCCTGCACTGGTGGTACCGGGGCTGAAGTGCGCGGGACACGCAGGATCTGGACTGTGGAGGCGCACTGGAGGCCTGGTGTGTGGTGCTGGTACTGGTGGTACCGGGCTGTTGACACACACCTCAGGGCGAGTGCGGGAAGCAGGCACAGAACATACTGGACTGTGGAGGCGCACTGGAGATCTGGAGCGTAGAGCTAGCACAATGCGTCCTGGCTGGATGCTCACTTGAGCCCAACAAGTGCGGGGCGCAGGCACTGGACGCACTGGGCTGTGCAGACGCACCGGAGACACAGTACGCAGAGCCGGCGCAGGATATCCTGGTCCAAGGAGGTGCACTGGAGACCAGGAGAGCTGAGCCGGCACCATCCGTCCTGGTTGGATGCCCATTCTAGCCCTTCAAATGCGAGGAGCTGGAATAGAGCGCATCGGGCTATGAATGCGAACTGGAGGCACCGTGCGCTTCACTGCATAAAACGGTGTCTGACCAGTCACACGCTCCCCACGGTAAGCACGAAGAGTTGGCTCAGGTCTCCAACCTGACTCAGCCAATCTCCTCGTGTGCCCACCAATTTTTTTAAAAATTGGGGCTGCCTCTCGGGCTTCCGTGCCCCCTCGTATCGTCGCCGTTCCTCCTGCGCTCCACCTGCTTCCATGGCAGGGTCTTGTCCCCTGCCATTACCTCCTCCCAGGCCCAGGATGTCCGCTGCTCATGAACACGCTGCTTGATCCTTTTGTTGTGGGTTCTTCTGTCACGTTCGTCGTATAAATCGGACCAAGGTGCAGCGTGGTATGCGTACATTCTTTATTATATAAAGAAGGAACACTGAACAAACTAACAAAATAACAAAACGAAACGTGAAGCTATACAAACAAGTGCTGACAAGCAACTACACATAGACCAGAACCCACGAACACAAAAGGGAAAATGGCTACCTAAATATGATTCCCAATCAGAGACAACGATAAACAGCTGTCTTTGATTGAGAAACATATCAGGCCAACATAGAAATACAAAAATCCCTAGACCTACAACAACCCTAGACATACAAAAACCCTAGACAATAGAGAAAACTAGCATACCCACCCTGGTCACGCCCTGACCTAACCAAAATATAAAGAAAACAGAGATAACTAAGGTCAGGGCGTGACACCCACCTTCTCATTTAACTTCTCAAAGTATTGCCATACAGGACTTTTCTGCATGTCACTCACAGACATGTTTCCAACTGTTAACCATGATGATCTTCGGAGCGCTTTATATTCGTGGCAAATCATTTGAAAGATGAATATCTCCTCCTACTAACGTTATAGCATTGTTGTGTTAGGTATTCGTTACATTTGAATTTTTCTCACGATGATGATGATGACTACACTGTGACTTTAATTTTGTAAAATAAAATCAACATTTGGTTAGGGATTTTTTTGAAATGTTAATGATCCCAATGTGGTTTAAATGTTTAAACGTTCACACCCCTAGTTTTTGCGGACTGTAGGATTTACTGTCGTGTTTTTGCTGTCTGTAGTATACTGTAGTATTTACTATAGTTTTCTACAGTATACTACACAATTCTGTAGTAAGTACTACACATGATCAAGGAATACAGTGTGTAGTATAGTATTCTACAGTATGCTACAGTTTACTACAGAATTCTATAGTAAGTACTGTATTACTTTCTAGCACTGTAGTATTCTTTCATGTGGGTACAACATAAATGTGTGCTGTTGGGAGTCCTCGAGTACTGGATTAGGGAAACACTATGTGAGCAGTTTCTACCCAATCTTGCACCTGTGTGTGAGGCTGTGTGAGAGGGTTGGAAAGGGCAAGGACTTGAATGACCAATTTGAGAATATAAGAAAGAAGGCATGACTCAATCTACAGCAGTGGTTCCCAAACTTTTTTGGTTACTGTAACTGAATTTTACTCTGCCTGGAGAACCCCTGAAGTACGCCCTCATGTACATTTTACCACTAACCCTATGGTCTCATGAGTCTTCTCAAGATACCCTCTGTGGATAGACCAAGTACCCCCCAGGGGTCCTAGTTCCCCTGGTTGGGAACCACTGGCAGACAGCTATAACATCTACAGGTTGACCTATAATTGTCCAGGTCATATTGAATTGTCTCCCAAACAGCCCGTTTCTCCTTTTTTGTTACGGGCTTATTGCCTGTTGGGAAATTTGACTGAGAAAGAGTTGATATAGTAAACTCTCGGAAGGGGTGATGGAGAGAAGAAAGAAAGAGAATGAGTGAGTTACACAGCATAAAGAGGTGAAATTTATTTCAGAAGAAAGAAAAAGAGGGAGAGTTGAGAAGGAGTTTAAAAGTGTGTGTGTGTTTGTGTGTGAGTGGTTCTGCAGTGAGCGTGCCGTAAAGGCGGCGATGCGGCCCACTTCCCCCGGCGTCACACTTTATGAGGTGTGGAGGGGCCGTCTCCCTCGCCTCTCCACCTACTTTAATGATACAGTTTAAATGGAAGAGCTGGAGCTCAATCTGCCTGCACCAAGGACTCAGACGGCCCCTCCACACACTCTCCGACTGGGACTGATGTAGAGGTAGCGGGGGGTGGATGCTAGAAGTATATACTGTAAATGTTTATGGGGCTGGGAAAGGAAGTGGAAGGCCAGGATGTGACAGCTAGGAGGTGGCTGTCACTACTGAGGAATCATCTCAGATCGGTGCCTTGGTTAGATCTAGTGGAGAGACAGTTAGGGTTCACCGTCACTCACACCTATCACTGTACCCCCTCAGGAGAACACACTACCGTAATGCAATATTGATCTGACAAATGTGTGTGTGTGTGTGTGTGTGTGTGTGTGTGTGTGTGTGTGTGTGTGTGTGTGTGTGTGTGTGTGTGTGTGTGTGTGTGTGTGTGAGTCAGTAATTGTGTGAGAGGGAGGGAGCCATTAATAAGCAAGAGGTGGGGTGTTAGCCTTGGTGCTATTTTCTATTTTGTGACACCTTGCTGTCATATCCCTGCAGTGTCCAGACTGCAGAGGAACCAGCCTGGGCTTGCAGTTTCCCTGACTGTGCTACTCTCTCCCCTTCTTTTCTCTATCCCTCCCTCCCCCTTCCTATATGTGTGTGTATATATACAGAGGTTTACATACACTCAATTAGTATTTTGTAGCATTGTCTTTAAATTGTTTAACTTGGGTCAAACATTTCAGGTAGCCTTCCACAAGCTAACCCACAATAGGTTGGGTGAATTTTGGACCATTCCTCCTGACAGAGCTGGTGTAACTGAATCAGGTTTGTAGGCCTCTTTGATCGCACACACTTTTTCAGTTCTGCCCAAACAATGTTCTATATGGTTGAGGTCAGGGCTTTGTGATGGCAACTCCAATACCTTGACTTTGTTGTCCTTAAGCCATTTTGACACATCTTTGGAGGTATGCTTGGGGTCATTGTCCATTTGGAAGACCCATTTGCAACCAAGCTTTAGCTTCCTGACTGATGTCTTGAGATGTTGCTTCAACATATCCACATCATTTTCCAGCTTCATGATGCCATCTATTTTGTGAAATGCACCAGTCCCTCCGGTAGCAACCCCCCCCCCCCCCCACATGATACTGCCACCCCCCTGCATCAAGGTTGGCTTGCAATCCTCCCCCTTTTTCCTCCAAACATAACGATGGTCATTATGGCCAAACAGTTCTATTTTTGTTTCATCAGACCAGAGGACATTTCTCCAAGATATGTGTTCCCATATGCAGTTGCAAACCGTAGTCTGGCTTTTTTATGGAGTTTTTAGAGCAGTTGCTTCTCCCTTGCTGAGCGGCCTTTCAGATTATGTTGTTTTAGGACTTGTTTTGCTGTGGAAATAGATACTTTTGTACCTGTTTCCTCCAGCATCTTCACGGGGTCCTTTGCTGTTGTTCTGGGATTGATTTGCACTTTTCACACCAAAGTACGTTCATCTCTAGGAGACAGAATATGTCTCCTTTCTGAGCGGTATGATGGCTACATGGTCCCAGGGTGTTTATACTTGCGTACTATTGTTTGTACAGATGAACATGGTACCTTAAGGCATTTGGAAATTGCTCCCTGTAACGGCGTTCTTCGTTTGTCGAAAGAGAGTCGGGCCGAAATGCAGCGTGTTGGTTACTCATGTTTTTAATAGAACAAATGACGATACATGAAATAACAAAAACAACAAACGGAACGTGAAAAAACCTATACAGCCTGTCTGGTGAACACTAACACAGAGACAGGAACAATCACCCACGAAATACAAAGTGAAACCCAGGCTACCTAAATACAGTTCCCAATCAGAGACAACGAGAATCACCTGACTCTGATTGAGAACCGCCTCAGGCAGCCAAACCTATGCAACACACACCCCTAATCAGCCACAATCCCAAAAACTAAAAAACCCCACTAAGAATTACAACAAACAATAAACCCATGTCACACCCTGGCCTGACCAACTAATTAACTAAAACACTAAATACTAAGACCAAGGCGTGACACTTCCATGGATGAACCAGACTTGTGGAAGTCTACATTTTTTTTCTGAGGTCTTGGCTGATTTCTTTTGATTTTCCCATGATGTAAAGCAAAGAGGCATTGAGTTCGAAGGTAGGCCTAGAAATACATCCACAGGTACACCTCCAATTGACTCAAATGATGTCAATCAGCCTATCAGAAGCTTCTAAAGCCATGACATCATTTTCTGGAATTTTGCAAGCTGTTTTAAGGCACAGTCAACTTAGTGTATGTAAACTTCTGACCCACTGGAATTGTGATACGGTGAATTATAAATTAAATAATCTGTCTGTAAACAGTTGTTGGAAAAATGACTTGTCATGCACAAAGCAGATGTCCTAACCGACTTGCCAAAACTATAGTTTGTTAACAAAAAATTTGTAGAATGGTTGAAAAACTAGTTTTAATTATTCCAACCTAAGTGTATGTAAACTTCCGACTTCAACTGTACGTAAACAAAAACACAAATACGGCCCAACAAAACAGAATGTCCTCTTGGACGGCATCATGGGTAAGAGACATCGGCTAAGACTGAGAATTAGTCAATGAAAGAATGAGAATTTGAGAAATATATACCATCCTTCTCCCTATCTCTTTATAAATGTCTGCTGACTGAAACAAGCACAGAGAAAATAAAGCAATAATTAGTGGCAAGGCTATCTGATCACATCTGGCCTGTCTGTTCCTGTCTGCTCCTGTCTGCTCCTGTCCTCTTAGAGGATAAACAGAAGAGCATGACAGTGACAGGAACACTGGCTCCGCTCTACTCTGAACAGCTCTGCTCTGGGCTAAACACAGAACAAAGACAGATGGAGGAGAGAGAAGAAGAGCAAGAGAGAGAGTGAGAGCAAGTGGTGAATTTGAAATAGAGAGATGGAGTAGGAGATAAAGAGAGGGATGGAGTGATAGCAAGGGAGAGAAGAGAAGACAGAGTGATGGGAGTGAACAAGTAAGAGTGAGCAAGACATTAGGGGGAGAGTGTGTGTAAGAGAAAGGAATAGACAGAGTGCGAGAGAGAGAGAACAAGAGAAGGGAATAGACAGAAAGAGAGAGAGAGAGAGAGAACAAGATAAGGGGATAGAGAGAGAGAGAGAGAGAGAGAGAGAGAGAACAAGAGAAGGGGATAGAGAGAGAGAGAACAAGAGAAGAGGATAGAGAGAGAGAGAGAGAGAGAACAAGAGAAGGGGATAGAGAGAGAGAGAACAAGAGAAGGGGATAGAGAGAGAGAGAACATGAGAAGGGAAAGAGAGAGAGAGAGAGAGAGAGAGAACAAGAGAACAAGAGAAGGGGATAGAGAGAGAGAGCAAGAGAAGGGGATAGAGAGAGAGAACACGAGAAGGGAATCGACAGAGTGAGAGTCAGAGAGAGAGAGAGAGAACACGAGAAGGGAATGGACAGAGTGAGAGAGAGAGAGAGAGAGAGAGAGGAAGAAAGAGAGAGAGGGAAAACAAGAGAAGGTGATAGAGAG